>NC_056660.1:113707881-114372256 GCF_018350195.1 Panthera tigris
TGTCATTCATGGTTCTAGGTAATAACTTATTAATCACTATATAACCTATGAAATAGGGCTTTTCATTTTCCTATTACCCTCATTTTACAGACAATTCAATCAAGTTACACAGAGGTTAAATAACCTGTCCAACAATACAGAGCTAATAAGGTAGATGTCATTATGCCCATCCTGTAGATAAGAAAACTAAGACTTGGGATAATTACTTGTAAAGGTAGGTAACTAGGACAGGCTTTGAACCATTATCTGTCAGCCTATCAAGTCACAGTCTTTTATTCTACAACTCTGTCACCTTTGTTTTGTTTTTTTAATGTTTATTTTTGAGAGAGAGAGAGAAAGAGAGAGAGGGAGCAGAGAGAGAGGGAGACAGAGAATCTGAAGCAGGCTCAAGGCTCTGAGCTGTCAGCACAGAGAGCCCAACACAGGGCTTGAACTCATGAACCATAAGATCATAACCTGAGCTGAAGTCGGACAACCTTTGAATGGATGCACTTATACAGAGAATGCCCTGCACAAGACAGCAAATGTTCAAAGTTGGCTTCCCTCATTCCTGCCTTCTTTTGCCATAAGCAGTGGTAAACTAGTGGTGTCATTTGAACATGTGTCTCTAAGAAGAATATAATTGGGAAGGCAAGCCTAACACAAAAGCCCATATAATGAAGTGTGCCCCTTAAATGGATTCTCTCTCTCCTGAGGCATTCTCTGCTGCAGCCCTAGCATGCATCCCTGAGAGTTTCTAATGCCTACCTTTAGGATACTTGGCAATTCCTAATGAGGTGCTTTTGGCAAAACTTCTTCAAAGGATTGTTTGAACATATGCTAGAGAAGTCTCCCGTTTCCCAGTGCCTCAGAATGCCCTCAAAATTCTTATCAGTGGGAGAAACAAATTTGCATGAAGCCTCCCAAAACACCTTGAAAAAACTCACATTTTCAAAGGGACTGAACCCACAGGAAGAAACCTGGATTGAAGTCCTAAGCTTGAATACACTGATTGTTTAATCATGGACAAATTATTTCCCTTCTCTGTGCCTCAATTTCCTCTTCTGTAAAGAGAAGCTGGATTAGCTGGCTTTCCAGAGGTACTAGAGCTCTGATTCAAGGAATGAGAGGAAAGTGAGCTTGGAGTCTATAGCACTGAAATCCCAGGAGGGCAAGAGTTGTATGAAAGCCCAAAGCTCAGAAAAGATTTGCAACCATTAACCAAAACCTGCCAGGGCTGGATTAACTTCTACAGCAGGGGAAGTGCCCTGGGATTTTAATTTAAGAATGTGAGTCCTGTGAGAAATTATTTCATGTGGAGTTGAAGGATTTTGTGGAGTGAGAGACGTAGGCAGTGGTAAAGGAATAAATCCTCTTCACCTTTGCAAAGCAGAGCAAAGCAGCATCCAAATCCCTTTCCTACTTGTTTTCCCTATGCTAAAGACAGGAGCAAAGATAGGATCCTGCTGCCACCTTGTGGCACACTGGGCAGTTTAGAAAGAAGGGTTTACTTAATCTGAGTTCCCCAGATTTCCCCAGGTTTCCCTCAGGAAACCTCCCTTATAATTACACAGAGCTTGAAGACTCACAGAAACACTTTCAACCCTATTATCTCATCTCATTCTCACAACAACTATGTAGAGTAGCAGAAGGGAAGTTAAACTCCATTTTACAATGGAAGAAACCGAAGCTCAGACCAACTACGACACTTGCCTAAAGTCACAGTTAGTAACTGGCAATCAGGATGGGCACTCACACCTCCTGACTCTAAATCAGGCGATTCGTTGAGGATGAAACAGGTTTAGATATGCTCTAGGACTAGGAATTTGAGAGAGGGAGCCTTACAAAGAGGAAAGCTTAATTTCTTCTACAGATGAAACTGGCCAAAATCCCTAATTAGACTGCATGGCTACAGAAAAAAAGCATCCAAATAAGCCTGAATTCCTGCCTTCCTTCCTAAGTTTGCAGATTCTTGGTTAACATCTCTAAGCCTCTCCAGCTGCTCTGCCTCCCTCAGCTCCCCAGCCCAGACTACCCATGGAGCTCACGACTTATTTACAGCTAAATGCTGAATACCAAATGGATCCTAGGCAAGGAAGCCACAACACCCAGAAATCAGCAAGAACTACTGGGAGTGCTGTTCTGTCCCAGGGTTACAGTTCATTGTATTTGAGACTCCGTCCAAATTTTCTTACAAGTTTTAGAGGGAAGCCCAGTTGGCTTGCCCCATAATGATGTCATGCTCACTGAAACCTGAGGGGCAATGCTGTGGTTGTATGATTTTTCAACGGGCATATGAGTATGATCTGAAATTAATCTGACAGTTTCCAATTGCTCCAAGGCAACCGTAACTTATTTGACACAGAATTGCAAAGTCCAGTGCCTATACTTTCCACCACCCATAAGTATCCCTTTAGTTTCACTCATTCATTCATTCCCTAAGTGAATAGTGCACATTTCACTAAATGAGAAGGGTACTGCGATAAGCCCTTCGATAAGGACTTTGTTGCCTAATGGTGAAGAGAGGGAAATAGGTAAAGAACATAATTATAATTATGTGAGATGCAAGTATTAAGTGTTTGAGAGTTAAGAGAAAAATAAGAGTTTTTCTTGCTTGGGGTTAGAAGACTAGGGATAAGAAGTGGATAAAGAACTAATTCGTGGATATTTAACACATAAAACCCTTCACAGTCTGGCCTTTACAAACCCTCCCTGCCTTCTCTTCTGCTACTACTTTGCTCTCACCCTACCATATTCTGAACCCAAGTTTTCTTCAGTACTTTAAGGATTAAGAGTTAGGCTTAACTCTTAATCAGACAGATCTGGACTCTAATCCCAGCTCTGACACATTAAACAACGTTGGGCAAGTGATGCAATTTCTCGAAGCCTCAGTTTCCTGATCTGTAAATTGGAGAGTATAGTAAGACTCATTTTCAAAGGTTTTTGTGAGAGTCAAGTGATATACATGTATGCAAAGCACCTAGATTTGTGCCTGACATGTAGTAAAGACTTAATAAATAGTAAATGATATGGTTCATTATCTCTCTGCCTTTGATCATGTTTCCTTTGCCTGAGATTCCCTTTACCTTCTCAAATTGTTTTATCCGTATTTCTCCTTTAGAACCATCACAATAGTCTTTTTTCTTGAGTGCCTTATGCTTTGCCAGCTGTTTCCCAATGAGTGCTCAGAACCTTGGTTCACATCACCTTTACTGTATTTATGGGATACCAATTTGTATTTGTTGTATGTCTTTCAGATATGTGAGGCTCCGGAGGGCAGAAGCTAGCTAGGTCTTCCCCATTCTGCCCTAGCACCTAGCACAGTATATGACTCATGGTACTACTAGAAAAATTATTGTTGAATAAAAATTATGTCTCAGCTGAACCTTAAATAAATAAATAAATAAATAAATAAATAAATAGGAATTAAAGCATATCTTTGGATGGTCTTTTGAATGTGAATACTAACTTATTAATGCTGTACATGAAATCATTGAAACCCACTAGAACTGATTACCAAGGATTAACCTTTAATATAAACTGACAGCACCAAAGTGGGTCAAAATTTCATTAGGGGAGGTTGGAGGTGGATGCATGGATAAATGGAAGGATTGGAAGGATCCTGGATCCCAGGTGTGGTGGCTCAGAAAATGGGTGCAGGCCCTCCTTGGGTAGGGGTATTCAATGAGGATGGGAAAGGAATCACTTTATGACTAAAGTAGGCTCTCTGTTCCTCCCTGTTAGACAGCTGCATCTTCTGGCACAGTGCCAGCTGCATCCCTGAGACACACTGGTGGAAGTCAGAGTAAACAGACTCGACGGTACTGGGCCCGAGGTCACCAGGGCTGCTTTGAACTCAGGCAAACTGAATACTGTCACCACAAATTACCCCTTCATTGACCTCAACTACATGGTTTGTATGTTCCAGAAAGAATCCACCTACAGAAAATTCAACAGAAGTCAAGGCTGAGAACAGGAAACTTGTCATCAATGGAAAGCCCATCTCCATCTTCCAGAAGAGAGATCCCGTCAACATCAAATAGGGTAATGCTGGTGCTGAGTATATTGTGGAGTCCATGGGGTCTTCACCACCATGTAGAAGGGTAAAGGGTGGGGCCAAGAAGGTCATCATCTCTGCCCCTTCTGCTAATGCCTCCAAGTCTGTGACAGACATGAACCATGAGAAGAATGATAACTCCCTCAAGATTGTCAGCAATGCCTCCTGCACCATCAACTGCTTGGCCCGTCTGATCAAGATCATCCATGACAACTGTGGCCTCATGGAGGGACTCATGACCATAGTCCATGCTATCACTGCTACTCAGAAGACCACGGACGACAGCTCTGGGAAGCTGTGGTGTGATGTCCAAGGGGCTGCCCAGAACATCATTCCTGCTTCTACTGGTGTTGCCAGAACTTAATGGGAAGCTCATTGGCATGGCCTTCTGTGTATCCACCCTCACCATGTCAGTCTTGGATCTGACCTGCCACCTGGACAAAGCTGCCAAAAACAAGGTGATGAAGCAGGCATTGGAGGTCCCCTGCAAGGGCATCCTGAGTTAAACTGAGGACCAGGTTGTTTCCTGCAACTTTAACAGTGACACCCACTCTTCCACTTTAATGCTGGGGGTGGCACTGCTCTCAGTGACGATTTTGTCAAGCTCATTTCCTGGTATGACAATGAATTTGGCTACAGCAACCAGATGGTGAATGTTATGGTCCACACGGCCTTCAAGGAGTAAGAGTTCCCTACACCACCAGTCCCAGAGAAAGCAAGAGGAAGAAAGAGGCCCTAAGCTGCTGGAGAGTCCTTGCTCCAATTCATTCCCCCAACAAACTAAGAATCTCCCAAATTCTACAGCTTCCATCCCAGACCCCCTGAAGAAGATGAGGGGCCTAGGAAGTCCTACCTTCTCACATACCATCAATAAAGTACCCAGAACATCCCCCCCCCCCCCAACCAAAAAAAGAGTGGGTAAGAGAGATTCAAGGATGGAAAAAGAGGAAGATAAAAAACAAACATCACAATTTTTCCATTAAGGTCCTAAGAGGAAGGCAGTGCCTTGTACATGTACCTATCATGTATAAGGTCATCTAAAGGAAGGGAAATGACATAATTTCTGAATACTTATGAAAAATTACAGGGGATGCAAATAAACAGGATCATACATTCATAACATGGATAAAATTCAATTACAGAAATAGAATACAGAAATGACAGCATAGAGTAGACAAAGATATTCAAACAGCTATTATAAATATGCTTTACTTGTTAAAGTGATAGAAGAAAACATAAGTATAACAAGGAGAGAAAATAGAAGACCTCTAAAAGGGTCAGTCTGTAGATTAGAGCTTTCTGACTGTTCATAATGAAACCATTCTTTACCTGCTGAGAAGCAACCTTATCTGTCATCACAACAGAGAAAGAGTTCTCCAGATCCTTTTTATGTGCCATTATTTCCTTAAATATTTTTCTGGTGTCACTGCCCTTCTCCAGCTCCAATTACATGATATTGTCCCACAGCATACTGATGCTCTATTCATTGTTTTGCTTTGCTTTGCTTCAGTCTTTTTTCTCTGTGCTTTATTTTGGATAGTTTCTATTGTTATGCCTTCAAGTGTCTAATCTTTTCTTCTACTATGTCTAATCTATTAATCCCATCCAAAGTACTTCTCATCACAAATATTTTTAATTTCTAGATTTGGATCTTTTGTTTTGTATCTTCCATTTTCTCTCCTTGTTATACTCATGTTTTCTTCTATCACTTTAACAAGTAAAGCATATTTATAATAGCGGTTTTAATATCTTTGTCTACTCACTCTATGCTCTCGTTTCTATATTTTGTTTCTATTAATTGAATTTTATCCATGTTATGACTGTATGATCCTGCTTCTTTGCATGTCCTGTAATTTTTCATAAGAATCCAATTATGTCATTTGCCTTCCTTTAAAGATTACAATCATGTGATACCTGCTGTCCAATGCCTAAAATACTGTTCTATGTATCTTGCTGGGTTTTTTACTTGTTGAAGGTCCTTATACTCTATCATGGCTGGAAATGGAAGGCCTTGCAATCCTAAATAAATTAATTCACTAAGCATCAATGATTGCTTACATCACAATGAAAGATATAATCAGAAATTATGTGCCTCCTGGCGACACATCATCATTTACGATGTAGTCCTGCAAAAAAGTATACATCAAATTTGAATCTGATCAAAACTCTAGATATAACTACCAATTTATAGGAAATACATAAAACAGAGGAATATCTTAAACTATACCACAGAGATACAATCAATAAAATCAAAATTTCAGAAAACTCTGTAGGACAAACAACTAGCTTTTTTGACAATTTAAATTACAAGAAAATTTAAAAGGTGGAAAGCAAGCTATAGATGAAAAGAGACTTCAGATATAAAAATGTATTGGGCACCTGGCTGGCTCAGTTGTTAAGCATCTGACATCAGCTCAGTTCATGATCTCATGGCTCCTGAATTCAAGTCCCACATCTGGTGAGCTCATGTCCTACTTCAGGCAAGCACGTTCCCCACTTTGGGTAAAACATGAGCCCCACTTTGGGCGAGCCCTGCTTCTCTCTCTCTCTCTCTCTCTCTCCCTCTGCCCCTCCTGGGAGTCTCTCTGCCCCTTGCTCACTTGTGCTCTCTCTCTCTCTCTCTCCAAAAAAATACATACATATATATATAAATATATGTATGTATATATATTTATATATATATATGTATGTATATACATATGTATGTATATATGTATGTATATATATTTATATATACACACACACACACACACACACACATACATACATACATACATTTATCAATGTATTATCATGTGTGGACCCTACCTGGATCCTTACTCAAGCAAATAAACGGTGAGAAAAAATTAGGACACTTACAAAACAATTGGAAATTTACATTCAAACTAGACAAACTAGTTGATGGTATTAAGGAATCATTATTAATTTTAGGTGTAGTAATGGTATTAGGATTATTTTTAAGTCATCTTTTAGAGAAACATTCTGGCATATTTACAAGTGAAATCATATGATGTTTAATATTTGCTTCATATGAATATAATAGGGAACAAGTGGGTACAGATAAAATAAGACTGGCCACAAATAGGTAATCATAGAAGCTAACTGATACATATGCTTGAAAGTTTCTACTACAAAATAACTTAAAAATTGTTCAAGAGTTATAAAATTGAGATATGGATTCTAAATTTGGCTTGACATCATTCTGCTTCATCTCTCTCTATAAAATATGAAATATAAAACTTATCCCAATATACTTTCCATTATGTCCACTTATGAGCTATGTGATGTAGGGAAGTTACTTCATCTTTTAAGCCTCAGTTTAAAAAGTGATGAATGTAATAGCAAATTTTTAGGACTACTATATGGGTTAAATTAGGTAATATATGTTAAGCCCTTATCATAGTGCCTAGCACAAAGTAATTATCATCTATCATTATTATTATATCTTGATGCATCTAAGAGACACTAATGGTTGAATTCTGTATATAATTTTAAATCAAAGTACTCGATAGTTTATTTTCTTATCCCTTTCCTTTCCATATCCTTTCTGAAACTTCCCCTCTGAAATTCTATGGAACAATGTGCCCAACAGCATAAGCCAGGAGAGAAAGAGCTTGGCTCTCCTTTCCAGGGACAGTCATTGCTGTGGCTCTGGAAAAACGGAGGTGCCACTTTCATCATTGTCAGAATATAGTATGCAGCTGTTCTTCTGGTATGCCACACATCCTGAGGTTGCTCCCAAGGGCTAAAAACAGAGCTCAAGCCATCAGCCCAGCTCAGCCAAGATCATTCTTTTTCAAGGTGGCCCCATTTCAGATAAAATGGGCACTTTATATGTATCCCTTTTCTAACTAAGAGTTGGTCTTCCCTCCCGGTCTGTGGCCTACTTGAGGACAAGGGCTGTGTCTAGTTTATCTTTAGAGCTTATGCTCCTAGCAAAGCATCTGGGATAGAGCAGGTACTTAATATTTGTTACATGAAGAAATTAACTGTCTATTATTTTGTTTTATTTGGAGTGGGGCAGGAATGGGAAAGAAACATTGATAGACATGCAGGAAACCAATGTTGGATGAATCTTTCTAACAGTTTTTTATCAGGGAGTACAAACTTATTTACAACTTCCAATTCACTTCTATTCCCATGAAATACTTACAGTTCCCCAAATGCATCCTAAATTTCCTTCTGAGCCTGTGTTCGAACTATTCTCTCTACCTATTAATATCCCTCCCCCAACTACCTCACCTTCACACTTAATATATACATCCTTCAACACTTGGTTTCAGTATCCCCTCTTCCATGAAGCTTTTTTTTTTCTTTTCTAATGTTTTATTTTTGAGAGAGAGAGAGACAGAATATGAGCAGGGGAGAAGCAGAGAGAGAGACACAAAATCTGAAGCAGACTCCAGGCTCTGAGCTGTCAGCACAGAGCCCAACACAGGCTCAAACTCATAAACCGAGAGATCATGACCTGAGAAGTGAGACGCTTAACCAACTGAGCCACCCAGGCACCCCTCGTGAAGCTTTTTTCAACCACTGTAGCTGAATGGGGTATCTTTTTTTTTTTTTAAGTTTACTTATTTTGAGAGAGAGAGAGGGAGAGAGAGAACATGCTCATAAGTGGGGGAGGGGCAGAGAGACAGGGAGAGAGAATCCCAAGCAGGCTAAGCACTATCAGTGCAGAGTGTGATGTGGGGTTGATCTCATGAATCATGAGATCATAATCTGAGTCAAAATCAGAGTCGAATGCTCAACTGATTGAGCCATCCAGGTGCCCCTTTAAGGGGCATCTTCTTGACTTAACACTTTAGATTTCGCTCAAGGTATTCATAATATTCTATCACATGATGTGGTTGGTTGTAGAGGTTTCATAATGTTTATAAGATTGAGGACAAGGATCATATTTAAATTTCTTTGGCATCTAGGGTAGTGCTTTGTACACATCAGGCATCTAATGGTGTTTAGTGTACTTACTGGCTAAACTTTGCAGAATAAAAAGCATAATCATTCAACCAAATTTAAAATATAAAACAAGTGAGCCTTTAAAAGTGTGTTTTATCTGTAAGATTTTTTTCCTTAAAAAATTAACACATTGTTTTTCAAGTTCTGCTATCCTACTATTATCTATTTTATTAGACAATATCCTCCACTCCTAGAAAGCCAAGGAAAAACTATAATGAGGCATATAGACTTTTTAATTAAGCAAATTAAAGAGAAAATTTTACAATATTAAAAAATAGTAATTGGACATTTCCTTCAAATTTCATGGTAAGACAGACTAGGGTATTTAAAAGTGATGAGGCACCTGGGTGGCTCACTCAGTTAAGCAACTAACTCTTGATTTCACCTCAGGTCAAAATCTCATGGTTTGTGAGTTTAAGCCTCGCTTTGGCCCCTATGTTGATAGCACAGAGCCTGCTTATAATCTTCTCTCTCCTTCTCTCTGCCCCTCCCCAGCTTGCACATATTCTCATTCTCTCTCTTTCTCTCTCACAATAAATACATTTTTAAAAATTTAACTTTTTATAAATAAATAATCAAGAATCACTAAACAACTGTATAATCTTGGCCAAGCCCTTGATTTTTCTAATATCCCCAAACTACTTCTCAGCAGATTTACAGGGCACGAAGTGTCGAATAGTATAAAATATTAAATAACTTCAGGCTACTATACTTCTCAAAGGTAAGGGCCAGGATAGAAGTAAATTTCATTTCTCAAAATTAAAGGTGAGCTGACACTTCCTTGTTACTTGGATAATTGTTTTTATTTTCTCTTCTACATGATACACTCTAGCACTGCCATCATATATTTACCATTTTGTTGACTTTCCTCTTTTTCATTCCTTCTAGATTAAAGATTAAGATATATAAACCAATGACATCTCCCACCACCCACGATCCCATCCCCAGCAAGCAAGTTCAATGTAGCCTTGTCCATGCTATTTCTTAAAGTTATATTTTATTGCTTAGATCATCTAGTCCATCTTTTCCATTTTATACATGAGGAGCTGAAAGTCTAGACAGAGTTATGTTATTTGTTCAAGGTCACGCAGCTAGTGTCAGATCCCATAAAAGAATCTCCTTTTCTTATCTCCCAGTTCTCAATATTACATTCAACAATGTCTAGGCACACAGATGGCCATTAACAAATATTTTCTTGAAATGAAATGAATTTAATTGCTGCTTCTTTGTTTGACAAAAATACCTGGCCACCCTATAGAATGTGGAACAAAAGGGTGAAAGTGCTGTTCTGAATGCTGTGATTTAAAAGGTAGTTAGTTTAGTCTAGACTCTAGAGTAGGCTGCTTGGGCTCTGATTTGGGCTCTGCCACTGGCCATCTGTATGATCTTAGGAAAAACTGCTTTACATTTCTTAGCCTCAGCTTTCTCATTTGAAAAAGGAAGATAATCACAGAAACTACCTCAAAGGGTGTTTATTCATTCAATAACATTTGTTGAACACTTACTCTTAAGCAGGTACTATGATAGATGCCTGGGATACAGCAATGGAAAAGAAATAAAAGATCATACGCTGCAAAGCTAAAATTCTACTAGGATTAAAGGATATATCCAAATAAAATGCCTAGTACGGAGTATGGTCCCTAAGAAATGTTCAATAAATGTTACTTGTTGTAATCATTATTATTAAAAATACACTATATATCCACGTTTAAAAAGCCTATCAGCAAATAAATCTTAGAAACTAAAAGCTCCAAGCAAGATTTTAGAGTAGAAAACAGCTCACACAGTAGTGTTTCACAAGGACAGACATTATCACCATGGCAATATTTTTCTGAGTTCCTTAATAGCACTTGCTTGATGCTGTGGAAGGTTCAAGCATGATCTGTGAAAAAACCTTGTAAATAGCATCATATAAGGGGTGAAGAAAATCCTCTCCAATTTATGTTCAAAAAACGTAACGTTCTCTGTAGAATCATCTGATAAAATTTAATGTACACAATCTTAAACTAAGAAACATAAACTGGGGGATAATTACTTGTATTACAATGGGAGTTATCAAAAATTTCTTTTCAATAGCCACATTTCCTAGCATATTCAAAAAATGATGCACTGGGGCACCTGGGTGGTTAAGCATCTGACTTTGGCTCAGGTCATAATCTTGCGGTTCATAAGTGTGAGCCCAGCATTCTCTCTGCTGTCAGCATACAGCCCACTTCAGATCCTCTGCCTCCCTCTCTCTCTGCCCCTCCCTCCTCCCTCAAAAATAAATAAAAACATTTTAATGAAAAACAAATAATGATGTACTGTTTAAAAAAATTCCACACGAGGGGTACCTGGGTGGCTGAGTCAGTTCAACAGCCAACTTCAGCTCGGGTCATGATCTTGTGGTTTACAGGTTCGAGCCCCACGTTGGGCTCTGTGTTGACAGCTCAGAGCCTGGAGTCTGCTTCAGATTCTGTGTGCCTGTCTCTCTCTCTCCGTCCCTCCCCTGCTCACACTCTGTCTCTCTTTTTGTCAAAAATAAATTTTAAAAAAACTTAAAAAAAAATTTTTTTAATTCCACATGACTGACAAGCATATTCAACATCCTTAGTTTTTAGTGAAATGCAAATCAAAACCAAAATGAGGTTCACTTCACACCTACTAGGGTGGCTATTCACTTTTTACATGGAAAAGAACAACAGCTGGAGAGGATGTGGACAAACTGGAACCCTCATACATTGCTGGTGGGCAGGTACAGTAGTCTCTGTGGAAAACAATTTGGTAGTTCTTCAAAAGTTAAATATATCTACTATATGATGCTGCAAAAGTTAACAATTACCTACCATATGATGCCATAATTCCACTTCTAGATATATACCAAAAAGAACTGAAAACAGGTACTTCCACAAGTGAGATGTACATGTATGTTGACAGCAACACTATTCACAACAGCCAAGAGGTAGAAACAACCCCAATATCCATTAATGGATGAATGGATAAACAAAGTGTAGTATATACATACAATCCAACATTATTCAATCCAGAAGTGGATTACTGATGTTTGCTACCACATGGATCCAGTATATTACACTAAGAAGACGATACAAAAGGTCGAAAGAGTACATTTATATGAAATATCTAGAAGAGATAAATGCATAGACATAGAATGCGGATTAGAGGATGCCAAAGGCTATAAAGAAACAGGAATAGGGAGAAACTGCTTAATAGATAAAGTGTTTTACTTTGGAGTTTGGAACTAGAGAGAGATATAGTTGTGAATGTACTAAATGTCACTGATTTGTCCCCTTTAAAATAGTTTTATAACCAATGTTCTAAAAATATAAAAGATTCATTTTAGATTACATAAAACTGGTCTCAGTAACTTTTTTAAAAAAGATATTGTCCACATGTCCTATAAACATATATAAAAGCATAAGAAAAAAATTACAAGCAATTGTCTAGCTGTCTCAGATACCCCATGCAAACAAGGCCTCTATTCACAGTGAAGGAAAGAACAGAATGTTCTTTCTAAAATCCTAGTTTCTTCCTTCTAGAGGATAACTTTTTAAGGTAAAAGTATGACTGTCATACAAACAGAAAATGAACACATGACAAAGGTTTATTTAACCCATTAAACATAACCAGTAAAACATTAAAAACTGGTTTAAGAGGTAGGCAGAAACAATGAAATGAATTTGTTAAGAGATACAAAACTAGTTTCTTGGGGAAAGCAGTGGCAGGGGGCGGTGATCAACTGCATCCCCACAAGACAAAATTTGATTGTTTTTATATAGACAACAGTAGGCATTATCCTCCGTTTTCTGCAAATTTAGGGAGCTTCAACAGCTCAAAGACAATGAAAGATAAACTGGATAATTTGGAAGGATGCACTAGTCAATGCCTAGCATTCTAAAAGATACTCAGTGATTTTTTTTTCCCCAGATTTCAAATTTTTTCCTGACATTCTTCTGGCATTCAAGGTAATTTACTACCTTATCAAATGGCTTCTCTTTCTTGGACTTCAGGTCCTTGTTTATTTAAAACAACAACAACAACAACTTTTTTTAAAGAGCAATTGGCTTAGAAGACTTAAAGCCTGTCTGGATTTTTTTTTTTAATGTTTATTTGTTTTTGAGAAAGAGAGAGAGAACAAGTGGAAGAGGGGGCAGAGGGAGAAGGGGACAAAGGATCCAAAGTGGGCTCTGCAAGCCCAATGTGAGGTTCAAACTCACAAACCGTGAGATCATGACCTGAGCCAGAGTTAGATGCTTAACCAACTGAGCCATCCAGGTGCCCCAAGCCTGTCTTGATCTTTGACAGCTTGACAACAACCAGTTTCCAACGGCCAGATGCTGAGTTAGAGATTCCTACAGGTAACAGAGCCCTTCAAGCCATCAGCACTCATGATCACATCACATAAATTACTTCTCTTCTGGGACACGCCTTTCTTGATGAAGAAGACCGTACTTCTAATTAACCACTCCAGGATAATTTGCCTTTTTGCACTATTACCAGAAATATGACTTCCCCTCCCGTTCTGTCATGACCAACAAGCATCATTTCATTTTTAAACTGACTGGACAGAGGGAGAAGTAGTCTGCAACTATGAAACAAAACAAAATAGTTGCCCTCCATGAGATGTTCAAAAAACACTGGTTGAGTTGAATGGCTTTTAAAATTCTTGTATCATTGGCGGGGAAGAGGGTCTGTGACCAATTGCACTTAGTTTACTGTATTGCAGCAACCCTGTATTACTTATTTAAGGGTCACTTACTCAGTGTAACTGAGAATTACTAAGCATTGCATTCTGGATACACTTAGTTTACTGTAAATGCAGTATGAAATTCATGCTTCTTCCTCATGCTAGCTCTTCTACAGGATTCTCTAGCTCCCCAGTACTGAGCACACAGTAGGTCCTCAATCAAAGGTTGCTTTGATTAAATTATATTTAATCATATAATTTATTACAGACAATGAAGTCTATACTTGTCAGGAAGTATTCTGCTTACTCATGATAACATCAAGTTTCTCTACTTATTGGGCCTAAGTTATTTTTATTGTATTTAAGGGTATTTGATCAATGCAACACACAAACAAAAGCACATCCACCACAAGTGTGTAAAACAGAAGTCTTCAGGGGTGCCTGGGTGGCTCAGTCAGTTAAGCGTCCAACTTCGGCTCAGGTCATGATCTCATCAGCCATGGGATCAAGCCCCATGTTGGACTCTTTGCTGACAGCTCTGAGCCTGGAGCCTGTTTCAAATTCTGTGTCTCCCCCCTCTATGCCCTTCCCCTGCTCACGCTCTGTCTCTGTCTCAAAAATAAGTAAACATTAAAAAAAAAAAAAAACACACAGAAGTCTCGCTTCCAAGAAAAAAATGGTTTTTTTCAATAAAAAAATAATTTTCCATAAAGATCTACAATCCTGCACAGATCTTCCATCAAAGCCAATGCTAAGATTATTATTAGATTTCTCAAATCAGTAAAATTGTAATCCAGACCCAAGCAACTGTGAGCTACCTCCTGTCTTTTGGATTGAGGGAAAAGGCAGCTTGAATTTCCCTGAAATGCCAATACCAAAATTCTTTACATTCCAGCTAAAAATGCTTTACTTACCATGAGACTTTGGCTTCTGCCCTGCCTTTTTCTCATTTTCATTTAGATTCAATGTATAATTATTAGTGGTTAACTCAGGGTCACATATTTTTGGTCCCTTTGTTGGGAGGACACACACAAGCATGCACACTCCCCAAGTATGGTTAGTTGAAAGCCGGGGCTGCACCAAATAGAGCAGAATAGGGAGACCCTTCCCCATCCCTTCCAGTTGATCCCCTAGCCTCTTCGCACACAGCTGTCATTCCAGTTTATGCCCCTCCTTGCCAGAGAGCAGGGATCTACCTCAAACAAATCCAGCCTCAAGGGGTGTTTTTTATGGGGACACCAGGACCTGCAAAGCAGACAACGTGGAAGCTGTGAGTACCTCTGACACCAAGGCTGCTGGTTGGCTGGGTTTTCTCATATCATACTGATGCTACAGATGAGGAAAACTAAAGTTCTTTGGGTGTAGGACAGAGAATGCATTCCTGGTGCTTTCAATTTATAGGAAGTAAGCTCAGGGGCTTCCCACCTCTACTCTCAGGACCAAATACACTCATTCACTCGCTCACTCACTCACTCACACACTTGTCAGTAAACACTTACCTAGTGTCTATTATTAAAGTACTAAAAAAAATGCAGGAGGGGACTGAAAGCTACATTGCAATTTACTATTTCTTGGGTCCAAACATCTGGAGTTAACGTGCCTACAGGTCCCAGCACTCCTCTTTGGTCAGATGTACCTTCTGAGTGCCAAGCTGGGTACATGGGAGACCAGAGAAAGAACAACGCTCTCATTCTCTTCAATGCTACCTGGGCCCCTAACTCTGCCCAGGGGAAGCCAGGCAGAATTTGAAGAAAGATCTGCCCCCACTGCTACTGGTGATTTTAGGGCTGGAAATGATATACTGTAGGGAACAAGCAAGACAAACTATACTGATATAGCCAGAGGGAAAGGAAATAAGCTTAGTAGAAAAAAAGAGAAGAGTAACAAAAGGAGAACAGTGAATAGCTGATATCTACCAGGATGGCAGTGAGATGTTGATTCAGCATTTAGAGCTCAGCCTGGAAGGTCTAGAGTCAATACCTACCTACCTGTGAGGTACCCCTGGAGGAGGCTAGACTAAAATGTCTATGACATACATTATGCTCCATGCAGGGAAACAGGTGGAAAGAGAATAAGCATTACTGAATATCTATTTGATCTCTCTTTCCATCCCATAGATACAGTCAAAAACCTAAGTAAACCCAAGGAATGTGTTTCTGAGTACTAGGTATGTAGTTGATTTTTCTCTCGGACTTCTCTGCCATATTTTCAACTCTTCTTTAATGAGAATACCCTTTTATGGACATATTTAAATAAACTATTTTTTAAAAAATAGAACAAACCTCCAGACTTGGAGAGAGGGTCCTGGGTCAGACTAGACCTTGCTGAGTGGACTAAGAAATCCCAGAGCTCCCAGGGCTTAATACCAACCTCTGCCAAGGTCTGAATCTGTTAGCTTTACTGAATCCAGCAGTTAACAAGGGTATAATAACATCTGCCTACCTTACAGACTTGTTCTGAAGGTCACAAGATAAAAGTGTGGAAGTGTTTTTTGAGTATCAACTACTTAATCAGTGGGAGATAGTATTACTCCCATTAAAGGCAACTTTTTTTTTAATATATCTGATTTGATTCTTTTTTTTTTTCAATATATGAAATTTATTGTCAAATTGGTTTCCATACAACACACAGTGCTCATCCCAAAAGATGCCCTCCTCAATACCCATCATCCACCCTCCCCTCCCTCCCACCCCCATCAACCCTCAGTTTGTTCTCAGTTTTTAAGAGTCTCTTATGCTTTGGCTCTCTCCCACTCTAACCTCTTTTTTTTTTTTTTCCTTCCCCTCCCCCATGGGTTTCTATTAAGTTTCTCAGGATCCACATAAGAGTGAAAACATATGGTATCTGTCTTTCTCTGTATGGCTTATTTCAGTTAGCATCACACTCTCCAGTTCCATCCACATTGCTACAAAGGGCCATATTTCGTTCTTTCTCATTGCCATGTAGTACTCCATTGTGTATATAAACCACAATTTCTTTATCCATTCATCAGTTGATGGACATTTAGGCTCTTTCCATAATTTGGCTATTGTTGAGAGTGCTGCTATAAACATTGGGGTACAAGTGCCCCTATGCATCAGCACTCCTGTATCCCTTGGGTAAAGTCATAGGAGTGCTATTGCTGGGTCATAGGGTAGGTCTATTTTTAATTTTCTGAGGAACCTCCACACTGTTTTCCAGAGTGGCTGCACCAATAACGCAACTTTCTATAAAACTAAAAAAGAGTAGGGATAGATATATTGGGGCGCCTGGGTGATTCAGTCAGTTAAACATCTGACTTTGACTCAGGTCATCATTTCACGGTTAGTGAGTTCTAGCCCCATGTCAGGCTCTGTGCTGACAGCTCAGAGTCTAGACCCTGCTTTGGATTCTATGTCTCCCTCTCTCTCTGCCCCTCCCCAACGCATACTGTGTCTGTCTGTCTGTCTGTCTGTCTGTCTCTCTCTCTCAAAAATAAATAAAACATTAAAAAAAATATTTTAAGGGTAGGGATAGATATAAAGAAGGTAGGGATTTAAATGGATTTCCCCTCCGTTTAAGTTCAAAGGAGATTCACAGATTAATTCTGACTAGCAAAGCTCTGCTCAGGACATCTGAAGCAACAAGAGAAACAGAAATTCAGCAGTAAGAATAATCTTTACTCCGTGTCAGGTAACTTGTATTGTTGTGAAATCTGCAGGTCCTAGAACTGAGTTCCTGAGAGATCATCCTACCTTTCCAATTCTGGTAGAATCTGACCTCCTGGGGAAACCCTGAAACCCAACTGATGTGTAAGAGACCTAGCATAGATATATCTGAAACTAGAAGAGATCAAGTGACTTCCCGAGATTGGCCCCAAGTTTGGTTTCAAATTCTCACCTTGATGTATTTAGCTATCTCCTAGAGGAGCTGGAAGAACTAATTAACTGAGCCGGACAAGAAGTAACAGAAAGTGTATAAGGACAAGGCTATAAACTTGTGCCGACACTAGTCCGTGGCCAAATCTGTTTCTCACTCTGGTTCTTATTTGCACAGTACATTAGAAGAAGAGATGATGTCAACACCAGTCAAGACCAGTTATCTCAATACTCAACCCCTGGCAGGAGAATTTGTGCCCTGATTTATTTTTAGTGCTTTTCTACCTTAGTAATCCAGTCAGCTGAAGAAAAGCCAGCAACCTGACTGTTTTCTGAGCTCACCACCCTTATTTATCCCTTAGCAATCAGCAAGACATTTAGTCATCTGGAGGAGAATCTACTAGGAGTTTGGGGTTCCCATCATTTGCAAACTTTCAGAGACCACAGAGAATTACCCAAGTGGAAGTAGGGGCCTGTTTCATTGGTAGCAATCTTTTACGCAAGGGAGAAAGACAAAGAGAGGTTGCTAACAAAAATAGGTATGTAGAGTCTATCATTTTTATCAGCAGGGTGGAGAATAGGGTAAAAAACAAGAATTAAGCTTTTCCTTTCATGAAATGTAGACCTTAATGCTCACCTTCTGCTTATTTTAAGCTTCAAATAGGACTGTTGGTAGGAATTCACAACGAATAGAGAGTATCTTTCTTATTGATATGCAGAAAGTGAAATATCAAAATATTCATCAGTCATTTCCACATTTTTGCATTTGGATTTAACCCCAAATATTTAATTTTATTTCCATCTCATACAGCTTGTGAGGACAGATTTATCCAACACCAGCTGTCCTCATATTTAAAAGCTGCACCACAAAGATAAAATTAGCATCAAGTTAGGATCATATTTCTCAGCAAGAATTCTGCTCTATGTCCCACTGATGCCCTGAGCCACAAATGACAAACCAAATACCAGCATTATTGTTGTTTTTCTTGAACAATTCCTTAGCAGCCACAGTGTGGTAGAAACTGCAAGTATCACCAAAAAAAAGAAAAGAAAAGAAAGGCATATACCCTAAACATACAGAATTATACCCATGGGTACAAACTTATTTCCAAGATTATTTCTCACCAAAATGGGTGGAAAGTATGTACTGTTTTGACAGAGTAGGGAGTAAGCGAAGTCAACTATCACAACTCCAACGCTACCATCCTTTTATTCTGGAACTTCCCTCTATAGGAATTTTCCAAACTTGCATGAGGCTCAAATTAGGCTTAAGTCTGGATAAGGTGCAACTGTACATTAAATCAAACAGTAAAGACCAAATGTCATCATCTCAGTGTTAGATATTTACTATGACAATATATTTGATAAAAAAATAATAAGGGAGAATAATCTCAAGATTCTAAAAAATTATCTGTTAAACATTCACGTTGACTGAAATCTAATTGTAAAAGTCTAATTGTAAAAGCAATGTAAAAATACATTGCTAATATTCTATGGTCAGATTGGAAGACTGTATTTCTCAACAGGCATTTTACAAGAGGAAAAAGCAAAAGTGATCAAAAAACACACAAAACATGTACCACTTCATTTATGATTAAAGAAATACAAGTCTAGGGACACCTGGGCTGCTCAGTTGGTTAAGCGTCTGACTTGAGCTCAGGTCGTGATCTCATAGCTCATGAGTTCGAGCCCCGCATCAGGCTCTGCACTGACAGTGTAAAGCCTGCTTAGGATTCTTTCTCCCTCTCTCTCTGCCCCTTCCCCGCTCTCTCTCTCTCTCTCTCTCTCAAAATAAATAAACAAAAATAAATAAATACAAGTCTATGAAAAAATGAGATACCACATATGAGGATTATAAGGAAGTTATTCTCAAGTAACTATTAAGGATATACTATTTCACACAGGACAATGAGGCATAACTATTAAAATGTGAAATGTATGTGCTTTACTCCCCCTTGTAACTCCACTACTACAGATATACCTAGAAAAGTATGCAAAGGTGTGTTTATAAAGATGCTCACTTAAGGGGTGCCTGATTGGCTTTTTTGGAAAAGCATGTGACTCCTGATCTCAAGGTCGTGAGTTCAAACCCCACAATGGGTGTGGAGTCTACTTAAAATAAAAATTTAAAAAAAAAAGATGCTCACTTAAATATGGTTTTAACAACTCCAATATTCTTCAACAGTGAATTGATAAATATTATAAATCACATAAAAAATTCTATGTAGGAATTTAAACAATAGATTTTTATGTGCTGCTATCAAATGATAACACAAATATATTAAGTAGAAAAGCAAGGTATAATATATATAGTATGACTGCATTTATGAAATAATAAAATTATACACAAAACTGTATATGTGTATAATTATATACCTGGAAGGATACTAAGAAACTTAGTAATAGAAATTGGAGACTGGAAAGGGTCAACTTCTACTTTTCACTTTATACTTTCTGTATGCTCTAAATTTTTAGAATTTTTGCCTTAAACATCTGCTACTTTTATTTTTAAAAATGTTCTGGCAAAAAAATCCTTTGGCATTCATAGGTCTGTTTCAATTTTCTGGAAAATTCATTTGCATGAAACATCCCAAGTCCTTAAAAATTATTTATGAATCAAAAGAATTAAATTATACTCAGAGTAGTTTGTAGTGTTGCCTATATTTTATTGTATTCTGGTTCTCTGAAAATTCCTGAAATTTGGTAGAATTGGCCAGAATTCCACTCATTTACTATGACAGATAACAAAAAGGATACCATTTTCATACATCACTGTTATTTTTATTTTTTTATTTTTTTATTTATTTTTTTAATGTTTATTTATTTTTGAGACAGAGAGAGACAGAGCATGAACGGGGGAGGGGCAGAGAGAGAGGGAGACACAGAATCCGAAACAGGCTCCAGGCTCTGAGCTGTCAGCACAGAGCCCGACGTGGGGCTTGAACTCACGGACCGCGAGATCGTGACCTGAGCCGAAGTCAGACGCTCAACCGACTGAGCCACCCAGGTGCCCCCATCACTGTTATTTTTAAAAGGGAATTGACCTTCCAGAATATATTTCTTCATATCATGTTGTCATTTCAATGATTTAAAAATATTTAATGTTATATGATCTAATGTCAGGAGAATATTAGGTCTGACAATACTCTAAGAATATTAAATTCCTTCAAGACATTCATAAAAAGGACCTCTGTGGCAACCATCAGTTTGTTCTCTGTATTTATAGGTCTGATTCCACTTTTTATTTATTTATTTATTTATTTTTGATTCATTCATGAGTGGAATCATTTGTCTTTCTCGGCCTGACTTCCTTCATTTAGCATAGTACCCTCTAGGTCCATCCATGTTTTCTCAAATTGCACAATCTCATCCTTTTTTATAGGTGTGGAATATTCATTCCACTGTGTGTGATACATATATACTGCATTTTCCTTACCTATTCATCTACTGATACATATTTAGGTTGCTTCCATGTCTTAGCTATTATAAATAATGCTGTAATAAACATTGGGGTACATATATCTCTTATAGTTAGTGTTTTCACTTTCTCTGGGTAAATATCCAGTAGCAGAATCATTGAATCATATGGTATTTCCATTTTTAATTTTTTGAGGAACCTCCACAATGTTTTCCATAGTGGCTATACTAATTTATATTCCCACCAAGAGTGCACAAGGCTTCCTTTTTCTCCACATCTTTGCCAACATTTGTTGTTTCTTGTCTTTTGGATTTGAGCCATTCTAAGAGGTATGAGGTTATGGTTGCCAAAGGTAAGGGAGGCGAGGGACTCGGCAAAATGGGTGAAGGAAGAAGGGAGATACAGGCCTCGAGTTACGGAATGAGTAAATCACAGGAATAAAAGGCAGAGTAAAAGGAATACAGTCAATGATACTGTTTTTTGTTTGTTTTTGTTTTGAGAGAGAGCAAGAGAGGGGGAGGCACAAAGGAAGTGGGAGAGACAGAATCTTAAGCAGGCTTCACGCCCAGTGTGGAGCACCACACAGGACTCGATCTCAGGACCATGAGATCGTGACCTGAGCCAAAAGTGACAGTTGGATGCTTAACCAACTGAGGCACGAGGCCCCTCTACAGTCAATGATACTGTAAAATGGATATAATGGGACAGATGGTAGCTACACTTGCAGTGAACATAACATAATGTATAAACTTGTCAAATCATTAAGTTGTACACCTGACACTTGTGTAACGTTGTATGTCAACTATACTTAAATAAGTGACCTCTGACCTCAGGTGCAAGAATCCAAGGACATAACACTGAGCAAACGGCAAGCAAGTATGTTCTTCTGATGTGGGAAAGTACTCTGTAAATTACTAAGTAGAAGAGAAATTTAGATTAGCAGTATATTAGTGTATTTGTTGGGGCTATTACCTTACCTGATTTTACACATCTCAGGCTGGACATAGGAAAACTATTCAGTTTATCTGCATTTTGACATACTGCACAGAAAAGCCTTCCACAGATGTAGGCTGAGATGGCAACTTTAATTTCCTTCTCTTCCTTTCGGCAGACCCATTAGATATGATAGATTCTCCATGATGTTACTTTGCAGTATCATAAATGTGTGCATGTGGTTTTTTTTAAAGGGACCTAAGGTGCCTAACACATATAATAATTTATATTATAAATTATAGATTAACATGCCTGACCCTTCTTTATTTCCTTATTTATAGGAAATAATAAAATGAATCTTGTGAACCCCTTATTCAACCCAAGAACGGGAACAATACCAATAACCGACATTATCTATGTGCTTCTCCCCTAAAGCTAACCCCCACCCTCCTTCCCTCAATTGTAACCAACAATCCTTTATTTTGTGTATACTATTTTAACTACCTTATGGTAAAATGTGAGAATTAAACAAGATGAATCCCTACCTTCATCTATGAATATTACAATGATTTTGATGAAGGGCATTAGACCCTTTGGGAAATACACAGATACCTGAGATACCAAAGCAAGCACCATACCTGACACTCAATACATTCTGGTTGAATTGGATCTATCAAAAAAAATTTACCAAGTACATAGTTTATGACTGCATCCTTAAATAAACAAGGGATTGGTGGTGATCTCTCAGAATTTGGGCAGACTAAAGAGATTTATGAACCAAACAACTCCCCAGCACCCCACCCAGGGCCACTCTGTCAAACAGGTAGCTTCCTGGTTGCCAGCCCTCTCCTCTCTCTCCTTTCTGCAACTTTTTCTCAACTGGCATTAAGGGCCAGAATTTGAGTCTCTGATACTTGATAGTTAATATGAAACTTCCATCCACTCTGTCCTATACATGATGACAAATAAATCTCCCTTAAGTGCAGGCCCTGTCATGTTATTCTATACTAGTACAGAAACCCACAATGATTCCTTAAGAGACCTATCTCCTAAATCCCTACCCTGGTACTCAAAGCCCTTTGAGATCTGATCCTAACCAATCTTTCCAACCTTCTCTATCCTGTTAAACTGACCTACTTGTTATTCCCTATGCATGCCTCCCATTTTAACCAATGTTAAGATTCTGCTCATGCTATTGATCAAAGTGTAGTCTGTAGACCAGCAGCATCAGTTTTATCTGGGAGCTTGTGAGAAATGAAGGATCTCAGGCCCCAACCCAGACCTACTAAATCAGAATCTGCATTTTAATAAGATTCTCAGGTGATGCAAATGCATGTTAAATTTTGAGAACAACTGTAAAACTATCAAATGTTCTTCCATGGTGCTTGAAATTGTTATTATCTCCCTGCAGAACACATGAGCACCTAGAAAGCAAAGCGCTATCCAAATTATGTACCTAAGATATGCTATTCAGCCCTCAGAAATTAAGGAATGCACTAAGTGAATACTCAACAAAGTTCTACAGATTGACTAATTTGGTTCAGTAATGCAGCTAAAAAGATAACTAAAATCACCATCCTTCACTCTATGGTCTGACAAATCAGAATAAACACAGACATCATACTCACAATACACACACAGTCTTTTAGGGATAGAATTCTTAACAGGAAATAAAACTGTAAAAGAAAGTGATGCTAAAGCCTGACATAAACATCCAAACTGTTTTTGGGTCAACTAGACAATCACTCTAAGTTCCTTTAAACTAGAACTGAGGACCCACACTTACTTGATGGGCTCTAAGGTCATTTTGGACTCTAATATTTAAGGAGTCTATGATTCTAGGGAACATCACTTCTGCACTGTCCCAGAAGTGACTGGACAAATCAAGGAGAGCCCTGAGATTAAGTCTGAAGCTGCAAAGCCTGACTTCCTCTCTTAGTTCTCTCTAAACCCCAGCTTCTCTGTACCCTCCCTGAAAAGCTCCTGCTCTGCACATGTGTCTGCTATTATGACCCATGCCCCACCCCACCCCCATCTCCTGGCACTTCAAACTTCCCTTTGCCTCCATGAGCTGTCACTGTCACACTTCTCTCCCCTAGTCTGTACTTAGCTTCTCAGTCTTTCACACAGTTCAACACTGCCAAGGTGACAATGAGCTAAATTAATCTGTGCTAAAAGAAGAAAGTTAGGAGAGAAATATGTCCTGCTAACCTGTCCTAATCAGCAAGAGTCTCCTTCCTGTGTGTAAATCTTTAAGAACTTTCTGGAGAAAAGTGAGGTGAGGTATCATTAAATCATACTCTGTAGTGAAGGGACAGGACAAAGGGAGAATCTGCCCTTTGGACCTCTTAAATATTTTTATTCAATGAACATAGTTTCAATTTTATCTCTGCCAAGGGCCTCTGATATGGGTCTTTGGGGCTTTGACCCAAAGCTATTTCACATCTCAAAAATGGAATCATTACAGTTACCACACATCTCTCCCACATTTTGCAAATAGCTTTTTGCACACTGTCCAGTTCAATTTATATCAACACATCATATTTTCTTACACACCTAAGCAGTAAACAGAATACTGTCAGAGTTAAGTTTTTAACCCAGTGTCCTGTGTATGAGATTATTCATGGACAATTCTGCTCATCCTTATAAGGTCCCTCCTGAACTCAAAGGCTAGTTACAAAGTTGAACTTCGGGCTTTCCCTCAGAACCTAGGTACCCTTTCCTCTGATTTCCCAAGAAATATACAGGTCAGGGAAGTATATTTCTCGTAATAGAGGTTAAGAGCTCTCTGAACTAGAGATGGACTATGTGGATTTTATTGCTGGCTTCACCACTCACTAGCTATGTGACTTTGGGCAATCTGTATAACCTGTATAAGCTGATTCTTCCTCACTTATAAAATGAGAATAATAGTAATTGTACATCTTGGGGTTTGTGAAGAATGAATAATGAAAAGTATATAAAGTGGTTAATACAGTGCCTGGGTATTAATCTTATTTTATAATTGTTAAAAATCATAACTCAGAACGGATTGTACATGGTCTTTTTTTTTTTTTTAATTTGCAAAGCCTGCTTAAGGCTACAGATTCCTCTCTCTGGAACTCTTCTAGTTACACATAGCTCTAGCACATGCCGCTGTCCATGTGGTGGGTAACCTGACTCCCATCTAAGGACAGTATGTGGTCTTAGCTGTCCTGTGCACACAGTATTCCTCTTGGCAATAACTCCATGTGTGTGTAGGGCAAACAGAAATGGAAAGGCCTCTTTTAAAAGTCAGGCATGATTTTATAACATAAAAACTTACATACTCAAGGAGTGGCATCGAAAAGGACAAATATCCTCTATGTTAGGTGAAATATAAAAGGAAATAAAAGTTTTAAGGTTAAATATTAGTCTCTTCTGAACTTAGCAAGATGGGAAAGACATTAGGAGGAATCTAATCTCCCCCACCTCCAAGATGACTTCCCAACTGGCTTATCTACTTCAGAGTGCAACCACCAGAGAGGGTAACATTTGGGCTAAAGTAATGGCTCTTACTGTTTTTTTTATTGTTTATTTTATTTTATTTTATTTTATTTTAATTATTTTTTTTAATATATGAAATTTATTGTCAAATTGGTTTCCATACAACACCCAGTGCTCATCCCAAAAGATGTCCTCTTCAATGCCCATCACCTACCCTCCTCTCCCTCCCACCCCCCATCAACCCGCAGTTTGTTCTCAGCATAAGAGTCTCTTATGCTTTGGCTCTCTCCCACTCTAACTTCTTTTTTAAAAACAAGAGAAAGGCTGGAGAAATTGGTATCTTTGTATGCACCATTCTATCAGAGTATTAATATATATATATATAACAGGTACGTTTTGATGTGGGCTTGAGGAAATGATAGCTTTGGAGGGCCCAATCTAAAGAAAGAAAACTCTACGGGAAAGGGTTCTGGAGAGTCAGTGATGACAGAGGTGGAGAGAGCTTACAAAATATAAACTTTCATCAATTTGGTAGGTCTGCCAAAAGTTGGATTGAAGGTGGCTGACTGCTTCCAAGACAGTTAACTCTAAGCAAGTCTTCTCCTGACATCCCTCATCAGCACAGCCACTGCCAGTGCTGGAGAATGAGACCATAAGATAATGCAGATTATTCTCCTAGAGTCTAGGCCTCTGCCACCACGGCTCCTTTGCCCCAGGGCTGGTTCAGTTTCAATATTTTATGCTCAAGTAATAAAAAAGAATCTACCAAACCCAACCATGAGCTAAATTCAAAAACTCTAACAATACTAAGTAAAAAGTAGCTTGCCACATAATTCAAACCAAACATCTGTTTGTCTTAGTATTTGAGTCATAAGACCAGAATTTTTTATAACAAGAATTCTATAAATTGAGTTTTTGACAACTAGTTCCCATACTGCCATAACTGAGGGTCCAAGAAATCACAACAAAACAAACTGAGAGAAGTTTCCCTTCAAAAGACAAAGAATAGTGGCATCTGGGTGGCTCAGTTGACTAAGCATCCAACTTCTCATTTTGGCTCAGGTCATGACCTCACAGTCTTGAAATCGAGCTTCGAGTTGGGCTCCTTGCACTGGGCATGGAGCCTGCTTAAGATTCTCTCACTCTTCCTCTGCCCCTCCCCCTGCTCATGCTCATGCATGCTCTCTCTCTGCCACCCTCTCTCTCAAAAAAAAAAAAAAAAGAGAGCGAGAGAGAGAGAAAGAAAGAAAGAAAGAAAGAAAGAAAGAAAGAAAGGAAGAAAGAAAATAAATAAATTATTGCAACACTTGCTCTTAGAGCCCTATGCCAGGTGAGAAATTCAAGAGAAATTCAACTACCCTGGGGCCACCATCATGTGAAAAATCCAAGCCACAGGAAGAAGCCCTGGAGGAAGAGATTCCATGTGAAGAGAAAAAAAGAAAGACAAACACAAAGACAGACACTAAGCAGCACCAAGGTGCCAGACATGTTAGTAAGGAAAATATCCTGGAAAAATGCATTTTCTAGGCCCAGCTGCCCCAACTGACAACATGTGGATCAGAAATGAACTACTCAGCTAATGCTTCTCCAATTCCTGATCTAAAACAAGTCACAAAAGCAAAGACCATACACCTCAAAAGAGCCCCTTAGGCAGCAAGAGTTTCAAGGTACGTCACAGTTTTTTCCAAGCCCACTCAGATCTCAGCACCAGAGAGAGGAAGTAGTGACATTCCTGCTCATGACCAGGCATCATGTTGGAGAAGCATTCTGAGAAAGGCCATGCACAATGTGGACCCTGATAATAGGAAAACCAGAACAGTAAAGGTTGAGACACATAGAGAGCCAAACAGAACTCTGTATGCTACTTAGAATCTAGTAGTTATCTTTTAAAACAGTTTTGTAGAGGGACACCTGGGTGGCTCAGTCAGTTAAGCCTTCGACTTCGGCTCAGGTCATGATCTCACGGTTCGTGAATTGGAGCCCCGTGTCAGGCTCTGTGCTGACAGCTCGGAGCCTGGAGCCTGCTTCAGATTCTGTGTCTCTGTCTCTCTCTGCACTTCACCCACTTGCACTCTGTCTCTATCTCTCAAAAATAAATAAACAGTAAAAATAATAATGATAAAAATTTTTTAAATAAAATAGCTTTGTAGAAAGACGAATGCATAAAAAAGATGTAGTGTATACACACACACACACACACACACACACACACACACACACACACTGGAATATTGCACAGCCATAAAAAAGGATGAGATCTTGCCATTTGCAACAACATAGATAAATCTAGAGGGTATTTTGCTGAGTGAAATAAGTCAAACTGAGAACAACAAATACCATATTATTTCACTCATGTGTAATCTAAAAAACAAAACAAATGAATACAAACAAACAAAAAGCAGAATCAGACCTAAAAATATAGATAACTGGAAGCTGCCAGAGAGGAGGGGGTAGGTGAGGACACACGCAAAATGGATGCAGGGGAGTAGGAGATATGGGCTTTCAGTAATATATTAAATAAGTCATAGGAATAAAAGGCACATCATAAGAAATAGAGCAATGATATTGTAAAAGCATCATATGGTGACAGACGGCAGCTATACTTGTGAAGAGAATAGTATAACATAAAAAGATGTTAAATAGATGAATCACTATGTTGTACACCTGAAACAACATAACTTGTGTCAACTATACTCAAATAAAAAATTAACAAAAAATAAAAATCAAATTAAAGAGCTGCATTGACTTAGTAGTTTTACATCAAAACACCATTTAGTTACTGCAGAAAACCATAAGAACTCGGACAGTGAATATTTTATACTAACACGGAGAGACATGACTGCTAATCTCCTTAGTATAGATCTATTTGGCACTGTGTGAAACCAAGAATTTTGACAAACTTAAGGGAAGAGCAAAACATTAAGTATGATCAGGTAAAATCTCTAGTTGTCTAGAAAACAACAGCCCATGCTTCACATTAGTTTAAAAATAAAAACAGGTGGGGTGCCTGGGTGGCTCAGTCAGTTAGGCATCCGACTTCGGCTCAGGTTATGATCTCACAGTCCGTGAGTTCAAGCCCCGTGTCAGGCTCTGTGCTGACAGCTCAGAGCCTAGAGCCTGTTTCAGATTCTGTGTCTCCCTCTCTCTCTCTGACCCTCCCCCGTTCATGCTGTCTCTCCCTGTCTCAAAAACAAATATTAAAAAAAAATAAAAATTAAAAAAAAATAAAAATAAAAACAGGTAATTTCTTTTTTTTTCTTTCTGAAAAGCAAGACAGAAAGAACAAAAAATGGAGAGACAGAACCAAGCATGAAGGTAGTATGGTAAAGCATAAAGACATCTGGAAAAATAAAAACGCACTATTGCTAGAAAATGGTCTAGATAAACGGGAAGAAATGAGGTCCGTTGGTACAACTCCCTATGTACTACAACTTTCTTAAGAACTTTCCAAAACCATCATCAAAATACTGTGTCAAACACCATCTTTTCTTAAAACCTGAGTCTGTTCACAGGCCAAATCTATTCATTTCTGCAGGGCACCCATGGGCCACAGACAAGAGGAACTCTGCCATTGCTCAAAAACTGGTAGAAATCAGTGGCACCTGGGTGGCTCAGTCAGTTAAGCATCCAATTCTTGGTTTTGACTCAGATCATGATTTCACAGGTTTGAGCCCCACATTGGGCTCTGTGCCAACCTCAAGAAGCCTGCTTGGGATTCTCCCTCTCTCTCTGCCCCTCCCCTGCTCTGTCTCTCTCAAATTAAATAAATAAACTTCCTGAAAAAGTGACAGAAATCATCACACATAGACACAACTCACAACTCCTTTTCTAACTGAACTCAGGTACTTCTTTCCTCAACTACTACTTCTTCCTCCTCTTGCTCTGTTAGGTATAATGTGAAAACAAACAGTGTCTTCGTGGAATCGGGTGCTTTGTGGACAATGCAAATTAATGAGCTTTCTGTAAATATGCGTTACTTAGTATGGGACTTGTTATCAAGCAAGAGATAAACATTTAAGATAAACACTAAATCATAAAATAGGCAAACAAAAAACATATTGAAACAGCACAATAAACTTCTCCATCAAGTCAAATAAGTAACACTTAAGAAGAATGCACCAACTTTAGCTTACTATGTGAATTTTCACTATGTTTTCTCACTACAATGTGACATTTTAAGACACTGAAATATATGTTGCTAATCTGTCTTATATCACTTCTCTTTCCCCAATTTTTGCCTAATGTAGCTACTATCAGATTCTTCAGTTGTTCACTTTTAAATAGCTCAAATGGTCTATTTTTCAGACCACTGCACCTACATTATATCCATGAAGCTAGTATAACTCTGCAGACATCCTAGCTATTCATGCAATGTTATAAGGGCATCAGCATTGTTCATTTGTATGATCTCTATGTATCTTGTCATCTTTCCAGGGTAAGACTGCCAAGTCTTGGACTCTTCATTTGGTGGAGTCTAATTCTGTTCTCTCTACAAAGAGGTAGGGTTACACTCAGCAAAGGTTACCATTTACGTGAGCCATGAAGCCTGCTAGCATAACTCATCATGAAAGTAAAATCCCTAGTTATTTTTTCTCTCAAGGACATCCCGAGTGCTACCTAAAATCAAGAAGGAACTCTTCAGGACAAGTTGTGTGTAGGGCCCACACATATTTAGAATCCACATTTTCACTTTGATACTCTGGAGTGTGGCATTATTTCATAGCAGTCAAGCAAAGGGTTGCTTTTTTTCCCTTTGAAAACCTCCTTTTCTAATCCCTAGAGGAAAATACATGAGAATTGAATTCACAGACTACAGTAGCTTTAGCAACAGAACTCAATATTTTAAAATGAGCTTTCATTTAAAAATTCTTCCTTTTCTAGAAATAGAGGAGAGGTAGTGTTCTCACATTCAGTTTTGTTTCATCACTTAACCAAATGAGTTCTGAAAGGTTTGCTTTCATAAATAAGTAACACTTTTAACCATTTAAGTAATTTCTAAAACTCAGCTCATCTTTCAGACCTCTGGGTTCTGGAGTAGCCTAAGTGCCACCACTTCTGCTTTTAGGTCCAGTGTGCATCTTTCTTTCTTTTATCCTCTGATAGAATTTCATCTGCTCAGGTAATTACAGAAATCAGACATTTTAAAGCATAATCAGGCCCTGAGAATTTAAAAATACTTAAAAAGAGCTAAGAGACCTAGAAGAAATTTCAGGGACCATCTCACTTCTCACTTCTCATTAGATATGAGAAAACTGAGACCCCAAAGGGTCTTGCCCAAGGTCATATAACTAATTGACTAATCTAGAATCAAAATCTAGATCTTCTCAATCCTGAATTAGCACTCTCTCTCCCAAATTACCTGGTCTCTCTATATTTTCATCCTTTTCGATACGATCTTCAGACACAGATTGTTTAATTCATGCTAACCCAAAGTAAGATGCAGGGTACTTCTTGGTTCCATTAGTTATCACCATCTCCTTTCATTGCCTGGAAGATCAGAGACAGGAGAGAAAGTCCTGCCAGGCCTCCTCACTCCATGGATTAAGTGACAGCATGGGCTGTCTGGTGCCTTGCCCAGGAAGTCTGATTGTTCCTGCTTAGAACAGGAAGTATCTGGAATGTTAGGAGGCACAGTATCACCTTCCCTTTATAAGGACTGGATTTTCTATTTTTTGTTCTCATTTGCCTAGGGACATCAGACAATTTCAAGCTGGGCAAAAACCTAAATCTCATCCACCACCAAGACTATTCTGTTGATGTTTTCTAGCTTCTCCTATGAGACATGCCAAGGGGCTTAGAGGAAACTCTAGCCTCTTGAACCAACTGACCTTATATTTATTTATAAGGCATGTTTCTTCCAAGAAGTTCCAAAAGTTTCATACACACTCTCTCACTTGATCCTTCCCTTCCCATGAGGGGAAGCATTTCATTTTTATCTTCCTGCCACAGCCACAGTGTCCCTGATGTATACACAATTTCTCTCCAGGGTCTAACACTCAAAGGTTAGAGTCTCTAGAAGCCACACATTCTCAGCTGAAGTATCAGCCAACTGCACTATTCTAGGCACTAGGGTGCCTAGTGTTCACCAGAGTGAACAGCTCCATGACTTCATGGAGCTTACATACAAAGTAAAAAGGCTGTTTCATTACCCACTGAATTCAGAACCATAAATACAATGGATCCTGATAAAAGAAAAACAATCACTACAGTCTCAACTACTGAGAGGAATATCCACAGTTTTACATTTATCTGGTAATACAGAATCTATTTGCTAGGGGTGTATATGGATTGCACTAGAAGACAGGAGATTTATATTCTAATCCTGACTCCTGTACCAACAAATTGCATGACCTTGAGCAAATAATGTAACCTCTCTGGCCCTTAATTTTATTTTTTGAAGATGATAGGCAAGATTTCCCATGTCTTTCTTGATCTTCAATGACTGGTGATGGGTTAACTCCACCTAGGATGGCTGGTATGGTATGAAGATCTACTGCCAACATCAGAAGAGAAGGAATCTACTTCAGTCGTTCTTATTTGTAGGATGGGGTTGAAGGCAAAAGCGCAAAACACTACACACCTTCTAAGATTATTAATAGCATCTCCCTATGCATTAATCTATGAAATCAATCAGTGCCACACCTACTCTCTGTTCAACACTGGGATAGATACTTTGAGGATGGGAGACATATGAAAAGATCTTTAATGTTAAGGAGCTTCCAAATGAAAATACGCAATAGTAAATAACTCAAAACAAAAGTGTATGAAAGAGGTTTTTAAGTTCACAAGAGAAGGAAATCAAAGAGAGCTAAATTAGAAACCCCTGAGGAAAGGTGGAACTTTACCTGTATCTATGCATAACAACCACTATCACAACAATAATGGCAGCTAACATTTATTGAGTGCTTGATATGTGGTACATGTATGCATTAAGTACTTCTGTGGGCTCTCTCATTTAATCCTCAAAACAACCCCAGAAATAAATGCTATTTTTGTGCCTATTTTACAGAATGGGAAACATGAGGCTTAGAGAGAAGCCTAATATACTTGATAAATAGTAAATCCAGGCAATGTGATCCCATAGTGTTCCTCACCATTGAATGGCTATGGAATGCTTTCTCCACAAGTGACATAAAGAGATAAGCACAGTATCTGGCAGCTTAATGTTCCCTATATTATTTGTTTTCTTTTTCTACCCACCCCCCACAAGTATTTACCCCACCACTACACATTCCCATCCCAACTCACATACCTACACACTTCATATTTTCCAATTTTAACATCCTTCTAAGTTCTGTTGAAGGTCGACTCTGGGAATGAAGTTTTCTCACAACAGTCAAGCTTGGTCATAGTACATATTTCTAACAGCCTACTGGATGACTGGTTCTGTGCTATTCTGCGAGGTCACTGGCAGTATTTAATGTCTATGACATTAACACTTTTGATGTCTTACAGCACTGTTAAGGTAGTTTCTATATTATTATTATACATCTTCTGCATTGTTAAGGTAGTTTCTATATCATTATTATACATCTTCTGCATGACTGATCTTTTCATACAGTTTCATTGTGACAGCTAACTCTAAATTCCTTTGTGTTGTTCCTGGGGTCTTAGCATAGAAGACATCAGAAAGTATTCAAAAGTTCAAAAACTGAGGTGTTTCAAGTGGCCCCGCCCCAGACTGCACAGAATTCTCAACACAGCCAAAGGGCAAGCAGGCCCAAGCCTGGGCATTCTGGCAAGTCACCCACCAGAATGACAGAAGGCCAGTCAACAAACACAACTCTGGCATGACTAACAGGAAGGGGGTCGGGAGTCTCAGTTCCCTTTCTTCACTGTTCAATGTTACTAAAGAAAATAAAGACTCAGCACAATGTGGTTCCCAGTCAAAAAAACAAAAAGCTGACGTGTTTGTGAAGTTTTCATTCATTAGAAAAATGATCCAAGTCAAATAAATACAGGCAACACTTCGAGGTTTGAATCTACCCTGTTTAGAGAGTCTTCAGGTACAGACTCTGTGACCAATTTTGGACATAAAGGTAATCTACACGTTTGCAATTCCTTTAGCACATGTACTCTCACAGAACTGAACCTATCTTCTTCTGAACTACTAAATTATAATTCTACCTGTTCTTTCAAAATAAAAAAAAAAAAACTGGGGCACCTGGGTGGCTCAGTCGGTTAAGCATCTGACTCTTGATTTTGGCTCAGGTCATGAATTCACAGTTAGTGAGTTCGAGCCCTGCATCAGGCTCTGCGTTGACAGGGCTGATCCTGCTTGGGATTCTCTCTCCCCTCCCTACCCGCCACTCTCCAACCCCACCCCCCACTCTGCCCCTCCTCTGCTCTCTTTCAGAAATAAATAAACATTTAAAAAATAAAAGAAAAAAACAACAATCCTAAAAAAAAAAAAAAAAAAGACAACTCCAGTTCAAAGATTTTTTTTAATCTTTTACTTTATAAAATAATGTAAGTCAGTCACTTAACTAACTGAGTCACCTAGGCGCCCCTAGTAAATATTTTACATCACCAAAATTTTAGTTATAAAACTTCAAGATGATAAGGGAATTTTTAAAGACTGAAAAAGCCACTAAGAATTATGAGATTATGTATTAAGGTTAAAAGGAGATTAATCTTATTCTAATGGATGGCATCAAACACTATATGTAGAAGATTTTTTTTTAAGTGGGAACTAATTTTTTTTTTCATTAAAGTTCTATAGTATACGGGTGCCTGGGAGGCTCAGTCAGTTAAGTGTCCAACTTCAGCTCAGGTCATAATCTCACAGCTCGTGAGTTTGAGCCCTGAGTCAGGCTCTGTGCTGACAGCTTAGAGCCTACAGCCTGCTTCAGATTCTGTCTCCCTCTCTCTCTGCCCCTCCCCCGCTCACACTCTGTCTCTAAATAAACATTAAAAATTTTTTTAAAAAAGCACTGAAGTATAAAGTGACCTTAGAGCCTGGGTTTTCTGGAATAGTTACAATTTCAAATATTCTACTTCCATAAGCGAATGGCTTTCTGAAAATCGTATTATTTTGTTATTCAGGCTAGTCTGTATATCTCTTCCATCTCTTCTATCTGAAAATAAAATAAAAGTTCTTTGTGGGATCATGTGATCTACATGTTGGTTTGGATAAATAAATCATCATAGACATAGCAGGGGAAAAAATATCAGGTTACAAATTTAAGAGATCCTGACTCTAATGTCTATTGAATTACTGCCTATGAAATGACCACTAGACTTTCAAACAGCTAACACAGAGGAAATATAATCAATACTAAGAGTTGCAGTACCTGTGAGGAAAACCAAAATACTAGCGCAGAAGCCTGATTGTTCTTAATACTAAGAACCGAGATATATTTCTCTATTAAGTACTTACTCATAGAGATAATATGAACATTGACAACATCCTTCAACACAGCAATGTGCTTCAATGGATTTCTTATTATAATAAATATGCTGAAGACTTTCGACCAAAACACAAATTCACAGACACCAACATCTGCCCTCTGAAACGTTGTTTTTGGGAAGTGACTCAGTACCTTTTCTGGATGCCAACTGCTATACCTCTGTAAAGGTAAATGTCTAGATTTTTTAAACTGAAAATATTAAAGTAGTTCCATCCTTAGTCAAGAATTCAGATGTTCTGGATTGACCTACTGCCTGTAACTAATTTGCTGGTTCTGGCGTGAATACAATATAGTTGAATTAAATTTTATTAAATTCCAGTGAGATCCAGACAGAATTTCTTTTTTCTCTTTCTTACAAGGGAAGAGCAAAGAAAACGTTTCTCTCTGTGATTGTGCATGGAATATGCTACAGAAATGTCAGAGTAAGTAAAGAATGTGAATGTGCATTTGTTGCAATAAGAATATAAAGGAAATTCTACTTTAAAAAAATACACCAGGGTCACCTGGGTGGCTCAGTTGGTTAAGCATCTGACTTCACGTCAGATCATGAGCTCCCAGTTCATGGGTTTGAGCCCTGAAGCAGACTTTGTGCTGACAGCCCAGAGCCTGGAGCCTGTTTCAGATTCTGTGTCTCCCTCTCTCTCTCTCTGTCACTCCCCCACTTAAGCTTTGTCTCTCTCTATCAAAAATAAATAAACCATTTTTTAAAAATTTTAAAAATAAATGAACACACCAAAAAAACTCCTAAACTTTCCTAAACTTTAATGTGATTATTTGCTTTATAAATTATATCTTCCACATAATTTAAGTGTTCAGTAACAGCTCACTGATTATCAGACTAAGACAAAGGAAATTTAAAGCAGAACTATTAAGAGCCATAATCTACTAATTGATCAAAAAGAAAAAAGCTAAAATTATAATGCAAATCAAAAACAAAAGGATTATAAGTGAAAATGTGATACATTCAAATGAATACAGTGAAGCATTTCTATCAAAGCTGCCTCTAATATTTCTTTCACTGGACTGTGTTTGGTTTTGTTTCTACAACAGGATAAAGAAGAAAACCACTAGAGTTTCTTTGACCATCAGTTCCCTGGTTAATGAAACCTCCAACATCAGATCAAGTTATTCTACCTTAGTTCAACCACTGTATATTGACCCCCAAAGGGTATGTTCAGTTTTAAAAGCCTTCTGAGGGGTCCCAGTAATGGAGACACAGGCCCAGAGAAAAAGGAATTAATGCAACTTTCTTAAAAAGTATACATGAGGGGAACCTTCAGCTGCATGACCTCAAAAAAGAACAAGAAAGAAATCCACAGGTCTCAGAAATAACTCCATGGTAGTTCTGTGGGTCAGCCATTTGTTTATGTGCCAGATCATAAGAGACAGTTGGTTTCTAGGAGCTCAGTCCCATAAAAGAGTATTCCAACTATCCATGGAATGAATTCCCTTTTAATTAAAAGAAGAGGGGAGGGGGGCAGGGAGATGCTTTTACAAAGGCCTAAAAAAGAAGACAAGAGCAACTGTATAGAGGAGGAAAAAAAAGCTAGTCAGTAAAACTTACAAGTTATTTATGCCTTTTATATACAGTCTCTACATAATTGCCAAAACTCATTTCCCAAATGTAATTGCCTAGTGTTACATTTCACCATCTCAGCTGATGGAAAGCTGCAGGAAAGGGAAAAAAAGGTAGCACAGGAACAGATATCCCAAATAACATTTAAATTAGAAGCTTTATCCTTTTCAAAGAGGAAATCTGGGGTGTGGTGGTAGCAGCTAAAATTGATTCAGTCAGTCCATGGCCACCATGTACCTAGGTTTCAGGACCTTGACAGTATGGATGATAGTGTCTCTTCTATTTCTTAAACCAGATGCTGAGTCCCTGCAGCAACCTGTCCAGATCTACCTGTGTTGTAGCCCCTGTGTTCACCAAGGTAACCTATCCATACTGCATTAAGTTAAGATTTTATAGATAAATTGTAGATGTTATCAAAGCGGTAAGAAGAAGGAAAAGGGAAAACTAAGAAGAACCTCAGAAATAATTGTTTTATGATGCTAAAAGTGAGTACCAGAAGGGGAGAAATTACTGTTCAATGTCACAGGGCATTACTCAGGGATAAACTCAGGGTTTATCCTATACTCTTTAGACTTTTGGTCTAGGTCAATCTCCAGCTCTGGAGGGCAATTCTTGGATTCCACTCTCCAAGTAGACTATTCTCTACCTGACCTCATGGTTTATCCGATTCTCTGAACCAGCAATAAGATGCCATTTTGAAGAAGTCAATAAGCAAAGTAATGTCTATTGCCTGCTTGGCGAACAGTGAGAGATCAGGATTAAGAAGGCTCTTGTATCATCTATGGAAAAAGCAGGATTCAATCAACGAGGCCAACCCAAAGTAAGGTTGAAACCTCTGGGCTCACTGTGCCCCAGTTTCCAAAACTGACAGAAATGGAACCACTGCTTCTTGCTGGCTGAAACGAGAAGCAGGGCAGACTTAACATGTACCAAATACAGGAAGGTAGCCATAGGAAACATTGTCATTAAGAATAAGGAGCGGGATGCCTGGGTGGCTCAGGGAGTTAAATATCTGACTCTTAATTTCAGCTCAGGTCATGATCTCACAATCATGAGACGGACAAGGTGGAGACTGGGATCTCTATCCCCCTCTCTCTCTGCCCCTCCCTTGCTCATAGGCATTTGTGTGCTCTCTGTCTCTGTCTCTCTCTCTTTCTCTCAAAATAAATAAATAAATTTTTTTAAAAAAAGAAGAAGAAGGAGCATTACTCTAGATTCTGGAGTAATCTTGCTGCTTGCTCGCAGCAGAGGCTGTCCACAATATGTGTTTATTATTTCTACAAGTTTCCTACTACATTCCTTCCCTGTGATAATGCAGCCCTGGTCATCAGGCCTCAAGGGCTGTGCTCGTGGTCAGTGTGTCTCACCTGATAGGACTTCAGATACTCCCTCTCTGGAGTTATAATCTGAAATGTAATTCTAGATTCTAGAGGGATTCTGGAGCTGAAAACAGGAGAGGAAGGGAATCGGGATTTAAGGTGGATATTTACACAAATGCCACCCATTCATGTATGCACTGTGAGATCAAACCACCTATTTTTATATACTTTTTATATAACAGTATAACTCTTCACTCTTTAAAGAAGGTTTTCAGATTATTTACCTTAAATGAGCCTCAAAACCTCAACCAATGCTGAGCATTTTGCTAGCCTTATTTCACAGATAAAGAAGCTAAATTCCACAGAGATTAAGTTTCCAACTTCTGGGGCTCCTGGGTGGCTCAGTCATTTTAAGCGTCTAACCTAGGCTCAAGTCATGATCTCACAGTTCATGGGTTCAATCCCGACGTTGGGTTCTGTCCTGAGAGCTCAGAGCCTGAAGCCTGCTTTGGATTCTGTGTCTCCCTCTCTCTCTGCCCCTCCCCCACCCAGTCTCTGTTTTTCTCTCTTTCTCTAAAAATAAACAAACATTTAAAAAAATTTTTGTTTTAAATAGCTCCCAAGTTTTTCAAGGGTACCTGGCTGGCTCTGTCAGAGCACGCAACTCTTGGTCTCACAGTTATTAATTTGAACCCCATGTTGAGTAAAGAGATTACTTAAAAATAAAATCTTAAAAAAAAAGTTTCCAAGTTCCTACGATCAGCATCAACCACCTAGTGGAAGAGTTGAGATTTTGGTCCAAGTCTTCTAACTCATGATTCAGAATCCTTAACAAATTACAAATACTGCCCACGCTACGCGACCGGTAATAAAGATTAAATCTATGACTATATATGAACTCAACAAAATAATACAACAAAGGTAAGAGTTTCCAACTAATTGGTTCCCTATTTTGAAAAATAGATCTTGGGGAAGTGAAAAACAACTTTCTCTATGATATTAAGGTAAAAATAACTTCTATGTGACTGTCAAGCACACTATAAAGCACAAAGCATCCCAGCAACTCCTTGTTTTGCTTAAAGGACAGTCAGATGTCAATAACTATGACAAAAAGCATACTTACCACAGAAGGCATCCTAAAGCATTGCATATGGTGAAAGAGTTTCTTCCACTCTGTGAATTCTGTTTCTTCTTCAGCATCTTCAAGACATCTCTACAACCAGTGGTCAGTCTGTCACATTTGAATGCCACGTCCAGGCAATAACCACAGTTCAAATTCACTGGCACAGAGAGAAAAAGGAGATAGCAGACTCTGAGGACTTCCAGATTCTGAGGAGAAGTATTGTCACAAGCTTTTTGATTTGCTTTTTATTTCAATTAACCTTGAAATCTAATTCATGTTGTAAAGTCTAATAGCTGATGTGTTACAGGCTCAGAAATTTCTATTGTTAAACAATTATTATTTCAAATCCAAGTGATTCTTCAACAAAACAACCAAAAAAGAAAAGATAGCAGGGTTTTTTGTTGTTTGTTTGTTTTATGTGTGTGTGTGACACAATAGTTTTAATGGCTGTGAAAAGATTGGTTTATTTTCATAAATTATTAGTTCTTGACAAATAGCAAAAAAATGTGAGAATAAACATATTTTTTAAGAGTAAAACAAATTAATAATGATGCATAGCTTCCTCAGCATGTTTTTTTTAAGTTTCTTACCAAATAATTAATTTAGGGAAGAGTAACAAGTATGATGATCTATCTCATGCTAAATACTGAGTTTATACTTTATAAGCAATCTTTCATTTAATCCTCACATCAAGATTTTGAAGGATGCATTACCTACATTTTATAAGAAAAGTGAAATTCAGAAACACTAAATGAGCCTCAAAACCTCAACCAAGGCTGAGCATTTTGCTAGCCTTGCCCAAGGTTACAAAGCTAATCAATGCTGCAAGCCAGGGTTCAAGCCCAAAACAGTTCTTGCACCAAGTGAAGAAAATATATTCATTTAAATATTAATTCAGAACTGAACATTTGTACATCACATTCAGGAAGGAAAATCTCAAATTATACAATCTCAAATTATACAATTTGATACTAACATAAAGAAAAAATTTTTAATTACCCATATTCTCATCACCCAGAGAAAACTATTAATCTTTGTTATTTTTCTACAATACTACTACAGTATGTTTATAATGGAATATGCATTTTAATTAACGAGATTAAAAGAAAGAAGTTTTCTTGAGAAAAAGAGACTACCAGAGGATTAATGGTTCAGTAATGGTTCCCAATCAGAGAATGGGATAGAAACGAAGAATTAAGGCCCAGAGAAGTAATTTTCACCTAATCACAAAGCAATTCAATGGTAGAACAGGACAAAAACACAGTTCTTCTACTACCCTGCCAAGTATTCATTCCAATATGTACCTTTTCTGGGTTTCTACAGAATTTATAGTCTGTGACTCCAGATTACAGTCAACCTTCCATTTGCTTTATTCAAGTTATTTCTCATATAACATGGCCCCTTCTCCCAACTAAATTAACCATCATGTAAATTCTCTTTACTCTCGTGTTTTATCTTTCAGAAGCTTGTTTATCGTCTATTCCTGGTAAGCACAATTTTTCAACATCTTGATAATAAATGATTAAATCAAAATTTCCATCAGAAGACCTTGTCTCCTAGATCAATTTTGCCTACATGAGCAGTTTTGAGGCTAGCCTATACCACCTTTTGAGTTGACACAACAAAAACAGCAAGATAACTGAGATTTATCAGTGTATTTATTCATCTATTCATTCACTTAATATAGTACAGATGATGGCCAGGTTCCATTCTGGGCACTGAGGAGGTGTCCTGCCATCAAACACCCAAGCTGTTGACTGTCCAAGAAGTAGGGTAGTGCCCATCACACAGTGGTTTTCACTGTACTAACAGTAGGCTGAACAATTCTGGCAATAATTTTTAGGTCAGTTCAGAAAATCTTTCTACAGGACCTTCATGCTAAACACTAAAGCTACAGAAATCTATAAGTCAGGGAATAAAGTGTGATGCTTGCTTTCAAGGAACTCACAGTATAGTAAAAAGATGTGTCAGAAAGACAGGACAGGTGATGGAGACGGTGCTGGGATTATTCTAGGTTGTGTTTTTAAGATTTATCATCAGGAGCCCAGTCAAAGACAAAAAGTCTAATCAGATGGATTTTTTAAAAACCCAGGAATACTCTATTTATTCCTAATACCTACTCTCCCTGACATCCTCCCTATTTGTTTATTAATTTGGGGTCTCCAAAAACTCTGGTCAAATTGAATCTCTTGCCTTTCCAGAGGAAGTCTGCACCTTGATTATCACAGAAGCATTTCCTGAAGACTCTGGAGAATTCAAGTGCATTGCACAAAATGAGGCTGGGACTGCAGTCTCTAAAGCAAGACTCTTTGTTTCTCCAGGTAATTGTTCTTTAGGATCGCCCTGCTCCAATTCAGCCATGAGCCAGGACAAAGTTTCTGTTTCTATCTGAGTTGGTGAATAATTATATTTTTCAGAAAGAAAAGTGGAGAAACCAGAGAGTTCTCCAAAGTTACTCATGAGAAAACTTTCTTCAGAACTAGCCTCCTTTCCTTGGAACAGTGATAGCTACACAAAGGACAAAAATGTAGATGATACCCCAATGAACACTATTTCAACTATTCCTCAACCAGCCAGTCACAATGAACAGGAGATCCAGGCTCCAAATGAGGATTTCTGCAATGAAAATTCTACTGAGCTACAACCACAATGGTAAGGGCAGACAGACCTAACACTCACTCACTCAACAAATGTTCTTGGTCTTAGAGTATAACATTGAACATGGCAAAGTTCCTGCCCTGAGGCAGCGTGCATTTGCAGTGAATCATGTAACTGTCATTTCCTTGCCCTTCATCGTATACTTCACAAGGGCTGAAACAGCAAATCATGTGCTTAGATCTACATTTAAGGTTTTATTACAGAGACTTCTTTAAAAAAAAAATTAATGTTGAAATGCCACAAGAATTTGAAAAAGTACAATCTTTTCTCCAAAAGAATTCGGGGTCCTATCTAAATATAAATACATAAAACACTTTGTGATATAAGTTTCTTCCTGTTGTCTTAGAATACAGACAAAATTGTCCCTGCATTTAAAAGGCAACTGTAAAACCCATGGGGGAGGGGAAGGAAAAAAAAAAAAAAAAAAAAGAGGTTAGAGTGGGAGAGAGCCAAAGCATAAGAGACTCAAAAACTGAGAACAAACTGAGGGTTGATGGGGGGTGGAAGGGAGGGGAGGGTAGGTGATGGGCATTGAAGAGGGCATCTTTTGGAATGAGCACTGGGTGTTGTATGGAAACCAATTTGACAATAAATTTCATATACTAAAAAAAATAATAATAAAAAAACTTAGGACACAATTTCAAAAAATAAATAAATAAAAAATAAAAAAATAATAAAAGGCAACTGTATAAATGGGAAGCTAACTCAGTAGGTGAATTTGCCAACCAGGCTATGTTTAAAACACAATCCACTACCATCTCCAATACCCAAACACAAACCTCAAACCAAAACAGTGACTAAAAACAAAAAAAAAAAAAAAAAAAAACACCCTAAAAATTGATACTTAAAAGTCATTTAAAATTTTCTGTTTTACCAATATCTAACACAGTCCACTAAATATTTTACCAACCTAAAGTTACATTTAGATTAAATTTAGGCTAAACACCTTAAATAAAACTTAAAAAATGAACACTCTTGACTATTTTCCAGTATAACTAAACATAGCATCTATTAATTACAAAATAAAAGATACTGGAATATCTTTTAAGATACTCTTGAGTATTTAAGATATTTCTTGAGTAGTATTTGGGTTTTTAGGTGGAAAAATTTATCATGTCAGAGATGAAAGGAATCAGAGGTCAAATACATGAAGCACCCCATTCTACAAAGGACTACAATTGTAGATGACTGGCTGATTTTGCTGAGGGCTGCTTCCTCATGCTTTTATGACCCTGGAATAGGTACTCCCCAAGTAGTTCTTAAAATGAAGCCAGGGAAGGAAAGAATCTGAACTTGGAGATTAACAGACCTGCAACAATGTACGTGAGGCACATAGTAGAATTCATTAAATAGTAGCTATTACTTCACTGCATAGTTTTTTCTTAGGATCAATGTAACTGCAATAATTGCCTATCACTGTGATTTTTCAGTTGGTCTCCTGGAACCCCTTTAGCTTCTGGGGTTTCTAGTTGCCTGGAGAGTAGCTACCCTTACAAATAAAGATTTCTCATGAGGTCAAAGAAGAATGGGTGTGTGGGACTAAACACTGCAATTTATTCAACAAACATTTATTAAGCACATCTTATGTGTTTGTCAGTTTCTATGTGAGACTTCCCTCAGAAGACAGCCAATACAGATATCTAAAACTTTTCTCCAGGAGTTCATGTGTTTAGCAGTGAACCTTTACGACTTAAAAAGACATTGAGCTTATAACAAAGTACTTTTCTATTTCTACCTTTTTCATTAATAAAACCATCTGTGGGAAAAATTATTCAACAGAAGTTCCATAAAAGTTAAGTTTTTACTAAAAGTCAACTATGAGCTACATTGTCCCAAGCAAGATAAAAATGTTATCAACTGTCCCTCCCTCAGTAAACATTTAACTTGGTTGAGGAGATCTATTATACCATGTAATAGTCGATTATGATTTCCTGTTTCATCTGAGTCTCTCAGCAACCCTCTGATTAGGTTAGTAAAACAGATACTATCTTGCTTTTCAGTTAATTATTAAAGCTCAGAGAGTTTAAGCCACTTGTCTAAGGTTACACAGCCAGTATTTGGTAGAGTGGGCCCTCACACTCAGGTCTTCAAAATAGATAATAAGAAGGTTAATGTGTCTACAAAGTTGTAGAACATTAACCAAATAAATGTCATAATTTTTACTGCTTGACACCAAACCTAGTGGAATGTCTATTATTATTTCTCACTTGAAAAGAATACAAGACAGAATCAAGTACTCAAAAGGAGAGATTTCAAATTTTAAGTGCTACAGTGGGATGGAGCTTCAGTAATCATAGTGAACTACACATAACCTGAAAATAAAGGAAGCGTTCTTCACTCTTCAGTCCTCTCATACTCAATGTGGTATTTGCCTTCTTAGTTGATATAGCATAAATTAGCTTCATCACATACATCTGACCTCTGACTTTAGACAAAGCTCACAGCACCATTGCACAATAGTATATTTTACATTAAAAAAAAAAAAAAAAAAAAAAAACAAGGGCTGTACACGAAGAAGGGATGAATGAGTGACAGCTAAACAGCCAAGCCACCCTTCCACTGATGATGGGAAATAAAGAATTCCCTTAATGGTTCGGTGATACAGTGGAAAGTTGCCTACATATTGTGAGGCACTGGAATGATCCACCAAAGTCGTTGCTGATAAATTAGAGAAAGAAATGGAAAAAGTTGTCTTTGGGGACTGGTTGGAATATAGTTCACTCACCTGACATCTTACTGATTCTTCCGGTTTTAGGACAATTTTTCTCAAATAAGCAACTAAACCATTCAAATAACCTTATTTGTGAGGAAAAGTAAAACACCCTTCCAAAAAAGGCAAACCAAACATTAAAAAATAGAAAAACAGATTCTTAACAGATTATTAAATATAGACCTTTAACTTCTATAAATCAGCCTGTGAGCCCCTGACTGTAGGGAAAAACTTAGCCCAGATATACCATGGTGCTATTACACTATAACAAAATAACATCTTACAAAGGCCTAAGAGGAAAAAAAGAGATAAAGTTTAAAGGATAAAAAAGCAAATGGGACTAAAATTCTTCCTATTCGATATGGTTCAGCATCTGCCTTAGGCAATATCAGGGACTCTATAGTTTGTCCTGGGCATGTTACCTACTTGGCTGTTGGATACATCTTAACCTTTTAGGTATTAAGATATCTAATACCTTAAAAAAATCTAGCATCTCCTCTCCCTTACCCTAATTAAATCCTGTTATCTAGAAAAACCAAGTAACAGTCATATATACTACATTTAAACTGTTTAGAACAGCACCTACTCATAGTAAATGCCATACTTGTTGGTTATTCTTGCTACTTTTATTGTCACTTACATTTACATTTTAAGTCTCCCTAATTGGGATTAAAAGGCTTTGTCCCTATTAATGGAATCTGAAATATCAGTGAGCAGATGTAGAGAAATATTTTGGGAAATTCCTGAAATAAGAGTTGGTAGGCAAACACCTACTCATCCAGTTTAGTATGCCTTTTCCACTATGTAATGGCTGTGTGCCCAGGAAGCAATCATACACCTACATGATCAGCTGTGAAGAATTTTACATGGCTCATATGCATTCAAACATCTACTGGTTGGACCTTAATGTACATGGTAATTAAATCAAGATTAGAGGATCCATGAGGGAGGGTAATGAATAGATATGCTTTAGGCCAATAGAAACATACCATAATGGAAACCAACTAAATGGGGATAATTCCACTCAACGGACCTGATCCTCATGTCACCTACTCCTTTTTACCAGTTCTGTTGTTGATTTGAAGGCTTCTTCCTCTATAATTATTTACTTCCCTGCACAAAAATGGAAACCTAAATACCAAGATAGTTTTCTTAGTGAAAAGACAAAGGAAACTGCGTAACTGTTAGGAGTTAAGGGAGATGAAGAAATGAGAGTTGACGGCATAAAGCCCTAAAAGTAAAGACTGTTTCTTTGGTAATTTCTTAAGTGTTTCCAACTCTTTAAGAATAAAAGAACAAGGTCAATGAGGCATATGCCGTACAGAGTCAGAAAACTTGCTAAGAAACCAAATCATCTTTTTCCACCTCCCCACCTTCCCAGAAACGTCATCATCACCTGCTCTCTCGCCTTTACCCAGACCACACCCTGTCTCTTGAAACAAACTGCTTGAACTCAGCTCCACCCCTGCTTCTATTTGGCAAGAGGGGGAAAAAGGGGGGGGGGGCCTTCAGATGAACAACTATCCAATACAAATCAGTTTGGACGCCATCCATCACTAATCTTACTTCTGGAGAATTTTTATTGGATGGAATGTCAGTCTTAGGATATGGTTTCCCTTTCAGTCCTTCTTTCTCAAACAGGGAACATTCAAAGCCCCCACCACAATAAAGAAATTGAGTTTGCTTTATACTTTTTTCCATTTCCCAATTCATTGCTCTTCCTCCTGCATGAGCTTGCTAAAGCTCACAGTCAAAATTCACATCTAAAATAAAGATGCCTCCAAGAGAAGCTCATGTAATCCCACTCCTTAAATATCACTAAGACATCTGAGATATTGTTTAGATTGTGGACTCTTACTTTGACATGCCAGCATAGGTAGATGGACAGGCAAGCACATCAGATGTCACTGTTTGGCAGCTGATAAAAGTCAGTGGTGCTATAATACTAAGCACAGAGCCACTAGATTAGTCTGTGAGGGAAGGGGATGCCTCTTCCTTCCCTTCAATAGTGGGTTAAACCCAGCTGGCACCCTCTGGAACGACGGGTAAGTCCCACCTTTATTTCTGCTACAGTTTTGGGTTTTGGTTTTTTGTCCAAATCAGAGGAATGTGTACAAAAATCATCTTCACATAAAAAGTGTGCAAGTAACATTATAATGTTATTATACAAATATTTAATAAGGAAGTAACCTATTCATTCCACTGAAACTGGAAGGTATTATAGAAAGGGCACAAGGCAAGATAGTTGTGTGTTAATATTTTTAGATCATCATTTTTCCTTGAAAAGGGATACTTGGCGTGATTATAACTGTGGTGATGTTCTAGAGCTTTAAAATATCCTCAATCAGTTGTTTGTGCAAGTCTGTCTGTACTATATCAGAGAGAGAAAAAAAAAGTTAGGATTTTTTAAAAAGGAGCTGCATAGTATTTTACTTATAAAATCTTTGAAATTTATTTAACATTACTTGGAATAAAATGATACTGCCAAGTAAGAGAACCTCTTATAAAATTAAACTGTTGAACAGTAACTACAAACATAAAGAAAAACTTTTCAGAGTTATCTATTTGAACATCTCTATAAAATTTTGTTGAGACATGAGTAAAATGGAACTTTTGAAAGAATATATTCTTAACTGAGCTTTGAAAAGTAACGGTAATTGTTAACTCTGAAGACCGATACCAAAATGTACAAGATTGGTGACATTTTAAAAATATATGTAAGGAAAAACAGGGAACTTTCTGGAAAATATCTACTGGCTATTTGTTACACAGTTTATCACTTGCCATTTGAAATGAATCTGAATAATTTGCCTTCCTAAAAAGGAATTTAAGAACTAAATTTGGATTCAATTCTGCAATGTAATGAATAAGCCCATAACTACAAAATTACTTGCCTTCAAATAGAGTCCTTGAGAAGATCTAATTAAAGCTTCCTTTTAGATGTTTTCCTCCAACAGTGTAAAGGCCTAATACAGTTAATTACTAAAATGCACTCTGGTTGAACATGTTTGTGTTCATAAACTTGAAATTAAGGAATATATGGCTTTTTAAGTGTTCTTTCTCAACAGAATCGTTCTCTTGGCTGTTGAGTTGCATTTGTTCTTTCCTAAAACCTTTAGGTTTGTTTGTTTGGGGTTTTTTTTAATTTTTTTACTCTGAGAGCATGCACGCACACATGCACATGCATGCAGACAAGCAGGACAGGAGTAGAGAGGAGAGAGAGAGAATCCCAAGCAGGCAGGCCCCGCACTATGAGTGCAGAGCCTGAAGTGGGGCTCAAACCCATAAACCATGAGATAATGACCTGACCTGAAATCAAGAGTTGGACACAACCAACTGAGCCACCCAAGCACCCCTAAAACTGCTAGTTTTAATTTAATTCTAAACTATATGTACAGCCTTGGGATGAAGTTATTTGGTCTGAAATTTTTCATTAAAAATGATACATTCTTCAAGCTAGGAAATTAAACAATTTTAAGATTTCATTTCAATGATGACAGCTTGGTATCAGTTATAGTTTGATTTATCATTATCTTAGAGTTGCCTTATACTATGTAAAATTAAATGTATTTTGAACTAGTCTGTGTGTAATGTCTGTATATAGTTCTGCTTATTAGATTTACCATACTAATGGAAGAAATCAGAGGCAAATATGACCCTTCATGGTTGATTTTAGGGGCAAATGATTCATCTAAGGAAAAATGGGGTCCATTACAGGAAGTTAGAAGAATCAATGCAGAGCTAAGTAAGAGAAATGGCATCCCTCTTTTGATGAGGTATACACTAGTTTCATATTGCCTTACTTCCTTCTGTACATTAGCATCTTCCATTTCAAAAGAAAAAGAGAGAAGCTAAAATAATTTCAAAATTAGTCTAAAATACATATGAAATAGGTAAAACTAGTAAAAAGTAAAAATCTAAATAATTAAGAGTATCAACACCAATAACTAGATTGTATAATCTAAAAATAATAAAAAAATTTATATATGGCTCTGGAATAGTCAGTAAGATATATACACACAGAAAGACACACATACTCCTTAATTATCTTCTAGTTTGGTACTATGGTCATTTTGGAATCAAAGGGAGAAAAAAAGGCAGCACCCTGAGAGCGAGCCACAAAAAATACACTCAAAGTTGACAATAGTGAATTATACATGTTCCCTCTACTTTATGAAATTGCCAAAGAGTGAAGGAGTAAATATGGACATTCACTGTTCCTTATAAAAAAAAGCATATTGTTCCCCTTGATCTAATGAGACATCATTCATCACAGATCACCAGGACATTCATTAAGTGGTGTATCAGAAGAGCTGCTCATTGGTTTTCATGAGCAATGGGAAGAATTCAGACTGAAAAGGAGCAGACAAGTTAGGTATTTAACTGCTAATAATTTAAATAATTAAATTATTAATATAATTAATATTATTAATATAATTAATCTCTGTGGTTAATGAACTATACCCCCTAGGCAAAGGCTAATCGTAAGGCCATAAAATTATCACATTGAGCAGCATCACAGTATTTCTTTTCATAGTCACTTGGCAAACTCAAACTTTGTGTTCCTGTATCTTGAAGCCCCTGGGCATGCTTCAAGAATCACCCAGAGGCAAACCAACATTAATGAATACTTTTTTTGTTGCTGTTGTTCTCAGGAGAAAAGTCATTTGTACAAAGACAGAGATAAAGAAAAGAAGTCTAGAAGCCAGGAAAGGTCCACCTTGAGGTGACCTTGAAAGCATTTAAGCCTCCCCCCAAAACAGCACATATGCTCCTAAAGATGTTAAACAGTACTGTTTTTTATGCAAATACTGTAATTGAATCATTTTCTCCTTTTGAAGGAACAATACTCTTCAAGAGGCCACTCCATCAAAGACAGGAGCACAGTATTCCCAGGATCACAACAAGGAGGGGCAGACCACGGTTGCTTCAGATTCCTTGAGATCTTCTGTGATTCCAGGCTTGCCACCCCAAATTCAGGACCCCACCCTTCGAGGAACAAATCATTATAGTAATAAATTGCCTTCATCTTCCATATACCAGCTAAGCATGTTTAACTACGAACGTCCAAAACACTTCATTCAAACCCAAAACCCATATGGCTCCAGACTGCAACCTCCTGGACCGGAAACCTCCAGCTACTCTAGTCAGACCAAACAGTCTTCCATTACCATCCAGCCCCGCCAATGCACAGAGCAAAGATTTTCTGCCTCCTCAACAGTGAGCTCTCACATCACCATGTCTTCCTCTGCTTTCCCTGCTTCTCCCCAGCAGCATGCTGCCTCCAACCCAGGCCAAAGGGTTACAGCCACCTATAACCAGTCCCCAGCCAGCTTCCTCAGCTCCATATTACCATCACAGTCTGATTATAGTAGCAGTAAAATTCCTTCCAATGTGGACACCAAGTAAGTATATTTTTTTATATATGAATAGATACTGCATAAACACTGAGTTTGTATCTAAGGAGTGTGGGGGAGTATGCCCTAGTTCACTATTTAGTATTTTGAAAGGCAATGAAACCTCAAGGTCTCTTTCATAATTCTCCTAAAACACCTTGAACCAGGGGGCTGGCAGTAAGAGGTCATCTGACCCATTCTCTAGTGTCCAGACTATCCTAAACCCAAATTACCTATTACCCCATACATTACTTATAATTTTCTATCTTCAAAAAAAGAAGATTTCTAATATACTCAAGAACAGTGAACTATTCTCCCAGTTCGAAGTTAAGATCATCATGCTATAAATTTAATTGCTCGCGTTCTGGGCTCAGCTGAGATGAAGAACACCTGTCTGCTCTTCCTCAGCTAGGATTTCCTCTCACATAAGCAGAGACTATTAAATTTCTTCTCAGTCTTAGTCTTTTCTTCCTATCCATTTTCCCTTCTGATCCTGAGCATCCACTTGGCTTAAAAAAAAAAAAATTAATGAAAATCTGGGACTCAAATAGTGAAGTATATGAATTTTCCTTGCTATGATAAGAAAGGCTTGAATAGATAAACGACCTTAGCGTTTCCTTTGGTAATTAAAAAAAACTTTGTTCAAATGAGTTGAGCTGATTGTCCTGTCTAAATAAAGAGAAGAATACCTGGAGCCTTATGCAAGCATGTACTACTTCCAAAGCCTAAAACTATCCTAGGAGAACCTGATATGAATAAGGACACAGTGGTTGTGCTTTTTTTAAAACATGAACTGAATACTTTGTGCTTATGCAAACCGAGAGCTATCAGTTTTCCTGTCCCTTGCCTGGCTAAAACATCAGATAATTAAATCTGAGGCAACTGAAAAACTGCCTGATGGAATATGTTTTGTTGCAGGCTTATCAAAAGATTTGCTTAGATTCTTGATAATTTCTCTCACTATTCCCCAGAAGCTAATTTTTGTAGAGATTTCTATTATTGGTGAAAACTCTGGAAATTAAGTTCAATGGACTACAGCAATTCAACCTGCAAAAACTTATTTTCAACATTTTAAAAAACAAAAATGAGGAAAGTCAAGAACATTTGTTAGAATCCTACAGATACTAGGACGAACCATTTGAAATGGCTGATAGTCAACTATTTTTCACCTACAAAAATGGCATCCTCATAGGTTTGACCTAATATGTTTTTAAAGAAGACTTTAAGCCCTCTCTTTCTCTTCCTTCCAAAATTCCCATTACACTCATTAACACACAATGTAGATTTTTCTTGGTTACAATCTAGCCAAATGATCATTTTCCATCTAGCTTTCCATTATTTTTCGAATTTCCTACGTGAGCATTTTTAAATCTAAAATAACGTTTTCTGACTCTACTATTTTTCTTAGTAAAGTCTTTCAATCCTATTCCAAATATCTGCTAAGAAAAGAGAGCCATCAAATAAGTATTAGTGAACCTCAACCATGTTCCTAGCTCTGTACACAGAACTAAGAGAGAAAGGCAAAAATGGAGGATAAGAAATAAAGCATAGGAGGTCCCCAAACCAGAGATCAAAGATACAGCTTTAGCTGTTCCATTTGCAGCAACCATAGATAACTCTTTTAATCTTCCCACAGCCACTTGATACCCATTCAGTGTCCAGCTGCACGGGGTGGAAAGCTCTGGCCCTTTGAACATTTGTGCACAACTCCCTCATTGTTATGGTGGGCTTAAGTTTGCCCTGCCTTCGAAAATAATCCCTTGGATTCTGACCTAGATTGCTTTGAAAGCTTTATTTAGCTTTTCATCAGTAGGAAACCCTTAAGCAAACATTTTATTCAGTCAATCAAACCACAGACTGGACTTTGAGGAGAACTCCAATTCTAATTAGTCCATTCAAAAAGCTTGCTGTGTGACATTCAGCAAGTGTGCCTTACCTGCCTGGTGATTCAGTTTTATGACCTACAACAAAATTAAGGATTTCGGTGATAAATGATAGAAAAAAAAAAATTCGCTTCTTGGCCTTTTGGCTAAGATCAAGTGTAATGACAGAAAAAAAAAAGACCTATAAAGCAGAATGCAAGAATATGAGTTTATAAATATGAGCAGATATCTCGTCTTACATTTAGGCTATGTAAACTGATAAGGGTATTCACTGAATAAAGTGACTGGGTCAAATACACATCAGTGATTCTCAGGCTCAATTTTGATAATCCTTCAGGATTTCTCAGATATACTGCATTATAACAGTCAAAAAACAAACTTATTTAATTCTAATTCACTTTAACAAGCATGTGACTTTTATAAAGATGTAGACTAACATTTAAAAAATAGGCTATTATAGCTCCATATAGTTGGAAAAATAGGAGATTTTTAAGACAAAGGAATTTTACCACTTTGACATGAAAATTCAATCTTAAGGGAAAAAAAAAAAAAACAGGGTGCCTGGGTGGCTCTGTCAGTTAAGCGTCCAACTCTGGGTCTCAGCTCAGGTCTTGATCTCAGGGTTGTTGAGTTCAAGCCCAGTGCTGGGCTCCATGCTGGACATGAAGCCTACTTAAAAAAAATAAAATAAAATAAAATAAAATTTGAAAACACAAATACAACAATTATTGAAACATTTCATTTGGCTGTTTACTTAACTGAACAAATCAGACTTTTAGTTTAGGATTAATATAAACAACCCCGAATATCTGTAATGTAAGGAGGAGAAATGTGCACCACCACTTTCAATACAGAGCATCCGGAATCAAATTAAAAACATTCACTCATTCAAGTGATAAAGAATCCCCTATACCCAGCCTCTGTGTTAGTGAAAATAAACATTACAATGGTGAGTAATAAGTCATCTTTTTTTACTTGAGTATGTTTATAATCTAGAGATTACTAACCAAGTCCCCAAAGCCTGCAAGAATTAAAACTCTGGCTCCTCTTGGAAGAGATACATTTCCACTTAGCTCATAAGCTCTTGTTAACGATCCTTGAGGACATCTGAACAGGAACAGGTCAGAGAACAGACCCAGGGTGCCTCATCTTGATAACTGGAGAACGTTTATTATGATAATACTAAAATACTCACTGAAAACAGTGGCCAGTTTTCCCACATTAAACAGATATAAACGCACACTTGCAGGGCACAAAATGAATAAACTAGGTGAAATCTGAACAAACAACTGTGAAAGTGCAAGCTACCTTACAAATTTAATACAGGAGTTCCTAAGTACTACTCCTATACTCTATCAGAATCAACAGGAGAACTCAGAGAGAAGGAAGAACATCTTTCCAGATAATTTAGATTAGAACTTCAAATACAGATGTAAACCAAACTCTTCAACTGCTACTCAAATTTGCTTTCTTTTTCCCCAAACCCCTCTTCTCATTCAGGTTACATTTCTTTCTCCTTCCTCCTCTAATCGTTCCTTTCTTTCTCTAAAAATCACTTTAGCAATGTTGAAGAAGCCACGGCTACTGTAAAAGCTATTTGTTATATAGTACCACACTTGAATTTTGTAAAATAGGAAATTAAAAGGAACTGGAAATTAATAGGAAAGCCAGAGACTATGACAACTGTACACTCCATTCAAAGCAAAAGAATATTTGCTAAGTGCCAGTGATTATACCAGAGAATGTTTAACAGCTCTGGAGAAAGGAGCCATGATTTGTGGTATTTACCTACTTCCCTGGTGTAGATACTCCGACACCATCAATTTCAAACTATCAACATGAGATCACAGGGAACTGAGTACAGTATCTACCCACAAATCAAATTTACCAAATTCAATTACAAGACTGGAAGGGCTCACAAGCTGCCAGTAACTAGACTTACTCTCAATTCTTTACGGCAGATCTTTAAGGAAAAACATCCCTCTTACACCTAATCTAATTTGTTCCTCCTGTCACTAAATTTTAATTTGGCAAGACTTAAAAAAAAAAAAAAAAAAGCTGGTGACCATTCTTATTAAATCCTTCTTGACTATTATTAGGAAATTGGTATTTTTAATAACTCTAATACTACCAGTACTAAGTGGTGGTAGATTCAACTATCTAAAAGTGACTAACAAAATGAGGTCAAGTCTATTTTAGTACCACATTGTACTTTGAAGATCTGTTTTAAAAATCTTTTTTTCTGGGGTGCCTGGCTGGCTCAGTCAGGAGTCAGAAGAGCGTATGACTCTTTTTTTTTTTTTAATATGAAATTTATTGTCAAATTGGTTTCCATACAACACCCAATGCTCATACCAATAGGTGCCCTCCTCAATGCCCATCACACACTTTCCCCTCCCTCCCACCCCTCCCATCAACCCTCAGCTTATTCTCAGTTTTTAAGAGTCTCTTATGGTTTGCCTCCCTCCCTCCCTAACTTTTTATTTCCCCTTCCCCTCCCCCATGGTCTTCTATTAAGTTTTTCAGGATCCACATAAGAGTGAAAACATACGGTATGTGTCTTTCTCTGTATGACTTATTTCACTTAGCATAACACTCTCCAGTTCCATCCACATTGCTACAAAAGGTCATATTTTATTCTTTCTCATTGCCAAGTAGTATTCCATTGTGTATATAAATTCTTGATCCTAAGTTCGAGCCCCACATTGGGTATAGAGGTTACCTAAATAAATAAAAACTTCAATAAAAACTTTTCTCTTTTTAAAGCTATCAACAACCCTCAGTTGGCCAACCTCTAAGTGCTACACCATCCCAAAATGCAAATGCTAATAAACCCACACCAAGGACTCCTGACCATGAAATACAAGGATCAAAAGAAGCTCTGATTCAAGATTTGGAGAGAAAGCTAAAATGCAAGGACAGCCTTCTTCATAATGGAAATCAAGTAAGCAAAATGTCTATTTTCTATAAAAAGCCAATTAAACTATAAAATATTTCTGCCTTTCTGTCTCACAAATCTTTGTCCATATAATCCACAAGGGATAGGATTATCTAAAAAGAGAATATTTGGATACAATACCAAACATTCTGCATGAAATCACCTCTTGGTTTTCAGTAGTAAAAGAAGGATGCAAAAGAAGAATGTAAAACAATATAAAAACAAAAGAATGAAGCAAAAAATTTTGAAGATTTTCCACTTTAAGCATTACTCTCACATAAAATATGTCTGATGACCAAATAAACAATAGGAGATATTGTCAGTCACCTTGATTTCTTCACGTACCTTGGTGTATATGACTGGACAAATAGCCATGATATTTATGAGAGAACTCTTACTGTACCCACTGTATTAGTCACTTATCTTTGAAACAGTACTGTATGTCTTCAATCCAAACACATATAACATATCAGATGGACTGCTTTCAAACCAGAAATTAAACAAAGTATTCAGTGTTCATTTAATAAAAGTTATTTTCCAATGTGAGGATATACAGTGCTATATTCAAAGATGGAGTCAATGGAAACATGCAAAACAAAAAACATGAAGAATTTCCCTTCCCTTGGGAGAGCCTTACTTAAGGGGGATTATGCCTGCCTTTCCTAGGAGCAAGAGGAAAACAGAAGTGAATATTACAGATGTGAAAGTGACACTAGAACAGAAGGGAAATGTTTTGAATGAAAAAAAGTTTTAAAACATAGTATTTATCTCTAATTCACTAGACAGAACTATACTTCTTTGGTAGCATTCTTGGTGGTTTTAAGGTAAAGGTGCACAAACAACTTTTATTAAATCTCGTTACTTTCTCCTTAATGACTGATTTCTTCAAAGCGGCTAACATATGAGGAGAAGATGGCTCGCAGATTGCTAGGACCACAGAATGCAGCTGCTGTGTTTCAAGCTCAAAATGACAGTGAGGCACAAGATTCACCACAGGTAAATTAAAATAATCTTTACCTAACTGGAGTATTTTTCTTTTGAGTGATTTTTAAATGTTTGTTTTTCCAAATGCTAATAAGTATCATTTGAAGCAAAAGTCAATCACTTCCATGCTCCATTAGATATAAAAAGGAGAGGCCACGATGGGCCAAATGTATAGAGAGAAATTTAAAATTTTACTCCACTTTCTGGTGTTCTAATATCTGCATATGAAATGTCACAAAGTCAAAACACCAGAAGGCTAACACTGTCACTCTGCATGTGGACATTTAGGGGTCCATTACACCTAGAATTCTTTTTCCAATGTCCACATGGATAATTTATGAGTTATAAATCTTTAACAGAAGTTAAAACTCTAAACCAAAGTAATTATAACCTTTTCTCATAATAAGCTCCTAATCATTTCAATGTTTTAAAATACAATTGTGGAACTAATGAAATATCCAATTCCCTTTGTTTCTGTATTCAAAAATGCTTATTAAAAACAAAACAAACAACAACAACAACAACAAAAAGCCTGGAGTAATGGCTCAGATATTAACAAAAGGATCCTTTCCACGAACGTACAACTTTATAGAGGGCATAAAGTGAATATCCCATACGCTTATCAACTTCATTCTAACACGTAAATGTAACCCTAAAGAGAAATATTCAGTTGGAGAGACAGAACGGTTACTCCTGTCTTCCTTCTGTAGTTACCTCTCATCTCTTCCCAAAAAGTTCACAAGAAACTAGATACCAAAGGGACGAAACAGGGTACCCAAGACTCCTAAGGACTCCTTAGGACTTACTATCCTAAGTACAGGAAACTGAAAATAGGATTTTTGTTTCTGTTAAATGCAACAAGACCTACTAAAAAGGATGGAGCAGGATCTAACAGTGCAAGTAACTAAAAACTGAAAATAGAACTTAAACCTCTTTTTGGCTAATGAACAGTTCATACATTCATTCATTCAATTAATTTACATGGAGCACCTACTCTGGACTGGTACAGATTACAGCAAGAATAGGATGCAAACCTACCTCTATTAGTAGAAATTACTCAAAACAATGTTATATTGATGGCTTATAAATTCAGTGTATGATTTCAAGGGCAAGAATGTATTATTTTTCTCATTCATTCTTTAAAAACATTAAAATGAAGGTAACAGTACCAAGAAAATAGATAGCAGCAAAACATATTATGAAATCTGAAAAGATAAATCTTAGATTTTTGTGTATACTTCAAACATTCCAATAAAAAATGTTATCAAATTATATAAAACTGAAATATTACACCTCTTAATATGAATATATACATATTCAAAGCATTACTATATGAAAAAGCAAACAATTTAATTTGGATATTTTGGGTTTAATTAAATTATTTTCACTTTTTACCAAAAAAACTAGTTGATCTGAGAAGTGAATTGTTCTTTTGACATTCTGTGTAGAGAACTTTAAGACTAGCCAAAAAAAGTTAGAGTTGTAAGAATTTTATTTTAAAATGACCAAATACATTAAACATATTCATCACAAAATAAGTAATGTATACTCAGATTATAGGTGTTTTTCAGATATTTGGATAGGGAGAGATTTTTCACTTGTCTCCCCTGCTATGCCAAGCACAGTGAAATACACAAAATAAGCTTTAAGTATTTGATCAATTAATTAGGATTTCCATCAATCTCTGGTTTTATTCTCAAATGGAAATAATTTTCTGGTACTCAGATATAAATCCTAAAAGATGTTTGCTTAAATTAAATAAACTTTTATTAACCAGGAAGTAATTAATGTTGTTTTTCAAACCTTCTCAGAGCTCTACACGTAGCTTCCATGGTGTCCATCATGATTTTGTGCCATGGCTAAAAAGAGAAGCATTTTCCAGTCTAATATGTGTTTACTGCTGTTGGTGCACTTTTGAGCAGTGGGCATAATACCTTGTATCTACTGCCAACACAAGTGACTTCATGTCTATTCCTGTTTTACTAAAGGACAATCTGTACCATGTGTTCCCATTTCAAATACACCAGGGGAACACATCTCCCTTTGTTGTAAAGTAGTCATATGAGAAATGAACTACCATGAGTTCAACGTCTAGCTAATTTTCATGTACCATACCTGTTAAATAGTCCTATTAATTCAGGGGATTACTTGCTAGAGTATTAGAAAGTTAGTGCACTATACGGTAAGTACTTAATACAGTTAACCCTTGAACAATGCAGGAGTTAGGGGTGCCGACTCCCCCACACAGTTCAAATCCACTTGTACCTTCTAACTCTCCAACAATTTAACTACTAAAAACTTACTTTTGACCAGAAGCCTTACTGATAAGTAGATTAACATAGATTTTGTACACTATATGTATTATATACTACACTCTTACAATAAAATAAGCTAGAAAAAAATGCTGACAAAATACATTTAAAGTACTGTAGTATGTTTTATCTTAAAAAAAACCCATATACAGGGGCTCCTGGGTGGCTCAGTCAGTTAAGCGTCTGACTTCGGCTGGGGTCATGATCTCATGGTTCGGGAGTTCTAGCCCTGCTTCGGGCTCTGTGCTGACAGCTTGGAGCCTGAAGCCTGCTTTGGATTCTGTGTCTCCCTCTTTCTCTCTGCCCCTCCCCTGCTCATGCTCTGTCTCTCTCTCTCAAAAATGAATAAACTTAAAAAAAATTTTTTTAAACCCACATATAAGTGAACCTGTGCAGTTCAAACCTGTGTATTTCAAGGATCAACTGTACATGGAATTAACCATGAAGGCACAAATACAGCCAACAAAGAAATGTTCATTTCAGCTATGACTACTTAATTCTGCTTCATTTCAAGGTAGTAACCACATATTAACATTCTCACCTTGTTTTAATTTCAAACAGCACAACTCAGAACACGCACGACTGCAAGTTCCTACATCACAAGTAAGGTACAAAATTTTTTTTTATTTTTGAAGAACTATCTATTTTACTACCAAAAATATATTCAGCTTAAAACTGTATTATTTATAAAGACTTCAAGCCTCCTACATAACTTTTATAAAAAGCAATGTGACTTTTCTAATGTCCGAGAAGATGATCAAAATTTTTATCTGTTGGGGTGCCTGGGTGGCTCAAACGGTTAAGGTCATGATCCCACAGTTTCATAAGTTCGACCCTTGCGTTGGGCTCTGCACTGGCAGCACTGAGCCTGCTTAGGATTCTCTCTCTCCATGTCTACCCCACCCCCACTCACGCAGTCTCTGTCTCTCAAAATAAACGTAAAAAAATTTCTTTTATCTGTTAATTGTCAGTACTATCTCAGAAGAAGTTTTTAATATGTTTTGGTCAAATAAGCCAGGACCACATGTCCACGTTAAGCAAATATCTCATGACAAACAAAACCCAATTCTAATTACCAAATCATTGCATATGATAAGAATTGTCCATGGGGTACTCTCCATTTTAATAGATCAGTTTCTTCATCAATTTGTAGCAATGTATAAAAGAAGTAAAGATGTATATTTTCTACCAGATCTTCCTAAATTGCTACCATTTCTAACAGTCTTCAAATATGCCTCTCTCTATTGTTATTACACTGACACATTAAATAGCATAGACTCTGAGGGTTCCAATATGATGGCTAAACTATATTTGTGCAAAAGGAAGAACAATGACAACTTTCCTGTATAGTGATTATTAAAATATTTTTGTAGAAGCAGATCATCCTCAAGGGGAGATGTGAATGATCAGGATGCAATCCAGGAGAAATTTTACCCACCTCGTTTCATTCAAGTGCCAGAGAACATGTCAATTGAAGAAGGAAGATTCTGCAGAATGGACTTCAAAGTAAGAGTTCAAAAATATTGGAGGAAAAATAGCAACAAGATACTGTTTTGAAAAGTGTCCTCTTCCTCTTCATAATCTGTTACACACTGTAACAAGCAGCACTTATAGTGGATAAGAACAAAAATTCTGGAACCAAGCTTACCTGGGTTTGAATCCTGGCTTTGCCACTTTCCAGCTACATAACCTAAGTCACTGAACCTTCCTGTGCTTTTGTCTCATCTGTATGGCAGAGTAACAAATGTACCTCATAAGGCTGTTATGAGAATTAACTGAGTAAATAGACATAATGTACTCACAATAGTACCTACCCCCTAATAAATACATAAGTGAAGCTATCAAACCAGTAAGATTTCTAAAGCAGTATTCTCCATTAAGAAATTCAAGCCAACCTGCTCACCTGGCGTAGAAGAGATCTTCATGCTAGAAGTGATCTTTAGAAAGACCTACATTTTTATTGTTCTCATTTTGGAGACCTTTTTCTTATAAAATGTTTTTCTGGATTCCTTGTGAATGAAAGTCCATGTATGGATTTAATTGTTAAGGTTTATAAGAAAACACTTAAACTGGAATTTAAACACCAGAATTACAGTTCAAGAGCATTCTACTTTGGTAAAGTCATCCATTAGATCAGCAAGCATCACACATATGTCCCTCTGAGACTTCAACTGCAGTCACATTATCAAAAAAAACCCGTATCACTTCATATTTCTTGGGGAGACCTATATAACGTAAGTTAATGTTCTAAATATAGTAACTGAGGCATCTTACAGGGCCTCATGGTGCATACGAAAGAGCTAGATGTGGTTTGATGTAGTCTGAAAATACTACATTGATTTCGAGAGTTTAATTTCTACTGTTTTGTTAAACATTGTTGAAAGCAAACACCTTTTTAAGCTCTTGCTTTGCACTGTCAATCACAAACCCACTCAGATACTAGAATTGTTAAAAGTTGTAAATGGACAAATAGGTACCAGTGATGATATAATTTAAAATTCTGTCATCTCCTTCTTGTGTCTTCCTTTCCAGGTCAGCGGACTGCCAGCTCCTGATGTGTCATGGTATCTGAATGGAAGACCAGTTCAATCAGATGACTTGCACAAAATGATAGTGTCTGAAAAGGGTTTTCATTCACTCATCTTTGAAGTGGTCAGAGCTTCAGATGCAGGGGCCTATGCATGTGTTGCCAAGAACAGAGCAGGAGAAGCCACCTTTACTGTGCAGCTGGATGTCCTGGGTAAGCCTTCAGAGGGATCTTCAAGAGTTCCTTAAAATCCAGCAGTATTAAAAAAAAAAAAAAGCAAGTGTTAAAAAGGAAAATCCCACAGGACTTCATATTTAAGGTCAATGTCTACACAACCCAGGAGAATGCCAATTTTTATCTAAAAGTCACAGGGTGGGAGAGGGGGCAGACAGCATTTTTGAGAGAAACTTCAACAAGAGACCTATAACCAAAGCTTTTCACAAAAGGAAATAAAGAAATGGTGCAATTTTAGACAAACCAAATGAGGCAGTACAGTTGACTCTCAATTCAACATAGGTTTGAGCAGTGCATGTCCATTTACATGCAGATTTTTTATAACACAGTATTGTCACCTGCTTATGATTTTTTAAATAACATTTTCTTTTCTCTAATTTACTTCATCATAAGAATACAGTATATAATACATATAACACAGAAAATATGTGTTAATCGACTGTTCATATTATCAGTAAAGCTTCCAGTTAAGAGTAGGCTATTAGGAGTTAAGTTTTTCAGGAGTCAAAAGTTATGTGCAGACTTTCAACTACATGGCGGTGGGGTGGAGGGGTGCCCCAATGCCCTGCACTGTTCAAGAGTCAACTATATAAGCATTTCTAGATGTAACCATTTCTAGATGTAACTAAAGGATATTATAGTGAAAAACTTCAGTCTAATCACTTCTCTGATCTATCGTCTAAATTAATCTGATTGTTATTTTTCCAGCATTGCCATGACCACACATTACTTAAAACTGAGATATAAATGTTAACTTTTAGCCTCAGATGATGTTGTTTAATAGAAAACTAGTCTCTATTTATAACAAAAACACACCTACTTGCTTTCGAAAACAGGTATGGCTAAACTGTCTCAAATTTGTCTTCAGTAAGGCAGTTTCTTATAAAACTTATATACTACTTAAAAATATTACAATTTAAGTGGTTTAAATATATATTACATTTGTAATGGTTTAAGCCATGGCATACTGCAGAAAAGATACTTTGACATAATTTACTGCTGATTACATAAAATCTTGATCAAGTTAAAGGATGAACAATATCCTTGATTTTGTATTCTATTCAAATCAGTGAAAAACCCTTTAAGATTATTCTATGATATAATAATGGGCCTCAGTCTAAGGGAAAACCGAGTGATCAGGGAATCAAAAAAAAAATCCAATTCAAGTGATTAAGCTTTGAGCAAATCCTTTTTGTGCAAATAGCTCCAGAAATATTATTAATGTTAGAGTTGAAAGAGGCCTTGGCAGGCATCTGTCCAATTTCATTTCTCCTTCAGAAAAGCTAGGGTTACAGTATTCTGATACCATTTCCTCTTTTCCTTCAGGTAATTAAAGAAATGATGTAATAATTACTGACATTTATATATTATTTTACAGTTTACAAAATGCTGCTTCATTCATTATCTCAGCTGATCCTCACAGTAATTTTGTGTGGTAGGCAGAGCAGTCACTATACCTGTAATTATTTTACAATAGATAAAACTGAGCCTCAGAGAAACTAAACAAATCTTTCCCATTTGGCATGGCTGGTGGGGCAAATAGAGAATTTGAACGTAGGCTATCTAGTCTTGCCACCATTCATGCTGCCTCCTTATAGAAGAGACATAAATGAGAATATAACTTAAATTCTTTGATGAAACATGATTGTAAATTCAATGCAACATTACTATTTTAGAAGTCTAAATGGTATAATAATGCAAAATAGTACTCTATGTTGTTTAAAATAATGCTAAAACATAAGCTTCCAATCTTGTGTTTTTTAAAACTTTTGTATCAACATACAAATTTCATAATACCTTGGCTTGGCTTATTTTCTTTTTATAATATTTCAAATACCTGAATTTTTTATTAATATGTAGCAAAAGAACATAGAAGAGCACCAATGTTTATCTACAAACCACAAAGCAAAAAAGTTTTTGAGGGAGACTCAGTGAAGCTAGAATGCCAAATCTCAGCTGTACCTCCACCAAAGATTTTCTGGAAAAGAAATAATGAAATGGTACAATTCAACACTGATCGAATAAGGTAGGATAAGTATTTTTAGACATAACTCTAGTTTATTGGGATGAATCCAGTTGTACTTGAAATGCATTATAAATGGCATGCATTTGTAATCTCACTTTGTCTGGTTTTTAAAACATGCAGAGAAATGTAATAAACCTCATTACACCAGATTCCACTAATCAAAAACATAAGGCATAAAGTAGGCCAGGACTTACCTTTTTACTAACAATAAAGAAAGATGGCTCAAGGAAATGATGACACAAACAAAATTAAGTGGGGGGGAGGTTAAATTCAATAAAACCAATGCTACATGGCACTGACTAGGTACAGCTCAGAATTTCCAAATACTTCATTTTCTTACAGTCTGGCACTCTAGGTCACAGACATCATAAATAAACTTTCACAGGAAAATTAATTCTTACACTTTAATTTTTTATTATTGTTTCTTTCCAGTTTATATCATGATAACTCTGGTAGAGTCACTTTACTGATAAAAGACGTAAACAAGAAAGATGCTGGGTGGTATACTGTGTCTGCAGTTAATGAAGCTGGAGTGACCACATGTAACACAAGATTAGATGTTACAGGTATGTCACCCTATCAACCCAAGTGTTATAAAGGACTTAATCAGAAAGATTTAGTAAGAAACACAATCTCAGCATAATATAAAAACGTATGATATAAAATACGAGAGATTTTCCCCCAACAGTTCTGATTTTTTTTTTCTTGTCCTGTCTGATATTGAATACCTAGAGCAACCCATTTGTTTAGAACATGTTTTCTGAATCAACTTCTATTTTGATCTATTTCAGTCCGTCAAAGGCAAACTCTTCCGGCTCCTAAGCAGTTACGTGTTCGACCAACTTTCAGCAAATATTTAGCACTTAACGGTAAAGGTTTGGATGTGAAACAAGCTTTTAACCCTGAAGGAGAATTTCAGCGTCTGGCAGCTCAATCTGGACTCTATGAAAGTGAAGAACTTTAATGAGGTTACCAACATTTGAAAACACAACAACTACACTATTAGTAATATATTCAATTAAAATTTAAAATAAATCCATAGCTGTATTAACAGATTATGGCTTTAATTAGGTAATATAACTAATATATATTTATAATATTTATCCTTTGACTCTTACACATTCTATCTTCTCTGGTTTGCGAAGCCTAAGGAAAATCTGGGCATATGGGTTTGTAATTGTAGAAGACTATCTTAAAATGTGAGATTTTAACATTTAAGTCATATACATTTAACAATTACAGATTATGAATTAATATCAACTTTTTAAGCACATCTAATGCTTGTAATAAGGTTTACTGGTTCTGCTTTCTAAATACTGTTTTACCCGTTTTCTCTTAGAGGAATACTAACATGGTATAGATTATCTGAGTGTTCCAAAGCTTAATGTCAAAAGAGAATAAAATTTCAAATATTCAAAATAGACTTGTCTTCTCTTCACAAAAGTCTAGATCTTTGTAACTTTTGGTGTTTATATATTATACAACATCAAGTAAAACCTAAGAATAACAATTTCCAGAAAAGCAACAATAGTATGTTCTATAACTGTATCTTAATGAAGCTGATTTAAGGCTCAGCCAATTCCTCCTGAAATTCAGCTAGGCATTCCATGGTTTGCCATTTCATAAGGAAACAACCACAGTAACTTAAATCCTGACAGACTCGCTCCTGAAATTGTTATTTTGCTTTAACCAAATAAATCCGTTAAATCTTCAAGACCTCTGAGTCTACCGAGTTCAATGGAACAAGAATAGTCTGCAGATTCAACTGCTTAATTCTTTCACTTCATGTAAATTTCAATACCTGTATTTGTGGGGGGGGGGGGGGGGAGGGATCCTCCTACATTTAAACTTCAGATAAGCTAGTACATTAGAAAACATAATTTTGTGAGCATCTCAGAGTCTAAGTACAGGAATGGGAAAATCCTTTTATTATACTGTCCTTAAGCTAGGACACTAGCCCTTTCTTCTCAGGCCTCCTATCCACTGGCCATGGCCTTTTGCTAGGCCTCTCCTGTTTATTATTGGTAGTCTTTGACCCTTGTTGCTGTGTGGCCTCGTTTTGCTTTTCATCTGCACACAAAATAGCATTTATCAACATCACTCTACATCTCTTTCAGAGAAATAACAAAAGAAGCTTTATTTTTTATTTCCAAAAGCAGCTTGATGGTTTTCTTTGCTGGCTGCCCTAGGGCCTTTCTACTGAATCTATTTTCCTCTTTTCCAACATGAGACTCCCTCTTGTCTCATATCCTGGCGGGTTTTCGGATGCCTTAATTTACAGCCAAATTTCTTTGGTCTTTTCTATAGCTGGTTTACAAACCTTCCCATCTTTGCAAAGCTTCAGTGCCAGATGTGAGTCTGGGCTCCCGAGGACTCCTGTTAGGCCTACTCTCCCTCATCACTTCAGAGCTGGATTTTGTTTAAATCTATTTTATCATTTTCTTTAGCCATATTGGGTGGGAAGAAGGGTGGGAGCTACTTCTACCTGCAGCTCTCGGTTCATGAGAACCGGTGTCTGCAGGCAGCAGGGGCAGCGTGGGCACCTGGTCAGGCACTCGGGCTCTGGCGTCCTGCACACCTGACCCCGCCACCTGTGGACTTCGGTAAGTCACTGACCCTCTCAGCGCCTCTGCTTTTCCAGACCTAAAATGAGGATAAAACACCTACCTTTCAGGAAGGGGGGATGTGAAGACTAAACAAGCCAATAAATGTAAAAGGTGTTCAAGAAACAGTAGCCCGTTACAATTAATTACTACGACTTTTACCACCAACCCCAGGCCCGAAGCCAGATTTGCCCTAGAAGTCGGCCCCTCCGCCAGAGATAAAGCGCCGCAATTCCCAACCCCGCCTCAGCCTGCCGCTTTCCAGAGCGTCCTCGGTGCGCACGCGCGCTTGTCACTCGTAGAAAGGCTTGCGCAGGTGGAGAAGCGGGAGGGTTTGCGCAGGCGCAGGAGCTAGGTGGCGCGTGTCGAAAAGTTACGCGCAGGCGCGGCAGACCTGGGAGGTCAAACGGGTGTCGTTTTCCAGGTCGGCCATGGCTGAGGCGTCACGGTGGCACCGAGGCGGTGAGGGGTGATCCTAGGAAGTAGTGGAGCAGGGCCGATTTGGCAATTACACACACCCTGATAGTAACTATGTAGCGCCATATCTATTCATGTCAGAGATAGGACTTCCAGCACGTGTAGCCCTCACAGCCTCCCCTTGAGACGGGGTGTACAGGGGTCCCATTTCACAGACGGAAACTGAAACCTTGAGGGGAGGTGGTACCCGCCCTTTGCCCGAGGCTCAAGCTGGGAGCTGTTACTTGCTGTACAAATACCGTCGCTAGGCCCTTCTCCAAAGTCCTTTATTGGTCTGGGGAGTCGTGACCTCGGTAGAACCCCAGGCCAAGTCCTTTACCCCTCCAGCGGAATCCATCCTTCCCAGGAAGCAATATAGATGGTAGAGAAAACGATTGTGAAGATGAGGAATTTTTTTCTTTTTATTTTTTTCTTTCTTTCTTTATTATTTATTTATTTATTTGTATTTTGCTTTTTCACTTTCAGACGGGACTATTGAAAAAACGTCCATGTTATAAAATTCATTAGTGTACAGTCATAAAGTGACTGCCCGCTCACCCCCATGGGAATGTTGTAATTATTCCTCCTTCATGAAAGTGAGAATAAAAAAAAACCAGAAGCAATTGGAGCTTGCCTTCACACAGTGTATCAGAATAAAAGTGGAAAACACAGTTCCATCATGGTTATTTATATACATTATAAATTACATAATAATGTAAAGAAAAAATTTGTTTTATGTCTCACAGGGGCTCCGAAACCTAAGCTGCATTACAGAAAGGAAGTAGAAATTAGAACCACACTTCAGGAGTTGTCACTCTACTTTATTTTTTTAATAAACCTATGTATATGTAAGTACAGATGTAGATGAAGACACTGAACTAAGAAGTTATGTGGAGGTGAAAAGTAAAACATTTGTACTTTATAAACCATAGACTTTCAGACTAAGACTTCTAAAAAAAGTATTGACATATTTTAGACCTATCTTAAATTCCTTTAGATGTACACTATTTCCATCTCTTAAAGGGCAAAGCTTTAAGTCGCAGACATAATGAAAAGCTTTCATCGTTGGCATTGATTGAGTTACTACTTTTAGTTGTCAGTTCTTTCTTGAGTACAGTTATTCCCTTGAGTTGGCAATTGTCACATGATGTCTTTTAGAACCATGTTGATACATTATCTCAGTTTCATAGGTCAAACTACAAATGAAGCCAAAGAATTTAGTCTTGTCTGCTTTGCTCTTTTCCCTGGCCTATTGCACAGCTGTGTGATAGTAAAATTGCACAACAGTAAATTATGCTGGTGCCCAATCACAGAAGGTATTGAACAATGCAAATCTTTAATAAGGAGACTAGGAAAACATATCAACCTGCATTTCACCTGTCTGTGGGTCAAGAGCATTGACTGAATCAGTATTAAGGAGTATTTTATCCTTTGAGTGCCCAACAAATAGTAGGTGTAAGCTCAATGGCCAGACGTATCACAAGTTGACATGGCCTACACATTGGCAATTATATATCCGTTAACTCCTTGGTATAGTTGGAGTGAATTTGGGTCAAATCTTGATTGAAAAGACAACTCCAGCTTAGACTGGTTTTTAAATGCTTATTACAACATTTGGGGAACAGAAAAATATAAAAGATCATGATTCCATTATTCACAGATATAAAAAAAAACCTTTTTATAATTAGGAAGAATTGAAAGCAACTTAAATCTTCATCAACAGGATTTGTTTAACATTTTGGTATATACAGTGAAATAATATGGAACATTAAAGCATGGCATAAACTCATGTGCCACGAAGTAATGTTGAAGATAGATTACTTGTAAAAACTAAAAGATTTCTAGCAAAAAAAAAAAAAAAAAAAGACATAGTCTATACCCTTCTCTAAAACCTACCCACCTACTCCTAGAGAGAGAATGAATATTAGTTAATCGTTTTAAAAATTCTTATCTTGTGCCAAAACATGGTTTAAGTGCTCCACATGCATTATCTCACTTCTCATAACAAAACTATCAGGTATTATCCTTATGATGGGACTCAAATCATCTGTTTGATTTCAAAGTCCATAGCTTTAACTATTTACCATTATATTGCTTACTGTAAAAATAGAGAAAAAGCTAACTGGCAGAAGACTATGCATAATGCGATCTCATTTTTGTAAAAATAAACTTATTTTCTTTATAAATGTGTAGGCATACAGAAAAATCTCAAGAATATGTGCTAAACCTAACTCTAGCAGTGAGATGACACAAAACTTCTTCCTGTTTTGTATATTTCTATTTTCATTTTTTAAATTACTTTTATAATTAGTCAAGAAAAAATTTGGATTTTCAAAACAAGATTGGGAACAAAATCTAACTAACTTTTAATCCTGATAAAGTGACTTTTTAAAAACAAATTTTTAAACAAAAATTCTTCTTCTTAGTGACTTTTGGCATGGTAAACCCACATATGTATTACTTAAACAAAGTTATGTCATCTCTATTTTTGGACACTTCTGTGCCTGGTGATGAAAGAACCAACTTTAAGTCTATTCGCAGCATAACTGATTTTTGGAAGGTAAGGTATCATGTGACTGAGAATGAAGTAGCTTATGGTATTGCATAAACAAACTCTTGGCACAAGTAATAGGCACTGGAGACATATTTGTTGAAGGAATGAGTAAAAATGAATATCATTTATTTAAACTTTTAGAATCAACCAATTAGTAAGTGTATATTGAGAACCTATGCTCTCAGTGTAATAGAGTTTTTATAACTTTTTAAAAAGTTATACTTTTTTTTAACATTATCTTTGCATTTGGAAAAACATTATGTGGGGTTAGGATCCGCATCAAACTGTAGTTGTGTATAGTGAAAATTATTCTTAAAAAATCCTTAAATGGGGGCGCCTGGCTGGCTCAGTCAGAAGAGCAAGTGTCTCTTGACCTTGGAGTTATAGGCTCGAGCCCCACTTTGGGTGTAGAGATTACTGAAAAAAATAAACTTTAAAAAAAATCCTTTCATGGCCTGTAAAGTGAGATATATATAATTTTGGTATGCAGCCCTATACTGTGTGTATTACAGTAATGTACAGTATATAATCAAATAAATAGTACATATGTAAAATATAACTTTATAGTGTTTTTAACTATGTGAGAGAATCATTCCATCAACATTGGAACAGACTTGTTTTTTACATTACATTTAACTTAGCAAGATGCTCTCACATTAAGAGAACAGAAGTTTCAGGTATCCCAAGTCGCAAACATTGGGGCACATAAAGAAGAGACAGGAATGTTTTCTAGAGGTGATGACAATTCAGTTGAGTTTTAAAGGATGAGTAACAGGGCATTCTAGGAAGAATAAACAGTATGTGCTGTAAGTAATTCTACATATGACACTTTGTTTGGCATTATAGGCATGTAGAAGATGAAGTGGAAAGGGCAAACTATAAACTGAACAAGAGGTCAAATCATGAATGTCATGCTAGGAATCTAAAACCTATGAAAGAGACAAGGTCACTTCCTGAGAGGGAGAGGGGAAGTGTGAGATGAGGGCAGATGATTAGAGGTCATTGGTATAGACCAGGTGAAATATGAAAGAAAGAGGGAATTTCCCCCGAGACTAGAAGTGGAGATCACCCTGCTTCTTTTTTATTGTACTGTCTTGAAGTATGCATGGCCAGTGGCAAAGAAAACAAAGGCAGAAAAGAAAAAAACTGAACCCTGGGTTTGGGATCTCTTAGAAGGGCAGAGCCAAGAGTAGCAGTTGCCACCACTGGAGTTAGTGGGGAAGGGGAACACAGACAACTCTGAGGGCAAGTCCTGAATTAGGGCCATGACAGCCATGAATACATGGCTATGGGCATTGATACTCTTAGGGGACAATTGTTGGCGTACCCCTCATATAAGAAAGGGTAAAAGGTTGTGGAATTAAAGGAGTTAGTATTTCTAAAGAACTAGAGCATTGCCTACTACCTAAGAGCTCAGTAAATATTAACCATCTTCCTTATCCTCCTCGACATCATCATTTCCATTCATGTTAATGGTGGCTTGGTCAATAATTTTCATACTCATACACTCACTGACTCATGCTTTTAAGGTAATGTTAAATGTAGATTCTGTTATACAAATGACATGAAAATACTTTTCCCATAACATTTATCTTTCTATATGAAGTTTATGGAAGGACCCCTTTTGGAAGGTCTGTACTGGGACGCATGGTACACGAACAAGACTTTGTATAATTTAAAGAACAGCAGTCGCATCTACTATGAGAACATACTTTTAGGAGTGCCCAGAGTCCGTCAACTAAAAGTCCGCAACAACACGTGCAAGGTCTACTCATCCTTTCAGTCTTTGATGAGTGAATGTTATGACAAATACACTTCTAGCAATGAAGACACGTCTGATTTTGGCCTTAAGCAGGAAACTGAGTAAGTAGTTACATGTAACTTTTTCTAGCCTCTTGCCTTTGTACCTTTTAAAAACTGAGAAAGTAGGTATATTTTACAAATAAACCAACAAAGGTCTGGCAGGTAAGGAGACTATTTCAATAATCGTACCAGAGGAAGACTCAGAGGAGCAGTGTTTAGAAATATAAGATTGGGGGTGCCTGAGTGGCTCAATTGGTTAAACGCCCAACTCCTGGGTTCAGTTCAGGTCGAGATCTCATAGTTCATGAGTTCGAACCCTGCATCGGGCTCTGTCCTGACAGTGAGGAGCCTGCTTAGGATTCTCTCTGCCCCTCCCCTACTTGCTCTCTCTCTCTTAAAATAAATAAATGAACTTTAAAAAAAATTAATAAAAAAAGAAACGTAAGAGTGAACCTGTTATTTTGTTTACCAAAGGATATAAGAGAGTATTCTTTTTTTCTAACTCAGGTATATGAAGTGCTAAGTCGTCCGGACACAGGGTAAGGAATCTGTCTACGCTTTTACAATACTCAGCTTTTCAGTCTCTGACCAGACTCCCTCAGACCCATGCCAAATGCTTCTTGGGACCCCAGGGAGTGTCTTAAGTGTGCTCCGCCGCTTCCCTCCTTTCTCACTCTGGCTGACTTCAGCAATATCTTCCGTTATTGCCAATGCTGAAAAGGAGCAGTTATGCCGTGGAGGCACCGCATCTGATGACGCCTTCCCAAAGCTATTCTAGCAGGGTTCTCCAAATTGGCTGAGGCTAATTCTGTCTGTACTGAAAACATGAAACCCAAAGCCACTGACATTTCCTCCCCTCAATACAGAAACTGCTGGTATCATTGCTTTTAGGATCCTATGAAAATCATAGGGGGCAGAGAACAAGTTTTTTAATTTAATACTTATCAAAATGTTACAAATACAAATATCCACCCTTTCCTACTCACAGTTCTTCAGAAGCAGCCCCTTTTAGCTCTTTTAGTTGTTTCTTTTGGTATATACTTCCTATTTCTTTTAAGTTTATTTATTTCTTTTGAGAGAGAGAGAGAGCACAAGTGGGGGAGGGACAGAGAGAGAGGCAGACAGAATCCCAAATAGGCTCCACGCTATCAGTGCCGAGCCCAATATGTGACTTGAACTCACGAGCCACGAGATCGTAACCTGAGCCAAAATCAAGAGCCTGATGCTTGACCGACTGAGCCACCCTGGCACCCCTGTACATCCTATTTCTAAATAATGCGCTTTATACTGCTATTACTTGATTTTACAGTTTTATGTACCTACCATCTCTGTCATGAAAGTCGTCTGTCATGTGTCTCTCCCTCAACACACACTTTTCTTAGCCTGTAGTTAAATCATAATTTTTGTTAATCATGAGTTGATTAACAATTCAATTAACAAGTTGATAACAAGTCCATTAATGATTCATATTATAAATATGAACAGTGATTAAAATTTCTTTTGTTCAACAACCTCTCCTATAGCCCCAAGATTAATCATTGCATTGTGGTTTTTGTTGATTTGTTTTTCCTTTGTTTAAGTTTTTGGCTATACTATAGGATAGCAATGTATAATTCTCATAAATCTAATAAACGCATAAGTATGCTGACACATCGCCTTAAATATTACAGTACTATATACTACTTCTCTTTCAATGAAAAATTACAAAATAAATCAATTACTCAATTGCACATTTTAAACTGGAATCTGAAAACTAATCTGTTAGGTATTCTAATATTCCAAATTCTCATAACAACTACAAGTAATTTAAATACCAAAATTAACACTACAGATTTGGAATCATAATACTTATCATTCCCTAATAACCAAATTAATAATCAATGTGTGCTTGTTTGTCCATCTAAAATGAAACATTCACTAATTAAAAACATCATAAAAATTGGAAGTAGGAGAAGGTTGGTATAATAAATGTTCTTGTTTCATTTTAACAACCATGTGGAAAACACTGGAAAATACAACAATGAAATTGTCATTAAATCTGAGTATTTTTTCTTAGTGTTACCACTTATCCCTCCTCCTGGAAACAAACATAGTATTATTGATAGAAAAACGAGTTGAAGCAGTGCATCTTCAGATAATCCTTCAAATCTGTTTGAGGAAACTGAACAGGGACTGAAATGAGGAGTTAAGGCTTTATGTTTTGAAATCTCATAATTAAGTTAAAAGTAGGAAGGATGGAAACAATTTATGTATGCTCATTTTACTCTGATTTATGAACTTTCATTATAACAATATAGACATTGTAACAAAGCTCTTCTTTATTGATATTTACAAATGGTACATGACCTGTAGAAGACAGACTATGAAGCCCCACTTTTACCATACTGAAATAGATATTTCCAAATCACAGCCCTTGATATTCCTGTCCTACAAAAAGCCTAAAGATCTCATAAGACAACAGAGACATGTATGAAAGAAAAAAAAATCATTGCTCTCTTGATTTTAAGTTCCCTGAGGCAACAGACGGATTTTTTTAAAAAAACTTTTCTCACAGCATCTAATCCAGTGTGTTGCCCACAATACACACCAAAAAGTGAAAACATATTAAATCTTCGGGCACCTGGGTGGTTCAGTAGGTTAAGCGTCCAACTTCAGGTCAAGTCATGATCTCACCATTTGTCGGTTTGAGCCCCGTGTCAGGGTCCACGTCGGCAGCACAGAGCCTACTTGAGATTCTCTCTCTGCCTCTCTCTACCCCTCCCTCACTCTCTCTCTCGAGAAAAACAAACTTTAAAAACTATATTAAATCTTAATCCTTAACTCATTGTCTTGCTTCAAAATTACTGTGATACTTAATACTGCTTTTTTTTTTTTAAGGTTAGCTTAAATTCTTTGCATATACTTCAGTCAGGCTTCTCATCTCTCCATTATTCTTTTTATACCTAATAGATGGAAATACTCTACTCCTAATAGTAGCTCCCCTTGGCACTGGGGATTTGTTGGTGTTTACCGAAATGGGGGATTTATTTTCACTTTATCAAAATCAAAATCTGACACAAAAAACAAGTTCATTAACCTTCGACTCAACAGCTGGATCACAAGAGGGACCAGAGTTATTTTCATTGATTTTTCGTTATACAATGCTAACGTAAACCTGTTTTGCATCATCAGGTAAGTGACTCAAAACTGTAGTATATTGAGTTTTTTAAAATATAATTTATTGGCAAATTGGTTTCCATACAACACCCAGTGCTCATCCCAACAAGTGCCCTCCTCCATGCCCATCACCCAATTTCCCCCTCCCTCACCCCCCATCAACCCTCAGTTTGTTCTCAGTCCTTAAGAGTCTCTTATGGTTTGGCTCCCTCCCTGTCTGTAACTTTTTTTTTTTAAAGCCTCCAGAGGGGTGCCTGGCTGGCTCAGTCAGTGGAGCATGAGACTCTTTTTCTCAGGGTCTTGAGTTCAGGACCCATGGAGTTCAGGACATGGAGCCTCCTTAAAAAATAAATGAAGGAGTACCTGGGTGGCTCAGTCAGTTTAAGCATCCGACTTCAGCTCAGGTCATGATCCCAGGATTTGTGAGTTCAGGCCCTTCAACAGGCTCTGTGCTGACAGCTCAGAGCCTGGAGCCTGCTTCACATTCTGTGTCTCCCTCTCTCTCTCTGTCCCTCCTCCACTGGCACTCTGTATGTTTCTCTGTCTCTCAAAAATAAATAAACATTAAAAACATTTTAAATAATTAATAAATGAATTAATTAATAGCATCCAGAGCCCTTGTTAGGGTTTCCAGTTTGTGTGTTTGCTGAGATTAAAATCATAGGCATCAAAATAAATACAATGAACTTATGCCAATAATGAAAAATGTGGTAAAGCAACATCATATTCATTGTTTCATTGTTTTGGAAGATATTCAAGAACATGGAGAATTACATACAATATGTCAGTTTTATACTAGGAACACATAGTCTTATTTCTTGTCATTCTGCAGCTGCACAGATCTAACATTTAGTCTTGATTTCTTCCTCTAAATCAGATCATTCAGATCCGTTGATTTGCTTTCAGAATGAGCTTCTTTAGTAAGGTTTGAATTCTTGTCTCAAGAATGAACAAGTTAAATTTCAAACAGTATATACCAGTACCCAGCATCCTAGAAATGACTAGAGCCTGTGGTGACCTTGCAAAAATGGCCCCAGTTCTTCACATCTCTGCCATATAACCTCGTGGTGCCCTGCCACTCAGGGAAGGGTGCACTTCCCTGGCTCCTAACCTGGGCTCATCTTTGTGACGTGGCATGGGAGCAGATAGGATACAAGCAGAAGTTTGAAATGAGTTTGCACATTAAAACTTACTCTCTTGCGTTTCTGTCCATTGCACGATACGGACATACATACCTGGGCTAACTTAGACCCAGGAGGATGATGAGAGACATTCCCATAGGAGGAAGAGGAGGAAGAGAAAGAGAAGGAAGAGATAGTGGGAAGAGACAAAACTATCTAAAGAGAAAAAATTATCTCCATCAGTCTGATGACCTTAGGTCATTTGCCTAACCTGGACCATGCTAATTGGCTTTAGGCCTGTGTTCTAGAACCAAACACTGGCAAAGGAAATAGGATTGCCATGATTGGATCTGCCTGGGGATTGAATCCACTTTCTCTGAGTGATCTGGGAATGGTGGATGCCTAATACAGTAGGGGTTCTGTAGAAAGGAGGACTGGGATAATGACTGCTCGAAAAGCAAAAAGTAGTGTCCACTAAAATCTCAGTGAGCCACTTCTCTCTCATGAGTTTTACATTTTTACTCTGAATGAAATATGGACTTGGTGTCTACTCTGATTAGAGGATTTTGCCCTTGTGCAACAGTGACAGTGAAACACAGCCTTGGACTTTAAAATCTGTACAAAATAGGGGCTCCTGGGTGGCTCAGTTGGTTAAGCATCTGATTCTTGATCTTGACTCAGGTCATGATCTCACGGTTCGGGAGATTGGACCCTGCATCAGGCTCTGCACTGATAGCGTGTTGGGTTCAGGCTGATAACACAGAGCCTGCTTGGGATTCTCTCTCTCCCTCTCTCTCTGCCGCTTCCCCACTCTCTCTTGCTCTCAATCTCTCTCAGAAATAAAAATAAACTTTAAAAAAATAATAAGAAAGTAAAATGGAATAAACCCTATACAAAATGAATAAAATAAATGAATTCTCTTAAGTAGCCAATGGATATTACACCACTTATTTTATAGTTTTTTTTCTCTTTTTTTCAGAAAATCAGAGCTTTTACCAACATTAATCACTCTTTCCAATAGTCCTGACCAGGATAAAGAGGACAAGTCATTTGTATGCCTTAAATAAGAGGAGAAACATTGGGATAACTGGCCTAAAATCATACAAAGAACTCCTTGTTACCCTAGACTAAGTCCAGATTTCCTGTCTGTGGGTTTTATGCTTATTCTGTGTTACCTTTTAAAATGTTACTTTTTAGGGGGGCCTGGTTGGCCCAGTTAGTTAAGCATCAGACTTCGGCTCAGGTCATGATCTCGTGGTTTGTGAGTCTGAGCCCCACCTAGGGCTCTCTGCTATCAGCACGGAGCCTACTTTGGATCGTCTGTCTCTGTCTCTCTCTCTCTCTCTCTCTCTGCCCCTCTCCAGCTAGTGCTCTCTCTCAAAAATAAATAAACATTAAAAATAAAATAAAATAAAATGTTACTTTTTAAAACCAGCAGATTTTGAAACTTTAAACTGGTAATATATCTAATCAGTAGTTGTAGGGGAGCACATTACTTAAGTCAAGACCTTATTCATTTGCTTTCCTTTTTGCAAACATATCCGGCAAACTAAACAGAATACAGTTCCTTTTTTCCCTTATTAGTGTACGCATCAGATCAAAATATTGGGTTTGTTTCACTTCACTCATTCGATGCTGTGCAGCTACTATGTGCAAGGTGAAACAGTTTTAAACAGTTCTGTCTTCTATTTAACTGGTTTTATTTATTTACATATTTTTTCGCAGCACCTTATTCCATTCCCAATAATATTTGCTAATATTTCTAAGTGGGAAAATTACATCATGATAGAGATACTCGTTCTTTAAATTACTGCCAATTCTTAGCTATCTAAAGTTGTAGAGAACACTAGAAATACTGTGAACAACCTCAAATATTTTTATTTAGTGGAGGAATTAATTTTTATACTTCTGTTTGCATATAGATCCCTGTATCCAACATCCTGTGTCTAAAGCAAACAGAAAACATTTGTTTTAAGTAGAATATATAAGCTTAACATTTAGAAGCAAGAAGTGTCTCTGCTAATCTAAAGGGGGAGAGTGTATTTTCCTTCTCTGAAATAATCAAGAATTATGCATTTTGGTGGGAGTCCTAATAACAGTAACTAACCATGTACTATTTTCTTGAACATCATCTCACTGTCCTGTGGAGATAAAATAGTATTCCCAGTTATAACCAAACAATCTGAGCACAAAATAGGAAGAATGTCTGCCTATAATCACATCTTACTTTCTCCACTGTGTTGGTCTCTGACCACTGTGAATATTCAGAATACAAAAAAGTGGAGCCATTAAAAAATAAGTAAATCTGGGGCACCTGGGTGGCTCAGTCAGTTAAGCATCTGACTTCGGCTCAGGTCATCATCTCCTGGTTCATGAATTCAAGCCCCACATCAGGCTGTCTGCTGTCAGCACAGAGCCCATTTTGGATCCTATGTCACCCCGTCTCTGCCCCTCCCCTGCTCACACTCTCTCTCAAAAATAAATAAACATTAAAAAAAATAGGCAAATCCACTAGAGTTTAAGTTGAACACGAGTCTAAGAAAACATATTTTGTACAAAATAACTGATTCTTAAAGTACACATCATCACTAATTAGAAACTTCACAATGAGTTAGGTACTGAAAAACAAATGCTTGAAATAAATACACAGTGACTTCCGCTAACCTAATTTTACAGATTGGTGGCAGAATTCCCTGCAACTGGAGGAATGATTACTTCATGGCAGTTTTACTCTGTGAAGCTCCTCAGATATGTTAGCCACTATGATTATATTATTGCTTCCTGTGAAATCACATTTTGTATTTTTCTTATTGTCTTCACAACACAAGAAGCCCAAAAAATAAGAGAATTTAAGTCTGCCTATTTCAAAAGTGTTTGGAACTGGCTAGAATTACTACTTTTGGTGGTAAGTGTATATTCATATGTATCGTTCAAGGGAATCACATGTGAATCTACCAAGTAAGGAGGTTTTCTACTCATCTGGAACTTCCTTCAAAAGCTGCAAGTATCAGTCATAAAAGGAACTGTCATAGTGCATACTAATGGTGTGCCACCAAAAAGATGAAGTCTCTTTCTTTCCTGATTTAGTCCTTGAGAGGACCAGCATAAACTTAGAATAGGTGATTCTGCAGGTATTATGATTTAAAGTGCACAAGAGGTCTCTCTCCCCCACTCAAACATATGTTTCTTATAGGGCCTCATGTTGAAAATCATGGTTATTTTTGGACATGTACTCTCCTATGTTGTCTCAATCTGCTTTCCTCCTCACAATTTTGAAAAAATATGCAAAATCAAGCCTAGGCAGATCCTGGAAGAGGGGGAAGAAGGGAGTGAGCAGCCAGAGGGTAGCTTGTGAGCACAGAGAACACCAGGAAGGGGGAGATAATCTCCAAAAGGAATTCCAAAAACTGTCCGTTCTCACCACTGGAACATATTAAAATAAACATAGATATGTAGGCGGGGTGGGACAGATGGTAAGCAATTGGTGTTAGGAACAGTGAACAAATATTTCTGACTTACACCACGTGATCTTTCACCCTTATTGACCCTTAGTTATAGCCAATCCAGAATATAAGCCTTTTTTCCCAACACCAGATTAAAAGTGTCTCAGAGTCAGAAAATGAGCCACCTACTTCTCTGCTATCCCCGATAAAATTTAACATACAGCGTAACATTGAATGATTAACTATCTGAGCATTTCAGGCAAAGGTTCAAAGGAAGATTTTCATGACTGTTCTAAAGCTGTGATACTTGAGGTAACCTGGTTCTGAAATCCTCTTCTGGAAGAGTTGTCAGAGGCTCTCAAAAGGCTTATTTTTGTGTTACTGTAAAATATTTCTTCTAGTATTATGTGGTAGAAAATATTAAACTTTTACATATCATGTGTATGGAAGTGTTGAGCTACTACACTGTACACCTGAAACTAACATAACAATGTATGTTAACTACCCTGGAATTATAAATAATAAATAAATAAATAAATAAATAAATAAAATATCAACTTCTTGGTATCACGTAGTTACATGGAGCACAAACACAGCCTAGTCAGAATAATATAATCATTTTATACATTTGTGCTTTATAACTCAAAGAAACAAGCAGATAGTTTAGGATGGTCAGGTGATAATATGTATTTTTCTACTTTTGTGATCATTATGCTATTTTAAACTTCTGTAAGTTGAGGCTTACTTTCATTCATGTAAAAGCCTACATCTTATTTCTCCCTCCCTTTTTATTAAACTTTTGATGAACTTGCTCCTTTGTCTGCTCATAGGCTGCAGATTTAGAGGTGGAAACCGTCCCTAATTTAACCTTTCTTATTTTTCCATTTAGTTGTGTTTTGTGGCCGTTTCCTTCAACATATACTGTAATATACAAATTTTTCTCTTACTTGAAGACCTGTTAAAAAACACTGAAAAATATTCAGACTTCTATTTTCTTGCATACTGGTACATTTATTACAACAATATAATTGCTATTACCATCTTTTTTGCATGGATAAAGGTATTTATATTTTATTATATTAAATACAGCAGATTAGACATATCTTTTATTAGCAAAATGGGAACTGAAGCTGCAAAGTTATGAAAAAGCAAAAGGATTTTCTTAACTATAAAGTAATTATAAAAGTAGTTTTGTCTTGGAATGATCGTGGGCTAATCCTCAAACACTCCTATCATTAAGCACTTCCTTTAATTTGAAGCAATTTTTTTGTGAAATTAATTTAACTTACTCTAAGTAATTGTGATACTGAATATTCTTCTATTTCAATTAACTTTGTTCTTTTTCAGATATTCAAATTCATAAGCTTTAATAAGACAATGTCTCAGCTGTCAACAACCTTGTCCCGCTGTCTCAAAGACATAGTAGGATTTGCCATCATGTTTTTTATAATATTCTTTGCTTATGCTCAGTTAGGATTTCTTGTTTTTGGATCACAAGTTGACGACTTTTCCACTTTTCAAAATGCCATGTAAGCTGTTAGCACAAATATAGTTATATTTACTAGTTTATAAGAAAGGCCTATGATAAGTAGTAACATACATTTTAACAAATTTAAACTTGGTTTTATATTTTCAATGATGGCAAAAAACCTGTCACACTCAAAGTAGTGTTTAGCATTAGAAGATCCAAATGGATGGTGCAGTCCATTTTTTAAATATTACAAGGTCAAATTAGAAAGATAATTTTTCACTTTCATTGGGAGTGTTAAATATAACAGAAATTGGCTTCTGTGTCTCTGTAATAATTTATTCTCTGGGGAAAAGCAAGCTTAAATGTTTTCCTTTAAGAGCTCCATCTTTAGAATCCTTTTATTGATACTGATCTGATTATCCTTTGCTGATCTGGCAAAGCTGTGTTTTAAAAATATTTTTAGACAAATAAAGCAATTAGACAACAAACTTATGGAACTGATCAGTTAGAATCCTTAGCAAAGTTTTCAGGCTTTTTTTTCTTTTTAACTGAATAATTTAAATAAATTTACTCTCCTTTCTGGGTATGTAAAACAAGTTCTGGGTGTGTAAGAAAATTATGATAGTCTAAAATATCAGTTCTCAAAATATGTTCTGTGTAATTTAGACCAAGATTGGGGGGAAATGGCTTCATATTTAAGTAAGTTTGGGAAATTTTGCATCACTCTGTTGGAAATTTGTAGTGCATATTAACAGATGGCTTTAAGAAAAACTGTAATAACTTTCTTAACTTTAGTTATGAATTCTCCAAACTTATTTGTTCATGCCCTTTTATTTGATTTTGGGGAAACTTTGGTGTAAAGAAATGTTCTAGATTGCCCTCTTTTTACCATCCACATGGAAATATTTAAAGTGGCATTTATATGAAATTTCATTTATCAGTAGTGAAAAGAAGAATGAACTAGGAACCCAGAGGATATAATTCTACTTTTGAATTCTGCCACTTAGGTCTTCAACTTTTCTAGACCTTTATTTCTTTATCTGCAAATGAAGGAACTGGATTAAGTTACTACTCCCAATGATCCCTTCCAATGTCAAACAGCCTATAATTTGAGAAGTCTAATTAGCTTTCTCTTGAGTGAATTAGGTTTGCAGTTCCAACAACTTCTCGGTCCTTTCCTAGGATTTTAATTCAAGTGTTACCTAATAATAAAACTTAGTGGTACTGGACATCGATTATAAATGTAGTAATTTACAGAACTTGGAAATTGTTCTTACCCTAGAGAGTGGGAAAGAAAAGAAGTATAAGGCACAGCATAAACAGGTAGACAACTTTGGAATGCATTAATGAAGACACTTCTGCTTTTGGTAATGAAGTGCTAGGTTATTGAGATCAACCTCCTCTTCAGGACAATTTAAAAAGATAGATGAAATATAGATAGCACTAAAGAACTAACAAAAAAAGAGAGTAAAAAGTGGACCAAAATCAAAAGGCAAGAACCCAGAGAAGTAAGCTCAGCATCCAAGGCTTCTTTTGCCCTCCTGTTCTGTTAAGCTGATAAGGAATTTTTTTTTTATTGTGGTAATACCTACCTAAAATTTCCCATCTTAACCATTTCTAAGTGTACAATTCAATGAGATTAAATACATTGATATTGTGCAACTATCAGCACCATCCATCTCCAGAACTCTTTTCATCTTCTAAAACTGAAACTATGCTCATTAATCAAGAATTCTCCACTTCTCCCCTCCTCCAGCCCCTGGCAACCACCATTCTACTTTTTGTCTCTATGATTTTGATAACTCTAGGTACTTAGTGTATCGCACAGTATTTATCTTTTTGTGACAGATTTTGCTTAGCATGTCTTCAAGATTCATCAATGTTGTGCAGTATGTCAGAATTTCCTCCCTTTTTAAGACTGAATATTCCATTCTATGTATAAACCACATTTAAAAAAAAATTTAATGTTTATTTTACAGAGAGAGAGATAGAGCATGAGCAGCTGAAGGGCAGAAAGAGAGGGAGACACAGAATCCCAAGCAGGCCCCAGGCCCTGAGTTTTCAGCACAGAGCCTGATGCTGGATCAAACTCACAAACTGTGACACCATGACCCAATGTGAAGTCAGACACTTAACAGACTGAGCCACCCAGCCTCCCCTAAACCACATTTTGATTATCCATTAATCTCCTGATGGACATCTGGACTTCTTCTAAGTCTTAGATAATGTGAATCATCCTGCTATGAACATGGGTGTATAAATCTCTCATCAAGACTGCTTTCTTTTGGGGCGCCTGGGTGGCTCAGTCGGTTAAGCGTCCGACTTCGGCTCAGGTCATGATCTTGCGGTCCGTGAGTTTGAGCCCCGCATCGGGCTCTGTGCTGACAGCTCAGAGCCTGGAGCCTGTTTCGGATTCTGTGTCTCCCTCTCCCTCTGACCTCCCCCATTCATGCTGTCTCTCCCTGTCTCAAAAATAAATAAACGTTAAAAAAAATTAAAAAAAAAAAAAAGACTGCTTTCTTTAAAAAAAATTTTTTTGAATGTTTATTTTATTTCTGAGGGAGAGACAGACAGAGACAGAGCATGAGCAGGGGAAGGGCAGAGAGAGAGGGAGACACAGAATCCGAAGCAGGCTCCAGGCTCTGAGCTGTTAGCACTGAGCCCGATGCCAGGCTCAAACTCACAAACCATGAGATCATGACCTGAGCCGAAGCCAAACGCTTAACAAACTGAGCCACTCAGGTGCCCCAAGACTGCTTTCAATTCTTTTTGGTATACACCCAGAGGTGGAATTGCTGGATCATATGGTGATTCTATTCTGAATTTTTGTGAGGAACAGCCATGCTGCTTTCTACAGTGGCTGCGCCATTTACATTCCCACCAACAGTGCACAAGGGTGTATTCCCCCACATCCTTGTCAACACTTGTTATTTTCTGGACTGCTTTTCTTTCCTTTCTTTTCTTCTTCTTTTTTTAATGGTAGCCATCCTAATGGGTGTGACATGACATCTCATTGTGGTTGTGATTTGCATTTCCCTAATGGTTAGTGATATGGAGAATCTTTTCATGTTCTTATGTTGGTCTCTTGATGGTGTTCCACAGGCTCTGTTCACTTTTCTTCAATCTTTTTCCTTTCTGTTCCTCAGACTTGGTCATTTCAATCATCTTATTTTAGGTTCACTGATTTTTTTTTTCTTCTGCATGCTCAAATCTGCCTCTTAATCCCTCCAGTGAATTTTCATTTCAGTTATTGTATTTTTCAGCTCTATAATTTCTTCTTGGTTTCTTTGAGGTGTTCTATATCTTTATAGGTACTTCCATTTTGTTCATAGATTATTTTCTTGACTTTCTCCATGTCTTTTAGTTCTTTGAGCATCTTTAAAATGGTTTGTTTTAAAGTCTTTGTCTAGTAGGTCTGCCATCTGGTCTTTCTCAGTAATAGTTTCTGTTGGTGAATTTTCTTCCTTTGATTGGGTCACACTTCCCTGCTTCTTTTATGTCCCGTCTTTTCTTGTTTTTGTTGAAAAATGAATATTTGAATGTAATAATGTGATAACCCTGGAAATGAGACTCTTGCTCTTCACCAGGGTTTCCTGTTTGGGGTTTTTGTTGTTGTTTATTGTATACTGTTTCTGTGCTGAGAACTATCCTGAGGTGCAAAGGTCTTCTCAGGTCTTTACTGAGCCTGCACCTTTCCATGGGCAAACGTGGTGACTTTCTAATTTCCTCTGTATATGCTGTTGCTTTTGAATGTCTTTAATGCCTGGCTCCCAAAAGGGGAAAAAGAGAAATTGAAGGGGGAAGGGAGGGCACTAGCCCTGTAATCCCAAGGATACTGCTTCAGCAAGAGACAGAGGGACTTGAAACAGACAGGGGAACATGCGCATCTCTGTCTGCACCCGTGTGATCAGAAGGAGCAATCAGCAATCTAAACACAGATCCCTGAGCGTCCTGATTGCCTACCCTGGCTCCCACAGGTTGCATACAAGCTGGTCCAGAAAAGCATGGCTGCCTGCCATTGGCTGGGGGGTGAGGGGTGGGGGGTGGGAGGTGGGTAGCTTCTGACAAACCAAAAGCTGAAATTGACCAAAGTTGGCTAAGCCTTCCCCTGGAAGTTGTAAGCCATAAATAGACCCAGAGTTCCAAAGTAGTTACATCAGACAAATTCTGCCTATGTGATTGTTGTCTAGGTGGGGAGACATATTCCTAGTAGTTGGTTTTTTTTCTTCTTCAGTGTTTTTCAGTTATTGTATCATCTTCCCCAACCCTTCTCCAAACCCTCCATCATCAAGGCATTTTGATAATCCAGAAGAAATAGTTAATGAACTGTGTTTCTGGCCACCTCTCAGGGAGAAGGAGACAGAAGGCAAAGTCTGGGGCTTGTATGAGGGTGCAGGGGCAGGATGGGGTAGCCAGGGATTGTCTGGTAACCTCTCTGCACATCAGGCAGGGAGCCTCACGTTAAAGGTGAATCAATCTGTCATGATCACCTAGATATTCTGGGAACTTTATGTGTTGAACTTGGATTAAGATGGCCCCGGGCTAGAATGCCTGTGTGTATGGGCACCCACAAACAAAAAACCACCCTGGAGAAAGGTATATTCATTCTAAGCCTCAAATTACTTCTACAAGCAATTTTTCAAACATAACTTACTGCCCATAGTGAAAAGTAACCTGGTACAGATGCAGGAAAAGTCAGAAGCCAGAACCAACAGATACAACAGACAATAGACTTCAGATAATGGAATAATCACGCAATACTTCTTATATTTAGAGAGATAAAACACAAGCCAGAAAATATCTTTAGAGAACAGAACAGTATAAAAAGTGACATATTTGAAAGAGTATCAAAAATAGAATTCTACAACTGCAAATTATAGTAACTGAGATTAAAAACCTAGTTGACAGGTTTGACAGCAAACAAGAGATGAAGAAAGGAGGAGTAAAGTGAAAAATAGGCCAGCAAAAATTACTGCAAATGAGGCCTAGAGATACAAAAAGTGGGTGGAGAAGGTATGAGATATGAAAGCTAGAATGAGAAGGCCCAATATGTTTAACCTGAGTTACAGAAGACAGACCGTTGACTAGAGGCAATATTTGGAAAGCTGAGGAATAGCTAAATATGCAATCTCTCCAAGTGAGAGACTGGGAAGTCATATTAACCACAATGTTATCTTACTATGGAAGAGTCTGTTAGCTATTTTAATTTATAAGAGAGAAATCTAGAAAGTTACCAGGGGTATCAGGAAGCTACAAAACAGTATTTTCATTTGATACAACCTTGTATACTAAGCAGTCATGGTGTTCCTTTTAGCTTGTGGGGACTGAAAGATACAAACTAAACTCCAATTGAGAGGGGGAAATTACAATGACATTGTATTTGAAGTCTCCAGTTCCTTTGTGATTATAACCATTCAGCAAATTGGTTAGGGTTTTGTTATTCACATTATTTACAGAGCACAGGTACCCTGTATTTACAGAATACTCTGTCACTTTCCTGACAGAGAAAGGCTGAATGGAAGCTTTAGTTAACGAGCTAATTTCTGAAAAGGAGAAATGGTGCCCTTAGCTTATCTTTACTCCTATAAATCCAACTCAAGGATAAAAGATCAAGTTCGAAACACTAAAACAGAACTTTGGCCTCCTTCCAATTCAGCTTTTCTTTTTCTAGTTTGTGTAGAAGAGCATTATAAACCAGTATTAAAAGCTGAATAAATACTTTAATTATGATTTAATCATGTCTTAGGTACGGGGGATGAAATTCCAGGCAACTCTTGAGTCCTGGGACTCCAAGTAGCCTATTTCTTTGAATACATTTTCTTCCTTCATTGTATATAACTGTATGCTCCCTTTACATGCTTGGCAGCAACAACCAGAAGCAAGAAGCCTTCTTCCTTTTGACTGACTAACCAATCATGCAAAGTACCTACATACTATTAAAAATTCCATCCAGGCTTCCCCTTAAAATAAATAACTCATTTTAAGCATCCAAGAGCAGTAACAGTGGCATCAAAATACATCAACCATAAATCCAAATAAGCCCAAAGTACCAACTGCCATTATTCCTAACCAGCTTATGAATTTTAAAAACTTTTTCTTTAATACTTGCTAAAATTTCTCCCATGAACATGCATTATTACTATAATCAGAAAAATTGGTGCACTGCCTTTTTCTTTTTAACTGTCCAATGTTAGAGGCCTGGCTTTACATAAGGAATATAAAATACATGTTATCCATTCCAGAAAACAAAATATGAGTAATAAAATAACATGCTACTGTTACAAAACAGGAGTAACAGAGACCATTTTCCTATGTACTGTTCACATAAATCAAAGAAAAAATTTTAATTTCATCTAATTATTAATAATCTTTAAATTATTAATTTAAGATGATCAACTCAGGAACCTGAGTTTAAGAAATGGAAACTACAGTAAATCTTTTTTCTAACCTAATAATCTACTGACCCACTGACCTACTTTCGAATTTAGGTTAAATCTGATATTTCTGGTACAGATGGATATATTAATGTTAATTAATTAGAAGTAATGCTTAAATTTAATTGACCAGAATAATGCAGAACCCAGGCAACAATCCTTAACTACATTTATCACCATTTATGAAAAATTCTAACTTGCTTCCGCAGATTGCTTAGTGTTTGTATTATAGCTAGAAAGATCATTATTCCCAAGAGAACAATTTTAACTTGTAAAGATTCAAATACTTTTAAATTAATTGCTTAACGTAGGAGTACAGATGAAATTAAAGAGTTCTCAACTTAAAAAAAATAAAGAACGCATCTGCATAACTTATTAACGTATATCCCTTATGTGTCTGGCAATGCTATTGCAAATTAGTGATGAGAAAATAGGACATCAGGTTGAGGAATCCTAATTCTACCTCTGTTACTACTGTGCTCAATACCTTAATTTTCCAACTTTAAAATCAATAAAATGAAGATCTGTAATATTTTAGATGTTACCTTACATCAAATCCAAGATTTATAGTTATTGAAGAAAATAAACCTCAGTGTCATGTTTGAGGATCATCACCAGGACTGTTTGAGATTCAACAAGTAACAAATTGTTGGCATCTTATTTTGGCAGAAGAGGTGTACAAATTAAACATACTGTTGATATTAGAAATTTTAGGGTTCTTAGGTGTAGGTACAAGTTGAAAATTGCTTATTGGACAAGGTCAGGTAGTCCCAGTTTTAGAAGGACACAGGACAGGCTAAGATGGCCATTGCCAAGACCAGCTGGTAAGCAAGTATCTCACGGTTCCAATCTTGTAGGTGAACATTCATTAAGTGGAAGCCCATCATTTCCTGAATCACTGTTCAGCTACTGAAGTACCTTGTCTTGCCCTCAGGGGAATTTCCGTACTTAGTTTTATAGAACTCTGTTAACTAGAGCCAGAGAGCCTGTGCAATATGCAGCTAGATACTTTCCTGGACACATGGGTAACCTTCATCAATTGTGATGTATTTATGAAGGGATATAATGTTTTTCTTTCTTCCCATCAAAGATTTGCACAATTCCGAATTGTTCTTGGAGATTTTAATTTTGCTGGTATTCAGCAAGCCAATCGTATCTTGGGGCCCATTTACTTCATCACTTTCATCTTTTTTGTGTTCTTTGTCCTGCTGGTAAGTACGAGCATGTATGTCCCCTTTTTCACTTCTATTTTTTGGAAGAAAAAAATGAAATTATTAATTTAGAAGAAATTATAGTATAACTGCTTAGCTGTTAGAGCTTTTTACATTTATTAGGAACTGTGTGGATTCCTAGTAATCTAGGCTATAACTCCAGTGTCTGAATGTTTCCAAGTTGTCCAAAGGAGAATGTGATCATAAAAGTTACCATTTTGATGTCAGGTGTGTGCCAGGAATGTGCTAAATCTTCTACATCTATAACTTGGATATCCCGGGTCCCTCCAACCTGGGACATGGCATACCGGAAGGGATGAATGTATTCTGCCCATATTGCAAATGGCTTCTGGCCCTTAAGGCTAAAACCACGTATCTTTGTGGTTTTTAGGAGTCCCCAGGATGGGTCTTTCACATCTGCTCAAGACGAATTTATTTGGCCTTCCTAATCAAGGAAATTTGCTTTCCCTCTTTGACAACATTTTTGTCACACACAGCAGTTATCCCCTGGTGGTGGCCAAAAGTCCTCAGAGTGACAGAGTTGGGCCTCAGTGAAAGGTGGAGAGGTGGGCTGGGGGTAAGAATACCCTCTCCACAATTGTTTGTATTATTTGGACAGAGTATTCCTAAGAGCCTTAGTAAGACTGTGCATCTAAATAGCTTTAGAGAACTTAAAAAAAACCACTCTTATAGGGCTCCTTTGCCTCAATCAAAAGTGACCCTATAGTCTGAAAAAAAAAAAAAATTAAGCTTCCTGGCCTGAGGATTTTCCCATTCTCCTCCTACACTAAGGCCAGTAAGTGGAGGAGAGGTTCCTGTTTCCTCAGCACTAAGATTTAGCTTTCCCATACCACCAGGCCACCTGCCTCCGGTAAAAGCCTTTCTTTTGATGGAATCAAGAAGGGCTACAGTGGGTCCCTTATAGCAGCAAAGACTGGATAGTTGTGGCCATATAGAGGGAAGTAGAATCTGTCTGAGCTGTGAGAGGTTTTAAGTTAACAGCTGTCTCTACCACCCTGCTTCCTGACTCTGATAATGGTTGTAAAGACTGCTGTCTTCCTCTGGCAGTGGTGCCAGAGAGAACAGCATATGTACGAATGTGATACTCTTATGTTTAATAAAAACTAACTTTAAATATGGGAGCAAGTAAAAACAAAAAACAAAAACCACTCTAATGAACATATAATTACATTATTCTGTTTTTGTCTGATATTCAATGTTGATCAGTTAATATATTTATCTACATATATATATCTATCTACATATATCTATCTACATATATATATATATGCATTAGTATCCAGTTCATATGCATTATTTTACATTGTTTTTCTCATTTGCCATAAACTTATTTGCCTATATCCACACATTATACATTTCCCATTCTGCTGTGTTACAGTCTGCATAGGCATTTCTCTATTACTGAGCATATGAACTACTTTAAAATTTTTAAATCTAATTTTACAAATCCCAGTAGTCATCAGAGTCAGTAACATTTACATTAAATCTTTATGGAAATAATTATTTTTGTGACTATTTCTTCCCAGAACATGTTCTTGGCAATTATTAACGATACCTATTCTGAAGTGAAAGCTGATTATTCAATAGGCAGAAGGCCAGATTTTGAACTTGGTGAAATGATTAAAAAGGTATGTCTACTTCTTTTCCTATTTAGAATTCTAAGACAAATCTTGTTCACTTTTTACTCCTGTACTTTAAACCCCAAGCAGTGGTGGGTTTTTGGGTTGGGGGTGGGTTTGTTTTGTTTTCTGTTTTGGTCCAGTCTTGCTCATATCTGTATTATGTCACTACCAGAGAAGTGAGATTTCTTTCTGGCTTTAAAAAGGTGGCCAAAATTATTTCAGTATATCAAATAGCAACTGAGCTGTTTACTAAATGCAAAGCTCTGTTGGGTTTTATAATAAAACTATCTCTTCCCTCCAAAAATTTCAATTTAGATGCTAGTAAATTTCTATAGACAATCTAAACTCAGAACTCCATGTGCCTTATCTTCCACATTTTCCTGTTTCTGTTAATGGCAACAGGAACAGTCGCTCCAGGCTTAAAAGCCTTGAATTTTTTTACTCCCTTTGCCTCATATGGTTGGTTGCCACGGCCTGTGTGTAAAGTTCATCTCTGAAGTTTTTGTTCACATTTGTGAAATCCAGGCCGTGTTGAATTCTAACTGCCACCACCAGAGTGGGGCCCCTCAGTACTTTTCACCGAGCCTCCTGTGTAGGAACATCTTCTATAGCAACATCTTATGGCCCCTCTCCTGTGCCTATCCAGCTCTGATATCACTTCTCTACTCAAAATTCTTCAGTCTCTCTGGGCCTGTCAAAATAAGTCCAAATTATTTAGCCAAAGAATTGGGTGAATGCCTCTACTCAATAGCACTGTGTCCCAGCTAGTGTTTTGAGCACTGTGCTGTTTAAATTTTTTTAAAACGTTTATTCATTTTTGAGAGACAGAGACAGAGTGCAAGCAGGGGTGGGGCAGAGAGAAAGGGATACACAGAATCCAAAGCAGGCTCTAGGCTCTGCGCTGTCAGCAGAGAGCCCAATGCAGGGCTCAAACTCACGAACCATGAGATCCCGACCTGAGCCCACGTCCGACCCTTAACTGACTGAGCCACCCACGCACCCCACACAGTGTTGTTTACCATCACTGGCTCTCCCCTCTGGGCCTCTGCTCAGGTCACCTGCCGCCCCCCTCCAATCCCTCGCTGACATACTATTCTCCCTGACAGTGGTATCGCCCCTGTCCTCTCAACACCTACCTCACTTGCATGGTTAGTAGTCACAGGTGTACAATCTCGCCCATCTCTGCACATCCATGGCTCTAACCACATCACTTCACACAGAAAAAGTCCTAATGGCCATGAGGCTAGTGGAGTTTCAAAACTCGGTCCAACAACGTATCTGTAAAAGGAAACCATTAATATGTCCCCCAGGGAGCTTAATTGTAGGTTTTTTCATCTTTTATCTCTTCACTATGATGTTGGTTATGTGCATTAAAGTGTTTACATCATTAAATGCAATACATATTAATAAAACTTTTTAAAGATTTTTTTTTCAAGTTCAAGTGTGATGCCCACAAGAGAACCCCTTTCTCTTTTTCACCAGTAGGCAGAAAACATAAGTGGTGACAAAGTGAAAGAAATCATAGCATTCCCTCCGTATTTCTTTTAAAGTTTATTTATTTTGAGAGAGATAGAGTGCACACGCATGAGTGGGGGAGGGACAGAGAGGGAGGGGACAGAGAATCCCAAGCTGGCTCTGTGCTGTCAGCGCAGAGCCCAGCATGGGGTTTCAAACTCACCAACCATGAGATCATGACCTGAGCTGAAATCAAGAGACAGGAAGTAGCACATAGGGGTGCCTGGGTGGCTCAGTCAGTTGAGCGTCCGACTTCGGCTCAGGTCATGATCTCACAGCTCGTGAGTTCGAGCCCCACGTCGGGCTCTATGCTAACAACTCAGAGCCTGGAGCCTGCTTCGAATTCTGTCTCTCCCCCTCTCTCTGCCCCTAACCCACTCAGATTCTGTCTCTGTCTCTCTCAAAAATAAATAAACATTTAAAGAAATTTTTTAATTAATACAGGATGTATTTTTGATGAACTTTTAAACTATTCTTAATTATGTCCAGAGTTACAACAATGCTCTTGAAAAACTTAGACTAAAGAAACCTCAAAAGGATGAAGACAATAAAGGGTAAGATGGCTTAAAATTTTAATTTGCCATTTAAAACTGTACATTATATGAGAAACTTGCAATGAGAGTAAGGTTTTGATTGTAAAACAGCCACCACCCCAAGTGCTTATTCTAAATATGTTGTCAATACATCATCCACTAGGGCCTCCTAATTCTGAGAGCGCCAGGAGGCTCCAAGCTAAGCTAATGAAAAATTAATATAAAGCATGCTGTGCCACTCAGAAAGAACTTTAACAGAAAGCTGAACAGGAGAATAAAGTCCCCCTGAGAAGGGAGGAAAAACTGTTAGTCTACATTAAGTGCATTCACTTAGCTATGAAAATAAAAACATTTTTACACAAAATATTTAAGGATACACTTACATTTATTTATTCAATCACTTTGGTGTCCAAATGCTTCCCAAACCCAGACCTCTGGCAGTGGCACAGACTATAAACATTATTTTATAGCTAGAGATGTGACACTCTGGAGAATTTCTATTAATGACACTTTCCAAATAATGAGTGTTATCAGAAAGACCAGAAATGCAATTCAGATCCTTACTATAGAGCTGATCATACTTTATTTTCCCTTTCTACTGTCATAGGTCTCTGATCTTTATTTTATTTTATATTCTTAGTATGAAAGGCGATTTGGCTGAGCAAGCCAGAAGAGAAGGCTTTGATGAAAATGTAAGATTTTAACTTTCTCGTAAAGATAGCTTTATTAGAAATGTGCTTACAAAAAAAAAAAGTTCTGATTAAGAATTGAAATTATTTGCTTTCTTTACAGCACTAATTGCCAACTCCGAAAATTTCTCCCCAAATCTAGCTGTTGTTGTTTATAACAAATTATTTCAATTCTACATGCTACCTCTTTTTTTTAAATGTTTATTTATTTTTGAGAGAGAGAGAGAGATGAGGTAGGGGCGGGGTGGGGTGGGGGCGGGAAGGAGACACAGAATCCGAAGCAGGCTCCAGGCTCTGAGTTATCAGCACAGAGCCCAACGCAGGGCTTGAACTCATGAACCACAAGATCATGCCTGACCCAAAGTTGGCCACTTAACCGACTGAGCCACCCAGGCACCCCTATGTGCTACTTCTTTTATTGGTGCTCTCAGACAGATACTTTGGTCCTACAGCTGTACAGTCACTGTGGGATTATCACGCAGGGTTTAGTGAGTATACTCTTTTGAGATGATAATTTTTTTTGTTCACACTCATCAAACATCATCATTCATGTTTTATACAGTTGAACCTTGAACAATGCAGGGGTTATGTTTACAGTACAGGAAAAAAATCCACGTATAAGTAGGCCCACACAGTTCAAACTTGTGTTACTCAAGGACCATGTTTTTGAACAACAGGTTTGAACTTCACAAGTCCAGTTATATGTGAGGTTTTTTTTCAATAAATATGGTACAGTACTTCCTGTGAGTGTATTTTCTCTGCCTTATGATTTTTCTCAGTAACATTTTGTTTTCTCTAGCTTACTCTACTGTAACAACATAGTATATAATATATATACAGAATATGTTTTAATCGACTGTTTATGGGATCAGTTAAGACTTCAATCAATGGTAGGCTATTAGTTGTTAAGTTTTTAGGGAGTTAAAAGTTACACATGCATTTTCACCTGCACTGGGGTCAGCACCCCTGACCCCTGCATTGTGCAGCTGTCAGCTGTACATACACTGGAGTGAGGTTTCTCATTGTGAGATAAGAGAGTTACAAAAGGGAAAGGTTGAGGGTTAAAATGAACCTTGTGGTGTTGGATTAGAATTACAGGTGTGTGTGTCTGTGTGTGTCTCTGTGTGTGTGTGTGTGTGTGTTCTATAGCTCTATCTGTCCACTGAAAAATCTAGAAGTAAATCTAGATCTTGGTTTCCAAATACCATTCTCTTCTAAAAGGAATGAGGGCCCCTTGGAGATACGGTTAATTCTAGGGTTGGAAGATACAACATGAATCTAGAATATCTTGTTGAGCCAGAAAGTGAAAGTGCTGTAAGAATAATGAAGATCTGTTCAAAGAACACAAGAGTCAGGTTTGAGGGGCTCCCACTGGCCAAATCTGGAAATATTTAAGCGCTATAATGAATAATAATGTATAGCCCATTGAATAACAAAGGATTCCATGAGTTCATACTCATCTAAACATATACATAGATAAAAATCAGAGGGAGAATGGAATTTTTCCATACCTCTCCACAAAATACATATTACTTACCAAAAGAAAAAGAATATGTCAGGGTGAAGGAATCTGGCAGATACTGCCTTAATCAGTATGGGGAAAAACTGAAACCATACACCAGCCAATAAGATGCTAAGAGACAACAGCATCACTTCTGTACCATTTCTGCCAAAAATGTAGAACATGACAAAGTATCACACGAAACTGAGGGACGTTCTGCAAGATAACTGGCCTGTATTCTTTAAAAGTGTCATGGTCAACATGACAAGCCATGGGAAAGCAGAGGAACGATACCAGAATGAATGAGATTAAAAGACAGACAAGTAAATACAGTGCCTAATCCTGGACAAGTGGCAAATTTGAATGGGGGGACTCAGCACTACAAGATAATCATCTATCAGTATCAATCTTCTGACTGATGGTTGTGCTGCGATTATAAAGGAAAACGTCCTTGTAAGCAGGAAATACAGATTGATGTGATCAGGGACACTGGGGCATTCATGTTGGCAACTTCAAATACTTCAAAGGAAAGAAAAAGTTTTTGTAACTTTCCCCTAATTTTGAGATTCTTTTAAAAACAAAATTATAATTCAGTAAACCATTTCTGAAATAAAAGATGATGTAAATTGAAAGACATACTGTGTACCTGTGGGAAATCACCTCGAATGAACATGAGACTCATCCAGGTAAAACCTGGACTTCCAAGGGGCGCCTGGGTGGCTCAGTCGGTTAAGCGTCCGACTTCAGCTCAGGTCACAATCTCGCGATCCGTGAGTTCGAGCCTCGCGTTGGGCTCTGGGCTGACCGCTCAGAGCCTGGAGCCTGTTTCAGATTCTGTGTCTCCCTCTCTCTATGCCCCTCCCCCATTCATGCTCTGTCTCTCTCTGTCTCAAAAATAAATAAACGTTAAAAAAAAAAAATCTGGACTTCCAAGAAAAGGAAAACCAGGTTAGCATGACAACATTCAACACCATACGTCGACAGAACAGTACCCACAATACATGCAAGGAAAGAAAATGTAAGCCAAGCATATTTATTTGGAGCACAACTGTGTTTCCAGTGTACAGGCTCAAAGAGTTTTCAACGTGCAACAACTCAGAATAATGTTGTATTCCTGAGGGTTCTATAAGAGTATCAGTTTCAGCCAACCAAAAGATGATCGGAGAAATTTTGCAAAAAGGAAGAAGGGAGAGAGAAGGTATAAAGTAGAAAACACTGATGGAGTGGTTCATATATAATAGCTCAAAGTTAAAGAATTCATGTAGGAACGCCTGGGTGGCTCCATCAGTTAAGCGTCTGACTCTTGATTTCAGCTCAGGTCATGATCTCATGGTCATGAGATGGAGACCCACATCGGGCTCCCCAGTGAGCGTGGAGCCTACTTGAGATTCTCCATCTCCCTCTCTCTCTCTGCCCTGCCCTTGCTCACACTCTTTCTCTATCTCAAAATAAATAAACAAAATTTTTAAAAAGAGAATTATCATTTAGAGTTAATAACCAATAAGAATAAATTTTAGCATATTTAAAAATACTGTAATAAACAATAAGATACTATTTCATGGACTTTAAAACATATTTTCTTTTCACATTTTAACATCTCTAAAATCAAGATATGTCTTATGGTTGATAGTGTATCACACTGTAATTGGCAGCCTTTCTTTCCTAAGTGGTACATAAATAATGGTGTGTCTAACAGTAGACTCCATCTCTCATACAATACAATGAAATGTGGTAATAAGATTTAAATATAGTTGGAACTACAAGCTAATTTTCTTGTTGAATTTGATTTCTAGTTGAGGGAACCAAAGCAGGAAAAAGAGGACTCGGGTAGTATTAAAAAAAAAAAGAAAGAAAGAAAGAAAGAATAAAAACAAACCATGAAAATAAAAATATGTACATTCCTAAGGGCAGAATAATCAAAACAAAAATGAAAATAAAATATAACACATGGTAAAAAATTTAAAATGTAACATAGGGGCGCCTGGGTGGCTTAGTCGGTTAAGTGTCTGACTTTGGCTCAGGTCATGATCTCACAGTTTGTGAGTTTGAGCCCTGCATCGGGCTCTGCTGACAGCTTGGAGCCTGGAGCCTGGAGCTTGCTTGGATTCTGTGTCTCCCTCTCTCTCTGACCCTCCCCCCTTTCATGCTCTGTCTCTGTCTCAAAAATAAATGAAAATTTTAAATAAATAAATAAATAAATAAATAATAAAATAAAATAAAATGTAACATAAAACGGTATGATGTAACTGTGACCAGGTATGTCTGACATATCAGTAAAAGCAACTAAGCTTAATGTACTTAAAAAGAAAAACATTTTCAGATCGAATCACAAAGCAACACCCAGTTCTATGCTATAGCCTAAAATATATACGTAAAACAAAGTGACTCAGAGAAATTCCATATAAAACCATAGGCAAAGGTCTAAATAGGCAAGCAAAAGATGGGGTACACCTGGGTGGCTCAGTCAGTTAAGCATCCAGCTGTGGCTCAGGTCATGATCTCAGAGTTTGTAAGTTCAAGCCCTGTGTTGGGCTCTGTACTAACAGCTCAGAGCCTGGAGCCTGCTTTGGATTCTGTGTCTCCCTCTGTCTCTCTACCCCTCCCCCGCCCATGCTCTCTCTGTCTCTCAAAAATAAACATTAAAAAAAATTTTAAATAGACAAGCAAAAGATATCAGAGGACACAACTGAATATAAGTCAAGGTAGAATCCTAGACATAAAGCTGTAAATGAGATGAAGGCCACTTTATAATGATAACATCAATTTTAATAGTTATGGTTATCCATGCACCAAATAATATAACATCAACTTCCATAAGGTATGGACTACGAAACTTACAAAAGGAGAAACAGGGGTATCTGGGTGGCTCAGTTGGTTGAGCATTTGACTCCTGGTATCGGCTGAGGTCATGATCTCATCATTTGTGAAACTGAGCCTACCTACGTAGGGCTCTACACGGGCAGCAAAGAGGCTGCATGGGATTCTCTCTCTCCCTGCCCCTCCCCCTACTCAACACACTCTTTCTCTCTTAAAAATTCTCTTAAAAAAAGAATTATTTTTTAAATAAAGGGATAAATAAGGAAAAATAAGAGGATAAAACTCAAACAATAAAATGAATAAGGTGATCTTACAGTTATATATATTTAACTCTGTAAGAATATACATCTGCTTTTTAAAAACCCATTCATGAAAAATGATCACATACTGGAGCACAAACAACCTCAATAAATTCCAAAAACTGGTTAATACAGAAAAAAAATTATCTGAAAGCAACATAATAAAAATGTTCTAAGGAAATCAGAAAATAAAAACATTACTTAACCAAGATTTTAAACTATTAATTCTTGAATCAAATGGGAACTACAAAATGAAACCGTAGAATTCTTATAAAAACAATAAAAACAGTATATAGGAGAATCTATGAGATTAAAGTCAAATGCCAGAGGAAAATCAGTAGCCTTAAATTTACCAACAAAAACCAAGACTGAAAAGAAATTGATTTTAGCATGTAACTCAAAAAGTTGGAAAAGAACAATAAATAGGAAAACAACAAATAAGAAATAAAGATAAAAATAGAATTAGTGAGTGGCAAACACAAAGCTGTATAAATAAATAAAAAGGCTGGTTCCTTGAAAAGATCCGTAGGGGGAAAAAAATAAATCAGTGGAAAGAAACCATTAGCCAACAAATGGAATAAAAGAGAAAGCATAAACATACAAAGTAAGAAGTTACAATGGGAGAAATAATGAAGAAATAAGGAATTTAAAAAAATATCAATGAGGGGCACCTGAGTGACTCGGTTGAGTATCTGACTCTTGACTTCAGCTCACGTCATGATCTTTAGGGGTTCAAACCCCACATTGGGCTCTGCACTGACAGCACGGAGCCTGCTTGGGAGTCTCCCTCTCCCTCTCTCTGCCCCTCTCCCACTCACACACTCTCTCTCACTTTCTCTTAAAATTAATTTTTAAAATATCACTGAAAGAAATTGAAGAAGACACAAACAAATGGAAAGGTATTCCAGGCTCATGGATTAGCAGAATTAGTATTGTTAAAATGTTCATACTACCCAGAGCCAATGTACAGATTCAATGCAATGCCTCACAAAACTCCAATGGCATTTTGCACAGAAATAAAACAAAAAGTCCTAAAATATGTATGGAACCGCAAAAGACCCCAAATGGCCAAAGCAGCCTTGGGAAAGAATAACTGAAGAAAGAAGAAACTTGGAGGCATAACACACCCTGATTTCAAACTATATTACAAAACTATAGCAATCCAAATAATATGGTATTAGCATAAAAAGAGACACAGAAACCAATGGAATAAAACAGCCTGGAAATAAACCTTCCCACATATGGCCAATTAATTTATGACAAAAGAGCCAAGAACATACAGTGGGAAAGGGATAGTCTCTGCAATAAATGCTGCTGGGGAAACTAGAGAGCCACATGCAAAAGAGCAAAACTGGACCAGTATCTTCCATATAATTTACACAAAATTAACACAAAATGGATTAAATACTTGAACATGAACACCCAAAACGATAAAACACTTAAAAGAAAACTTAGGCAGTATGTTCCTTGTCCTCAGTCTCAGCAATGATTTTTTGGATCTGACACCAAAACCAAAGGCCGCAAAAGCAAAAATACAACAAATTGGAATACATAAAGCTAAAAAGCTTCTGTACAGCAAAGTAAACAACCAACAAAATGAAAAGGCAACATAGTGAATAGAAGAAAATATTTACAAATTATATATCTGATAAGGAGTTAATATCCAAAATACATAAAGAACTCCTACAACTCAATTAACAAAACAAACAAAAAAACCAAACAATATCATAAAAAGTGAGCAGAGGATCTGAATTGACATTGTCCAAAGACATACAGATGGTCAACAGGTACATGAAAAGGTGCTCAGCATCACTCATCAGGGAAATGCCAGTCAAAACCACGAGATATTACGTCACACCTGTTAAAATGGCTGTCATCAAAAAGACAAACAATAACAAGGGTTGGCAAGGATGTGGAGAAAAGGGAACCCTCTTGTACTGTTGGTGGGAATGAAAACTGGTGCAGCCACTGTGGAAAACAGTGTGGAGGGACCTCAAAAAAATGTAAATTACAACTAACATATGATTACCAGTAATTCCACTTTTGTTTTGAAGGGAACAAAAACTCTTAATTCAAAAACATATCCACACCCCCATTTTCACTGCAGCATTGTTTAGAATAGCCAAGACATGGAAATAACCCAAGTGTCCATCAATGGATAAAGAAATTGTGTGTGTGTGTGAGTGTGTGTGTGTGTGTGTGTGTATGTGTGTGTGTGTGTGTGTAAACTCAGCCATTAAAGGAAATCCTGGGGTGCCTGAGTGGCTCAGTCAGTTAAGCGTCCAGCTTCAGCTCAGGTCATCTCATGATTCATGAATTCAAGCCCTGCATCAGGCTCTGGGCTGACAGCTCAGAGCCTGGTGCCTGCTTAAGATTCTGTGTCTCCCTCTTTCTCTGCCCCTCCCCTGCTTGTGCTCTGTCCCTCTGTCTCTCAAAAATAAATAAGCATTTAAAAAATTATTAAAAAAGAAAATCCTGACATGTGCAACAATATGGATAGATCTTGATAGCATTATGTTAAGTGAAATAAGTTAGAGAAAGACAAATAGTGTATGATCTCACTTATATGTGGAATCTAAAAACAACAAAAACAAAAAATGAACTCATAAACAGAACAGATTGGTAGTTGCCAAGAAACGGAGTAGGGGCGAGTAAAATGGGTCAAGGTGATCAAAAGGTACAAACTTCTAATTATAAAATAAGTAAGTTCTGGGGATGTAATGTATAGATGATGACTACAGTTAACAATACTGTATTGTATATTTGAAAGTTGCTAAGAGAGTAGATCTTAAAAGTTCTCATAAGAAAAAAAATCTATTAACTGTGTAGTGATGAAGGTTGACTAATAATTACACTTACTATAGCGATCATTTCACAAAATATACATATATGAAATTATGTTGTACACCTGAAAAAAATCACTAAGAGACTTTTTTGTATAACTTTATGCAAATAATGTTTGAAAAACTGAAAGCAGTGGGTAATTTTTCTCTGAAAATAAATTTATCAAAACTGATCCCAGAAAAGATTTTTAAAAACCTAAACAAATCCACTCTGTAGAAGAAACAAGGTCATGAAAGAGCTACCTGAAAAATAAATGAGGCCCCACAAATAAATCGTATCATATTTGTAAGGAACAAATAGTTTCAAACTATTCAAGCTGTTCCAGAGAAAAAAGAAAATGGACAACTATCAAATTATTTTTATAAAATGGCTATATAGTCATTATGTAAAATGACTATACACACACACACACACACATACCAGTTATAAATTTTGAAGTAAAAATCCTAAATAAAATAATAGCAACAGAATCAAACAGAACACAATAATATAACATGATTCAGTAGGGCTTACTCTAAGAATGGAAAGATGGTTTAAAATTGGGTAATCAACTAATTAACATAACTCATTCTATTAACAGATCCAAAAGGAAAGTTACATGATCATTTTCCACAGATGCTAGATATTTGGGAAGATTCAGTATCTAATCTTAGGACAACAAAACAAAACAGGAATCAATGAACACTTCCTTGATATGATAAAAACATTTACCTCACCCTCCCCCCCACCAAAAAACACATCTATCTCACCCCTAAGCTAGTACCTTACTTAACAGAGAAACAATGACATGTCAGGGACAAGGGACAAGAAAGGATGTACTGGAGGGATCAGCCAAAACAATTAAGAGAAATAAATTAGAAATGTTAAGAATTGAAAGGGAAGAGATATAAATAAACTACTTCTATTTGACTTACGATTCTCTTAAAGTTTCCTAGGTCTACCAACTAGGTATTCAAGTTTCCTAGGTATGCAAGTACCAGAATTCAATACAGCATTAGGAAAAAAATAATCTAAGTAAATGCAATTATGCAAACACCAACCAGTTCATTAAAAATTATAGAAGACTATATAATAGCAACAAAGAAAATGCCCAGGAATTCATAAAAAGTGTTTAAAACCAAGAAATGGAAAAATTTTAAACATTCCTTAAAGATACAAAAATATACTTGATGAAATAAGAATATATACTGTGAGTTAGGACTTAGGAAAATGGAAACCACATTATATATTTCAAACAAGAAATTAACTACAGGGAAATGATTACATGGTGAATGGAAGGCAGAAAAAGTAAAAACCCTGATGCAACTCATACTGTAGGAGGATGCTACCACTCCCAAGGCTGAGGTTACAAAAGGTGAAGTTATCTGAACCTTATCTTAGAGACTCAGCCTCCAGAGCTGTCTAGTGAGACCTCTGAGGGTAATCGCCATCCCACCCCTGCCACTGCTGTTTCTGAGGAGTGTGATGGGCCTGGTTCTGGTTATACCAAAAGACATCAGGAATGCCGCAGCCTGGAGCCAACCACTGCTGCTGGAGACAACTACTATTTGCAGAAACAATGGTGATAGATAAAAACCCAGACTCGCCTGCACCCCTCCATCCTCCACGAAGGCAGAATCTAACAAGCCAGTGTAGCAAAAGCCTGAGGAATGAGGTTAGTAAAACCTGAGACCCAGCATCAGAGTTTAAGAAGGTGTTTTGAGGGGTGCCTGGGTGGCGCAGTCAGTTAAGCATTCCACTTTGGCTCAGGTCATGATCTCGCCGTTTCCGAGTTCGGGCCCTGCGTCAGGCTCTGTGCTCACAGCTCTGAGCCTGGAGCCTGTTTCAGATTCTGTGTCTCCCTCTCTCTTTCTGCCCCTCCCCCACTCATGCACGCACGCTCTCTCTCAAAAATAAATAAAAATATTAAAAAAAAAAAAAAGGCGGCAAATTTTGAGTTGAGAGAGATCAAATAGTACAGCTCATCCTTTCGGCTTTTAGTACACATGTGTGAACTTCTATAAAACAATAACTATTTTTCAAGGTTCCATTGAATAAGTTGGAATTATCCTTTATAAACAAATGAAGGCACTTTTCTCCTCTCCCCCAAAAGGGAAAAGCACAGTCCCAACAGTAACTGTATCTCTCTCTGAGTGATATTAAGACCTATTCTACTGATATCACAATTCCTTAAGAACTTAATGTTCAAACTACTATTTATGGATTTATTTATATTAAGTAAACTCTACCCTAATATAGGGGCCCAAACTCACAACCCTGAAATCAAGAGCTGCATGCTCTGCTGAGACAGCCAGGCGCCCCTCAACTACACAGTCTATTTTTGTTCATAAGAGTATCAGGAGGCATCCCCCAGAGAATTCCCTGGGTTCCAAATACAGCCCTCTCTGAGCCCATTCTGTAGCAGCAGTCAATTTTCCTTGGCAATTGGGATCAGTTACCTCAGTTAGTTGAGTAACCGCTTCTTTCCCTGCTGGTTCTGTAGCCTGAGGAATCCCAAAGGGCCGGGTGTTCGTCTCATATTCTTAAAAGTCTGTTATGTCCCTTGCTGGAAATACGCTATCTCTGAGGGTCTGTTTCTTTGGAGTTCCCCTGCTACCAAGTACTCATTAGTTAGGGTCCAGTGGACTACACTAGGTAGTCCAAAAAGAGGGTATTTACCACAGGGAATTCCTTTCTGAGGTAGTAGAGGACTAGAAGAGCCAGTGTTTAACACTAAATTAATCCAGAGACAACAGTAAGAGACAGCTACCATCTACAGGAAGAGGTGAGGGTGTAAGGACCTTGGAACTTGGAGAAAATGCCCTTGAAGAGTTGGTGCTCTGCTTGTGAGGAAAAGCATCACTTTCCTGTGAATGTCAAGGCAGGCTTCACAGACATAGTGATAGTTGAGATGGGTTTTCTGAAGGATGAGTCAAGTTTACTAGGCAGTCTGTTTAACCCAGACTACTTACACATCTACATTTTAATTAGGCCTGGTCATTTAGAAATAGTTGCAGGGCCTACCGCTTTACCACATTAAAATTATCGGTGACTGTGTAAAAACATAAATGCTATAATGTGGCCAAAATAAAAGTAGCAAGATTGAAAGCCATCCTTTCCTACTTCTGGTATGTTAGTTTAACGATAGACACTGTCTGATAGAATAGTTTCTTTGACCAGAATAGCATACATTTATGCTCGTATGGACAAGGGCATCACCATCCGCTCTGAGGAAAGTAATCAGAATGCTTATAAAGGGATCAACTTAGTTACTTCACATTATTGCTGGAGCAGGATGGTATCAGATACTGGGAAGTCTCTGGATCATATCTGGGTGAAATGTCTCTTCTTTCCCTTTTTTTAGTGCTGCCCCTATTTTCCACAACATAACTTTTTTTTCCCCTAAAGTTGGGAAAATGTTATTTGGATGCTAAAAAGGAAGTGGGTGGTAGTGAGGACAAAACACAGGAAGGACTCTTCAGAAGCAGAGAAAAATGCAACAAGAATTCGCTGGTATGAGGAGCTTATTTTGGGGTCTGTGGACAGACTGGAGTGCATATATTGATGCAGTAATCCCGAAAAAGGGACTAGGGACTGTTGGGTAAGACTGCAGGGGTCTGGCTGCGAAGCAGCTGGGAGAACATATACCTACAGATGTACTCTGAAATACATTTGCTTCATTAAACAACAAAAGTACAGAAAAGAACAGCTCAGCTTTGGCCAAGTGAAGAACAGAAAACCAGAAAAACTCAGCTGGAGAGGCACAGGGGAAGAGGCAGTGAAGAACAAACTGAGGATTTTAATTAAAACACACACACACACACACACACACACACACACACACACACACACGAAAAACCCACCCAAACAAGAGTGAACAGTACTAATACCAAGCCCTCTCAAGTGAATCTGCTGATGCACAGACTGAAAAAACCAGGAAGGGCAAAAGTCCAGTAGGGCTCAACATCACAGCTCTGGACAGTAAACTACACAGTTTAAGATTCTCAATGCTGTGGGAATGCAAACTGGTGCAGCCACTCTGGAAAACAATATGGAGGTTCCTCAAAAAACTAAAAATAGAACTACCCTACCACCCAGCAATTGCACTATGAGGCATTTATCCACGGAATACAGGTGTGCTGTTTCAAAGGGACACATGCACCCACCTCTATGTTTATAGCAGCACTATCCACAATAGCCAAAGTATGGAAAGAGCCCAAATGTCCATTGATGGATGAATGGATAAAGAAGATGTGGCACGTGTATGTATGTGTGTGTGTATATATATATATATATATATATATATATATATATATATATATAATGGAATATTACTCAGCAATCAAAAAGAATGAAATCTTGCCATTTGCAACTATGAGGATGGAAATGGAGGGTATTATGCTAAGTGAAATTAGTGAGATAAAGACAAAAATCATATGACTTCACTCATATGAGGACTTTAAAAGACAAAACATATGAACATAAGGGAAGGGAAACAAAAATAATATAAAAACAGGGAGGGGGACAAAACAGAAGAGACTCATAAATATGGAGAACAAACTGAGGGTTACAGGAGGGGTTGTGGGAGGGGAGATGGGCTAAATGGATAAGAGGCACTAAGGAATCTACTCCTGAAATCATTGTTGCACTATATGCTAACTAATTTGGATGCAAATTTTAAAAAATTAAAATTAAAAAAAAAATCAACTCAAAAAAAAAGTAAAAAAATAAAGTTACCCTGATAAAGAAAACAGAGAAAGACACTAAAAGAAAAAAAATGTACAGACCAACATATTTCATAAATGCAGATGCAAAAATCCTCAACAAAACATTGACAAATTAAATTTGACAATAAAGCACTGTGACCAGTGGGGTGTCTCTCAGGAAGGGAATGTTGAAAATCAATTAATGCAACTTACCATACCAATAGAATAAAAAGGAAAAGAACAAATAATAATTTATGTACATTAAAAAAAAGCATTTCACCTAAGTCAACATTCAGCCATGACAGAAACTCTCAGCAAACTGTAGAAAAGAGATTTTACAAGACTTCATAAGGAGTATCTACAAAAAAACAAAAACAAAAACAAAACAAAACAAAACCCAAAAACCTGTCAGCTATAAGCCTACATACTGATGACAGACTGAATGCTTTCTCCCTAAGATCAGCATTAAAGCAAGGATGTCCATTCTATCTCTATTCCATCTTGTACTGGAGGTTTAACCAGTGCAATAAGACAAGAAAAAAAAAAAATAAAGCCATTTAGATTAAAAAATAAAAAGATTCTCAATGCTGTGATGCTTGGGTACCAAAGACTTAAGATAGAGAAAAATTTAAAGGTGCAGCCTATGCTTGTCCTCTGACTTGACAGGAGATTCAAAGTGCAGAGCAGATGAAAAAGTGGAAAGAGAGGCTTGAGAAAAAGTATTATTCTTCAGAAATTCAAGATGACTACCAGCTTGTCACTCAACAAGAATTTCGAGAGTAAGTATTTGTTCTAACCAGGGCACTCTGGGATATCATGATATGGTGACTGGGGACATGAATTACATTATTTTCCTGAAATCAGAACCTTATTCTGAGATGCCACCCCCTTTTTTTTCATCTTTTTACTCAACTTTGAAATTAACCAGAAAGCACAATACTCCATTTGTTTAAATGTAAGGTGAGAGTGAAACCAACTGCTTTTACTCTTACATCTCCAAATAGGAACTGCCATTTATATTTTAAAAAACTTTTTTTTCACGTTTATTCATTTTTGAGAGATAGAGACAGAGTGCAAGCAGGGGTGGGGCAGAGAGAGAGGGAGACAAAGAACCCGAAGCAGGTTCTGGGCTCCAAGCCTGCACAGAGCCCTACACAGGGCTTGAACTCACGAACCTGAGATCATGACCTGAGCTGAAGTTGGATGACTGAGCCACCCAGGTGCTCCCCCTTTTAAGTTTTTTAACGGGAACTGCCATTTATATTTAATATGCACAGGAGACCCTGTTCTCCACTATTTTAGAAAATAAGATCCATAATTGGCCCTATTAGGCATGTTTTAGAAGTTTAAAGTATTATCTTCCCACCCCAAGTACTTCACAAAAGGCACTAATAACCTGCTGTCTCTCTATGCACGAAGGCATGTTACTGACCCATTCTCTGCTTCCTTCTAAATTATCCTGCAGACTCTTTTTGTATGCCGTGGAGCTGGAGAAAGAATTACACTACGTCAGTTTAAAACTAAACCGAGTGATGAGAAGGATTTCAGCTCTACAAAATTAAGACAAGTGCAGGTGAGAATCTGTGATACGATCATTGAGCATTTGTAACAAAGATTTATCCCTGTACTGAATTATTTCCTAAACATGTACCCATTTCAGGTACACTTTAAAAACACTGTACCACCTATCATCAAGCTATCATCAAAGTATAATTACCAAAATGATTTCACCAAAAGATTTCCAGAAATTAAGTACCCCTGAATGGGCCCCACTGTGCAATCCAAACAGCACACTTCCAGAGTATACACACCAGTACACGTAAATGATTTTATAATGAGATTTATTATTAAATTCTAGGAATGTGGAGTTAAAGTATCAAATGCTGCATATAGTTCATGGGGCAGGTCTCTAACTAATAGGTCATAAGCAGTTTTCTCAATGTTACCTAGAGTATAGGAACCGTTAGGTGTTTTCATCATGTACCATGTTATAACTTGTCCTGGCCATAAATAAATTAATAAATACCTATGATTCTGGAAAACCATTATATAAGACCCCAAATAAAGTAATCTCACCTCCATTCCTCCCAGTTTGAGGTCATCTAGAAAAAGCTAAAGTGTACAAGAACAAACTTACCAATCATCTACAGAATTTTCACTAATATTTTCAAACTGGAAATTCATCCAAAAAGTTTCTAAAGTAACACATTTAAAGTTTCCTAAGCATTTCCTCAACTACTCTAAAAGCAAAATATACTGTAAAAACAAAGAGCAAGGTAGGAGTATCAGAGTTATGAGAAGTCAACTTAATATATGAGAAATATGAATGAGGGTGCCGCAAAACCCGTCTGAGTGGTTGTGAAGTTGTGTGAGGTAACTCTTCTATATTTTTAGCACGTTACATAAGTCCTCCTGGAAGAGCCATATGTTCTCTTGGCCCAAACAACATCATCTCACCATCATACTCAATTTCCACATTGGTGCTCAATAGATTTTAAATCTACCCACCTTCCTCAAGCCAGCCATGCACGCTCTTTTCTTAGAAACTGTACCTCAAGTATGCTTAATAGAATAATTCATTCCAACAAGAAATGCTGACTGTTCTCTCTGCATCTTCTAGACTTCCACAACTCATTTAACAACATGGCCTTCCCTAGTCTTACCACTCCCCAGAGCTGTAGCCAGCCAAGCGGCTTAGTAACCATGTTGTCCCCCCGTGGTCCCTGAATGAGGTAATTCCAACAAAGCCCAAGAACATTAAGGCAAAGAAACACCTGAGGTCTCGATTTTTTGTTTTTTAACATCTAGTGAAAACAAAAAACATTTACAATGACTTAGAACATTCAAGTTCTTTTATTACAAAAGTCTATACAATGAAGTGCCAGACACAGCAATGCGATTATATTGGTGGTCATATATATCTATATATTATTTGTATATAGATATACTGTTTTTACTTGTACCAAAGTAAAACTCATCACAAACTGCCTAGTTCTACCACCTACTACTGCTCAACTATGACACACAAGTACTGTCACATAGCGTAAGTGCTGCCATGCTACTTTTATCTATTCTACTCGCAGCCAAACATTAACAGTGAATAATCAACACCATGAAGCAGCTGTTAATTCTAAAATGAAACCAGTCAGGCCACTGACTTATAAAAATATGGTACTCATATAGATTTAGCATTATAAAGAAGGAATATATTATTTAAAACATTTAAATAGTGCATATGGACATTTTTGCATGTGGTATATATAAACATTCATATAAAACAATACACAGTGCACATTAAATTAGATGTTTGGATACACTCCTGTCTGGAGACTGAAAGAAATAAATGCACACTGCATGCTGGATTCAAATCAAAGTGATATGATACTTGTTTTGGCATTTTCAATTTCATTTTTCTAGGTATACGTTATGAACAACCTAGGCATACCAAAAGGAAACCACACAAAAAGGGCTGGATTTAGTGCTTTATTCCCCAGTAAAACTACATGTTCACCACCAATGAACATTCCCTCCCCCCAAAAAAGGCATTGCACACATAGGTGAAATGTGAAACACTAGAAACACTACTTATTATCAAGCTACTTCATGTGCTTACTATGTAATAGTGCTGCAAATCTGAGGTTCGTGCTTCCCTCACTTTTATTAAAGAATGTTGCAGAGGTCCATTTTTACATGGAACTGTTAATATTAGCTAGTTAAGAAAATCACGCATGAGTCAATGCATGCAAACCATGGGCACAAAGTGAGACACTCATCAATCCAAAAAAGCACCAAGAAAAGAATTAACACTTAGATTAAGCCTGACCAGAATATGCTATTACTACTGTTAGCCCAAATAAAGTCACCATTCTGTGAAAACGATGAGCAGAGTGATACCAGAAGAGTACTTGAAGGAAAGCCATGCAAAGCCAAAGAACAAAAAATCAGCTTAGAGTATATGACAAGGGGCATACCACTAGACATCTTTGAACACCACTACACAGCTGCTTTAAATAGCATGTGCTGAGCCAAAGTGGTCCTGTTAGAGGATGTTTTCTTCATGGATTTGGCCAATTAAAAGAGAAAAAAAAAAATGATGTGACCCCCGGAAGGTACATGTAAAAAATGCAGTGGTATAGCCCTTGTTAAGAACAGATTTGATTCACGCATAATGACTCTTTTGCCAACTTAGGCCCATCTGATTGAACACACAAATCTGAGCACCATCAGTGTTCCTACACAGACATGGCTATTTTCTCACATTATCTGGAGGTGGGTGGGAGGAAAAAGTACAGGATCTGATGCAGACAAATCACATCATCACCAGCTGAAAAAGAATAACTGAGGAAACAAACAGTAACTTATGTCCCATAGGCAGCATGTGAAATGATTCAGTTCTGTGTGTGATGTGTGGTGTGTGTGTTCACTATACTAATAAACAAGGTCACTTTTTGGTGTGCCCTCTGTTATCTTCATCCAGGAGCTGTGTGACCACTGAATTGCAAAATTTTGCTAACATATTACCTGTGAGAAACTTTCACTTTGGAAATTAAACAGAAATGTGTTCCACAGTAGGACTTGAAATTTCAGTTTGAGTTTGGTTTTCTAAGAAAACATAAGACATAGTTGCATATGTGCACATTTATAGGCTTTTCTTTCAAATTTTCAGTCATTCTGTAAGAAAAAGGCAACCGAAGAATTCAATGTGAAGATGTTCCTCTCAATTTTCTTCAGTAATTAAAAAAATAATAATAAAAGCAAAGTTGGTAACAACAAAAAGCTTGTATCGCCAAAGTTCTTGAAGTTGAAAGAATAAAGTACTAGTCTTTTGCTAACAGGATGTATCTGTAGTACAAAACAATGAAGAAAACTGATGTTTGCTAAAGGTGAAGAGGACAGTCTGTGGTTAATATGGAACACCACGCTCCCTAGAGAGGGTCTACTTACCCTCCCATCATTCTCTAGTGGCACCACAACCAAGTACAAAGTGATACTTTCTGAGTGCCTGACAAAATGAACTCAAGTACCAGCCAAGTACACACGATGATTGCTTCAGGGAATACAACTGATTTTTATGATGTTTTCAAGGAGTGTATTTTATATGGATTTTGAAGAATCTTGTTTGCTGATAAGAACTTCAAGAAGCCTAAGTTTGGCTTTAATTTTCTTGTACTCCCTGTACTCCTCAAGCACTGGAACACGATCCTCCTTCTGGGCATTCCTAGGGAAGAAAATAAAATCTGTAATATTCTGGAGATCATCTGAAAAATAAAGTCCCAGAACTTGTCCTGATGTGAGACACAATGTTACCAAATGTAAATTCAAATAAAAAAACTGTTCTGCAAGAAGATAGATTACTGCACTAATTCCCCGCACCCCATCCCCAAGGAACAATCCTAAAATACTTTTTTTGATGAATTTCTCTACTGACAGATTCAATAATGCTATACTTATCGATGTTCATTGCAGAGAACCAGGCAGAAGCCAAATACTTTAGTAAGACACGTGCTGCTAGACTCTGTCAGGTCTGGAAGTGTATATCAAGTGCTAGAGGATTACAGTCAGTGATTTCATACATTTACTGTACTATGGCTTCAGTGAATTGAGAAGTAAAAGATCTTACCCACAGAAAAAAGCAGTTTTCTCACTTTATATTAATGACCCAATCCAATTCAGTTTAATCTCTAGGTAAAGCATCAAATCATCCGAAGTATAATTACAAAAAAGTTTTCTTCCATTAAGGCAAAGAATAAGAAGGTACTTGAAAAAATGCATTCTTACACTGGTGTTTTTTAACCATTTTTGCCCACTATATAGAAAATTCTCAAAGTAAACACAGTTTGGAATTTGTAATATAGCTCCTGGCTTGTTAAGACCACCCAGTTACATACATGGAGAAACTTTTCTGAGGTCTGAGATAACATTCATTTCTGTCCATCACCTGAACTAGAATGTATTTTTCTTAAAGTGTTCCACTGAGTCAACTGTGCCCCAGTTATATAAAAACACATGCCATACTGTATTCTAGGAGCCACACTACTGACTGGCACCCTGTTGCACACCCTGAAAATGCGAAGCCTGGAATGGCCCAACATGCAGCCTAAGTAGCCACAGTCTTAGTGTAAGGATCCACACTAGCTGTCACAGGACCCTTTACAAAAGAAAAAACCTTTTGTTTCACAAACACTGCCAAAAGAGTGAGGATGTGGAATTAAAAAACACAACATAACTGCCACTCAACCAAGCCCCTCTAGAACAACTCTGAAATATTTTATCAGGTATTGTTCCCCTAGCTCTTTTTCTTGCCATTAATAGCAGGACTTCCAAGTAAAAAAGGAATGTTTTCTACTTTTTTTTTTCAATGATAACATGCTTATGTGCACAATTTATTTCTATTCCTATATATTCCTTTAATTTACCATATAAGCACTTAAGTTTAAGAAGGAAGACTCGGGGCACCTGGGTGGCTCAGTCGGTTAAGCGTCTGACTTTGGCTTAGGTCATGATCTCATGGTTCGTGAGTTCGAGCCCCACATGGGTCTCTGTGTTGAGCTCAGAGCTTGGAGCCTGCTTCAGATTCTGTGATTCTGTGTCTCCCTCTCTCTCTGCCCCTCCCCCGCTAGTGCTCTGTCTCTCTCTCTCTCAAAAATAAATAAACATTGTAAAATAACTAAAAAAAAAAAAAAAAAAAAGGAAGAAGGAAGACTCAATTTTGTGATGTTCAACAAACCTTCCATTCTGTTGATAAAATGCTTCTTCAAATTCCCGTAACGTTTTACGTAGCTTCTTCTTTTCAGCTCTAGCTTTCCAAAGTTGTTCCAGTAATTCAGGCCTGAAATTTAAATGGAAAGAAAACATTATTGAAAGAACATTTTGACTCTTACCAGGGGTTCAAACACTGGCTGCAAACTAAAGCACCTCTACAGCAGTATTTAAAAAAACTTTTTCCCTAGGTAATCTTAAAGTGAAACCAGCGCTACTGTGGAAAACAGTATGGAGACTGCTCAAAAAATTAAAAACAGAAGTTACCATATGATCCAGTAATTCCACTCCTGAGTATTTACCAAAAGAAAACAAAAACCCTAATTTGAAAAGAGATAGGCACCCTTATTTTTACTGCACCATTATTTACAATAGCCAAGATATGGAAGCAATCCAAGTGTCCATCAGTAGAGTAATGGATAAAGAAGATGTGGTGTACATAAACACACACACACACAGAAATATTACTTGGCCATAAAAAAGAAGGAGATCTTGCCATTTGCAACAACATGGATGAAACTAATGGGTATATAATGCTAAATGAATTAAGTCAGAGAGATAAAGACAAATACCCTATGATTTTACTTATATGTGGAATCTAAAAAACAAAATGAACAAATAATAGCGGTCTCATCAATACAGAGGACAAACTGGGTGGCTGTGAGGGAGGTAGACAGGTGAGGAGATAGATACAATAGGTGAACGGGATCTGAATGAGGCACAAACTTCCACTTATAAAATAAGTAAGTCACAAAGATGGAAAGTACAGCCCAGGGAATGTAGTCAATAATACTACAATATCATTGTATGGTGACCACACTTGCTGTGGTGAGCACTGAGTAATATATAGAATTGTCAAATCAATATGGTGTACACCAACCTGAAACTAATAGAGCATGTTGGTTATACCTCAATTAAAAAAAAAAAAAAAAAAAAGTGAAGCCAGGGCTGAAAACCAGTTACACACCATATCAGGGAAAGAAGCTGAGAGAGAACAAACCTAACTCAGCTGATTCCTGTACTCCGTTATGAAGCAAATGCAGGATTTTAGTTTCTTTAATTTTTAAAACACAGTAAGTGATTTATAAATCACACTCTAAAAAGGGTCCATCTCTGAAGCACTACATTAATTCCCTCCAAGTGCTTGTTTACTTAACATTTACACCAGCATGTAAATTTTATTATACAAATAGGTTAAAATCACAAACAGCAAACATACATAGAAGCTGCTCGAGTACTTGACAATCGGAGATCCAGAGCCAGTTTTTCCTGATTTTCTTCAACATCAGATTCAGAGTTTTCCAATGAAGACTGTGCCTGCACAGCAGTTTTCAAGATATCAGTTAGCTCAGAGGACAGAGTAACACCATCTTCTTCTTCTTCCTAAAAAGTTATTGAACAGATAAACAAGCCATGACTCAACTTTTTCCTTAAGAAAGACATCAGAGAATGAATTCTCTTAAGGATTACCTTGATTTCTTCAAAAAAATGGGCAGTTTCTCCTTCTATGATTGGTTGTAACATCTGACCCCTTCGCTTGGTAGATGGAGATCCCTGTAACATACAAATGGTTTACACTTTAAATATTTAAAGCATTCAAGGAAGCTTCATTCACTATGAACAGATATAAAACTTTTATTTTCAAAATCTTAACCACATGAAATAAAATTTTTAGGATTCCTTAGTAAATTTATTTTTGTTTATGTTTTCTTATTACGTATGCACAAGAGTGCTAAATGTTCATTTATGTCTGGATACTCTAAAAGCACTCATTCAATAAATATTTTTTAAAAAAGAAAGTATTACATGCAATTTTATTTGGACCATTTGCCTTTTTAACAATAGCTGTCAATAGCTTTCATTTTCCTTTTTTATGGCTAACTGATATTCCATTATTTGGGTAAAGCACAATTTGTTTATCTATCAGTTGCTGGACATGTGGATTTTTTCCTATATTTTAGCCATTAGGAATGATGCTGTATGAACAATTGTGTACAAGTTTTTGTACAGACATATTTTCAATTCTCTGAGGCATATACCTAGAAGGAGAATTGCTAGGTCAGATGGCAACTCTATGTTTAACCTTTTGAGGAACTGCCAAACTAGTTATAAAAGTAGCTGCACCATTTAACATTCTATCAGCAGTGTGTAAGCATTCCAATTTCTCCACATCCTTGTCCACACGGTTATCTTTTCTCATTAAAGCCATACTAGTGGGTATAAAGTGGTATGTGAATGTGGTTTATTGCATTTCCTAATAACTAATGATGCTGAACATCTTGTCAAGTGCTTAATGGCCACTTATAGATCGCTGAAGAAATGTTTATTCAAATCCTTTGTCCACTTTTTAATTGGGTTATTTAACTTTTTATTATTAAACTCTAAGAGTTCTTTATATATTCTGGTACCAGTCCCTGATCAGATACATGATTTACAAACATTTTATCCCATTCCGTTGGTTGTCTTTTCAATTCAAAATGTCCTTTCATGCACGATTTTCTTTTTAATTTTGATGAGGTCGAATTTATTTTACTTTTTTTTTTTGACAGTGTTTTTGCTGTCATATCCAAGAAAACCGGCCTAATTCAAGATTGCAAAGATTTATTCTTCTATTTCCTATGACTTTTATAGTTTTAGCTCTTACAATTAGGTCAATGAACCATTCTGAGTTAAATTTTGTGTGAGATAAGGGTCTACATTCATGCTTTTTTTTTTTTTTTGCATGTGAATACTCAATGGTCTCAAGAACATTTGCTGAAAAAAATTATTCTTTCCTATCAAATTGTCTTGGCTTAACTTTTTTTTTTAATGAAATTTATTGTCAAATTGGTTTCCATACCACATCCAGTGCTCATCCCAAAAAATGCCTCTTCAATACCCATCACCCACCCTCCCCTCCCTCCCACCCCCCATCAACCCTCAGTTTGTTCTCAGTTTTTAACAGTCTCTTATGCTTTGGCTCTCTCCCACTCTAACCTCTTTTTTTTTTTTTTTCCTTCCCCTCCCCCATGGGTTTCTATTAAGTTTCTCAGGATCCACATAAGAGTGAAAACATATGGTATCTGTCTTTCTCTGTATGGCTTATTTCACTTAGCATCACACTCTCCAGTTCCATCCACGTTGCTACAAAGGGCCATATTTCGTTCTTTCTCATTGCCATGTAGTACTCCATTGTGTATATAAACCACAATTTCTTTATCCATTCATCAGTTGATGGACATTTAGGCTCTTTCCATAATTTGGCTATTGTTGAAAATGCTGCCATAAACATTGGGGTACAAGTGTCCCTATGCATCAGTACTCCTGTATCCCTTGGGCAAATTCCTAGCAGTGTTATTGCTGGGTCATAGGGTAGGTCTATTTTTAATTTTCTGAGGAACCTCCACACTGCAAAACTAATGTGTTTCAAACACATAAAATAATCATCAAAGTCGCAGGATACAAAATTAATGTACAGAAATCAGTTGCATTCTTATACACTAATAATGAAGCAACAGAAAGACAAATAAAGAAAATGATCCCCTCACAACTGTACCAAGAATCCTACAATACCTAGGAATAAACCTAACCAAAGATGTAAAAGATCTGTATGCTGAAAAAGCTTATGAAGGAAACTGAAGAAGATACCAAGAAATGGAAAAAATAATCCATGCTCATGGATTGGAAAAGTAAATATTGTTAAGATGTCAATACTACTCAAAGCAATCTACACATTCAAAGCAATACCAATTAAAATTGCATCAGCATTCTTCTCGAAGCTAGAACAAGCAATCCTAAAATTTGTATGGAACCACAAAAGACCCAGAATAGCCAAAGTAATATTGAAGAAGACCAAAGCAGGAGGCATCACAATCCCAGACTTTACCCTCTACTACAAAGCTGTAAGCATCAAGACAGCATGGTATTGGCACAAAAACAGACACATACACCAATGGAACAGAATAGAGACTCCAGAATTGAACCCACAAAAGTATGGCCAACTCATCTTTGACAAAGCAGGAAAGAATATCCAATGGAAAAAAGACAGTCTCTTTAACACATGGTGCTGGGAGAACTGGACAGCAACATGCAGAAGAATGAAACTAGACCACTTTCTTACACCATTCACAAAAATAAATTCAAAGTGGATGAAAGACCTGAATGTGAGACAGGAAACCATCAAAACCCTAGAGGAGAAGCAGGAAAAAACCTCTCTGACCTCAGCCACAGCAATTTCTTACTTGACACATCTCCAAAGGCAAGGGAATTAAAAGCAAAAATGAACTACTGGGACCTCATGAAGATAAAAAGCTTCTGCACAGCAAAGGAAACAATCAACAAAACTAAAAGGCAACCAACAGAATGGGAAAGGATATTTGCAAATGACAAATCGGATAAAGGGCTAGTATCCAAAATCTATGAAGAGCTCACCAAACTCCACACCCGAAAAACAAATAATCCAGTGAAGAAATGGGCAGAAAACATGAACAGACACTTCTCTAAAAAAGACATCCATATGGCCAACAGGCACATGAAAAGATGCTCAACGTTGCTCCTCATCAGGGAAATACAAATCAAAACCACACTCAGATATCACCTCACGCCAGAGTGGCTAAAATGAGCAAATCAGGAGACTATAGATGCTGGAGAGGATGTGGAGAAACGGGAACCCTCTTGCACTGTTGGTGGGAATGCAAATTGGTGCAGCCGCTCTGGAAAACAGTGTGGAGGTTCCTCAAAAAATTAAAAATACATCTACCCTATGACCCAGCAATAGCACTGCTAGGAATTTACCCAAGGGATACAAGAGTGCTGATGCAGAGGGGCACTTGTACCCCAATGTTTATAGCAGCACTTTCAACAATAGTCAAATTATGGAAAGAGCCTAAATGTCCATCAACTGATGAATGGAAAGAACTGATGAAGAAGTTGTGGTTTATACATACAATGGAATACTACTTGGCAATGAGAAAGAATGAAATATGGCCTTTTGTAGCAACGTGGATGGAACTGGAGAGTGTTATGCTAAGTGAAATAAGTCATACAGAAAAAAAATAGATACCATATGTTTTCACTTTTATGTGGATCCTGAGAAACTTAACAGAAGACCATGGGGGAGGGGAAGGGGAAAAAAAGAGAGTGAGGGAAGCAAACCACAAGAGACTCTTAAAAACTGAGAATAAACTGAGGGTTGATGGGGGATGGGAGGGAGGGGAAAGTGTGTGATGGGCATTGAGGAGGGCACCTGTTGGGATGAGTAAGGGGTACTGTAAGAAAACCAATTTGACAATAAATTTCATATTAAAACACACACACGCGCGTGCACACGCACGCACGCACATTTAAATTGAAAGAAACTAGGCCAGCGTCTGAAATTTGTTTTTTGTGGGGGACACCTGCTGGCTCATTTGGTTAAGCATTCAACTCTTGATTTCACCTCAGGTCATGGTTGTGAGATCGAGTCCCATGTGAGCCCCATGTTGCATCAGGCTGTGTGCTGGGCATGGACCTGCTTAAGAATCTTTCTTCCTCTCCCTTTGCCCCTCCCCACTTGTACTGGGAAGGGGAAGGGAGCGAGGAAAAGAGGGGGAGAGAGAGGGAGGGAGGGAGAGAGAGAGAAAGAGAAGGGAAGAGAAAAGAGAGGGAGAGAGGGAGAGAGGGAAAGAAAGGAAGAGAGAGAGAGGAAGAGAAGAAGGAAGGAAGGAAGGAAGGAAGGAAGGAAGGAAGGAAGGAAGGAAGGAAGGAATTGTTTTTTTTAATTCCACAACGTAGCTGACCCTGGGTGTATCACTCCTTAGCCCCAGTTTCATCATGTGTGAAAAGGAGGCTATTATGTGCTACCTGTTCTGACTTGTCAAGATTTAATAACATCTTCTTTTATGATATACATAGAGTGCTTTTACAAGTGCCTGGGAGATGGGAGGTACACACTGATTGTTAATTTCCTATCTTCTAAAAACAGTAACCTCACCTTACATATACAATTCTTGCTACTTTAGCTGTGTATTTCTCCAATATACCACCATAAAAGTATTTTTTAAAGGGTAGGCCTTGGTAAAATGAACTAGATAAAGCTTTGTGTGTTTTACTCACAAGGACAGGAGTGATGCTAGCTCTTGTCAGCATCTGTTTTACAAGTCTGTATCTCTCATAGAGAGGTTTCACAATGTGTCTTTCTTCCCTGGTCACCTAAAGCAAGGAAAATGGCAATTACCTAGTCATCAGAAAATTTGAAGTCCAAAGCATTAAGCAATATGACTTTCACCCAATTTTTAAGAAGTTATTTTAAATAAATAGGCAATCTCATGAATGTAGGAAACAGTGCTCTATGAAACAGCTCTGCAGATGTGGGCCACAAAGGAGATTCGGGATCTTTTTTAAGATGGAAAATCAAATGTTTTTAGCAAGAGACACTTACTGGCCTTCCATGTTGACTTTCATAGTAAAGAAGACTTTTCTGGAGAGAAGTTTTCTCTTCTATCAAGTGATCTTTTGTCATTTTCTACAATTTAAAAGAAAAAAAAAAAAAAAAACCACTCTCACTGGCATCATCATGATTTTCATCATCCCCACAACGTAAATAACTAGGGTAAAAGGGCAGCCAATCACCACTCCAGCCTAGAATAATACAGTCTTTCCTGGGGCACCTGGCTGGTTCAGTCTGTTAGTATGCAACTCCTGATCTTGGGGTTGTGAGTCTGAGCCCCATGATGGATATAAAGATTACTTAAAAAAAATTTTTTTTTTAAAGAATGCAGCCTTTCCTTACAGATTTGCAGACATTTTTCAAATGTGGTCTTCTAATAAGGAGGTACCAACCCTCTTTGGTGGCTTATTTATATTTTACCTAAATAAATTATGAATACTGGCTTAGTGACCTTGGGTAAGTTAAATTCTTTTTGTCCAATATTCTAATCTATAAAGTAGGGATACTAGACCCTACCTCATAGGGCTTTACTGAGGACTAAATGAGTTAATATGTTACAAAGGCATTTATAATAGTGCCTACCTACCACACAACAGGCACACACAAATGCCTATTGTTTAATTTTGCAGTCTTCTATTAGCATTATAACTATAATTTCATATATACACATAAAACACACACACACAATAGCACAGATCTAATAATCTAGCATTTCTACTAAACTATTAAGAAAATCTGGCAGCAGTATAGTAGATAAATCTTGAAAAAGTGAAACACTGCCAATTTGTGACCTAGACTTTTACTATATAAGCTCAGTTTCCCTTCCTATATAACGCTTTCTTTACATGCAATACTCATCTCCTATCTTTCAGTACTCTAAACTGTAACGGAGGAAAGACATCCCAAATTTATTTGCCCATAGAACCTTCCCACTTTGTTCCACAGGACCACCTTTTAACATCCCAACAAACTGATGTTCCACTGAACAGCCTTTTGAACACCAGACCAAATAGACTCTCTACTTACTCCCAGGGTGAGACAATCTATGTTTCTCACCAGAGTGGAAGAGAGGTAAAATTAAAAAAAAAAAAAAAAAAAAAAAAAAAAAAAATTCACTGGATAATATCTTCCTATAACTACTACATTAGATTATATACATCCAGTAGAGGACAGCTATGGATAGCCTATAAAACACTGTGATTTCAACCTCAAGCCAGCACCTTAAACCTAAGACAATGAATTCAAATTACGATGATCCAATCAAAATCATCTCTAGAGACTCTTAAAAACTGAGAACAAACTGAGGGTTGATGGGGGGTTGGAGGGAGGGGAGGGTAGGTGATGGGTACTGAAGAGGGCATCTTTTGGGATGAGCACTGGGTGTTGTATGGAAACCAATTTGACCATAAATTTCATATATTAAAAAAAAAATCATCTCTAGAAAACTGGGTGGAGAGAGGGGACAGGAGGTTGGCTGATCTAACACAAAACTGAAAAATACGAAAAGTGGAGGGAGGGAAGTGATTAAAAATGCTAATCTAGCCCTGTTCAAGGGAGACAAACACTTCCAATATTTCGATTTTGAGAAAGGTGTACTCTGTTGTCAAGCTAGGGATGAGCATCAGGATCAGGGCTCATCACGGCCTACACAAAAGTTCACCTGAGACCAACTCTCAGCAAATCTCATCTGATAAATAATTTGGGTTGCCAAATGCTCTGACCAGGACTGTCCTAGGAATGGGCTTTATTGAGTTACAGTTCTTCGAAAAACTCTTTTATTTAATCCTCACAACCATATTGTGTTAGCACTTTAAAGGACATAATCATATCCATGTGAGTCATAGGACTGTTGAAAGGACACAGGGGCAAAATGGAAATAACACAATGAGTCAGGGCCTGCAAAAGCTAAGAACTCAATACAAGTAACTATTAAGACACAAGGCTAAGACTCAAGCTCAGTTATGTTTACACTCTTTATACACTCATCTTGCCAAGTGTCTCCAATATAAATAAACAGATCAGCATTCTCGTTTCTTTAGTTTTACTTTTTTTTTTTTTAAGCTCTTATTCCCGAGTAGTCTCTTCACCCAATGTAGGGCTCAAACTCACTCCCAAGCCCCTGACAGAGTCGCATGCTTTACCAACCAAGCCAGCCAAGTGCCCCTTAGTTTTACTACTGTGACTCAGTCCCAGAATGACTGGACACTTAGGGTGTGGAGATAAAAACATGTTTATCTGCAAACTTGGGGAGCATCCTCAAACCAGTAAGACCACCTACACAATTCTATGCCACTGGGGTAATTATTTTGTTTCAGGGACTCTAAAGGCTAGTCTGGGCAAAAAGCATAGGTCAAGATTACTTTGATATCTTCTGGAAGACACCTCTCAACACGTTTTTCTTTCAGTCTTTTCAGAATAAGTTCAAGTGTTGCTTCCTTAGATGGCTTCTTCTCCTTCTGAATAACCCTGGATTCATCTTCATTCTCTTCATCTTCATGGTCTAGAGAAGAGCCAAAGCTTTTTGGAAGAGTGTTACTACGTGGGCGTGTCTGAGGTACAAATTCTCCATCAGAGCTTTTGTGTTTTGCATCTACATTTCAGAACCAAGACCACAGGTTAGTAATATTGACTTTGTTAAAGATGCAAAAGAATAAGCATGATATACAACAGGAGAGTAGACATTAACAGCACACAGGCTCAGATATTTCAAGGTTAAATGAAATATTTAAATTCTACAGATAGCAAGCTATACCATTCATTCTTTCAGCCATTATTCATAGAAAACCTACCATAAAGAAAGATTCTCTAATAAGCACTGGTGATACAGTAATAAACAAAGAGACATGGTCCCTGTTTTCATGGAGCATATATTCAAGGAAGTAAAAACAAAAAACAAGTAATCAGATTCATAAAATAATTTCAAAGAGTGCTAAGTGCTATAAAGAGAACAGGGGACTGCCATTTGCAACTACGTGGATGGAACTGAAGGGTATTATGCTAAGTGAAATTAGTCAGAGAAAGACAAATATACGACTTCACTCATGAGGACTTTAAAATACAAAACAGATGAACATAAGGGAAGGGAAACAAAAATAATACAAAAACAGGGAGGGGGACAAAAACATAAGAGACTCTTAAATATGGAGAACAAACAGAGGGTTACTGGAGGGGTTGTGGGACGGGGGATGGGCTAAATGGGTAAGGGGCATTAAGGAATCTACTCCTGAAATCATTGTTGCACTATATGCTAACTACCTTAGATGTACATTTAAAAAAATAAATTAAAAAAAAAAAAAAAAAAGAAGAGAACAGGGGATGACATCACAGTGCCAAAAGGAACGTGGTTTTGGGGGAAGAGCGACTACATTGAATGGACTGACAAAAAAGGACTTTCTGAGATGGTGACATCCTAAATGAACATGGAAGAAGCAGCAGCTAACCTAGCATAGAAGATTTGGGGGAAGAGCATTCCTCCCCAACTGAGGCAACAGCCAATGCACAGGCCCTGAAGCATGGCATGTTTAAGGAACAGAAAATGAGAGTAGAATATGATAAAATGGCCTAAGGGCACAATAGGCAAGGTCTTGAAAGCCATGGTAAAGGGTTTATTCTAATTGAAGAGGGAAGCCCCACTGAGGCCTCTGAAGATAAGTAACAGTTTTAAAAGATAATTCTGGCTGCTATGCAGAGAATGAACCGTAAGACAACATAAGTTGAAGAAAATTGGAAAATTAGTTAAGAGACTAATGCTGGTCAATTTAATACACTTATCAGTAACACACTCAAGGTAATGATTTTCACTGGTGGTTGGAAACTAGCATTAAACAAGGAAATACTTAATAGAATTGTACGGGAAAATTCTAAAGAGGTAAGAGAACTTATTTTAACCACAGGGGTGTAAACTCAATGACCACAGGGACACTGTCTTATCCACTACTATAGGCTCAGATGTCTACAAGATTTGGTACTTAAAGATAATAAAAATTCTGTTGAATAAATTCAAATGAATACACCAAAATGTAATGCTCCAGATTATAAACCCATACTTGGTACAGATAATTTTTTAAGGATTAACAATTACCAAAAAGCATGCTGACTAAGCACCCACAAAGTAAATACAACTTAGCAACTACTGTACTGGGCCAAACCAACCCACTAACAAAGACTTAGTTTTAAATTAAAGACAATTTTTAGTCTCTGTAGTAGAAACAGTTCATTATGATAGTCTTTGATTAAATAACCACCAACAATTCTTAATGAAATACCTACCAAATCCAAAACTGCTTAATATTCGAAATGTATTTCAGATAAATTTCATAACATCACCTATGAACATATACTCTACAGCCCCTTTCAAAACACTATTACTAACAGAAACACAAGAAAGACATCTGGAAGAATACAGAACTACAACTTTGACCATAACTAAGAGAAGAACAAAATGAAGCTTTTATTTTTGCCAGTGTCTCAGATTTTAAATTATCAAAAATTATAACCATAATTCTCATAGAATATAACTCTCATTAATTCATGCCATAGAATTATTAGTTCATGTAATTTTCAAGTAATGAGAATACTAAAATAGTGAGAATAAAACATACTACTTAAATGCAAATATATTGTAAAAATGATGTGTTTTCTACCTTTAATTTGCTTCCGCAGTTTAGTAAGCTCTGTCATCCATTTTAATACCTTTGGATTGGCCGCAATATCACTGTAGGAGGGCTGAAAAATTAAGGAACACTGACCCCTCTGTGGTAAGCAATAATTGTTCATTTATGCCCAAATAATATTTTACAGTTCCTACAGCAGAGATTTCACCCAGTCCTTGCTTCATCTTACCTTATTTAATGTAGACAGAATGGGATATCAAGTAAAGCTCTCTCACAGCAGGGTGTAGCAACTGACAAAAGCCACATTTGAAAATGTCTTCTGACTCCAAGTATAGGATTCTTTTCACTTCACACGCTCTAATTAAATATCTCTCCCCTATCCCTCTCACTCCCGAACTTTCCCCCTGCTCCCCTTGCTACTTGTGGGTTTTGAGGAAGCAGAAATAGCATTAATGTGGTTTGTTAATGTAAAGTATTTCCTTTAAAAATTATACAAGCTTGGGGCGCCTAGGTGCCAAAGTTGGTTAAGCATACAACTCTTGATCTCGGCTTAGGTCATGGTCTCACAGTTTGTGAGTTCGAGCCTTGCGTCAGCCTCTGCGCTGATGGTACAGAGTCTGCTTGGGATTCTGTCTCTCCTTCTCTCTGCCCCTCCCCAGCTTGTGCTCTCTCTCTCAAAATAAATTTAAAAAACTTAAAAAAAATGTTTTTAATAAAGTAATTTTCCATTGTAATTTCCATAAAAAATTATACAATCTTTTTCACCAATGGAAATCTAAAAATACAATGGTAAGAATACTGGCCTGGAAATGAGGCGGCTAAGGATCTATATAATCTCAGTTCTACATGATCAGTATTTCTCTGTACATCTCAACTTCGCTATCTAAGGAAAGAGATGGACTAATGCTCGCCAAAGAACTTCCTCCCAGTTCCAATAGTTCTACCAAACCCTGAACAATGCTACAAATTTACCTTGTTATTTCTTTCCCTTTCAAACTGTTCCTCAAATTGTCTAATTTTTTTCTGAAGTTTCTTGACCAATTGATATGGTGTTCTATCTTCTCTTTTTTCATCTTTTGAACTGAAGGATGATCTTCGAATCCTGAATTAAAACAAGAGGCAGATACTGTTAGTTCAAGTTATTATAGACGGTAGCTAGGGTTCTCATGGGGTTCATGTCAATGTACAAAAATATCAAATTACTATGAGATGTACACCTGAAACTAAGAGATTTTTTTTTCATTTTATTTTTAAGTAATTTCTATACCCAATGTGGGGCTCAAACCTACAACCCTGAGATCAAGCATGCTCTACTGACTGAGCCAGGTAGGTACCCCTGAAACTAAGAGAATATTAATACTGTATGTCAATTTTATTTCAATAAAAAATAAAGAGGGGAGCCTGGATGGTTCAGTCAGTTAAGCATCTGACTCTTGATTTCGGCTCAGGTCACGATCTCATGGTTCATGAGATCGAGCCACACACTGAGCTCTACACTAACAGGGATTCTCTTTCCTCCTCTCTCTCTCTCTGCCCCTCCCCCGCTCACGCTCACTCACTCTCTGTCAAAATAAATGACTAAATTTAAAAAATAAAAAAAGAATATTAAAACAAAAATAAAGAAGCTACCCAGTTGAAAATTGTTACCAACACTGTATCTCTTATTATTCTGATATAACATAATGCCATTTCCAAGAAGCAAATCTTTAAAGTAACATTAAAGAACAGGTAGTAAAAAAAAAACACCTTTCACAATAGTGTTACAGACCACAACAGCAGGTAATGCAAGCAGTGTTGAAAACAATTTGTAATCACTCAAAAGGCCGAAAAGAAGCAAAGGTGCCTAGCAGCTCAGAGTTCTTTTTGTGTTCAAACTGCAAAGGAAAGGTTTTTGACATTCAGAATCAATTTAGTTTTGACAATAAAAACATTAGGGACTGATGAGCTCCACTTGCTGCTTCCCTTCCAGAGTTTTTTATTTCAGTCATAAGTGAATAAATGAGTATGTACACTGTGAGGAAATGTCTATTAGAGAGCGAACCCTCAATGAACTCAGAATTTAGGGGAAGGGGCCCTTCCCAAAAATTACAAAAGTGTTTTTCATGATACAGGGGGAAAGGCTGTGAACAGCTAAGTCTAGAGGATCAAATCTCTCAAAGGACCTGGTGACATAAAAGGAATGACCTCTCATAAGTACATAAAAATAATGCACCTAGTAAAAGAAAGTGCCTTAGATGAGGAATCCAGTGTTTCTGGGTCATGAAGGAAACGCTGGCTTTGCCCAAAATCTAAACTACGGTGCGATAATACTGGGGGACAGTCCTCTTCCAGGGGGTGATGATTCATTCTTCCAGCTTGTGGAGAGAGCTGAGCTTCTCCAGAGTCAGAGTCTTCCTGCCAAGACTTAAAAGCAGGAAATGGCTCTGTAAAACAAACACAAAGAATAGTACCATGGGTCTCTTGGCTCCACATGGAAAAAAGTCACACAATTATCAACTATGTTGTCTTTAAATCATATTATGCAGTGGTTCGTATAATATTTATTGTATACTTTTTTTAAAAAACAAGGGATACAGGATCTTCATAAAGCCTATTATAGTGTATAATTTTCTAAGCTTCATTTTTCTTGTTTAGCTCAAGAGTTCTATTTTCATAGAAGGAATTACACCTTAAATTTCTGAACCCAGTCACAAAGCAAGAAAAAACACTGTCAAGCTCTTTAAAGTTATATTAGTTATTATTTTTCAAGTGCTGTTTTACAAACAGTAAACACTCAATAGCCCTCAATAATAGCTGCCAGGTGAATAAACTATGCCTCACTGTCAAATGGCTATGTTAAAAGTAGAAGCCATTCCCCATACTATTTACAACACTCATCAAACGGAGCTCTCTGACCCCAAAAGAATTCTTAACATTTCCAAATGAGGAGCTAACTAACCTGACAGCACCTGGCCACTGGCATTAAATTGTGGTTATTTTCTATTACAGGATTCCTATGTTTAATATGTATCCTAATAATTAAAACCCAACAGTATTACTGACAAAATTTATCAGCATTAATCCTTAAGCACATTTATCTTAGTGGAGTTATCCCGTCTGTCATCAAATGAAACCACATTGATATATTTGATGTCTGTGCACACATAAGGTTTGATTACATACAGAACACGTACAGATAAACATACAATCCACAAATATACTCCAAATACAAAAATATAAGTGCCACTGAAGTCCAGAAGGGAGAAAAACTTTTCCATCTACACATTAATTTTATTTATAACTACAATTTAAAATCCTGATGTATGGCCATTAACAATAGCAAAAATGAGTTTTTAAGTATTTTTGGATGCAAAGATGGCTTGACAGTGTCAAAAATCAATGCTGTTCTTTTCTTTTTCTTCACACAAGTGAATAAAATTACTTTAGTAATTTAATTTAACTTTATATGTTAGCAATTTAAAGCATTACATTTTTTTCCAGGGTAATAAGAACATAATATAGTTTGTTTTTAAAGCCCAGATCAATCTGATAACTAAAAATTGGGTACAAAGCGTGCAATCCCACAACAAACCCAGCAATAAAGTGATTTTCAAAGCAACCCTTGTACCTGCTCCCCAGCAAGTAACTGGTAATAAACATTTTATGAGAAATCTCCTGTTTTAAGAAAAGAGAGAAATAATAAAAACAAATTTTTCTGGGTATCATTTTTAACCCAGAACACTTTTCCTAATATATGGGGACAGCAGGAGAAGGGCTCATAAAAAGGCAAACAAAGTGAACCATAAAAAGGCAAAAAACTAAACTATGGTGAACCATACTTACCCTCCCCATCTCTCTGCAGATGCATTGTTTTGAAATCAATGAGGGGAAAAGTGATAGGGCATGACGCTAATAAAATGGAAAAAATGGCAAAAAATACTAAAGTGAACACACAGCACAGTCAGAACAAACCATACACATAACTAACACAAAGCCAAAGATACCAAAAACATTTCCCTAAAACCAGTTAGGCATTCTGCTCAAAAACTTTATTCAAAGAAATTACTACTAACCAAACTTTAAAAACAAACACAAACATACATTTCCATTTCAGCAAGCAAGGCAAAAAAATCAAAGTAGTGCTGTTTTATTAAAACTCAAACATAAAACTGAAGAAATGGAAACTCTTAACCAAGTACTGTTTGAAGCTTTTCAGTATAATTGATTTGACAGAAAAATACCTCCCTTAGTTTGCTCTTTAAAAAGATCTTATTTGTCTTTCATTCAAGAGTTAGCAGGAGAGAATCTGAAGGAAAGATATTGTCCACTTTCATTGAAAGCCAAAAACTTCTAAACGGCTGCTACAAATTCATACTGGCAGTAGACATGTGCTACCTGCTTGCCAACTGCATTCTGTTGACAATCCTTCAAACAATACAAAAAACAAAACCCACACACTAAGGAAGAGTGAGGTGGGCTTCTATTTGGAGTGACCCCACTTCTCTATGAAGAGTCGTATCAAACAAGGTAGGTCTCTGATTCTAAGGTATCTAGAGTCTAAAGTAATTTGGTCTCTTAAGGAAGTCTTTCCTTAGAATACCCTAATTCCTAGATATACAAAATTAATCTCTGTATTGGTGGCAAAGTTGGAAGCAAAAATAAGGTCTGCTAACAGCCACTTTTTCAAGCACATGCAGGGTTCATGGCTGGGTTCACTCAAAGGGCTACTACCACTGGCTCTCTGAAAGTCACCCTATTACTATGAAAGCCAGCAGGAGGCCTATGTGGATTTTTAACAGTGGTTGAGCCAGGTTTATAACAGGGCAGCTGAGGCACTGAAAATTAGAGGTCTATAGTTACTTTCTTTCCCTACCACAAGTTGTAAGGAGTAGATTCTGACAGGGAAACTGCGAGCCCAGCATTAAGTTGTCTTTAGGTAAGCCTCCAGAAAGCTGACGCTGAACACAGAAAATTCTGTCTCCTCACACACTGGAAAACAACTGCTCTTCTATGCTTATAAAACAAGATCAGGACCCCCAGGCCAAAGATTATAAAGAGCTATTTATCTGCATTCTCCAAAAGGGAGAAGCATCAGGCCTCTGTCAGAATCCCAGCCTCATCTTTCAGGGACTCCTTTCCTATTATGGCTCCAGGGATCCTCTGTTAACACCACTTCTTTTCAGTGACTATGCCAGGATATATAAATGAAAAGGGATGTGTAATCTTTACTGCCTTTAGATGCTAACATATTCCAGAATTCTGGGGAGCATCTTCATAAATTCCAAACATCCTAATAACCCGGAACAAAGCAAATGAAAGACAACTTCCTGATTTAGTCTAAGTTAAGACACATAATATGCCACTGGGCATGCCAAACATCTAGAACAAAAAAATAAATAAAAAAAAAAAAAAAAAAAAAAAAGGAGGGGGGTGGAGAGACAGCAGTAAAGATTGGCACAGACAATGACTTGGTTGGGGCTTTTAAAAAAAAAATAGCTATACCTTAAAAATAAACTCCAACTGTGATCAAATGAACAGACTTGAGGTGACAAAAGGAACCTGTGGTATTAACACTGCAATTCTTGTTATTGCCACTGTATGTCATCAGCTAACTTGCCAAAGGTGAGATAACCAAGGGATCTTCATCCAAGCAAACAAATAAGTAACTTGAAGATTCCTCAGTTGTCTCAATGTCTCTTTTACTTAGAAAGTTATATGATCCCATACCCCTAGATCCAAATTTGTTGCTGGCTTCCATTCCCCCACCCTCAACATTTTATTTGAAAGTTTATAAACAGACAGCAAAGTTGAAAAAATTTTACAGTGAACATCCATACGCCAATCACCTAGATTCTACCATTAACATTTTACTATACTTGCTTTATAAACATTTATCCATCCCATTAACTATCTTATTTTTTTCATGAATTTCAAAGTAAACTGCAGGGAATGATATACTTCCCCATAAACACTTTAGCATGCAAATCATTCACTGGAGTTCAATATTTATTTAGGTTTTGCATTTTTTGATTAAAAAAAAAAAACATATCCAGTGAAATCCACGTCTTAAGTGTACATTTGCTGAGTTCTAACAAATAAATATACACATGTGGCTTACTTTTTAAATTTAAACTTTCCTCCTCTGTAAAAACTGATAGGACTCTGTTCTCATACTTTCATAACCTAATATACAGATGCAGGGTTATGGGACAATATTTGCTTAGGAACGCCTTTGAAGATCATTTTGCAAAAAAGTATTCCTGATGATCATAGAGAAAAGGTAGCTACCTATAAGGCTTCTGTTTACAAAATGGTGAGATCCCCAAGCCCTAACATACAAGATTTCCAAAGACCGGGAGGCAGAACCTGGTTTAACAGTTAACGAAAGCCTATACTGGGGAATTTTACTTTTTTAATCAGTTCTAACTTCCTCTTCAAAGCTCATGGATCAGATAAGAATTTCTAGTTCCTATGAGATAGTCACCCTACAATCTCATTAGTGCAGTCAAGTAACAACACTCACTCGCTCCTCTTACATGAAAGAGAAAACAGAAAGTCGAAATGAATCAGGTTGTCCAAAAAAGAACAGTAATCTCATTATTGCTTTAAATAATTTCAGTTACAAACAAAAATATCAGGAAAATAATGTGTGGCTAAAATTACCTTCCCATTTATCACCATCAGAAACATTCTTCAGATCTAAATGTGGAATTTGGGTTCCACATGCTGCTTCCCCTTGAACACCAACACTTTGACCTCCTGGCACTTCTGATTCAGTGTTGGCATTCAAATCACATATCTTGCTACTAGAATCCTGTATTTTAAAATAAAAAATACATTTCACAACCACAAAGCTTTTCTCACTCAGCTTAAAAACAAGCAGCATACATCCTTGGATGGTCTCCTTCAGTCTACTGTGCCCATATACTCAACTGTCCCACTTCCACCCTCCGAACTATTTGCAAATATACACCTGCAGTTTGATAATATGTACTAGTGGAAGACAAAGTCTGAATCCCAAATTTAGGAAGTGTTTTCATAAACAAGTTTCTTACGACTAAAAGTCGCTACTTAACTGAAAAATATATGGTAAAGAGAATCTAGATTTAAGTCTCTTATAAACCTTTCAATCCAAGAATTAAAGGCCAGATATAATAATTGGTAGATTAAACTTAGTCAAATTTTTAAGAACCATAAGAAAAAATAACTTACCAGAATCAGGTGTGACAATGTATCACTGTCAAATGACACATATTCTTTCCTAAAAATACAAGTACAGTTATTAGTCTTTTAAGAAGAAATAGATTACTACCATTGCATTTTTTTTTTACCTAGATTCCTCTCTTCCCCATATACTTAGCATTTACAATGTGAGAGAAAGTGACAACTGGACATATGCCCATTCTTTGGAGCCCTATATCTGAAAATCACACACTACTGAAAAGATCCACAGAATTACTTCAGGTTTAGAAAAATTAACATCTGCCATCCTCCCACACAACCACCCCTCAAAAGAAAAACATCTAAAAAGGAAATTTAAATCCACAATAAATAGAAAACAAAAGGGTTGAATGTCAAATGGAAAAGATTTTGTAAAGTAAATATTAGTTTTAATTGAATAGCTTTATTATCCCCAACTCTGAGACTTTTTGTTTTTCCTTTTGAAGATTTTTTTAAAGGTATAGCTATAGTCCTATTTTTTTTTTATGGTCCTGTATTTTAAATCTGATTGTGTTCTATCACAATCAAAACAAGACAACTACTTCTAGACCTCTCCTTCCTCAAAACATAATGGTAACATGTAAAAAGGAAATTTAAAATTTCAACTCACCTCTTATTCCCCTATAAAAATGAACCCCTATTTAGAACAAGTATTAGAGCAAGCTGTCACGAATGATCTCTAACTATCTGACCAGTCAACAGAGCATCTAATCTCATAACGGGTTAAAAGTTTTCCCCAAAGATATGGTTATAATTTACAATGATACACACAGAAGCTGCTTCTATCCTGCCACAACAGTGTGTACCTAGAAGACAGGTCTTGATCTAGCTATTCCAAGTCATCTCCTCATATATGTAATTACCTTATTCTTCCTGAGCATGAGAAATGACCTAAATTCCCTGGCAAGCTCAGAGGCAAGCTTCCTTTGATTAGAGTGGGAGCAAATGGCAGAACTCAAGTCTTCTACCTTGAGACTACAAAAGACCCGATCACCTTAATTTGAGAAACATGAGTGTTAAACATGCAAAATGTAATCCATCTAACCAAGGAATTCTTTGGATCTAAAAACAAGTTTGCTAACCTATACACAAGTTGAAGAGGAAAGATCTTTTCCAAAAAGATTGAGTCCTCACTAAATGGATCCTTATTGTTCTACCAAATCCAGATGTCATCATTCTGGGGATGCCTGTTAATGCTGTTAATCTTATATCTTCAGCCCATAGCTCCAATACTCCCTGGGCTGGAAGAGGATCATTCCTGCCTCCTGAAAGGAAGCACAAGGAACTGCTGTAAGCAGGAAATCTGTGGACCTTCAGAGTATGGAGACACTCCAGAGACATGGCTCCAAAGAATTTACTTACCCTCAGAGTACAGGTTTCCTATTCGCAATTAAGAAAGACAATGGCATTAACACAAGTTTACCCTTGCCAACACGCTATCACCAAATCAGTAATGTTGTTTCAGAATCCTCAGTATTTACAATCTAGTCTGTGTTCATTACTGATGTGTTTTCTAAATACCAAATCATCTTTCCCAAATCATCTTTCCTAAGAAAGTTATAATACATTTCTTGGCAATGTCTCAGGGAATCAGAAAGAGGGTAACAAGACCAAAACCTACTCAGTGACTTAAAATATTCTAGAAAGCTTCTGCTCAAAAGGACTCTATCAAGTAATGGAGACCACATATGGCTGAACTACTCATTGCCTCAGGTATCTCCCTCCCATTTTTGCTGGCCAATGAGGAAACAAGCACAAACTGCATAAGAGTGCACTACCCTGGGACACACCAAGGAGGAGCTGGAAGGGGAAAAAACCATCCTGTACAAATGTGTTAAAGTAAATATACTATAATCTTTCAGTTAGTTATCCACAGTTCTATGCCTATGAATCAACTTACTGAAAAGTGTATTCAGAATATCCATAAATTTCCAATTGTTCTACAAACCAATTGAAAGTTTTTAAGTGTCTCTAAGAAAGCTCTGTTCTTCCCTCTGAATATTTTCCAAGTTATAACTAATGTCTGTCTGAACCTGTAGCCCCACTGAATATTTATGAATATTCTTCATGCATACCATTAAAATAAGAAGTTGGTTTTTTAGATTATCAAAAATGTTAATAGATTCATGTAAAAATTTCACCCCCAAATGTGTAAAGGGCTCCAATTCTCAAAATGACCAATTAATTAGTAATGAGAGGAAATGCTTACCCCTCAAGACAGCCATCTTCACTGTCACCGTGGTCACTGCATGGCTCTAACAGTATACCTACAGACTGACAAAAAGAATACCACTGCTGTATTAATGGAGCTCCCAACACTCATATATGAAAGGAAATTTCCAAACTAAATTCTATTAGATTACAAGTCAGTCAAATGCCCCCTTTTAATTCTTTGTAATCGTCTTTAAGTATTGGCATCCCTTTTAGCAGAGAATAATTTATCTTTCTCAAAACTTGAGGCCTGTGTGCATGTGTGTGGATGTGTGTGTAAAACGGAGACCCTGTATTCTCACTACACTATTAAGAGGTACTACAGTTACTATCACATTCCTTTTCCTTCCTCAGAACTCTTTCCTCCAAAAAGGATAGCTTTATTGTCCTACCTGCCAACTGCTGCTTCTCTTTCTTCCCAGTCACAAACATGTTAAGTTGGTAACTTCCTAGCAGGTAACACAGAAATCATTTGGTTCACCACATCCCCTTATCATATACATTTGAAATAACAACTGTAAACCTCAGAAACACATGAGAACACTCCCCCTATTTTCTAATGAGTCTAAGGACACCATCCTATTCCTTGTTCCTTCCCCAGATACTTACTGAGCCTAATAAAAAAATCCCGTGCATTACTACAAATTATGTAAACTCTTCAGTGTTTTTGAGAATCACTTCCAATCAACAGTTCAATTCTTAACAAACTATTTGTCCAGTTTTAGTATGAAAGACAGTTCATAATTATCTGGAAAAAGCTATTAAATTACTTTTCCATTTTCCAACTAAATATCTCTTTGAGGTTGAATTGTCTTCATGCACTTCAAACAAAAGAACCTATAGCAACAGACTGAATGCAGAAGCAGATATGAGAATCCAACTTGACTTTTATTAAGTCAAACAAGCATTAATGATATTTGTAAATATGTAAAATAATACCATTCCTCTAAAAAATGTTTTATGTAGCCTTTTTTTTTTTTAACATTTATTTATTGTTGAGAGACAGACACAGCATGAACAGGGGAGGGGCAGAGAGAGACGGAGACACAGAATCCGAAGCAGGCTCCAGGCTCTGAGGTGTCAGCACAGAGCCCAACACGGGGCTTGAACCCACGAACCGTGAGATGACCTGAGCTGAAGTCAGACACTCAACCGACTGAGCCACCCAGGCGCCCCTATGTAGCTTTTTATTAAGCTTTTTATTAAAAGCAACCTTATTTATAGTAACTTGAGTGAGTTTAATAAACATTTTTTTAATTTTTCAATTTTAATTTTTAATGTGGTAAATAATAATCAATATACCTATGTAAACAAAATCCTTCTAGTATGTTCAATAACTCTTAAAAATATCAAGAGATCCTGAGACTCAAACCGTGAGAACCACTGATCAGACTTCAGCAACCTCTCTGCTCTGGAATACAGCTTTACATTCTTAAATATGAAGGCATCTGGGCTCGGGAAATAATCATTACCTAGACCCAAGATTTAAAATGAGCCTTGGTGGGGCACCTGGGTGGCTCAGTCAGTTAAGTGTCCGACACGTGATTTCAGATCAGGTCATGATCTCACAGTTCATGGGTTCAAGTTCCACATCGCACTCCAGAGCCTGCTTGGGATTCTGTCTCCCTCTCTCTCTAAAATAAACATTTAATGAGGAGGGCACCTTTTGGGATGAGCACTGGGTGTTGTGTGGAAACCAATTTGACAATAAATTTCATATATTGAAAGAAAAAAAAGAAAAAAAAAATAAAATAAACATTTAAAAAAATTAAAAATTAAAAAAAATAAGACTTGGTGTTTTATTCAAAGAACCAAATTCAAGTCTCATCACAAATGAGAGTTACAATCATTTAATTGCCTATCTTACAGTTACTGGAGAGAATAAAAAAAAAAATAGCTTACAAGAAAAACTTATAAAGCTCTATTATAAAAGTACACTATTACATCACCAACTCTAATTTAATCTATAATTCCTTATACTATGAAATAACTGAAACAAGTGTAAGGGCTGACAGAATACCTACATATTTTCTAGCCAGATGTAGCCAACATAATCCTTAAACAAATACTGGAAAGTAGTAAAACAAACAAACAAACAAACAACAACAACAAAAAACACAGCAAGTGGAGGGAACATAAAAGAAAGATGCAGTGACAGAAGACGAATGCTGATAGCCCAGCAGTGAAATTCAGAGTAAGAATATAGGGTTATGCTCCAAAATATGCCCCAGGACAAAAAAATAAAAGCTGTTAGAGTCAGGTTAAAGTATGGCCAGGCTTCAACTTAAAAGACACAGAAATATACAATTCTTTCTTGAGAAACTAAAGTATGTTTTATCATGTGAACAAATTGTACTTCCTCAGAATTCACTCCACATAAAATATTCATTCCTTTGTACATGGGTAGAAAAAGCTTTTTTATTCTAAACTATCAGCAGGCAAAACAGCCCATACTCTCCCCCCCCGACCCCATCCCTTCCCCACAAACATCAGCGTCCTCAAAAGGAGGTCCAGGCACTGTGGTCTCAATTAAGGTAAGCCAGAGAGCTCTGGTGGTAGTGGTGGCGGCGGCAGTACTAGTGGGAGGAGCAGCTGCAACATAATCATAACGCTGATGTTTTGGGGGCTGTCACAGCTTACTGCCAGGAACTAATTAAAGCCTGATGGGCATTTCCAGTAATTTCTCTGGCCTCCACCCATTCCTTATGCATCCATTATTGAAGCTTCCACATTGTTTAGTTCCGCATCTTCCCATCTCCACTTACCTAGTACTCAAGCATGCTAATAGTTACTTCTTTTAAGTAAGCTAAATATTCTCATTCCACTCCCACATTTCATCTGCTTAGTAAACTCTCACTAAACAGTATGTTAAATATACTTCATTATAAGCCAATTTCTTCCATTGATTAATGTGGTCAAAACTGGTAAGTCTCCACAGCAAAGAAAACCATCATTAGAATGAAAAGGCAATCTAGTGAATGGGAGAAAATAATGGCAAGCAATATATCTGACAATAGGTCAATATCCAAAATGTATAAAGAACTCATACAACTCAACAGGAAAAAGACCCAAACAATGCAATTTAAAAATGGGCAGAGGATCTGAATACACATTTGTCAAAGAAGACATACAGATGGTTAACAGGTACATGAAAAGGTATTCAACATCACTAATCATCAGAGAAATACGAATCAAAACCACAGTAAGATAGCATCTCACACTTAGCAGAATGGCTACTATCAAAAAGACTAGAAATCACAAGTGTTGGGGAGCATGGGTGGCTCAAGTTGGCTGAACATCTAGCTCTTCTTTTAAGTTTATTTATGTATTTTGAGCGGGGTGCAGAGAGAAGGGGAGAGAAAGAATCCCAAGCAGGCTCTACAATGTCAACACAGAACCCAATGAGAGACTTCATCTCACAAACTGCGAGATCATGACTTGAACTGAAATCAAGAGTCAGCCACTTAACCAACTGAGCCACCTAGGCACCCTGAACATATGACTATTGATTTAGGCTCAGGTCATGATCCCAGGGACACGGGATTGTGCCCCACTTCAGGCTCCGCTCTGAGCAGGGAGTCTGCTTAAGATTCTCTCTCTCCCTCTGCCCCTCCTCCCCTCGCACTCAAGAAAGAAAGGAAAAGAGAAAAAGAGGGAGGGAGAGCAAACATTGGCACAAAGATGTGGAGAAAAGGGAACCATAGTGCACTGTTGTGAAAATGTAAAGTGACCCAGCCACTATGGAAAGCCGTGTACCTCAAAAAATTAAAATTAGAACATATGATTATCAGCAATTCCACTTTTGGATATTTATCCAAAGGAAACAAAACACTAATTCAAAAAGATAACTGCAGCGCCATGTTCACTGTAGCATTATTTACAATAGCCAAAACATGGAAACAACCTAAGTGTCTATCAAGGGATGAATGAATAAAGAAAATGCAGTGTATATATTTATATATTTGGAGTATTATTTTGCCATAAAAAAGAAGGAAATCCTGCCATTTGTCACAACATGGATGGACCATGAGTGCATTATGCTAAGTGAAATAAGTCAGACAAAGACATATGCCATATGATGTCATTTATATGTGACATCTAAAAAACAAAACAAAAACAACTTCATAGATACAGAGAACAGATCTGTCATTGCCAGAGGCAGAGGCTCAGGGGTGGGCAAAATGCGTGAAAGCAGTAAAAAGGTACAAACTTCCAATTAGAAAATAAATAAGATACAGGGATATAATGTAAAGCATAGTGACTATATTTAATAATTCTGTATAGTATATTTGAATGTTGCTAAGAGGAGATCTTACAAGTCTCATCACAAGAAATAAAGTTTTTTAACTGTGTGGTGATGGATGTTAACTAGACAGGCTGTGATCACTTCATAATATATACAGTATCATGTTGCATACTTGAAACTAATATAATATGTCAATTATATCACAATTTTTAAAAATGTTTTTATGTTTATTTATTTTTGGGAGAGAGACAGAGCGTACGCATGAGCAAGCAGGGGAGGGGCAAAGAGAGAGGGAAACACAGAATCTAAACATACTCCAGGCACTGACCTATCAGCACAGACCCCACTGCGGGGCTTGAACTCATGAACTGTAAGATCATGACCTGAGTCAAAGTCAGACGCTTAACTGACTGAGCCACCCAGGTGCCCAATTATATCACCATTTTTAAAAATAAAGAGAGACTGGGATTTAAAAACAACATAACAGGGGCGCCTGGGTGGCGCAGTCGGTTAAGCGTCCGACTTCAGCCAGGTCACGATCTCGCGGTCCGTGAGTTCGAGCCCCGCGTCAGGCTCTGGGCTGATGGCTCGGAGCCTGGAGCCTGTTTCCGATTCTGTGTCTCCCTCTCTCTCTGCCCCTCCCCCGTTCATGCTATGTCTCTCTCTGTCCCAAAAATAAATAAAAAACGTGGAAAAAAAAAAAATAAATAAATAAAAAAAATAAAAACAACATAACAAACATGTTACTGTATTTAAGTATTTTCGTAACTGTTAAGAAAAAACAAAAACAATCTGAGGAGATCTCATAATAGTACACACTGAAGTGACAATCATCTATCTCTTGTGCTCTATCATCTAGCTCTGCGAGAGCTTCCCAAATACATCTGGACTCCACTTGAAGATTACATCTCAGTAATCGCTCATTGTTTGGAAGATATAAATAAATGTAAGTTTGTTAGGTATCAACAATAAAAGCTTGCTAATCTTGAAATGGATTGATTTATGATAAAGTTATTGATAAGAACAAGTATTTTGATATAATCTCTAATCAGGCTACTGATCACTTTCAACCCCTCAAAAATAGTCCAAATTCCTGTACAAACTATTGTACCATTTACAGATCACTCTCCTATCAGTACAAAAATTCTAAATATTTACTACAAATCTAGTAGCACATTTAAAAAAACCATTAATTTGCTAAAGACTGATCTGATAAAAGACTGTTACTCAAAATAAACGAAGAACTCCTAAAACTCAACAGAAAACAACCCAATTAAAAAATGGGCTTTGGGTTCGTGAGGAAAACAATGGGCCGAAGGCCTGAACTCATTAAAGATACAGATGACAAATAAGCATATGAAAAGATACTCAATATCATGATGACATTAAGAAAACTGCAAATTAAAAACAACAATGAAATATCACTATACATATATTAGAACTGCAAAAATCTGGAACACTGACAACAACAAATACTGGGGTGAAGTAGTGGAGCAAGAGGAAAACTTAAACATTACTGGTAGGAAAGCAAAATGGTACAGCCATTTTGGAAGACAGTTGGAGGTTTCTTATAAAAAGTGTACCATTTGACCTATCAATTATACTGCTTATTATTTACCCAAAGGTGCGAAGAACTTATGTCTACACAGATATTAGTACCAGTGTTATTGATAACTGCCAAAACTTGCAAGCAACCAAGGTGTCCTTCAGTAGATGAATGGATAAATAAATTGTGGTACACTGCAGCAATGGCAATGACTAAGCGCTAAAAAATGAGCTATCAAGCCATGAAGCAAATGTGAAAGTAACTTAAATGCATACTACTAAGAAGCCACTATGAAAAGGCTACATACTGTACAATTCCAACTATACGATTCTGGAAAAGGCAAAACTCTGCAGACAATAAAGGTCTGTGGTTGCAGGGGTGGTGGGAGAAATAAACAGAGCACAGAGGATGTTTAGGACAGTTTAAAAACCACAGTATGAATATCATAACGAATACATGTCATTTTACATCTGTCCAAACCTATGAAATGCACAACACTAGGAATGAACATTAAGGTAAACTAGACTGTGAATGATTATGATGTGTCAAGGCAGGTTCGTCCTTGATAAAATACGTACCATTCAGGTGAGTGACGGTGATAATGTGGGAGTGTGCCTGTGTTGGGGCAGGGAGCATAGGGGAAATTACCATACCTCCCTCTCCATTTTGTTGTAAACCTAAAACTGCTCTTAAAAAAACAACAAAAAAAGGTTTGGGGGAAAAATAATTCTTGCATTGTTAACAAAGTAAATGATACACCAATTTCATTCAACACATTTACTTAGGGGCACCTGGCTAGCTCAGTCAGTAAAGCACATGACTCTTGGATCTCAGGGTTTTAAATTCAAGCCCCACACAGGGTGTGGAGCCTACTTAAAAATATATATATTTTATTTAGTTGCCTACTATGTGCCAGATGTTACTCATTTATTCGTCACATATTCCACAAATACTTAATGAATACCTATGTGTTCTAGATAATGGGATGCAATAATGAACAAATAAAAATCTCAATCCTCATGAAGGGTTGAGGGATTATAGTCCCTGGTGGGAGACAGACAGTAAACTACTAATTTAAAAGATATGTGCAATAGCGATAACACTATCAAGGGCAAGGGGGAAAAGGACCGAAACTTCAGGGACTAGATGGGGGTGGGTCAATGGGAAGACCTGCTAATACTAACACAGAGTGATGAGGAGATTTGGCCTTACAGAAAAGGTAAAACTGAGCAAACATCTACAAGGTGAGAGGAAGAAGCAAACCACAGGACACCTGGGAAAACAGCAATTCAGATAGCTAACCTTAAGACTGAGCTGTCAGGAGGCCTGGGTGGCTCAGGTGGTTAAGCAACCAACTTCGGCTCAGGTCATGATCTCACGGTTCATGAGTTCAAGCCCCACGTCAGGCTCTGTGCTGATCCTACTTCAGATTTTGTGTCTCCCTCTCTCTCTGCCCCTCCCCAGTTTGCACTCTGCCTCTCTCTCTCTCAAAAATAAACAAACATTAAAAAACTAAAAGAAAAAGAAAAAGACTAAGCTATCATTCAGTGTTTCTGCAGTACCTATTCCTCTATTTTTATACCTAGATGGCAATGGAAGGTTCTGAGAAGAGAAAGGAAAGGAAAATTCTCTAATTTTCCTTTTAAAACAATCACTCTGGCTGCTGTGCTAAGAACAGACCACAGGAAGGCAAAGATGATATCAGTTACCAAGACTATATTAATCTATTAATCTAGGAGAAATGATATTGATATGGACCTACAGGGTGGCAATGAAAATGGTAAAAAGTGGTCAGACGCCAGATAAACTTTGAAGGTATTGCCAACAGGACTCTGTAAAGAATGGGATGTGCAGCGAAAGAAATCAAGGATGACCCAAGGCTTTTGGTCTATGCATATGGAAGGAGAAATTGCCCTTTACTGAGATTTTAAAGACAAAAAGAAGAACAGCCATGTGGACAAGATTATAAATTCAGTTTGGCGCCTGTAAAGCTTAAAATGCTCACAAGATATTCAGGTGGAGATGTTAAGTATAACAACTCGATATAGGAATCAAATTCAAGAGAAAGGCCTCAACTAGAGATATAAATTTGGAAATCTTTACAGGTAGACAGTATTTCAAAACCATTAGACGAAATGATATTACCAAATGAGTGAATGAAAATAAACAATCTGAGAAATGGGCACTGGGCTGTTCCAAATTTCAAAGGTTCAGAACACGAAAAGCAATCAACAAAGAAACAGGGCAGTCAGTCAAGTAGAAAACAACAGAGAAGAATGAGATATTCTGAAAGCCAAGGGGGAAAAAACAAAACAAAACGAATGAATGAATGAATGAATGAATAAATAAATAAATAAATAAATAAATAAATAAATAAATAAATAAATAAAACAAAAGAACCTTATCAAGGTAGTGGGAGTAATTAATTAAATCAAACTGTACTCTTAGGTCAAGTAAAATGTGCAAGAGACATCATTGGTACCTTGCAAAGGCAGTTTCAGAGGAATGATGGGGCAAAAGGTTACCAGAAGTAGGTTTAAGAGAGAGTGGAAAGAGAAGAATTAAAGAAAAGAGACAATTCAAGTAATTTTATTAGAGGGGGAAGCAAAAAATAGGGGATTAACTACATACAGGGGGGTGAAGAGTCAAGAGAGAATTATTTCCTACACATGGGAAAATAACATTTTACACTGATGGGAATGATCCAGTAGACAGGCAGAAATTGAAAATCCAGAAAAGGGCAAGGAGACTACTACATGAAAAGGGATTTATCTAATATACCAGCATAAGTAAAAGCATTAATATATAAGTAATATACAAGTGGAGTAAAAATAACAGGAGCAACTTAACTTCAGTGAACGTTTCCTAGTTTATAAAATAATTTTATACTTCTACTTCTCTGGATACTTACAATAATCCTCTAACAGAAGTATTACTCCCTACCTGTCTAAAGAAAATCAAGGAGCAGATAAGGAAAGTTAGGTAACTTGGCCAAAGTCACACTGCTATTAAAAGGCAAAGCCAGAATACAAATCTCAGTCGACAGACCCTAAGTTCTTTATTATACCTACACTTTAGTTCATGACTTAGAATGAAAACATGCTGAATAAAAACTTCCTTATCCATTAAGAATCTTATTTTAAAAAGTTATCAAAACTAAACTGTGAAACATGTTGTACAAAGATACTGCATGGATGAATGGATAAAGAAGATGTGGTATATATATATACAATGGAGGATTGCTTGGCAATCAAAAAGAATGAAATCTTGCCATTTACAACTATGTAGATGGAGCTGGAGGTATTATGCTAAGTGAAATTAGTCAGAGAAAGACAAAAATCATATGACTTAACTCATATGAGGACTTTAAGAGACAAAACAGATGAACATAAGGGAAGGGAAACAAAAATAATATAAAAACAGGGAGGGGGGACAAAACATAGGAGACTCTTCAATATGGAGAACAAACTGAGGGTTACAGGAGGGGTTGTGGGAGAGGGGATAGGCTAAATAGGTAAGGGTCACTAAGGAATTTACTCCTGAAATCATTGTTGCACTATATGCTAACTAATTTGGATGCAAATTTTAAAAAATAAAAGATATAATTAAAAAAAAAAGATACTGCTTTGTGTACGTATATGTATATACGTGTGTGTGTGTGTGTTTATTTATTTTTTATTTATTTATTTTTCATGCCCAGCACAGAGACCAAAGCTGGGCTTGAACTCACGACTCTTTGAGATCAAGACCTGAGTTGAGATCAAGTGTCAGACACTTAACAGACTGAACTACCAGACACCCCAATTTGTATATTTATTTACGTTACTTTAAAAGCAATGCAACCATGGACAATTTATGACAGTGAAAACAATTTAGTTACTTTTTAAAAAAATTTTTAATGTTTATTTATTATTTTGAGAGAGAGAGAGAGAGAGAGAGAGAGAGTGAGTAGTGGGTAAGGGGCAGAGAGAGGGAGACACAGAATCCGAAGCAGGCTCCAGGCTCCAAGCTGTCAGCACAAAACCTGATGTGGGGCTCAAACCCATGGACTGCAGACCACGATATCAGGACCTGAGGTGAAGTCAGATGCTTAACTGACTGAGCCACCCAGGCGCCCCACAATCTACTTTCAAAATGATGTTCATGGGTTTTCTCTATGAAAAGATCCCGCGTTCTTCGGGAAAAAATTGGGAATTAGAAAAAAAAAAGCTTTTAAAAAGAACAAAATACAACCATAATACCACCAACCACCTCAGCTAACAATGTCATTTGTTTCCTTTCAGGAAAATATTTTTAAATATTTTATATCTACTTCTCTACCCAATGATGGTTCCTGATCTTTACTGATAGAGTGTATGTTCTTGGGACTCATAATCAAAAAAAATGTGTGTGTCAACAATAATGAACTATGACTTCTAGTATGAAAGGAATACACAAAGCAATCAGAGTTGCAGGTCTAGCACACCTAACCCAAAGATCTTTTATTCTTTCCATGTCTTACCTGGTTATTTTCTTCATCCTCAAATACAAAATCTTGCTGCATAACTTCACTGTCTAAATTAGTGCTAGCCACAGGTTCTGAACAGTCTCTGTTACTGTTACTGTCACTGGCATTAATAATATCATCAGCAATATCAACCCTAGTAATGAAGATAAAAAATCAGATCAGGCCAAATGTTGAATATGTAATGCTTTTAAAATAAATAAATATCAATAATGATCTGAAACTTCCACTTGTTAAGATAATGAGTCCTTTTCATAAAACTCCACACTTTATTCATTTTGTCAATTAGATTATTAAACACACTAAGTTTATTTTTGTCTCTCCAGGGAATGCTTCGAGAAAACTACCTTGTTTGTTATTCCCTTTGAAAATTTTCATAAACAAATGAACAGCTGAAAGAATAATTTATGTGCCAAAATAATTTCCCTTACAAATGTATACTCTCAATTATAATCATCTGTTTCAATTAAAATACAAGTCTAGCACTAAACACTAAACACCACAGTGTCCAACACTTTATCAAGTACAACAGTAGTTTCCTACTACAAATTTTGCATGTTACATAATTTATTCAGAATATGCAAAATACTGCAGTAGGCTTTCATTTACAAAGACAATACCACCATCAATGATAGAACATGAGTTATTTCCTCAGAGATAAAAATAAGGTTATTGTGTGAGCATGGGCATAGATTTTCAGGATCTCTAGCTAAACTAAAGACTAACGCCAAGGAATCTACTTATATGAATTATAACCTTTGGACTACTTTCCTACTATTTCCAACTTTTAATTACTGCTATTTTCAGATACTGTTTTCCTTCATATTTGGCCCAATACTCTTAAAAGCAATGCTTTTAAGCAATCCAGTTTTATCAGTTCCAATCATGCCTTCAAAGCAACACAAATCAGGGCCACAAAGCTCCACAGGCTGGTGATGCCATCTCTTCAGACTACAGAGCACACCTGCAAGTTGTACAATATGGCATTCCTAAAATAAACATATTGCAACTCTTGGTTTTCATATCCATTAATTTTTTTTGGTTTCAATTCATATTTAATAGCTATTCTAATGCACTATATACACTTGGCCTTTTAAAAATCTAATTTAAAAAAAAAAGAAAAAAAGAAACACTCTACCCAATCTTTTTTTTTTTTTTACCTCCTATGAACACTCCAAATTTGCATACATCTTTCTCATCTGTCCTCCAAATAAAAACTGGTAAATAAAAACTATGAAATCACTGCATTATGGTCTCAGAGAAAGGCACGTATTTATCCCTCAAGTGCAGGGCTGAGGTAACAGGAAAGGAGATGAGGCTTTTTATCCATTTAAAAGTAACAAGTGCAATGAAAAGTGGAATAATATCACACAGCACAGACATACTTTTAACTTATACAAAATTCAACTATTAACAACTAACCTAAAAAAAAGTATGCAGGGAGGCCAGCAGGGTAGTAGCTTGTGACAGGGGATAAAATTTAAAAAGCAAAGGATGATTCTGCTCACTATTTCACTTAATGACTATGCAATACAAGCAAAGTCAATCTGGTGTCCCCGTACCTTGCTGTCTAGATCACTTCATGTCTCTCATGGTGAGACCATGTGTTGCACACAGTATGGGTCTTTAAGGTTTTTTAAGTTATTTTTCATACAACATAGTCCCTAAAGCTAAGCTCACTACTTCATCTGGTGGTCAGGGAGGAAAACCTGGCAGTATTGGACTTAATGTCTACCATCTTAATGGAAAATTTAGATTTTCAGTATTAACTATATACAATTTACATACAAATTTATACAGTCACTTTCCACACACACTTTCAGAAATCCCCAAGATCCCATTTTAAGTAAACTATGGTTTTTAGAAGATAATCAAACATTTTATAACAATAAATAACAGTAAAATGTTGTAAAAGTTTCTTACTGGTTATTAGATCCTTCCCCATCACAATTAATACTTTCTGCTTCATTATTACACACCAGACTTTGCTGCTGTAAATTCTTAAAATCATGATCTATGCTGCTCTGCAGATCAAAAAGATGCTGTTCCACAGCTGCTCTAATTGTTCTTTCCAAAATGCTACAAAACAGAACACATTTTAGTAAGAAGCAGTCACCCTAACTGGGCATTTGGCCACATAAATATAAACATTAAAACCAATGACTAGTAAAACAAATTATCAGGGTACTGAAATGTATAAGCTAGCATACAAAAAGAAACATACAAAAGGAATACATAATACTAGGTTAAATTTTTAAAAGAAATTTGCCCAAATTAATAGACAAATCAACCATACTATCACTATTACTACCAAGGTGGGAAGGATCAGCTGTCCCAGTATTCATTCCTCGCAACTATACAGAAAACCATTTAAATAGACTTTGCAAAGCTACATTTATAACGCAAAACAATTTGTCAATACTTAGCTAAATCAAAGAAAACTGTAAGGACCCTGTCCATATTTTTTACATGAAGTCTACTTCTTAAAGAGACATATACATATGTATTTGTTCCTACTGCAGTATATAAAATATTAACTAGGTTTCACTAACTTATGTACAGTCCTTCCTCTAAAGTAAGCATAATATACCATGATTTTAGTTTCCACAGTTTAGTAATATTTTTATATTAAAAACAGATTTGTCTTCTCTAAGTATACTACTTACTCTGCAGAGGCTGGTAAGATGCTGATGGGAGATAAATGGGCACTGTAATCAAAGAAAGAAAAAAGCTATTAAAACTTTTCAATATTAACTTCATGAAGTGTTGAAAACTGCCACATTTGCATGACCTCGACACAACCAGGAGAGCATGCACTAAGTTACATGTTCATCTCTGGCACAATGTGATGCTAATTTTCTAAAGAATTTATTTTTCATACAAAAACTATACATACCCATGTGTATAGGCAACTACTTCATTTGGTGCTCAAGTGAAGAAACACTGACCTATTCCAAGGCTGAAGGGGAAAAAAGTGGACTACTAGCCCAACAAAAGCACCTCATCTAGGATAGTATGAAGGCATCAGTGCTCATTCCGTACTCCCTGCCAACAGTAACAGCATGTGCTACTATTCAAGTCACAAAAAAAGGCAAAATGGATACTAAAATCAGACTATTTCATTCACTGTGCCAGTAGCAGACCTTCCTCAGCCAATTCTGCACCACAGTATCTACTGATACTTATAAAAATAGACAAAATAATCCCATTTTTACCATAGTTAAAAGTTCAACTGACACCCACAATGAAATGTGGACACCACTAAAACGTTTAAAATAAAGTGTTGGTGAGGATGTGAAGCAACTAGAACTTTATATACTGCTGGTGGAAATGTACAATGTTCCAACTACTTTGGAAGCCAGTTTGGCACTTTTTTAAAAAATGTTTGTTTATTTTTGAGAGAGAGAGAGAGAGAGAGAGAGAGTGAGTGAGTGTCAGGGAGGGATCAGAGAGGGAGACACAGAATCCGAAGCACGTTCCAGGCTCCGAGCTGTCAGCCCAGAGACCAACGCGGGGCTCGAACTCATGTTCAAGTCAGACGCTTAATCAACTGGGCCACCCAGGCAACCAGTTTGGCACTTTCTTATAAAACTTACCAAATGGGGGAATAACAGGCGGGGGCACACCTGGCTGGCTTAGTTGGCAGAGCCAGCAACTCTTGATTTCGGGGACATGAGTTTGAGCCCTATGTTGGGTGTGGAGATTATTTAAAAATAAAATCTTAAAAAAAAAAAAAAAAAAAACTTCCCAAATGAGCCCACAATTGTAACTCCTGGGTATTTAATCAAGAGAAGTGAAAGTATAATTCCATAGGAATCCTTGCACAAGCATAGCAGCTTTATTCGTAATAGCCAAAGGTATCAACGCAAACAGGTGAATACAGAAACAAATTGTAGGACATCCTACGACGGAATACACTCAGCATTTTTTTTAAATAAAAGGCACGAACAACTGAAAAATGCCAAGAACATGAATCTCAACATTATGCCAAGCAAAGATGCCAGACACAAAAGAGTACCTACTAGAGGGGATTCCATTTACATGAAATTCTAAAACAGGCAAAACTAATCTATACAGCGGGCGCCTGAGTGGCTCAGTCGGTTAAATGTCCGACTTCAGCTCAGGTCATGATCTCTCAGCTTGTGGGTTTCAGCCCCCATCAGGTTCTGTGCTGATAACTCAGAGCCTGGAACCTGCTTCAGATTCTGTGTCTCCCTCTCTCTCTGACTCTCCTGCACTCACTCTCTCTCAAAAATAAACATTAAAAAAAAATTTTTTTAATAACTAATCAATACAGTGACAGAAAGGATATCAGTCGTGACATGGGGCCAGACTGTTGGGTGATGGTAAACAGTCTGTGTCTTGACAGTGGTGGTTGTAAACACATACATGCAAATGTGTACGTTTATAAAGTGCATTTTATTGAGTGAAAATTACAGCCTCAAAGTTGATTTTTTAAAAATGTTTATTTATTTTGAGAGAGAAAGAGAGCAGGGGAGGGGCAGAGAGAGAAAAAGAGAGGGAGAGAGAGAATCCCAAGCAGGCTCCACAACGTCGGTACAGAGCCCAATGTGGGGCTCAATCCCACGAAGAGTGAGATCATGACCTGAGTCAAAATCAAGAGTTAGGATGTTTAACTGACTGAGCCACCCAGATGCTGCTCAAAGTTGATTTTTAAAGAAAAAAATAGTTAACAGAAAAAAGTAATCTATAGCAACAGAAGCCACAGAGCAGCTACTTTTGGCAAAAAGGGAGATGGAAGAATTTGAGAAGGAACAAGTAACCCAGGTGGTGGTTATACTAGTTGAGTTTTTGAGAATTCAATAACCTTATGATTTGTGAACTTTTCTGTGTGTCTGTGACTCAATGAAGAGTCACTTTTAAAAAGTAAATTTAAATCAGTTTTATGAAAGATCCCCTGTAAATGTGCCAACACAAACTCTAACCAACATAAGAAACAAAGTCTATCAGATTAATATTCTCAGGATTCTCTGCAGGAAACCAAATAACATCATTTACCATTCATGCAGTAATCTTCAGGTCTCCCTTACAGTAAACATATGAGTAGCAAATTGCACAATTGCTTTATCAGACAACAGTAAGCCACTCTGGTTTGGCACACATAACATCTCTCAGCTTTATAAAAAAATTTTTTAACAGCCAGTATTATGCTAGTTTTCATGAACAGATTATTCTTAGTTCTAAATGCTTTCATGCTGATACCCTCAAGGGAAATACTTAAAAATTTTTCAAATTTTAATGATGTTTTTGGGAAGTTCATTTCTGAAGGAAACACTGGGGAGAGAAATCACATATACGTGCACAAAAAGAGTTTAGCCATGGGTCCATTTCTAGTAGTTTCAAATGAGCTGAAAGTTAACACTTAGTGACTTCCGCAAACAAAACAAAACAAAACAAAACAAAACAAAACAAAACAAAACAAAATAAAACAAGAAAAGATAAATGAAGGTATTCCTCCAGAGTGCTTAAATGTCAACTAAGATTAAGTCTTTTTCTGATATTTTGCTACAATGATTTGTTGTTTATATTTTTCATTTCCTTTATGGGTTGCCTATTTAATTATTGAAGATATATCTTTACATGGTCTGATTAGTTATATTTTCCTCAGTAATACTTGCAATTTCTAAGCTTACACACATTACATACTTACATGATTAGAAGTATTTTGTTTTTAATACCTGACAGTGTAGTATATCAAATGGTGTGAAGAAAACGTATAAATCCAACATCCTTCCCTTCCCCATTTAATTTGTGGCTTCTGGTGAGCTTTTCCTGTACTGTACACCAAAATCTCAACAAGTTCTAATTCTCAACTACTTAGTCCATCAGTCTGTTACTAAAGCCTAGTATCATGTTTTAACTTTTGTGGGAGTATATATCCTCTGTTATTTTTCAAATCTGCCATTGTTAGGCAACTACTTATTTAACTTCTCAGAAGAATTTTCTCACCTTTTCCCATCAGATTAGATTATTAAAATGCTAATAGATACATGGATATAAGAACACTTACTAGAAATGCAAATCTAAAGATTAAGATAAAATATATATAAATAATTATATATAAATAATTTTTAAAATAGCATGTTTTTATAATTATACACACACAGGCTAGTAAAGATTAAGCCAGAATGTGGAGGCTTTCTTACGACCCCTAAAACAAGGATTTGATCCATGGACCACCTATATCACACTGTCCTGGGGTGACAGTGCTATTTTATTGGAGATCTATACCCCACCCCAGACCCCAAAAACAATAAAGCAAAAATAAATAACATAGCACTGGCACAAGAAAAAACAAACATGGGGCGCCTGGGTGGCTCAGTCGGTTAAGCGGCCGACTTCAGCTCAGGTCATGATCTCGCGGTCTGTGAGTTCGAGCCCCGCGTCGGGCTCTGTGCTGACAGCTCAGAGCCTGGAGCCTGTTTCAGATTCTGTGTCTCCCTCTCTCTGACCCTCCCGTGTTCATGCTCTGTCTCTCTCTGTCTCAAAAATAAATAAACGTTAAAAAAAATTGTTTAAAAAAAAAAAAAAAGAAAAACAGAACAGAAATGTACCCATGAATACACACTTGATAAGGAACAAAGCTGGTACTACAGAAAGCAGGGAAAAGGGCAGTCTTTCCAAAAATGAGTACTCGGACAATCTGTTAACTCATATTGAAAAAAATAAGTTGGCACCATCTCACACACAAGGACAATATAATATAATGTAGATTATACACCTAAATAAGAAATGTGAAATGATACAGTTCTTAGAAGGTAATATAGGAATGTTAACTAAACTGAAATTGAAATTTTAAACGTAATAAAAAAATAAAACAAATAAAATTTATTTTTATGGTAAAAAAAAGATAATACAGAAATACATATTTAGAAAAAGATTTCTTAAACAGAACCCCAAAAGCATTAACCACAAAGGGAAAAGAACAGTAAACCTGAATGAAATTAAGAATCATTCTTCAGAAGACACAATATGAGAAGGAAAAGGCACAACATAAAATGAAAAGATATTTCCAATGCATACTTTTAAAGGGCTCCTACAATTCAACAAGGAAAAAAAAACAGTAGAAAATCAAGAAACAGAACAGCTATTTCACAAAAGAATTAACTGATAATACACACATGAAAAGGGGATGAACCTATTAAAATGACAAGGAAATAATATTATATATCCTCCAAAACTGTTAATAACAAGTGTTGGCAAAGATGTGAAGCACTGGGAATGCTCATGCACTGTTAGTGTAAATTGGGGCAAGCACTTTGGGAAACAATTTGGTAATATTTACAAAAGTTAAAAGTCAAATTTATGTCTTCATGTACATGCATACGTGCACCAGAAGATATATATAAGGATGTACATGACAGGGGCACGTGGGTGGCTCAGTTGGTTAAGCGTCGACTTTGGCTCGGTTCATGATCTCATGGTCCATGAACTGTCATCGCAGAGCCCGCTCTGGATCTTCTGTCCCCCTTTCTGCCCCTCCCTCACTTGCGCTTTTTCTCTCTCTCAGAAAATAAACTTAAAAAAAAAAATGTACACAACAAAAATAAATAATCAACAAGTAAAAATAATCCAAAGGTCTGCCAATATTAAATTGGATCACTGATGTGTAATCTTAGGATGGAATACTTTACAGCAATAAAATGAACCACAAAGACCTAAGACATGGACAAATCTCACATACAATGTTTAGTGAAAGCAGCTGAATCAAAAATATATACACAGTGACATTTAATTTTCATAAAGCTAAAAACTAGTGTCAAAAAGTTAGCATAGTGGTTACCATTAGAGGGGAGAGAGGAGATCAGGACTGTGAGACCTACTGGGGTGCTATCAGGGTTTATTCTAGATGCGGATGGTGGTTACAAAGATATGTGCTTTGACTAACTTGCTTTGCTATACACGTTGATGCCTATTTCTGTGTGCATGATTTATTTCCCAATTTTTTTAAAGCTTTTAAAAAACAGATTTCTGAGGCCCTCCCAGAGGAGGTAGGGTCCAAAAGTCTACTTTTTTTTTTTAATATTTATTTTTGAGAGAGAGAGAGACAGCACAAGCAGGAGAGGGGCAGAGACAAAAGGAGACACAGAATCCGAAACAGGCTCCATGCTCTGTCTGGGCTGTCAGCACAGAGCCTGATATGGGGCTCGAACCCACAAACCATGAGATCATGACCTGAGCTGAAGTCGGACATTTAACCGACTGAGCCACCCAGGCACTCCCCAAAAGTCTACATTTTTTTTATAAATACCACTGACAATTCTTATCCATACTAGAAGTTAAAGTTGCTAGATTTATTTCTAGCTTCCGAAATGACTGAACTTTAATATCATCTTCCAGTTATCCAAAAGAGCAAAAAAAAAAAAAAGCAAGAATTCTAATGGTCTTATATTGGATAGATCGACAGAGTTGATCTTTTGTTTCCTATCCCTTTTAAATGATACTGGGATTAAATTACAAATACATGTATATATGTATTTGTATATATCTATATGTAGTAATCAATGAGCTAGATTATTAGTGTAAGAGTAAAGGTTCTTTAGCCCTAAAGATATGGAGGGACAATCAAACAACTGCTTTCAACAGACCCTCTCCCTACCCCAAAAAGCCTTAGTAAATAAATTAAATAGATTTTATACTTTATAAGTCAGATTGTCACTCACGAGGCTACAGAAGTTGACTGTACAAATTCGTTCTCTGACCTTGTAAAGGACAAAGGAATGATTTAGTTTTCAGACTTCAAAGAATTTATTATTTTCAGACTTAGCCAATTTCTTTGGGTAGAAAGCACTTATGCACAAACCATGGCTAACACACATCTATGGTTGTAAAAAGGATTTATCAATACAATTATGCTATCTGTAACAGCAACAAAATAGCATAGGAATCAAAAGGATGTGAGTTCTGATAAATAAAGACAAAAGAAAAATAACTGCTTACAGATTTAAAGTCAATTATTTAGGTACTATATGGACAGATGCCACAAAACCCACCTGATGGGGATTTTCACTAAACCCCCAAAGAAGACCAGACTAACAGAAGCAACAATAAATTACAAGGGTCATACATATTTTAAAGTCCTTAGTCAAGTATAATATTAAAAGATTACAAAAAAAAAAAAGAATACAGTCATTCTCTGACCTTTTTCTCCCTTCTGTTAACTCTATTTTTAAATCTGCCCACAAGCATGTAATCTTCTTGAGAGTATTACATAAAATCAATCTTGCAGCCATTTATTCCAATTATAAGTATTTTGTAATTCAAATACAGTGATCATAGGGAACTACTATTATTTTAATTTCTCAATTACAAATATTTAATGTTATAAATAACACTTCATAAAAGTACTGCAGCTCTGCTTCAATTAAATCTGATAAGGATCACTTTACCTGTGCAACAGAGTTCTGCAAGCCATTCTGAACCCATGGCATCTCCCAACAAAAACATCAGGTAAAGAGACTTCAAACACCATAAAGGATGGTGATGGGCTTATAAAAACTGCTGAGCAATTATCAGAGCTGCAGTCTAAACGGAAGCAGGCTGCAACATGAGGTCACGACTGACAAGGAGAGACCTAATCAAGAGTCCACAAATTTCTTCCCAAGTCTGTGCAATTTTGCAGGACAGAGGGAAAAGGGGACAAAATTTTGAATCCGGGTAGCACTCCTGTAGAAATATTTAAGCCTACTCCAACATAAAGCAGAAAAACCAATCTGTTTGCATTAGTCATACTACCCTATCTGGAGATATGTTATGACTAATATGAAATTGATAAAACAGTACACAAAAAGTACAATACTACTACTGTTCATTTATTACCCATATTCATAAAACCATTAGTGGTTAATTTTTCAAATCTAAAATTATGATAATTTCTATACTCCAAAACTGTAATTTTAAAAACAATCATCTCAAAAAGTAAATATATATTAAAACAGAAGAAAAATCATACATCCCTTTCAAGCCAAAAGCAAAAGCCTTTCTTCACTCTTCCTATTAACTTGGGAATACCCTATAACTATGATAAGAATAAAGTGAAAGATTCTTTACAACTAGAAAGTCAGTAAGTAGTAATAACTACAAGTCTTTAAAACATTAAATGCATCATTTATAGGGCAAGGGGAGGGAAAAGAAAGAGAACTTGTCAATATCTATTGTGCTCTGGTACTTTAAAACAATTTTTATTTTAATAGAACTTTCTTATGACCCAAAGCATAAATTCTACTTTTCCCTGCCCAACAATTCTGACGCTTCCACAACGTACATTTTTCCTGAGCTGAAATCAAGTGTCAGACAGTTAACCAACTGAGCCACTCTGGCACCCCACATTTTCCTCCTCTTTAGTGGAACCTAGCTAGTGAAACGTAATGGAGTGCCCAACAAATATTTTGCAAATTACTGGATTCAATGGATGAAAGAAGGGAAATGTTATGAGTACCTTTCTGAACCACCTGTAGTCAGTCAGCTGAGGGCCCATTTCCTCAACAATAAGGCATCCACAGAATGAAGTTGTAGAGACTAATCTCAAAACCCTAAACTCAGAGCTCTTCCTCAAACACTACACCTTTTATCCTGCACTACACCCAAAAAGAACAAACCATGAGAAACCAATGAACTCACAAAAATAAAGCCGTAGCATCAACAGCCCATAAAAAGATACTGAAATTTTCATTTCTGAATTCCAAGGTTTATGAAGGCAAAGCACAATTATAAATGAACTTTATAAGAATGTAAGAATGCCAATTAACTTTTTTTTGAGAGAGAGAGAAAGAGAGTGAGAAAGAGCAAGTGCAAGTCGGGGAGGGGTAGAGGGGAGGAGAGAGAGAATTTCAAGCAAGCTCCACACCCAGAGCACAGTTTGATGTGGGATACGATCTCACAACTGTGAGATTATGACCTGAGCCTAAAACAATAGTCGGAGACTAAACCAATTGAGCCACCCAGACGCCCCTGCCAATTAACCTTTTGATGTATAGTTCTGCAAACATGAGTATACATTAAAATTTACCTAGGGGCACCAGGGTGGCTTAATCAGTTAAGCATCCAACTTCAGCTCAGGTCATGATCTTACGGTTTGTGGGTTCAAGCCCAGTGTAGGGCTCCGCATTGACAGCTGGGAGGCTTGAGCCTGCTTCAGATTCTTTGTCTCCCCCCCTCTCTCTCTGCCCCTCCCTGACTTGTGCTCTCTCACTCTCAAAAATAAATAAATAAGTGTTTTTTAAAAATAAAAATAAAAAAATGGGACACCTGGGTGGCTCAGTCAGTTGAGTGTATGACTTCGGCTCAGGTCATGATCTCGCGGTTCATGGGTACGAGCCCCGCATCAGGCTCTGTGCTGACAGCTCAGAGCCTAGAGCCGGCTTCGGATTCTGTGTCTCCCTCTCTCTCTCTGCCCCTTCCTTGCTCATGTTCTCTCTCTCAAAAATAAATAAGCATTAAAAAAAATTTTTTTAATAAAAAAAATAAAATTTACCTAAACCTGAAGCCTAGGTAAAATATATGAGGCACAAATTAAAAAAAAAAAAAAAGTTAAAAACTTGTTCAGAACTCTCCTACCTCTGTAAATTTTTTCAAGGTAGATTCCCCTAAAATTTGTACATTTAAACAACAAATGTAAATAACAGATAAGTATGTGCAGAGAGAGCAATAATTCTTTATCTACAGATACAGTCACTTTGGAAAGGATCTTGAGATTTTCATGGACCTCATGGATAAGATGAAGCCTCAGAAGCAACCTGGTTTTTACATATCCTAAGCTACCTATACCTAACCCCCAGCATTTTTTCCACTCTGAAGTCAGTTCAAATCATCACAAAATAGGACTAATAGCAAATGATATACAGAAATAACGGATGCATAAACAGACTGATCAGTACAACTCCTACACAAATATTTAAACCACTGGTTCTCAAAGGGTGGTCTGTGAACAAAAAGACCAAAACTATTTTCATAACATTTGCCTTTTTCCACTGTGGTGACATTTGCATAAGGAAGCAAAATCAATGGTAGAAAAAAATGCTTGGGGTCTTAGCACAAATCCAGGCAAGTGGTACCAAACCATACCATGGCCATTGCATTCTTTACCACCCCTCACTTGTGATTTTTTAAAAAGGAGACCAATCCTTGATGAAGCAGCAGAAAAATTATTAATTTTATCTCAGCTCTGAGTATACTTCATTTTAGTACTTGGTATGACAAAAATGGGAAGTACACATAAAACACTTCTGAGGCATAGCGTAGTACAATGTTTGTCTTGTTTGAGTTGACAGCTGAACTTTTATCATGGAACACCATTTTCATTGGAAAGATCAGCTGACAAATTATGGTTATTCCAACCTGAATATCTGGCAGACATTTTCTCAAAAATGAGCAAGACTGCAACTTTAAGAAAAACGAGTGACAATACTGTTAAAATCTGAGTTTTCAAGCAAACATTTGAATTTTGGAAAACCCCTATCTTCATAAATTCAATAATGTCCCAGTACTTAAAGATGTTTTTGATACAATCAGTGGTGATATTAAAGAGTGTGAATTCGGGGTGCCTGAGTGGTTCAATCAGTTGAGCATCCGACTCTTGAATTCAGCTCAGGTCACGATCCCAGAGTCGTGGGATCAAGCCCTGCATTGGGGCCCCACTCTGAGCATGGAGCCTGCTTAAGATTCTCTCTTGGGGTGCCTGGGTGGCTCAGTCAGTTGAGCATCAGACTCTGGCTCAGGTCACGATCTCACGGTTTGTGAATCTGAGCCCAGCATCAGGTTCACTGACAACAAAGAGCTTGCTTCAGATCCTCTGTCCTCCCCTATCTGCCCCTCCCCCAGTTATGCTCTCTTAAAAATATACATTAAAAAAAAAATTCTTTCTCCCTCTGTCCTTTTCCCCTACTCGTGTGCATGCTCTTGCTCTAAGAATTAAAAAAATTCATTACATTAACATTTAATGGGTTTATTGCTACTTTAAAAAATAATAAATTTCAGTTTTGAGGCACCTGGGTGGCCTAATCAGTTAAGGGTCTGACTAAATTTCAGTTCAGATCATGATTTCACGGTTCATGAGATCGAGCCCTGTGTCGGGTTCTGCACTAAAAGTGCAGAACCTGCTTGGGATTCTCTTTCTCCATCTTTCTCTGCCCCTCCTCTGTTCTGTCTCTCTCTCAGAATAAATACATAAACAATAAAAAAAAAATTCTCAATTTTAATTCCCAATAATGTAAATACCAATAGCCATAACCCCAGAAACAAAAGTTCTTTGGGTTCTAAATAAATCTAAAGTGTAAAAAAAACTGAAAACTGCTGACTGAGAACTAATAAAGGAGGTGGAATTTATCAATAGAAAAACATAACAGCTGTGTTACATAAAAACAGCTGTAGTACAGCTGCAAATACAAGCATCTTCCAAACTGCAACCCAACAAAGCCACACTTCCAGTGGCTTAAATTTGCTGTTTTAATTTGTAACATGGTAAATGCCTACAGGTATAATCCACATTAACAAAGGTCTTGTAGTCATCAATAATTTTTAAGAATTTAACATGTGAAAACAAAAAATTTGATAACTGCTTTTTTAAACCATCATTAAATGTTTATTTACCTGGGTGGCTCACCTGGTTAACCAACCGACTTGGGCTCAGGTCATGAGCTTATAGCCTGTGAATTTGAACCCCATGGGGGGCTCTGTGCTGACAGCTGAGAGCCTAAAACCTGCTTCAGACTCTGTGCCTCCCTCTCTCTCTGCCCTCCCCTGCTTGCGCTCTGTCTCCCTCTCAAAAATAAATAAATAAACATTGGGGCGACTAGGTGGCTCAGTTGGTTAAGCGGCCGACTTCAGCTCAGGTCATAAATCTCACGGTTTGTGAGTTCAAGCCCCACGTCGGACTCTGTGCTGAGAGCTCAGAGCCTGGAACCTACTTCAGATTCTGTGTCTCCCTCTCTCTGTCCCTCCCTTACTCATGCTCTGTCTTCGTCTCTGCCTCTCCCTCAAAAATAAACTTTTTTTTATTTAAATAAACATTAAATAATTTTTTTTTAATGTTTATTTCCCTTAGGTTTCTAACATATTTTCCCACAGCTACTTCTGAAGAGAAAAAGAGTAGCTACCTAACACTGCAGTAAATGTTTATGAACTACCTCACAGAAAAATTCAACAAGATGGCACGTTAAGTTACCAAAAGTTCAATCTCCAGTTTCATGAAGTACAGTATCCATTAATTCCCTAAAACAAATTTATTAATGCTCCCTATATTCTAGGGCTGTGTACTCTAGGGATATCTCTCCCCTCTTTTTCTTTCATCCATGGTGGATAACCAAAGAATGTATTTTTTATCTTCATGCAATCATTCACCCAAAACTACAAAAAAAGGCTAATATGCAAATATTAGCTGAAATTTTGATCATCACTAAATCTCAAAGATGACTCTGGTAGAGACACCTATCTTGCTGTCTGACAGCTCTATCCCTTTCTTTTGGTAAATAGCCGCATTCTTCTGTGGCAAACTAGTTCCTCTTCCTATCCAATGGTATTGGTAGATACATAAATTACAATGACCAGTTCTACCCTGGCCAGGTGATTGGACAGTGGATGCAATTTAGGCCACACCCTCTCCCCTCCTACTCCAGAGGAATTTGACCTTGAGTATAATGACAGATAGAAAAGACAAATGAAATTCTCAAATAGCCACATGCTAGAGATTCTTCCATAACCCTGCCACTAAATTCTCCACGGTTTCCAAATGTTATCTCTGCTTTTCCTTCTGACTCTGAGACCTATCTGGCATTCTGCTAATAAACTGTCTTTTTTGTTTCCTTTAACAAGGTCCACTTCTGTGACTTGCCTTTAAGGAATCCTGACCACCTACCTACCAGTCTATCTGAAAATTACCTGGGTGGAAGAAAGGAGGACTGTCTACAAAACTGGAAAGATGATCAAAAAGAAGAAACTAGTAGTGCTATGTATTTGAATATTAACTTTGCTAATAATTAAATAAATAAATAGACTTAACAAATTTACATCACTAAATCAGTGCTATCCCCAAGAAATTTCTGCAACGACAGACATGTTCTGTAACTGTACTGTCCAATACAGTGGCCACTCACATGGCCATCGAGCACTTGAACTCTGGCTAATACAACTGTGAAAGTGATTTTTTAATTTTATTTAATTTTTACTGGTTCAAGTTTAAAATTTAAATAGCCACATGTAGCTAGTGGTCACTGTATTGGAAAGCATAACTCTAACTTAAAATAAAGAACATCCATTTATTTTATTTTTTTTAATGTTTATTTATTTTGGGGGGGGGGAAGGGCGGGGGGGAACAGAGGATCTGAAGCAGTCTCTACAGTGAGAGCGGAAAGCCCGATGTGGAGCTTGACCTCACAAACCACAAGATCATGACAGGACCTGAAGTCGGACACTTAAGCGACTGAGCCACCCAGGTGCCCCAAGAACTCCCATCTGTCTCCTGTCTTTAGGTCCTGGAGAAAATACTGCTAATGGCAATATAAATCAGGCTGTATATTTTAAGCACTCTGGAAATACTTATAAAAGCCAAAGAAAAGTTCACTAGTTGAGGCAAATAAATGTATGCAAATAGTTCAGAAGAAGGAAGAAGGGGCCTTAGAACCTAAAAAGTTGATCAGTAGCAATTTAATACAGACAATCTAGCTAAAATAATTCAAAATTTCCAGAAAAAAGAACAGTAAATATATAATTGAGATATAGGTAAATAGTTTGGCATACTGTTTATAAATATCTTAATATAATTAGAGTTAAGAGCCCTAACCCCAAATAAATTAAAAGGGCTTATAAACATAGAATAGCACAAACAATGTTAAATCAAGGGCAAAAGAGTGAACAAGTTAATATACCATAATTGCAAATCATGTTTGAAGAAATTATACATAATATACAAGGACCTAGAAGCTCACAAAGAAATTTAAGAGTTGTACTTGACAGTATGTATCTTAAATCACTTTATAATTTTTCTAAATGACAATGGATAGTTTATCCCTTTGGTATTAGGTAGTTTAAATGACATTTTGCCTTCTAATGCTTTTAAATCATTTCCTCTGCTTTTTAACTATCATTTTATTGAACACAGATTTAATGAAAAATATCTAGTGATCAAAAAAAAAAAAAAGACAACAACAAATTCTAGTGATCTCAATATATTGCTGTTCCCCTAATTAGAAAAGGGGGTTAGTAAGGGTTAGTAAACCATGGAACTTTACAGAGAACTGCACAGAATTGAGCAATACCTAAAGGTGCAGAGTTCTTGAATTCTCTAAAGCTTTCTAAACAGTGTGACCAGTGGCCCAAGCTATGCATTAAGACAGTGACTGTATCCTACCACATCTACCAAGTTTACATAGTATGCCATGTAAACAGTATCACTTCATACCTGAAATAAGACTGGAAAGCACTATCGTAATGCATCACAGAGTTCTCTCTTTACAGCCTACTTGTAGCCTAGAACTTGGAAATACAAGTCAATTCAACCACTTTCAAAGGTTCTGAAAATTTACCCAACCCAACTAACACACTAATACAAAAACAAACTTTAAGAAGAAATGTAAAAGTTCTATTTCAAAAGAAAAGTGTAAATGCTAATACTTGAAATTTCCTTATCAAGTTTGCTTAAAATTTTCTTGTTGCTCTTTTCCATACGTAAACCAATCTTTTACATATTGTTACAATTTGTGTGATTTACTGCTTCAGTGAATCTACACCTAGAATAAAACTCTTAAAAGCTAAGGTTCTTTCAACTGAAATAATACCTTGTTGATGCTGTAACACTATTTGGTTCCAGGATGTTTTCAGTCATCCTTAACTGTACCACCTCTGCCATATCACTTGATTTTTCTGCACCCTCTTCTGGAAGTTCTTCTATATGTTCCAGCTTTTCATCTTCCTCTTCTTCCTCAGAAAGCTCATTAACCTACATAAACAAGACAAAATTGACAATTAAAATTTAATGAAACTTTTAACTGACATTATATAAGATATACTATTCTAAGAAAACTTAAGACACAGACAACTCATTTTTTACTTCATTTCCTAGGACCAATTTTTCCAAAGGAATAAGTAATTGCCACCTTTTCCATATTTGAAGAAAACTTCAAACCAAATGTAACATTTTAAAACACGAAGTAATGATTGCGTTAGCATATCACTAGGAATATGAGTAAGACCACACACCATGGAAAGCCTGCACACTATAGTTAGTTAACATTAAGAAAGCTTCATTTCCTAACCAATCAGTTTTATAAACTGAATAGTTACAAAGATTTCTAACTGACCTCTCCCATTTCCAGGTACATTTAACAAGTGATGTTAACACAGAGTAAATGTTGGAAAAGGGCAGAGTAATTTTGCCTTAAGGTGTTAAATATGTTTTAGAAACTGTCAACTAACTTCTAAACGATTCAGATAGAATTTTTCAAGAGGAGATTGGACCTTACAAAAGGGAACTCACTAATTTGGTCATTAAGCACAACTCAAAGGTTATAATTCTGTTTCTGGCAGGGGCTATAAAATGTCTTCCATTATCAAACTGGCTACATAAGTAAACAATCACGCTAATAAAAGACCGTGAATAATATTAGAGAAGGAAAACCAACAAAATATTCTTTTCTTTAAATGTTCATTTATTTATTTAATTAGTTATTTATTTTGAGAGAGAGACAGACAGAGAGGGAGGGAGGGAGAGGGAGGGAGGGAGGGAGGGAGGGAGGGAGAGGGAGAGGGAGGGAGGGAGAGAGAGAGAGAGAGAGAGAGAGAGAGAGAGAGAGAGAGAGAATGCATGCATGCAAGAGCAGGGGAGGTGCACAGAGAAAAGGAGGGAATCCCAAGCAGGCTCTGCACTGTGATCAAGGAGTCCCATGTGGAGCTTGATCCCACGAATCGTGAAATCATGACCTGAGCCGAAATCAAGAGTCAGAAGCTTTAACCAACTGAGCCATGCAGGCTCCCCCACAACAAAATATTTTCAAATGAGGGACACCTGCTTGGGATTCTCCCTCTCCCTCTCTTTCTGCTCCTTCCCAGCTCATGTGCGCCCTCACCCACTCTCTCTCCCAAAATAAGTAAACAAACCTCAAGAAGTATTTTTTTTCCTATAAGAAATAAATTTTAAAGCTATCTCAAAGAAGACATTAGCCATAAACTGCTTTAACACCTTTTATAATTTAATACTAGTCATTAAAAACACTTGAGCAGTAAAAGTATACCTTTATCCATTCCAGCCAAATACACTGGAAACACCTGGGATAAATTTACCACTACGTGTAACAGTGGTGTTCTTCCCAGGCAAACATAGTTGATAAAATATCTTCAGAAAGCAGACTTTAACCAGAAGAAAGGCAATTTTCCTGTGATATTCTACAACACTCCTAATCAACCAGTGCAGACTGCCCGCTTTCAAGCATAATACAATAAGTACTCAAAAGCCAGCTTTGAAGGCAGAAAAATATATGTTCACATCCCTACTGTGCCCTTAACTATCTCTCAACTTACTAAATTCTCTAGGCCTATGAACAAAATGAAGATGCTATATATACTACCTCCCTCATAAGGCTAGTTGAAAGGATTAAATACTATACGCTAAACTCTCCTACAGTGTCTATACATAAAAAGCAGTAAATAATAGCTATCATTATAACCGGAACTGTTATTTCTATAGAGCACAGAGCCTTATTTCTACATGTAATATCACTTTTTATTAGAAAGAAAGACCGTATGTGCCATCCAAACCACCTAAAGCAGGAGCTCTCAAACATTAGTGTATTAAGGTCACTGGTCAGCTAGGTCTCTAAAAATTCATTATTAACAATACTTAATGACTGCAATTTGTGAACTACTGACTTTATAAATAAAGCATATACAGCAGATTCTGCTGAAATTGTTGTGCCTGTAAATGCCAGCCCTCATCTATTTCCAATCAAGTAGAAGAGTGGTGAAAAAAACTAAAAATCAGTAAGTAACTGATTATGAACTGAGGTAAGATTTATACACAAAGGTGAAAATTTCACGATAGAGGAGTTTTTAAACTGAATCAAATGGAGAAGTATCCTCATTTTCCACGTATGTATTTAATACATTAATGAAATTGAAGAGCATACTTAATATCTTCCTGGTAACTGAAGAAAAAAATATTAAACAGCAAGAAAATACTGTTTTCAGAAGTATTAAATGGGAATTACTGTGGTTGATCAATATAGGCTTGGCCACCACAGTAGAGTATGGAAAAAAAAAATTTAAGATGACTATTTAAACTGAAAACATTTATTCAGTCCACAATTTTTGGTACAGAGGTATTGCTATTTTAATATGTTACAGTATATGTTTTTAAAAATAAGTTTGTGCCTACAGTCAATAGCTCTTGGGAACTACAAATACCTTACCACTCATTTATATTGAATATATTATATTCAATTCAATAAGCTTTGTGTAAACTAAGTGACACTGTTCAGTAGTTTCAACAATAATCATCCAATAAGATATGACACGAACAGTAACCTAATGGGATTTTCTTTTGCCCCCTCCCATCTCCCAGGCCTCCCAATGTAACTTCCTACAGTAATAACTGACTAACTTGGTTTGGGTAATAAGCATTAAAAACTTAAAAATGTCCCCTGTCATCCCACACTTCAAAAGTTCTTGATCCTCTCCTTGTCACCTCAACATTCTGCTTATTAATGTGTCTATCTATTCCTAAGTTATTAAGAACCTGTCCTATATACGCAGCTGCCTCAACTCCACTTAATGGAAAACGACTTACTCCACTTAATGGAAACCCCTCATCCATACTTACATCTCTTCTTTCTTTGACTGCTGTAATTCCCTTCTCTAGGGCCTCGTGAAATGCCTGCTCTCCAGACTCCAGCTTGTGGAGAACGCTGCTACCTGCCTTCTCAAATGTATAAAGAAACATAATTATCACCTACATCTTCAAACCACTCTACTGAATTTGCATTCACGTAGGGATCCCATACAAAGAACCTGTCCACCGACTCTGGGTCATTTCTCAAACACTCCCTAGTCATCATGTCAGTCATCTCTCTCATACTATTAATAGAAATATCTACCATCTTGAAAAGGTTCTGACAGCCAAATACTTGCATTAAATGGGATGAAACTCCAAAGGAAAAGAGCACTAGTTAACTTTGCTTCTTTCAAATATCAAAATCAGAAGAAAAATAATCAAAGCACTGCAAGGATAGGCCAAGTATGCCCACATCTTTAAATATGGGGATAAGAAATTAGCACATTTAAGTTAGGTCAACTTAAAAATATAACCAAAATAGGGGTGCCTGGGTGGCTCACTCAGGCATCCAACTTCAGTTCAGGTCATGATCTCACAGCTCACAGGTTCGAGCCCCATGTTGGGTTCTGTGCTGATAGCTCAGAGCCTAGAGCCTGCTTCAGATTCTGTGTCTCCCTCTCTCTCTACCCCTCCCCCCTTCACGTTGTCTCTTTCTCTCAAAAATAAACTTAAAAAATATACATACAACCAAATTGTGCTAAGTTGAAAGAAATTTTACGTTCACTCAATACATTATCAATTCAGCCTCACAAGTCAAACTGAAGTTACCAAATCTGCTTTAAAGAAAATAAATTTTCAGGTATCTGTCCTACTATTGTAACCTGTTTATAATATAGAAATATCATAGAAATAGTTAAGAAAACAAATTCTGGTAATCAGTAATATGAAACAAAATAATTAAATATACATCACTCTCTCTTAGGACTCACAGCACTAATCCATTATTGATCATATTCTATTCAATATGCTAACATCTTCTTTTCTATCCATGGGCAAACCTACAGAATTCACCATTATGTGCTGGTGTTAACTAACTACCATTCTATCTAATGTAAAGCACAACATATTTTAAGTCAATTCTGCTAGTGCTTAAAGAAATATATGCATTTGGGTGCCTAGGTGGCTCAGCTGGTTGAGCATCCAACTACAGCGCAGGTCATGATCTCACAGTTCATGGGTTCAAGCGCCACATCAGACTCTGCTGACACAGCTCAAAGCCTGGAGCCTACTTCAGATTCTGTGTCTCCCTCTCCCTCTGCCCCTCCCCTGCTCACACTCTGTCTTTCTCAAAAATTAATACACATTAAAAAAATTTTTTTAAATACAAGTGAATTACATGGAGAGTTATTTCAGTGTACATAAAGAAGACAGAGGATAGCAGAAATATCAGAGAATTACACCACGACATAAAACAGCCAAGATATACCCTGAAGACTTTAGAGCTGTCTAGATATAAATATTAGGACAAACTGGCATCATCAGTTTCTTAGAATTCAAATCTTCTCAAGAAATGTAAAAGATGAGTAACACAAACATATTCGTATTATTTCACTTTGAGCAGCCATTAATTTTATCTAAATAAATTACTAAAACATTATTAATTTTTTAAATTTTTTTTAATGTTTATTTTTGAGAGAGAGAGACAGAACGCCAGCGGGCGAAGAGCAGAGAGAGACACAGAATCCGAGGCAGGCTCCAAGCTCTGTGCTGTCGACACAGAGCCTGACATGGGGCTTGAACCCACGAACTTTGAAATCATGACCTGAGCTGAACTTGGATGCTTAACCCACTGAACCACCCAGGTACCCCAAATTTCTTTAAAGATTTTATTATTAAATTAAAATTATTTTAATTATTTTAATTATTATTTAATTAAAATTAAATTATTAAAGATTTTATCATTTTTGGGGTGCCTAGGCGACTCAGTCAGTTAAGCATACAACTCTCAATCTCAGCTCAGGTCATGATCTCCCGGTTCATGGAATCGAGCCCCACATTGGGCTCTGCGCTGACAGCATGGAGCCTACTTGGGAGAGTCTCTCTCCCTCTTTCTCTGCCTCTTCCCCACTCTCTCATGTGCATGCATATGTGTACATACACTCTCTCTCAAAATAAACTCTAAAAAACAAAAAAACTAAAATTAAATCAAGATTTTATCTTTTTTAAGTAATCTCTACACCCAACATAGGGCTCAAACTTACAACCTTGAAATCAACATTCATACACTCTACCTACTGAGCCAGCCAGGCACCACTAAACTAAAACAATTTAAGGAAAAGAAAAGTGGCACACAGAATTCCCAAAAATGGGATTTCTTACAGGCATCAAAGACATTACAGATTTGGTGCACCTGGGTGGCTAAGTCGGTTGAGTGTCTGACTCTAGATTTTGGCTCAGGTCATGATCCCAGGGTTGTGGGATTCTCTCTCTCTCCCCCTCTGTTCCTCTCCCCTGCTTGCACTCTCTCTCTAAAATTAAAAACAAACAAACAAACAAACAAAACTGGGGCACCTGAGTGGCTCAGTCATTTAAGTGTCCAACTTCAGCTAAGGTCATGGTCTTACGGTTCACGAGTTCGAGCCCCACATCAGGCTCTGTGCTGACAGCTCAGAGCCTGGAGCCTGCTTCAGATTCTGTGTCTCCCTCTCTTTCTGCCCCTCCCTCTCTCACTCTCTCTCTCTCAAAAATAAATAGACATTAAAAAATCAAAAAATAATGAAATAAGACATTAAAGTTTTAAGGCATAGCTCTCTCCTTGTCCTCTTCTCTTGTCATTTTCTTTAAAGCCAAGAATAATTTTGAAGAGATGTGTCAGTTCTTTATTCTAACCAAAATTTTAAATTAGCAACAGCATATAATAGTTGGGAAGTTCAAAAAATATGCCAAAAGTTCCAAGGATCACTATTCTGGCTACAAATTCTACCCACTTGACTTACTTCACAATGGTATACATATGCAGTTTTCATCCCCAGTTTACACATTACAAACTGTAATTTGGCTTGTTACTGTTTCCTTAAAGTACATGATACTTGAAAACAAACAGGAGAGAGTGAGAGAGGAAGGAAGGAAAAGGGATATAGAAAGAGGGAAGGAAAATCAAAGGTATAAATGCTTATGTGAAGAAAACATTAAAAAATAAGGAAGATCTCAACTCCAAATATTAAAAAATCTTGTTCATAAAAGTACACAACAGTAATGAAACTCTTTATAAAAAAAAAAAAAAAAGATAGGCTATGTGGGAAAACTCCTAATTCACATTATCAGAACCAAGGTCAGTAAGAATTCATAAAAATCTGTATGATATACTACCTTTCAAAAGATGCTATTTCATAATCTAATAGCAAATTAAAAGAAGCCACCCAATGTGCATCAATAAATAGTGACCATATAATTAATCATCAGAACCTGGATATATGTAAGAGTGAAAAGGCGAGCTACTAATAATTACACGAGAAGCAGATATAAACCAGGACTCTTCTAAGAAAATGGGGTGTACTATCACCTTTTCAAGTGGAGATCAGTACTATACATCAAATAAATTATAATGGTGCATCCATACAATAGGGAACTTTGCAGACATAAAAACACAAGAGTACTGTCTCTATATTCCAATAAGAAAAGAGTTCCAAGATAAACTGTTAACAGATTAAAAAAAAGCAGGGGTGCCCAGGTGGCTCAGTCAGTTAAGCGTCTGACTTCGGCTCAAGTCATGATCTCATGGTCCATGGGTTTGAGCCCCATGTAGGGCTCTGTGCTGAAGGCTCAGAGTCTGGAGCCTGCTTCGGATTCTGAGTCTCCCTCTCTCTCCTTCCCCACTCTCACACTCCCTTTCTCTCCCTCCCTCTCCCTCCCTCCCTCCCTCTCTCTCTCCCCCCTCTCAAAAATAAACATTAAAAAAAAAAACTTTAAATAAAAACAACAACCACAAAATGATGGTGCAGAACTGTGTGTGGTATGCTACCTTCCTCTTAAAAAACTGTGAGGAGGGACATCTGGGTGGCTCAGTCTATTAAGCTTCGGACTTCAGCTCAGATCATCATCTCACAGTCTGGGAGTTCAAGTCCTGTGTCACGCTCTGTGCTGACAGCTCAGGGCCTAGAACCTACTTTGGATTCTGTGCCTCCCTCTATCTCTGCCCTTCTCCAGACTGCATTCTGTCTCTCTCAAAAATAAGTAAACATTAAAAAAACAAAAACAAAAAACTGTGAGGCAATATTTGCTTACATTTGCATAAAGAAACTCTGGAAAAACACATAAAAAACCAACATGAGTGAGGGGGGAGTGGGTATGAGTAAAAGCCAAGAAATTTTACTAAATATTTTTTTTTAACCAGGTGAATTACTCATTAAAAAAGTAGCAGCCCGGGGCGCCTGGGTGGCGCAGTCGGTTAAGCGTCCGACTTCAGCCAGGTCACGATCTCGCGGTCCCTGAGTTCGAGCCCCGCGTCGGGCTCTGGGCTGATGGCTCGGAGCCTGGAGCCTGTTTCCGATTCTGTGTCTCCCTCTCTCTCTGCCCCTCCCCCGTTCATGCTCTGTCTCTCTCTGTCCCAAAAATAAATAAAAAACGTTGAAAAAAATAAATAAATAAAAATAAAAAAGTAGCAGCCCCACCCCATGACCACAATATAAGTAACTTCATAGGTTTTAACCTAATAAAAGTTTGACAAATCATTTCACTTAGGAACAAAATAAAAACCTCCACATAGACCTAAATCACAAATTCTAAGCGTGAAAAGTCTGGATTAATATGGTTTTACAATAAATTAGTCACTCTGCATCAATACTCTCATTTCAGGAAGGAGACAGTAACTAGGTCCTGTACAATCTCAACCAACAACAAAATATAATGTAGTTGGAAAAATGGATGTTAATTTTCCAGAGTCACAAGAGTTAAAAAACTACCTGCAACCTCAACTTTTACTCTTGATGCTTCCCATTAATGACAATGATTGCACTGTTCTATTGATGCTACTTCCATTAAGAAAAACTTTCTTTTTTGAGAAAGTATGTGTGAACTTTGTATTGAATCTCTCCCTCTACCTTCTATTTCTCACCTTTTGTCTGCATTCCTCTATGCTAAGTTTCTTTGCAAAAGCAAAAAACCACCCTATTCTTACAAAATAAACAATGCTTAAGTTAGAATAAAAACATACAAACCTCAAAAATACCTAATATATAGTCACAGTCTGGTTTCAATGCCTTTTCCATATTACTCAAATTGAAAACAAGAACTTAAGAAAAATAATCACATTCATATATTACATGGATGTGTTACCTATGATTACATATAATAACCAAGACAACTGCTTTGTTTAGTACTTAAAAATTCCACCTGAGTTTGTGCCAAGCCCTAAAGAGTATATTCTTTAAAAATTCTTCAAGTATCTAAAATATTCTCACCTGTTCAGTAATTGAACTCAGATCATTAGATGAGAAATCTTCCTCTTCATTCTCAAAAAACTCATAGTAATTTTCCAGAAGTCCAGCCATTATCCTGCTCACTATTTCTTGCTCTTTCAGATCTTCCACATCTGTGTAAATGCTAAGAATAAAAGTCCAAATTGAAATGAGAGTCCTTAAATCAAATACAGGTAAAATTAGAAGACAACCAATGAGTCACTTTATAAACCTGAGCAATTTATGTCCTCATTCTGTGCCTCAGTTTTCCCATCTGTAAAGCCTACCTAATTTGTACCCTCTTCACAGAAATGCTGGGAGGATTAATCAGATCTACTATAAAAAATAATGGTTCACCCAGCAACCTATGATCCTTGGGGGATAGTATAATGACTCTATTTCACAAATTCAGTATTTTTTGATTACACAAAAATTGGGGGAAAAACTTACTGGAAGACATCTGGACCAAAGACAGCAGCCAGAGAGTTTGCAGACCAAATTTCTTCATGATGTGATGCTACATTGGCTAAAAATCTACACAGAAACTTTAACAAACTGTAATTAACAGGTGGAAGCTGTTGTAAAAGGAACCTCAACTTTCTTCCAAATTCATCTTCATTATTATAATCTATAAAACATAATGACAGGTTTTTTTAATGAAGTAAAAGCAAAGCTCAGATATTTTGCCAGGTTCACATTACTCCACCCACATCACCTTTTTTACTATAACAATTCAAAACCTCTTCACTTCCTCTACCAGGAGCCAAATGCCTTAGGGCTTTGCATTTCACTTATTAAGGGGAAGAGAAGAGTTAGAGAGAAGGAACTCAACCCTTCAATTGCTGAAGGATGTTTTCCTCATCTATTACTCATCAGCACAAATTCTCTAATTTATTTTTTTTCAATTCTCATCATACTGTTTTTTGCATGACAGTACCTGTGTTTCCAAATCAGTGCCAACTCTAAGAAGTCAAAATGCACTGGCTAATGCTAGTCAACACCAACTATGAATGAACAAAGACTTAACCAACAAATAGAATCAGTGACACTTTTCCACTTGGATGAATGGGCAAAGAGGAAGGAACAGGGTGTAAGTAACTTTCTTCCTCCCCTAACATCCTGAAAAGAACAATTAACTTCAGCAATATCAGTAGGACTAAATAAAGAATTCCACTTCTTAACTGTTTTTCTCTAAATTGATGTTGCTTTCTGTTTATGAAGTTAATTTTCGAGTGACAGAAGCTAGGCCCTATGTTAATCATGTCACTGAATTTTCACTAATAGAAACTTAGGCCTATAGCATCCCGTGATTGGTGAGGGTCTCACTTAGGAGAGAGAATTTCTCACATATACCCTCTAAATGAAGTAATTTAATGCTTCAATAGTGAAAATTAACCCAATTATGTTTCACTACATATTTTTCTTCAGATTTTTAAAATTAATTTACAGAAAAATTATAGGTAAAAAGGTTATGGTCAAGATATTGGCCAACTCTGCAAAAAACACTTAAGCCTAAGCTTATCAGGAAAGGTTATAGTCACATAAGTTTTACTTAAAATTTAAAATACAACCAATACCAATTCTTCTATATTGATAATATTACCAACTGTCCATTCAAGTACAATACTTTGATTTCTTAACTGAATGAAAGAGTCCCTAGAATGTTTTTTTAAACCACCATGGCTACAGTTGGTGGAAATGCTAACAACCTAAGCATTTAGCAGCAAAGGGTTATTTTTAAAAATCATGGTCATCAACTCAAAAAATATATGCAAACAATTAATATTATCAATATACTGACTGCAACAATAACACTAACAAATTCTACATAACACCCTCCCTAGCTTTGCGGCACTTATCACCTGACACACGCATATATTTAGTTTATTTATCATCTATTTTTCCTCTGTCTCTGCTAAGTCCTTTAGAAGTTTAGCTCTGTGATGGCAGAGGTTTTTATCCAGTTTTGTTCACTGATGCACTCCCAGAGTCTGGAAGACTGCCTAGCATATAGCAGGTATTAAACAAATATTAGTTGGATAAGCTAAATGAATACACAATAATGGGGCAAAAAGCTGAACTGATAAAACATTGGCTTTGATGGAGTGGTAATGCTGTTTTTTACTTGAAATACTGTCCATGTTGCTCTACTTTTGATTGTACACATTTCCACTATACAAAAATATTTATAACTGCCAGGCTGCTTCTTCTATTTTTTTAAATGATTATTTATCTACCTTGAGAGAGAGGGGGCAACTGCCAGAGGGAGAGAAAGTGAGAGGGAGAGAGAATTCCAAGCAGGCTCCTCCTTGTTAGTGCAGAGCCCCACTTGGGGCTCAAACTCACAAACCGAACTGTGAGATCATGACCCCTGAGCCGAAGTCGGATGCTTAACCGACTGAGCCACCCAAGTGCCCCCAGGCTGCTGCTTCTAAAGTCTTCAAATAAGGCAGAGAAGCATTTCAAAATATATACAGCTATAAAATACACACCTGCTTGAATTTCTTTCCTCTTGAACCTACTTCGGAATTAAATTATATACAGAAAAAATAGATGTATCAAAGAAGTTTATCCTAACTAGCAATTCTTTCAAGCACCTAAGCATTTCTTGAAAATGTTACAACAAATTTACAAAACTAAAAGCCTTGTTTTCTAACAAAACGTAACATATAAGTAGCTGGACAAATCATGGTCTAAAACAATGACTGTCAACATTTGACAATGAATGGAATGGTAGTCATGACCTGGGGGAAAGGGATGACAGTGGGTAGAGGCGAGGGATCTTGTTAAACATCCTAAAATTCACAAGACGGTCCCTTATAATAAAGAATTATCCAGCCTAAAATATCAACAGTACCAAGGTTTTGAAACTCTGGTCTAAACAAAAAGTCTAACCACACCAGAAATGCCACACTGCAGTGTCTTTCTTGCTACCACAGAAAACGAAAATGACTTTTTTAAAAACACAAATGTAATTGCAACAATGCTCCTTCCATGTTCCTAAAAGCAACAATCTCCTCAGGGCACCTGGGTGGCTCAGTTGGTTAGGCATCCGACTGCAGCTCAGGTCATATCTCACGGATAGTGGATTCAATCCCCCCGCCTCGGGCTCTCCGCTGTCAGCACAGAGCCTGCTTCTGATGCTCTGTCCCCTTCTCTCTCTTCCCCTCCCCCACTCTTGCACACACACATGCTCTCTCTCAAAAATAAATAAACATTAAAAGAAAAGTAATAATTTTCTCAGGTATTTTGAATGTCAATTAAAATACCAACACAATACTCTTCTACAAGAAGTAGAGAAAGCAATCTTTATCCAGTGACCTACTAGACATCTTTCTCAAAAAATTACTAAAGGAGAATAAACAAAATTAAACAGATTATATTACAAAACAAACAGAAACAGCACCTCAAGTTAAGTACTGCCACACCTTTTCTGCATAGCTCTTAAGAAAAGGGGTGTATATGTGGGTATGTGTATGCATAAATACACATGCTAATGGTTACATAAGTGGAGAATGGAGCATGATGGATTTCTCATTTTAGAACAATTAAAAACATATGGGCCACAGCAAATTTGTATACTTTAAATTCATTCACAAGCAAATGTCAATGCAGTAATTAGTAAGATGCATACTGTAAACCTGTGAATAACATAGTGCACAATGCTGTCATCATTTTAAATGACTCTCAATCAAAATGATAATCCTAGTGATAAAATAGCTTCTGACAGTCTCAGTGAAAGTCAATGACTTTATTACCATTAAATCTTATTCCAGTTACTCATTTATAAATTTTCATTCTAAGAGTGAAAGATTATCTGATAGCTGGAACTTAAGGTTCCATCTTTAAGAGATGTGTCTGCGAGGTGCCTGCATGGCTCAGTCGGTTAAGCCTCCAACTCTTGGTTTCAGCTCAGCTCATGATTTCACAGTTCATGGGGTGAAGGCCCACATCAAGTTCTAGGCTAGCAGTGTGGAGCCTGCTTGGGATTCTCTCTCTTCCTCTCTCTCTGCCCCTCCCCTACTCATGCTCTCTCTCTCTCTCTCAAAATAAATAAACTTATTAAAAAATAAAGACTTGTCTGCAATTCAACTAATACACTGAACAGAGAACCCTGTTACTTTAAAAACAAAAAAAATGGCTCTAGAGTCATAAAAAGGACTCAAAACAAAACTCTTTTAACACATCAGTTTCATTACGTATTTAATGGATGCAAAATGCCGATTAGGTGACTCAATATAAATATGTGAAAATATTCCTACAAAAAAAAAAATCAAAGAAATGGATTCAGAAATTCAAAACAAAACAGTAGTATTTGGGCGGGGGGAATAAAGTTACCCTTTGAAAAAATGGGACATTAAGGACAATGTATTTTGAAATCTGTTTTTTGATCCAGGTGGCACATTAAAATAACAGAATTAAAGTAGTGACCTTCAGACATAAATCAGAGGTACTCACTAATTTAGGCTCAAAGGTGTTTAAACAATTTTTTAAAGATGGATAAAAACACTCAAAAGAAAATCTTCCTTCTCTGACTACATATGGCTTAAGAATACAAACACATTATAAAATATCCAGCTATGACAGCGATAGGCATTAAACAGTTATGTCTTAACACCAATGAATTTCTCTAGAAGACCCAATTCAAAAAATTAAAGAGATTCCACAATACAAAGAAAAGCCAAAACATAATTTTAAATTTCAAGAAATGTATATTATACACCAACTTTATAAACTTTCCCATATAATGAAACACGTCACTCCATTATGTACACTGAATACCATTTGGCTCTAGGAACAGAATTATTTCCTCACTGCTTGGGTCTTCTTACCTTTCTGCCTACCTCTATGTCTATTTTTCCTTCTTATTCCATTCCAGCTAAGCCCTACTATTAGTCACCACAAAAACCTAACCCAACAAATATAAATCAACGCTTTTTTATTTGGCTTGGAATCCTGATATTCAATTTGGTATTTTATTTCCTCCAGGCAGAAGTCCAAGAACAAGCTTTAAGTATATTCCAAACCTGGAATCAAAGTTGTCTTCTGGTTTTTGCTAGCAAGTTCTATCAAACCAGGGACAAACATCCAATATTAACATCACCACTAAGGAATGGCACTATTAGTGGATGTTATGCCACACAATATCACTTCATATATATTTTTCTTCTTTCCCAACCCTCTTATTCCTTGTTCTTTTCTCCTGCCCTTCCTCCTCCTCCTTCTCACCCTGTATCTTAAGCTTCCTAAGACTAATCATAAAAAGTAAATAGTACTACACGTAATCTAAAAAGTTGCCATTCCCTTGACTAGACCATATAGATCCAAAGAATGTATGTTCCCAAATGGGAACATAAGAAATTAATCTCAGAACTACTATAATTACTGTCTACATGTCAAGATTTCTATAAGGTAAAAATATCCTGAAATTAATGGCAAATGATTGATTGGTAAGAATCAAATTATACTACCTTGAGAAAGCTGCATCAAGTGAATATGCAAACTGCCAGGAATAACAGGTTCAGGAAGTTCTTGAAGGAAAAATCTAAGAAGACTAATAGCTGAGGGAACATCTGCTTCCTTAACCAAATCCACCTCTTCTCCACTGTCGTATCTCTGTCGAAGCCACTCCACTGTCTCAGCATTTCCATTGACTTGAAAAAGTCCTTGCTGCTCCAGACCTCCTACATTAGTTCAAGGCAAAAATTAAATAAGATTCAACTTCAAGTACTTGGCCATATATATTCATTTTCCAATCAATTTAAAATATTCATACTTCTCAAAGCCCTTCTTGGCTCTCCGGTTGGGCTGAACACCTTCAAATAACACATCTAGAAACATACTATCTCTGTCCTAAGGGATAATCTATTTTATCCACCCCCGGCCCATTAAAAATATTACTATCACCACCCCACTAAAAAATGCTCTATGCTGGGCATTTCTAGGTGTATGGCTTTAAATAAGAAATTAACATTTTTCCTTACTAAATTTTGGTCTTTTCATACTGGAAAAGGAAGGAAGGAAGGAAGGAAGGAAGGAAGGAAGGAAGGAAGGAAGGAAGGAAGGAGAAAGAAATCAATCCATCCAAGGTCAAAAGGTGTAAGTTGAGTTTATTAAAACAAAGGCTAGCCCTAAAGGTAAGGAAATGTATACCATGTTCCTCGATATAGTCCACAACGTGGCGGACTATGAACGGAACCTCATTGTCTGGATGTCCTCCCTGCTGCAGCTCATCAAGTGGAATTCCAAATATTTTGTTAGCAAGAACAGAGTTGCAGTTACTCAAGGAAGGGGAGGAGCTCTTCCTCATATCTTTTTTGCAGCCAGAAATCAAAGCTGTCTTTTCTGCCAAATGAAAGATTAAAAATAAATAAATAAATAAATAAATAATAAAAAAGACTAACAATCAACAGGTGACAATATGACTAAAATAATTACAGAAAAATGCTTTATACCAGAATGTGTTTTCATCATTACATATGTTCCAGCTTTCAGGCCCACAGAACATTCTACAAATAAAGTTCAATATAATCATCCCAACATTTTCTCCATTAAATATAGTTAGTTTTGAATACTGCCTTTAGTGTTCGTGTATTTATCAAATAATGGCAAATTTGTCATTAAACTTAGCAAAGGACATTAATGTTCCAAAGACAAATTAAGGAGCAAACATGGCTCCAACAGGGCCTTTACTGAGCAGGCTTATTGACACAGGTGAAAAACCAAACCCAATCATTTCTGGACTGTGCTACATGAACCCCGTCTAACCCGTTAATTTGTTAGCATCCAAAACAGGAGAGAATGACTTTTTATAAATTGATGGTTTAAAAATAACTTTTTATAAATGATAGGCTAGTAAGAACAAGATTAACCAGTTTTTATTTCTACATGACAGAGCAGCCATAATGTTTTTTTTATAAATGAAGAAAAATTTTCAGTTCTAGACATCAACTTTCAAACGAGAATGTTCTTTCATCAAACTTGCTGTTTCATTAATTATTTCAAAGAAAAATTTCCACAGCCAGTCTAGTTCAGAAGAAATAAGTTATTTGTCTTAACTTTGCAGTAACTGTGATCAGCAAAGCAGTGAGAGAAAACAATGTTTCTAATAGATGAAGCATCAGAGAACAAGTAATCCCAAGAAAAATTGTTTTCTAAACTAAAGCATTCATTACTTTATGTGGGCAGTAAGTATTTTCAAAAGAAAGAAAAACTTTTTTCAAAAGTTGATAATGAACAAAATGACACCAACTGTGGTTCTTTTTCATAACCCCAAAGAAACAATTCCTTTCTCACACAAGAGAGCAAAAAAATAAATAAAACTACTCAATATTCTAAAGTCTGCAAAAACAACTTCTATACACATTACATAATAGCTGTACCCAGTAGATCAAGAGAGTATCACAATGTGACTGGGACACAATCCATTCAACTTACAGAAACAATAGAGGTTAACTTAGGCGCCACAAAATGCCATAAATGTATACAACTTTAGACAAAGAAGATCCATTCTTCAACATACCTGGTGCCAGCTAATAACTACCAAACCTCAAGTTAATAACCAAATAGCAGCAACAGGAGATAAACCCCCAAATTTCTTTGTATTTATACAGCATGGGAATACCATTTTGAAAACTTACCTTTGAGTACTTAAACACCTAAGTTTAAAAAATGGCTTCTGTACCAGCTACCCTCACTGAGCAAGCATTCTTTTGTCATTTATGGCTGTTTGAGATTATGGCAGAAGATCAGCCTGTAGTTCCTCATTGAAGAAACGCAGAACTCGATCAGTACTTCAGCAGTTAATCTAGAAGAAAAAAAAAATTCTTTTTATTTCCCAAACCAACTTTAACTGTGAGAAGTGACTAGAATAAACACTGAAGTCCTTTTAGGAGGATTCCTACACTTAAAACCATTCTTCTGCCTGAAAATTTGCCTGTGACCTAGTTAGAGGCAAAAATCTTGCACAAGGTTTCAAATTATGATGGCTAACCTGGACAAGAATCTTTTTGCTAAAAACAAAAGAAAACTGCAAAGGAGAATCTTTAACAGTACAGATCTTCAGAGATTACACCATTCAAATAATCCATTTTCCTCAATGGATCTTGCATTTGAACACATATACACACACCCCACCCACGTCCATTGTGTCCCCTTATACTCAGAATAAAACACAGAAGCATTTTTAGCTCAAAGAACTGAAGACAAGATTCTAAGCTCAGAACAGCACTCATGTACTTTATTCTTTTTTTTTTTTTTTTTTTTTTCCTTATACACAGCAAATATTTTGTTAGCAAGAATGTAGTTGTCTGACCTTTCTGGTTTGGAGAGATAACAGCATATGTTGGAAAAGAGCAGTTAACAGAACCAGAAAGGCTGACATTCAAAATATTAACTCCACCATGACCCTGAAAAACTTCCATGTCTCCATGTCTCTAATCTTAGATTTCCTTATGTAAAAGTAATACCTACATAGCTGTTAAGTTTAACTGAGATAATACGTGCAGGTAGCAGAGAGATAACCAGTTTTCTCTCTTCTTCACATTAAATGTTAAAAAAACCAGCAAACAGGCTGGAGAGAGGAAATCTGTTTGGCAATGCATTTAATATTTGGCCTCATTTATCAATTGTTTCATCACCCTCTGGGAATTCTAACAATCTATTTAAAAATTAGTAAGTTCAGCAGCAAACTACACTGCAGCACTCAGCTCAAAAGAGTCCAAGTCAGGGCCACCTGGCTGGCTCAGTCCGTGGAGCATGCAACTCTTAATTACTTTCAGGGTCGTGAGTTTGATCCCCACATTGGGTGGGCATAGACCCTACTTAATAAATAAATAAAATTTTAAAAAAAGAGAGAGAGCACTCAGGTCAGCAGAACAGTATTATCATTCACTGTGATTTTCAAAAATGTCTTATTAGTAACATATACCTCCAAGAGGAACATTAAAAATGGAGGGGAAGGAAAACCACATTCCCACAACAAATCTTTAGTAGATGATTACTTCCCAAACATCCTGCAATGCCTGCTAAAACATGTAAGCATATTCATCTGAAAAACAACTTCAAAGTTAAGTTATAGAAGACCTTTTAGAGAGGTTAACTTCAGGGATAAAATGTTTAATAAACTCACATTAAAAGTCAGGTTTCAGGTTAATACCTTCAAGTCATAAAGAAAAACAGGATTTGCCTGAGGTACAATAAAACACTCATTAGAAGAGTCTTGTCAGAAGCAAGTTCTATGTTATCACTAAGATGGGTACTCAGTGTTTCTGTGTCTTCTTAATGAAACCAGGAACCAACACACTGCAAAAGCATTTAGAGTGGAGAGTAGCCCAAAATAACATTTCTGCAAACTGTGAAGTAGTAGTTTTTGACATTATTTAATCCTGTTCCCCACCACTTCTCAGAGTTTAAATCATGTGAATATTCCCTTCCTATCTGTAGTGGGTTCAACAGCGTTCCCCAAAAATCTCATGTCTACCCAGAACCTCAGAATGTGAACTTATTTGGAAATAGGGTCTTCGTGTATGTAATTAGTTGAGGATCTCAAAATGAAATTACCCTGGATTTAGGGTGAGTCCTAAATCCAATGATTGGTGTCTTTATAAGCAGAAGACAGGACAGATAGACACACAGTGAGGGGAAGAAGGCTGTGTGAAGAAACAGGAAGAAATTGGGAGTTCTGCTGTCACAAGACAAGAAACACCAGGAGTCATCAAAAGCTAGAAGAGACAATGGATGATTCCTCCCTAGAACCTTCAGAGGGCCTGCCTACACCCTCATTTTAGCCTTTTGGCCTCCAGATCTGGGAGAAAAAAAAATTTTGTTGTTTTAGAGTTATCCTGTTTATAGTAATTTGTCACAGAACCTCCAGAAAATTGATGCGATATCTAAACTACAAATTCCAGGGGAGCCTGGGTGGCTCAGTCAGTTGTGGGTCTGACTTTGGCTCAGGTCATGGTCTCGCAGTTCAAGAGTTCGAGCCCCACATGTTGGGCTCTGTGCTGATAGCTTGGAGCCTGGAGCCTGCTTCAGATTCTGTGTCTCCCTCTCACTCTGCCCCTCCCCAGCCTGCACCCTGCACTCAGTCTCTTACTCTCTCTAAAATAAATAAACATTAAATTTTTTAATTTAAACTACAAATTCCAATTCTCAAAGAAAATAGCATCAGACACCATAGAAAAATGTCCCAAAGAGATCTGATGAAATGTCTTAGCAGACAGAATCCATAAAATACAAAAGCATTTAATCAATAAAAGGCTTGACACAAGGGAATACAATGTGTAGACTTTCAAAATAACCAAAGATTTCCAGAAGTATAATTTTATTATAAATCAAATCAGCAAAAACATTTTAAGAATCTTTTTCGTTTTATGATTTTTTTTTTTTTAAGTACAATATACTCCTGAATGTGGGACTGGAACTCAATCAAGAGTCACATGCTCTATGGACTTAGCCAGCCAGCATATCTAAAACAGCAAAATCATTTTAAATACAAATGACAGTTGCCTAGAATAGTGATACTGACAACAAATAAGAAATCATTTTGAATTCTGTATCATGAGACACAGTTATAAAAATAACACAATACCAATTTTCAATAAAAGTGGGTGATAGGTACATTCAGGAACATGTACCTGCATAGAGCAGCTATCAACTTGAGTTCTGCTACTCAAGCTATTTCTGCATTCCATTCAGGTCCATTTACATATACATATACATAATAGGAACAGACAGCAAAGAATCTCTTAAGTTTTAAATACCTAATAAAATTAGTAAGGAGGGGCTTTTTAAAAAGAACACCAGAGGGGCGCCTGGGTGGCTTGGTCGGTTAAGTGTCCGACTTCGGCTCAGGTCATGATCTCACGGTCCGTGAGTTCGAGCCCCGCATCGGGCTCTGTGCTGACAGCTCAGATCCTGGAGCCTGTTTTGGATTCTGTGTCTCCCTCTCTCTCTGCTCCTCCCCTGTTCATGCTCTGTTTCTCTGTCTCAAAAATAAATAAGCGTTTAAAAAAAAAAAAATTAAAAAAGAACACCAGAGCTCCTGAGTGGCTCAGTCACTTAAGCGTCCAATTTCGGCTCAGGTCATGATCTCACAGTTTGTCGGTTCAAGCCCCACATCAAGCTCTGTGCTGATAGCCCAGAGCCTGAAGCCTTCTTCAGATTCTGTGTCTCCCTCTCTCTCTGCCGCTCCCCCACTCACACTCTGTCTCTGTCTCTCTCTCTCTCAAAAATAAACATTAAAAAATAAAATAAAATAAAAAAGGTAGGATACCAACATCAACACTACAGATATTGCAACAACGTGGATGGAACTACAATGTATTCTGCTAAGTGAAATAAGTCAGTCAGAGAAAAATAAATAAATGATTTCACCCATATGTGGAATTTAAGAAACAAAACAGATGATGGAGTGTGCCTGGGTGGCTCAGTTGGTTAAGAGTCCAACTTGGGATCAGGTTCTGATCTCGTAGTTCCCAAGTTTGGGACCCTCATCAGGCTCTGTTCTGTGCTGACAGCTCAGAGCCTGGAGCCTACTTCAGATTCTGTGTCTCCCTCTCTCTCTGCCCCTGCCCCACTCGCACTGTCTCTCTCTCTCTCTCTCTCAAAAATAATAAACATTAAAAAAAATTTAAAAAAAGGAAACAAAACAGATGAACATAGGGGAAGGGAAGGAAAAATAAGATAAAAACAGAAGGAGGCAAACCTTAAGAGACTCTAAAATACAGAGAACAAACTGAGGGTTGCTGGAGGGGTGTTGGGTGGGGGGATAGGCTAAATGGGTCATGGGCATTAAGAATGGCACTTACTGGAATGAGCAGTGGGTGTTATATGTAAGTGATGAATCACTACATTCTACTCCTGAAAAAAAAATACTATGGACAAATAACAACAGAGAGTATTAACTGAGCTCTTATAATAACTCAGGAACTATTTTAAGGGCTTTAAATGTATTAATTCATTTATCCTTACAACAATCCTATGGATGCAGATACTTTCATTATATCCATTTCAGTGATGAGAAAACCAAAAAACACTGAGAACTTTCTGGGGTAATGTAAATGTTCTAAATCATGACTGTAGTAGTGGTAGTTACATGCTTAATACACATGTCAAACTTACTGAACTGGACATTTAAATTGAGTGAATGCTATTGTATATAAAATGTTATCACACAAAATTATACTTCAATGAAAACAAAAAAATTAAAAAAGAAACCATACAAAGACATAACAGCACTTTAATAAGTTAACTAATACCAAACTATTTTCATTATAGAGTGTGACATTTTTAAAATATACTTCTCCATGCAAAAAAAAAGAAAAACAAAATATCTCTTTTAGCCACATTTCAAGAACCTACCCTACTTAGCCCCAGGTATGCTATCCAGCACATTCAGAAATTACTAATTTTTCTGTATAGCATAAAAAAAATTAAAGCTCGACTGAAGATTAAGTCTTGTCAAAGCAAACAATTTTAAAAAACACTGTAATACTAATAATAAAGTTTTATCATTTTGCAAATAAGCAACCTGTGGTTAAAAGTGGCATCCGCCAAGATAAACTGTCATTTTCATGTGGAAAAACTTCTACCTTCAAAATGAATAGAAAGGAAAAAAAATGAATAGAAAGGAACTAAAAACCCCACTTTTGCCCCAAATGGTTTTGACAAAACAGGATACAATTCACACAGAAAAATTTGAAAGAGCTACCTCAATAATTGCTAATGCCAAAAAGAAAAAAAAATCCCTATCACTAGTTTACAAAGAGAAAAAAGCCAACAGGGAACTGGACCTCAATAAAGATAGTAAACTTGGGGAACAGAGATTTGAGTCTGTAGACAATTACAGAGTCTAAGTCAATGAACCAAATAAATGTACCCCTGCTCCATACATTCAGCTTTTCACATTAGCAAGCTCTAAACAGTTCACGAAGCAAAGGAAAAGGCACCTCTTTCATTCAAACTGAACAAAGATGGTACTATGAAGGTTCCCAATATGCTAAATCAGTGGTTCCTTCCTGGTCTGAAAACTAGCAAGGTATTAATATGCCTAAAATCCTTAACAGTACACCGAACAAACAGAAAGGCTGAAAAGCCTCATGTCTCAAAAGCACATAAAGCTATCAGTCATATGTTCATAGATGCTATTTTGATCAGGAAAAACATCAAGTCAATTAAATCTATTACTAAATTCACTGACCATGCCATAAGTAATTTATTATAGTATAAAACAGAATTCAAGTGCTCACTTCGGCAGCACATATACTAAAATTGGAATGATACAGAGAAGATTATTAGCATGGCCCCTGTGCAAGGATGACACGCAAATTCGTGAAGCGTTCCATATTTTTTTTCCAAAGTGGTTTTGCCAATTTGTAGTCTCACCATCTGCATGTAAGTGTTCCTCTGGTTTTACATCCTTGTCAGTACCTGGTGGTATTGGTTTCATGGAACATTTTAGTGACCATGTAGCAATTGATCTTATGTATGAACAGTGGTTTATGTAACCCAATCACTATTATATATAGGTTATCATCTTTTACTATTTTAAATTAAACAACACTATGATGAACATAATTCTAGCCAAATCTTTGTACTTATCCTTATTTCCTCAAACCAAATTCCTGGAAATAAAATTGTTATATCAAAGATTAAAAAGAAAAAAAATAAAAAATAAAATAAAACAGAATTCAAGACTAGAAATTTTTTTTTAATTAGAGAGCTATTATACTGGGTGCCTGGGTGGCTCAGTTGATTAAGCATCTGACTCTGGATTTCGGCTCAGGTAATGATCTCACAGTTCATGAGTTCAAGTCCCACAAGGGCCCTGCACTGGTAGTAAGGAGCCTGCTTCTGATTCTCTCTCTCTCTCTCTCTCTGCCCCTTCTCAGTTTTCTCTCTCAAAATAAATAAATAAACAAAAAAAGAGAGAGAGAGAGAGAGAGAGCTGTAATACCCAAAAGTTTAGCAACTTCTTTACCCTAGAAAACAGAAAAAGGGGCGCCTGGGTGGCTCAGTTAAGCATCCAACTCTTGATTTCAGCTCGGGTCACGATCTTAGTTTTCTGCACCTCAGGCTCTGCACTAACAATGCACAGCCTACTTGGGATTCTCTTTCTCCCTCTCTCTCTGTTTCTCCCCCACCTTGTGCTGTCTCTCAAAATAAATAAATAAACTTAAAAAAAAAAAGACAGAAAAAAGAGCATGAAGTACTTCTTGTGACAATTTTTATTCCTATGCCTGAGGACTTGCTCATCTGAGTGCACTTTAACATACTACTTGAGGGTACAATCCTCCCTGGTGATTCTACAAAACTACAATGAACAATGGAATCAAGTCATTTTGTAAGACTACAGTTGCCAAATTGTGATACTAGATATAGCACATGTATTTCAAAGACTAAGACCCACTAAATGTAAACTACTTTTCCTTGAAACAGCTCATTATTCCTCTCTCATTTAGGCAAAAACTGCTTTAGAGATAAGCTATTGGTAAATATCCTGGATCATTTTGAGAAACTCTCAAAAGGGTTTCATGGCCAAAGTCAATTATTTTATCACCTCCAACCATGATTTCAAGCTATTCAAATCAAAGTAATAAAGCAAGAGGGAGATGAAATCCCCTGTGACTAAGTCCCCTCACCTACTGCCCTCACTAATCTCCTCAAAACTAAAATCTAACCCAAATCCCCCACACCCTGCACAAAATTCCTCAATTGTCTACCTGAAATCCTGGCCTCCAAATTTTTTAAATGTTTACTTATTTTTGAGAGAAAGAGAGGGAGAGAGAGTATCCTAAGCAGGCTCCACACTGTCAACACAGAGCCCAATTCGGGGCTTGAACCGACAAAAAAGTGAGACTGTGACCTGAGCCAACATCAAGAGTCAGACGCTTAACCAAATGAACCATCCAGGTGCCCCTGGACTCCAAATTTTTTGATCAGGAAAAAAATTATGGATCCACTCCTCATTTTTATATTGTATGCATATTACTAGAGTAGTAAAAAATATACAAGTATGTTATATGCATAATCCTCATATAGAAAAATAACTTTTAAGATTAAAAAATATACAAAAACATAAATTTTACTACTACTGCCACACACACACACACACACACACACACACAACTTTAATAGGTCATCTTGCCCATCCAAAGTGCAAGGATCTCATAACTCAACCAAAAATCAAACCGATTAAAAAATGGGCAGAAGACCTGAATAGCCATTTTTCTAAAGAAGGCATATTGATGGCCAACAGACATGAAAAGACGTCAGGTAGCATCGCTCTAATCAGTGAAATGTAAATAAAAACCACAATGAGATATCATCTCACACTTGTCAAAATGGTAAGTTATCAAAAAGAAGTAACAAGTGTTGTCAAGTGTTTAGAGAAAAGGGAACCCTCTTGCACTGCTGGTAGGAAAGTAAAGTGGCACAATCAATATGGGAAACAGCACGGAGGTTCCTCAAAAAATTAAAAACAGAAATACCATACAATCCAGTAATCTCACTTATGAGAAAATAAAAACATTATTCCCCAAAAATGCATGTACTCCAATGCTTACTGCAGCACTATACACAGTACCAAGATATGGAAGCAACCTAACTGCACATTTATGAATGGATGGATAAAAATATGCGGTATATATAATGAAATATTACTCAGCCATGAAAAAGATGATATTGCCATTTGCAACAACATGGATGGACCTAGAAGATATTAAACTAAGTGATTTAAGTCAGAGAAAAAGACAAGTACCACACAATTCGCGGCACCTGGGTGGTTCAGTCAGTTGAGCGTCTGACTTCAGCTCAGGCCATGATCTCCCGTTTGTGAGTTCAGGCCCCGCCGAGTTGGGCTCTGTGCTGACAGCTCAGAACCTGGAGCCTGCTTCAGATTCTGTGTCTCCCTCTCTCTCTCTGCCCCTCCCCCATTCACACTCTGTCTTTCTTCCTCTCAAAAATAAACATTACAAAAAAAATTTTTTTTAAGTACCACACAATTTCACTTGCATGTGGAATTTAAAAACAAGCAAACAAACAAAAGCCAGAAACAGGCTCATAAATACATAGAATAAACTAGTAGTTGCCAGAGGGTAGTAAGGTGGGGAGATGAGCAAAATCGTTTAATGAAATTAAGAGGCACAAAATTCCAGTTATAAAGTCAGAGATGACAAGTACACAACAGGGAATACAATCAATAATAATGTAATAACTTTTTGGTGACAGAGGGTAACTATACTTACTGCTGCGAGCAGTTCATAATGTATATAAATGTCAAATCACTATATTGAACACCTGGAACTAATACAGGATTATATGTCAGCCATACTTACATTAAAAAAAAAAAAAAAAAAGCGCCAGTACCTCACTTCTGAGACCAAGTGACCTATAGCACTGTTTCTCTAACATCATCTCAGAGAGGGAGTGGCTTGCTCAATATACATAGCGCAAAGCCACAACCCCAATCCAGCATCCTTGAGAGCATGGTCTGGGCCTCTGTATGTTTAATAAACTCTTCCGGTGATTATAACGCATGGAAAGATTTAAGAACCTCTGGCATACAAGTTAAACCCTAAACTCCACTGCATAACCTACATACAAGTACTTCAACTACCAGTAAAATCTCCCTTCCTGCCACTCTTCCACCTCACTCTACTATCCAGCAATACTTAAATTTACTTGAAGTTCATAGTCCATACCTCTCAGGCTTTGCACATATCATTTTCTGTGCTTAGAGTCCTAACAATACCATAACCAACTACCACCTTGTTCACCAAACTTCTGTTCTTTGAGTCCAACTCCCATTTCCTCTCAAACCCTGCCTGATTTTCTGAAGCAGACAGTTCTCCTTTGCTCCTAGTGTACCCTTTTTAGCAACTGTCCCATAGAATTTAAAAGTATATCTCTTCAATAGAGAGGATGAATGAAGGTAGGAAGCCTGTCATTTCATCTTTGTAACACTAAAGGCCTCACCCAAAGACTGACACAGAATGTAGTTTTTCAAATATATGTTGCATAAAGACATAAACAATACTGTCTATTCAAAATTAGCAAGAAGGAACATCTCCTTAAGTGATTAAAAACTAAGAAAACATCAAAAATGGCTGTCATATCTATTTTCCACAATAACAACCACCAAAGATAACCAAATCAAGAAGGGAAACCAACTATTACTTATGGAGTATCTAAAGCACTTTACAAGTTATTTCTCATACCTAGAATAATGCTATGAAGCAGACACTATTACCCTTTTACATATATAAAAGTTGAAAGCACTGTGAGCCTCAAGTCACTCAGCTACTAACTTCAAAATTTGTAAACCATAATGCTAAAATACGCTGCTGGATCTAACTGCACTTTCTAATGAAAGTTACTTAAGTCTTAACAAACCAGAACATTAAAATGAGCACTACTGGGGGTGCCTGGCTGGCTCAGTCAGTAGAGCATGTGACTCCTGATCTCGGGGTTGCAAGTTCGAGCCCCACACTGGGAGCAGAGATTACTTTAAAAATAAAATAAGATTAAAAAATAGGGGCACCTGGGTGGCTCAGTCAGTTAAGCGTCCAACTCTTGACTTCCACTCAGGTCATGATCTCACAGTTTGTCAGTTCAAGCCCAGGGTCAGGCTCTGCAGTGACAGCACAAAGGCTACTTGGGATTTTCTGTCTCCTTCTGTCCCTTCCCTGCTTGTGCATGAACACAGTCTCATAAATAATTTATTTTAAATAAAAATAAAACAAGCACTATTAAAAAGGCAAAAGACTACTTTCACATTTACTTGGAAAGCCACCACAATTCTGATTCAAAAAGCCAAGGAGACCACAAGGTACCTGGAGTTAGTCTCAAAGATTAGGTGAAAAAACTTCCCCAAAGGATAACCTCTTGAGCTATCTGTAAGTGAGAACTAGAGTTCTACATTGTTCAACATCAATGCATGAGAAACAGCAAAGTGTGGTACAGGGATGTCTAATCCTGCTTATGAAAGTATGAGGAAAGGTGGCACTTGAAATGCTTGTCTGATTAAAAGGTAAGCCTGTAATGTACTAGAAGATGGCTCCCAATGGGTTCCCTTTTCCTACATGCATTCCAGTTTCCCTGGTCCACTAATGTAGCATGATTTTCCACTAAATCAAAGTGCCTAACAGTTAAATTAACTCTTCACACTAAGTATCAGCACAAAGAGTGGCCCTTTTTTTAAAACAGCACTACAATTTAAAAGGTGATCGGACGCCTGGGTGGCTCAGTTGGATAAGCGTCCAATGCTGGCTCAGGGCAAGATCTCACAGTTCACAAGTTTAAGCCCCAAGTCGGGTTCTGTGCTGATAGCTCAGAGTCAGGAGCCTGCTTCACATTGTGTCTCCCTCTCTCTCTGCCCCTCCCCCCCTCAAAAATACATATTAAAAAATAAAAGGTGACACAAAATATCTGAGAAAGCATACACGCATAACAGCAACCACATATTCTAGCCAGTTAAATATGTGCACATAATCTCAATTTTGATAACTTTTGACTCAAGACTCCTCCCTTCTAGTAACCTTTAACCTCTTTTCTACTGAAAACATGCACACGTAGCACCTACCAAACTAATGAGCAGGGTTTAAAGAAGACTAGCTTATCGTTTCTTATTGCACATTAACACAAAACTATAACGCTTCATTTTTTTTCATGTACGGGGTATTATAGGCAATTCCACAACGTGTTTTAACAAAATGGGTCCCTTGAAATCAGAACATTTCTTTTTTTGCACAAACTTGTGTAAAAACTGCTCTGGGGGGTGGGGGGGGGGGAATAAAACTACCACATGAACAAAAAAAAAAACACTTAATAAACTTATTTTTTATGTGTCTTCCTCACTAGATTGTAAAATTTGAGAGCAAAAGATATGACTTCACCTTTGTTTTCCCAGTTGTAAACACCGAACAAAAGCAGAACTCCAATATCTGAACTGATGCTATCATTTCTGGTGTACTTTCCAGTTCACTATCCAAATGAATCCTCAAATTCAAAATCTTGAGAAAAGCAGACAGATCATCATTCCCTCTCTCAGAAGAAACAAACAAAAAATCTCAGAAAGCTTAAGAAACTGGTTCAAAGTCACTGAACTAATGACTAGAAACCTAAGACTGCTTTTTTGTGTGTGTTTATTTTTGAGAGAGCACAAGCAGGGGAGGGGCAGAGAGAGAAGAGAGAGGGAGAGACAGACACACACACAGAATCCAAAGCAGGCTCCAGGCTCTGAGTTGTCAGCACAGAGCCTGACATCAGGCTCAAACCCACGAGCTGTGACATCATGACCTGAGCCCAAGTCGGACACTTAATAAACGACTGAGTTAACCCAGGTGCCCCTTAAGACTGCTACCTTTTAAGTGGATGCTTTCAGGAAACAATGACCACAATCATCACTGAAAATTTTGTTTAAAATTTCACCAAAATGTATGAAGACATACAGAAAGTAATTTACAAAAAACTTGAGTACTTTGTACCTGCTTTTCATATAAAAATTCTCTCATCTTATCTGATTCGAAATTTGAGTTTCTTGCGGCGTCCCTAGTGGCTTTGTCAGTTGAGTGTCTGACTCTTGATTACAGCTCACATCATGATCCCAGAGTCATGGGATAGAGCCCCGAGTGGGCTCCATGCTGAACACGGAGCTTCCTTGGAATTCCCTCTCTCTCCCTCTGCCCCTTCCCCACTCGAACATGTGCGCATGTGCTCTCTCTCTCTCTCTAAAATAAATTTAAAAATTAAAAAAAAGTAAATAAATAATAAATTTTAGTTTCTTTCCCTTTCCAAGTTTTTTTTTTTTTTTTTTAAAGATTTTACTTTTGGGGTGACTGGGTGGCTCAGTCAATTGAGCGTCTGACTTCTAGTTTCTGCTCAGGTCGTGATCTCACAATTAGTGAGTTCAAGCCCTGTGACAAGGCTCCAAGCTAAGGGCACAGAGCCTGCTTGAGATTATCTCTCTCCTCCCTCTCTCTGCCCCTCCCCTACTCGCTTGCTCTCTCTCTCTCTCAAAAATAAATAAGCTTTAAAAAAATAAAATAACAAATTATTTTTTTAAAGTCATCTCTACACCCAACATGGGGTTCAAACTTACAGTCCCAAGGTGAAGAGTCACATGCTCTACTGAGTCAGCCACGAGCCCCTGCCTTTCCAAATTTTAAATTCACTGTGACTAGTGGTTTTTTTCCAAATGCGGACCACAAAGTTCCTGTCCCACCAACCTCCATCCCCCACTTCCTCCCCCAACAATTAAGCAGCTACTATGTAAAACAACGAGTGGTTTTCACACTACTGGACACTGAACCAAAGAAAATGAAAACACTAATTCAAAAATATATGTGCACCCCTATGTTTAGTGCCACATTATTTACAACAGGACAGACCTGAAACAGGACAGATATGAAACAGATCTGAACAGGATCCTGAACATATCTGAACAGATATGAAAACAACTCAAGTATCCCAGGAATGGATAAAGATGTGGTATAAACACACACATACACACACAATGGAGTATTGCTTAGACATTTAAAAAAAAAAATTTACTCAGCCATAAAAAAAAAAGAACATGATCTTGCCATTTGCCACAACATGGATGGACCCACAGGATATTATGCTAAAAGAAATAAGTCAGAGAAAGACAAATACCATATGACTTAACTTACATTCATATAGTTCTAGAATAAACAATAACAGACTCATAATTACAGAGAACTGGCGGCTGTAAGGGGCAACTCTGCCAGGGATGGGCAATATAGGTGAAGGGGATTAAGAGGTATAAACTTCTAGTTATAAAATAAGTCACAGAGATGAAAAATAAAGCACAGAAAATATATCAATGATATTGTAATAACACTGTGACAAATGGTGACCACACAAGGTGGTGAGCACTGAATAATGTATAGAATTGCTGAGTCACTGTGATATACACCTGAAATTAACATAATATTAAATATCAACTACAACACTAAAAACAAATTTTTTTAGTTGTTTTCAGTTTTTACTTTTTTCTCCAAATGTATGGAACAGCAGCTTGATAAACAAAAGCAAAAATAAATACTTTAAGAACAAGTAAAAAGCTCAACATTTTGTTTTTCTATTCCTAAAAAGGGCAATAATAAACTCAACAGACATCTCTCTGAAAATTGTTTAAAAATCAAAGACATAAGAATTATCATACATCATATACATTAGGAAAAGAAAACATACTAGAGCTAGCTAATAACCTGACAGAAAAGACTGAAGTATTTCCCTCTAGCATAATCCAGTAAATTTCATTAAGTTATCTAATCAACCCAGTGCATTTTCCTCAAGCTAAGACTTTTTACACATTCTGGTTCATCCACCTAAAATATTCTCCCCCCCCTTCATCCTACTCATCTTCAGCTCTCACTCAACTCCCATTCTTGGAGGGGCTTTCTCCAACCCACTCATCTAATGATCTCTCCCTGTGAAATTGTCTCAAGACATATCATTCCTTGGCTCCAAAGCATTCATCACAAGTTTTATTATACACTCCTTTCTGTGTTTAATGTCTATTTCTCCCAAGAGAGTATAAGCTCCTTCAAGCCTACTGGTAGGTTGTTTTTTTAAAAAAACAGCTTTATTAAGGTATAATTTACATACCATAGAATTCACTCTTTTCAAGTATACAATGATGTCTATCTAATAAATTTACCAAGTTATGCAACCATCACCAAGTGATTGCTCATTAACTCTGGCATTTAGAAGATAAATATCTGTGAAAGAATAAATCAATCTGATAATGAGTTACTCTTGTAATCCCATTACTACTAGTATGTATTCAACAGTACCACATGATTTGGTGGTAAATTTACCTTTTTACATTCCATTTCAAATATCCTTTAGTCATGTCTTCTATAAGGCTCTCAAACTGAACCTACTCACCTATTAGCCTACTGTCTGACTTGGGGAACAGTGACTTATACAGGTCAAGTTTATGTGTACATACTACAATTCCTTTTCCCTGTCAACTAATACTCTCCTCTGCCCCTAGCCATTTTAATAAAGCACTTAACAAAATAAAGGGAAGTTTAGGAGAAGTAATCTTACTCAGTGGGGAAGACGGCATTTATTTAATGGATATACTTTTGTAATATCAAAGTGATGGGAAAAAGTTCTTGCTACTGACATACAACTGGTTGAGTTCTAAATATATCTTACTAGACATGTAGCCAGAGGCAAGGGAAACAAAAGCAAAACTGAACTATTGGGACTTCAAGATAAAAAGCTTCTGCACAGGGAAGAAAACAATCAACAAAACTAAAGGGCAGCCTATGGACCGGAAAAAGATATTTGCAAATGACATAGCTGATAAAGGGTTAATACCCAAAATCTATAAGAACTTATCAAAACTCAACACCCAAAAAATAAATAACGCAGTTAAGAAACATGAACAGACAAGAACAGACATTTTTCCAAAGAAGACATTCAGATTCAGATGGCTGATGGACACATGAAAAAATGCTCAACATCACTCACCATCAGTAAAATAGATAACAAAACTACAATGAGACACCACCTCAAACTTGTCAGAATGGCAAAAAGTAACATAGGAAACAAGAGATCTTGGCAAGGATGGGGAGAAAGGGGAACCCTCTTACACTGTTAATGGAAATGCAAACAGGTGCAGCCACCTTGATAAATGGTATGGAGGTTCCCCAAAAATTAAAAATAGAACTACCCTATGATCCAGCAATTACCCTACAAAGAATACAAAAAGACAGATTCAAGGGGAGCCTGGGTGGCTCAGTAGGTTAAGCATCTGACTTCACCTCAGGTCATGATGTCACAGTTCATGAGCTGGAGCCCCACATCAGGCTCTCTACTGTCAGTGCACAGCCCGCTTTGGATTCTTGGTCTCCTCTCTCTGCCCCTCCCCTACTTGCTCACATGTGCTCTCTAAAATAAACATCAAAAATAAAATAGATCAAAAGGGGTACATGCACCTCAATGTTTACAGCAGCATTATCAACAATGGCTAAACTATGGCAAGAACCCTAATGTCCATCAACTGATGAATGGTAAAGAAGATGTGGCATACACATACGATGGAATACTACTCAGTCATCAAAAAGAATGAAATCTTGGGGCGCCTGGGTGGCTCAGTCGGTTGGGCGGCTGACTTCGGCTCGGGTCATGATCTCGCAGTCCGTGAGTTCGAACCCCGCGTCGGGCCTGTGCTGACGGCTCGGAGCCTGGAGCCTGTTTCGGATTCTGTGTCTCCCTCTCTCTGACCCTCCCCCGTTCATGCTTTGTCTCTCTCTGTCTCAAAAATAAATAAACGTTAAAAAAAAAAAAAAAAAATGAAATCTTGCCATTTGCAATGACGTTGATGGAGCTAGAGTGTATTAGGCTAAGCAAAATAAATCAAAGAACGACAAATACCATGATTTCACTCATATATGGAATTTAAAGAAACAAAACAAATAAACTTATGGGAAGGGGAAAAAGGAGAGAGAACAAACAGGATTGATGGAGGTGGTTGGGGGATGGGCTAAATGGAGGATGGCTACTATGGAGGGCACTTCTTATGATGAGCACTGGTTGCTATATGTAAGTGATGAATCACTAAATTCTACTCCAGAAACCAAAATCACACTATACATTAACTACCTAATATTTAAATAAAAATTTGAAAATAAAAAATATAGTGATCTAACATATAAATGAAAATATTTTTCAGATATAATCAGTCCCTCTGCTGTTTATCCATGTATAAAACAGAAATTTCCGGGGTGCCTAGGTGGCTCAGTCAGTCGAATGTCCGACTCTTGATTTCAGCTCAGGTCATGATCCCAGGGTTGTGGGACCGAACCGTGTCGGGTTCCACACTGAGCATGGAGCCTGCTTAAGATTTTCTCTCTCCTTCTGCCTCTTCCTGGAGATGGCACACTCTCTCTCGCTCTCAAATTAATATATATATATATATATATATATATATATATGTATATATATATATATATATATATACATGTATATATATATATATATATACATATATATATATATATATATTTTTTTTTTTTTTTTTCCCCCCAGGGCACCTGAGTGGATCAGTCAGTTAAGCATCTGGATTTTGGCTCAGGTCATGACCTCACCGTTCAGTGTCAGGCTCTGTGTTAACAGTGTGGAGCCTGCTTGGGACTCTCTCTCTCCCTCTGCCCCTCCCCTGCTCACGCTGTCTCAAAAGAAAAATAAATAAAAAATAAAAGTAAAAACAAATAAACAAAACAAAAAAATCCAAAAATGACCACAGGATGTGAAGACATTTATCTAAAGAAGATACATAAATGAAAAGATGCTTAACATCTTTATCTCTTAAGAAAATAAAAATCAAAAACACAGCTCACAACACAAAACACAAAAACACAGCTCAAAAACACAGTGAAATATCAGCTCACTCCTATTAAGAGGGCAATTATCAAACAAACAAACAAACAAACAGGAAAGTAACAACTACTGGAGAGGATGTGGAGAAAACTTAACTGTTGTACATGGCTAACAGGAATGAAAAATGGTGCAGCAGCCCTGGAAAAGTTTGTATGTTTCTCCAAAAAGTTAAACATAGAATTACCACATAACCCAGCAAGTCCACTGCTAGGTACCTACCCAAAAGAATCAAAAGCAGGGACTCAAACAAACACTTGTACACCAATATTCACAGTAGCATTATTCACAAAAGTTAATACAAGTATTAAAAAAGAGACAACAGGGGGTGCCTGGCTAGCTCAGTCAGTAGAACATAGGACTCTTGATCTTGAGATCGTGAGTTCAAGCCTCACATTGGGCATGGAGCCTACGCAAAAAAAAAAAAAAAAAAGATAACAGGTCCAAAATTGAGTCACCTGGGCTAAGCCTACATCACCAAACCAAGAGATAGTATCTACTTACCTACCTAACTGCTTCCCCAAGAATGTAATCTTAACTAGTCGGTCTGGAATTTCCTGGTCAGCGCTAGTGAGGTAATGTGCCTGATAGACTCAGGCTGCCTACCAAAGTATGGTGAACTGCCTGAAACAACCCACTCTTTGCTAGAACTTCCTTGTCCTGCCTCCTTTGGCTTTAAAAGCCTTCCATTTTGCACAGCTCCTCAGAGCTCCTCTCAGTCTGCTAGATGGGATGCTGCCTGATTCATGAATAGTTGAATAAAACCTATAAGACTGTTAAAATTTACTCAATTGAATTTTGTTTTTTTTTTAACAGGTAGAAACAATCCAAATGTCCATCGACAAATAAATAAAATGTTCTATACACATACAATGGAATTCAGCCTTAAAAAGGAAGTAAATTCTGATACAAGCTATAACACAGATGAAACTTGAAAACATGCTACATAAAATAAGCCAAACACAAAAGGACAAATGCTATGTGATTTCACCTACATGAGCTACCTAGAACAGGCAAACTTACAGAAACAGAATATAGAATAAAGGTTACCAAGGGCTGGGCAGGGGAGAAAATGGGGAATTACTGTCTACAGACTTGCTATTGGGGATAATAAAAAAAAGTTCTCAAAATACATAGCGGTAATGGTGGCACAACATTGTAAATATACTTAATGCCATAAGTTGTACACTTAAAAAATGGTTAAAATCATAAATTGTTATGTATATTTACAATTTTCCCCAAAGTATAGCTAAAGTAATTTATACTATTATATTCCCCAATATTAAAGTTAGTGTAAAATGAAGAGGAAGCCATGCAGATGGAGGTTATCCATAAGTGATAATAAAAGAAGCTGTCATTGTACTGGTGAGGGAAAATTGACAAGTCATAATGCATTCATTTCAGTCATTTTCTGTCCTAAAAACAATCACATTCTAATAAAAAACACACTATAAAATTTACTTAGTGAAGAATTTTGTGACACTGTGATATGCCTTTCTTCACCTAAGGATTTAAGCACACTGTGTCAAAAATCCCTACCTGGTGACACAACTGGAGAAAACACTGCCCTAATTTTAAAGGCAGCACAGATTAATAAAGAAGGGGCTCGTAATGGACATACAAATAGTGACCATTCAATTTCATCAACAAGTAATTAATAAATGCACAGTACCTGTGAGAAACCCAGGCCAACAAGTACCGCTACTATACTTGCAAAAAGCAAAATTGAAGACCTAGCCTTACATTAACCCAGAAAGTCATTAATTCAAACTACCATTTAATGTCTGCCTTTAAAGGTAAGTGCATTTCAGTCATTTAATGTCCACAGTGTACATTATTGTGGATCGGGTTATCATTTTTAGATTATCAGCTCCTTGAAAGGAAGGTAAACGCCCAACTTGAGGTACTACTCTCAAAGATTAGAAGGCACAATGCGGAACCTAATGAAATTCTGCAACGGCCGTTCTAAAAGTCAGTTTGATTTTTAATTGATTACAAATAAAAGTTTACAAATTTCTCAAGTGTGCCAATAGATTCAATTTCCCATATAACCTTATCTCGGAAACCAGTCGCCCCATATGAAACTTAACGCTGTACCCCCTCTGGTCTGCATATTCAGAGTGCATTCTAGACAAGTCCCCAGTGTACCAACAGCCCAATTTTGGCTATATTCTCTGAGCGATTTAAGGAAGTCAGCAACCACTCATCTCACGTGATCTTAAAAAGGGGGGGGTAGTTTAGCCCAGATTAAACCACACTTTTTTTTCTTTGCATTGACTTCACAGAACAGCATCAAGGAAGTGGCAGGGAAGTGGCGCAGTCTGGTGCACAGGGGAGGCTAGCAAACGCGTAGGTTGCTGTGCCTTGGAGTTTGGGGGAGCTAGGCGGTAGGAAGGCACACCCGCTCACGCGCATTGCAGCGACTGAAAAATCGAAGACTGCCACACCCCCCCACCCCCCCGCAAGCAGCCCGGGCAAGGCTTCATCTCTTCAAGCTCGAGCAGAAAGGGGGCCCGCTCTACGTACTAGCCCATCTTCAGGGCACCTCTCCCAGGCTGGGCACCCCAACAAGCAACGCCCTTGAGCACTGCGCGGGTGGTACTATGCGCTGGGGGGCGCAGGGGGGGGGAGGGCCGCGGCCCTGGGCGACCCGCGCATGCGCAGATAATGGTACCCGTCCGTTCACCTACCGTTGGAACCGCGACGCCCCGTTCCCCGGCCGCGGCCGCTTCTCCAGGACCTGCGGCGACGGCAATAGAGCGAGAACTGAGTCCCCGGGTGGCTCCGCGGCCGGCGAGCCTCCTCCTGTGGCGGCCGCTGGCGGGACGCTGAAGCGACGGCTGTGGCGCGGGGCCAGCCCGGTAAGCGACCCCCGGATGCCCCCGGCGGTGGCGGCGGCGAAGACGTGGAAGAGGGGGCAGGAGCGGTGACTGAAGCAGTGGCTGAGGCGCAGACCCTCCCTAACGGCGAGCGGGAGGAGAGCGGAGGGCGGAGGGCGGGCGGGGGACGGACCGGACGTGACGTGCGTGGGAGGGGGCGGGGCGGGCCCGCTTACAGAGGCCGGGCGAGCGAGCCTCGATTGGGGGTTCCCCAAAGCTCCCGGCCTCAGCCCGGGAGTCTGCGTGCTCTGGAGTTAACCTCCTCCCGCCCCAAACTTGGGCCCCTGAGTTAGGGTGCGAGAAGCCGGGCGCGGGCCTGAGGGAGGTATTTGGGGTCCTCAGTTTGGGGAGGTTGGAAAGAAGATAGAAGAAAAAACTGGAAGACCGACGTTTCTCCTGGCCTCTGCTGAGGGGGCCGTGCCTTCCTGCAGAAGACTAGAAAAACCCAGGTGCCCTTATCCAGGTGAGGAGCACGGAGACCTTAACAGAAAACCGCCAAGCAGGCCGAAGCAGTGACTCAACGTTCCCATTCCCAGCTTTGGGGGTCAGATCCGGAACCCTGCCCGCCCTCCACCCTTCCTCTTCACTTAAGGACATGCCCTAGACTCCAGAGAGAACATATATGCCTCTGGTGCTAAACCATCGGGGAATATGAAAGTTAATAGGCTACATGTTCACAGAGAGCTTGCTACACTAAACCAGTTTCAAAGGCAGAGCTGCAAGGAGGCATAAAGAATGAGGCGCCCTCTGAGTCTAGGGAGTCGGTACTTCTTGCATAGCCACCCAGACCGACCCTGCAGCTCCCACGAGCTCACAAAGGTGTGAATATTCAGCCAATCTCTTCTTTGCTTTAGTGTGTTAAATAAAGGCTTTGGCATCTTCCATTGAGTAAAACGCAATGTTCTGCTTTTGTACCCCTGGATGGCGGGTAAAGCCACACCTGCAAAAAGAAGTCTGGTTGTCTGTAAAAATACAAATGACCACAATTCGGTTGTCTCCTGCTTGCCTGAGGTGCAAGTTAGTAACCCAGAAAATGTAAAACAAGAACCCTCATAGAACTTGCAACAATTTTTTTTTTAAAAAGCAAAAAAAGTCACCGTGTGAGATGATCTGTAAATGTGTTACAGAGGCCAGAGTAGCTCCCAGATTTCATCAGTGAAATAAGTCATCTGTACCTTCAGTGTCACATGCCTAGTTGATGCTGTCATAAAGGAAGGATGGGGTCCATAAAGAATCTAGAACCAGCAGAATCTGAATAAGAATGTATTGTGGGCTTCCACTCTGTCCAGGAGAGAGGCTACTGATTCTAATGACCAGGATCAATACCTATTATCAGGACAGGTAAAAATTTAATTCAAATTCAATCCCTCACTCAGTAAATACCCACTGAATGCTTACTGTGTTCTAGTCTTTCAATACTTATAGCAAATAAGATCTCTGCCTTTATTAGAGTTTATATACTAGCAAAGTTAAATTCTGGATATCCCTTAAGAACATGCAAAGACCCATACTCTGAATTAGTCTTCCCATCACTTAAGGGGTCTTAAGTAAATAAACCCGCTGAGAAACAATTGTCCAAGACAATGGACATGACTGGTACTAGTTAAACTAGTTGTATATACTCTTTCTCAATTAATAAATTCACCTGAGGGTTGTAAATCAGCTTCTGTTCACTGGGTTGAGTTATAAAGTTGTTTTATCTGAATTAATTTCGCAGAGCCTAATTAGGCTTAAATGAAGTGAAATGTAAGTTTCTGAATCTTGCCAAACTGAGGACCAGATAGGCCCCAGTTCCACAGCAGCCCAATCAAGATGCAGCCTATGCATTCATGGGGTGACTGGGTAGCTCAGTCGGTTAAGCGGCCAGCATGGGCTCAAGTCATGATCTTGCAGTCCTCGGATTTGAGCCCTGCATCAGGCTCTGTGCTGACAGCTCAGAGCCTGGAGCCTGCCTCAGGTTCTCTGTCCGCCCTCCATCTCTCTCAAAAATAAATAAACATTAAAAAAAAAAAAAAAAAAGATGCAGCCTATGCATTCAGCCTTGCATCTTTCTTTGAACATCTTAAATGGAAGCTTTACCTGTGGTTACATCCTTGAAGAACGGGGGCAACATGATTGCTTCTAAAGCTTAATCGTAAGCAAGTAAAATAGAGTAAATCATTAGAGTAAAAACCTTCTTGTACCTGTCCTGCCTATGCAACACAGGCTCTTGTTGACATAACTGACTGTAATAGGGACATTGCTCTTCAGTATGAAACCCAAGACTGTAGGCTCCCAGAGGACAGAGATTGCCTTGAACCCACTCCCAAAGTATGGGCTCCCCAAAACACAAATTAATTTGATGACCATTTTCCCCTGTAAAACTCAAAAACATGTCTTTGGAAGATATCTTTTCCAGATCCTACTTTATAACATGTAACCAGTGTTATATGTGACCAGTATGAATCTATGCAAGATCAGGAGTATCATTTAAAAAAAAACAAAACAAGGGGTGCCTGGGTGACTCAGTTGGTTAAGCATCAACTTTGGCAAAGGTCCTGATCTCACAGTTTGTGAGTTCGAGCCCCAAGTCGGGCTCTGTGCTGACAGCTCAGAGCCTGGAGCCTGCTTCAGATTCTGTGTCTCCCTTTCTCTCTGCCCCTCCCCTGCTCACACTCTGTCTCTCTCTGTCAAAAATAAATAAACATAAAAAAAACACACACACAAAAAAAAAAACAAACAAGGGGCACCTGACTGGCTCAGTCAGTTAAGCATCTGACTTGGGCTCAGGTCATGATCTCGTGGTTTGTGGGTTCAAGCCCCGGGTTGGGCTCTGTGCTGACAGCTTGGAGCCTGGAGCCTGCTTCAGATTCTGTGTCTCCTTCTCTCTCTGCCCCTTCCCCACTCACAGTGTCTTTCTCAAAAATACACATTAAAATTTTTTTAAAACAAAAATTTAAGAAATGAAACAAAACACCTTTATTTCCATCTTTCACCATCCCTTTAAACCTGGGCAGTCGAAGTCCATTTATTATACACTTGGTTCAGGTGGGTTCCTTGGGTTCCATGGTCCCTCTTAGGAATAGAAAATTCCTAGGGTGTTTGAGGGGTTCCTGCCTAGCTCAATCTATAGACTATATGACTCTTGATCTTGGGGTCGTGATTTTAAGTGCCATGTGGGAATAGAGCTTACTTAAAAAAAAAAAAAAAAAAAAAGTCCTAAGGTGTTTGAGTCACAAAAAATGACACTTTTTCCTTTTTTCCAGCTGGGGATTTCTCTCTCAATGTTTGCCCGAGAGAGGTGTCATGCCTGGTCTTTTTTGTATTACCTCAGCTTACCAACCAGAGGCAAAGGGAGGCGGAGAGAGGAAAAGTAAGGGGAGTGGGAAAGTTCTTAACTTTTACTTCCATGTGATGGTTTAACACTTGGGCATAGTAGATGTTTAAAGCCACCTTTTTTTTCCTGATGGATACTTGTACAGTTACTTTAGAAACCACCCGCATCCCCATCCTCTGGTGGTTATCCACCCAGGAAAAGCACTCTGTTCTGACAGTTCTTTTACTTCCTCTTTCAGGCCCTAGCATTCTGGAGGCCCACTTCCAATTTCTTGTCTGTTGAAACTTGTTATGCTCTGTAAGAACTCTGTCTGTTAGGATCTAAGATGGCTCTCACACTGGCCCATTTGCAAGTGGCCCCAGGGCCACCCCATATAGTTATGCGTGGTGGTGCACTGCGTACCCTAGGGAGTACCATTCCCACCATCCTTGCAGAGATTTGTCTATTGATTTTGACAGTTTTCCAGCAGGTGGCAATAAAGTGTTTTGTCCAAACTAAATTAGTGGGACTATTTTTCAATAGAAGGTATGAAGTGTCTGGATGAAAGAGAACTTCCTTCTCACGGTGCCATTTAGGCTAGCGGTGGCTCTGTATGGTCCACACTTGGTCTGCGTGAATCTCTCACGTACTCCTTGCCCAAACAAACTGGGGAGGACAGTCCAAACCCAGTGCAGTTTGGGCATTCCTCTGCTCTTCCACCAAAACAGCTGCCAGCCCCTCTCAGCTCCTCTCTATTTTCCAGGCAGGAATCAGACACAGGTCCACTGTGCCTCTCTAACTACAAAGGCACATCTCATGTAGTCTGAGTAGTTCCACTGAAGGTTCCTCTCCCTCAGCTTGAGGTAAAAGGAAGGCAGGCATCTGGTAAGAATCACAGCATACCAGCAACCGTCTCCAAAAAATTATTTTCTCACTTGACTTTTTATAACTTGTTGTATTTAGAGTTATCTACCTGATTCTGTCTAAACCCTTATTTCTAGGGGGAGTCCATTTCAGAACTCACTTTAGTGAGCTTTTTGGAGGGTAGGGGGAGTTGTTGGATTTTTTTCATAATATCCTGTTGCTTTGGTTAAAACAATATTTCTCAACCAGGGATAATTTTTATGGCCATGTCTAGAGGCATTTCTATGAGCTCTCGGTGCTATTGGCATCTAACAGGTAGAGGTCAAGGACACTGCTAAACATCCTACAATGCATAGGATAGCCCTCCCCACAACAAAGAATTATCTGACTGAAATGTAACATCTTGCAATAAATAGAACGTCTTCATTTGGTAGTCACTATAAGTAAGAAAACACCTCAAAATTACATCACTTATTTTCTTCCTTTTCCCTCCAAATGCTTTACCTATAGATGTAGAGGTTACATTTGAATATATAATTAGTGTCAAAACAGCATTTCAGATAGCTCTTTGGACCCGATGAGAAGTGATTGGTGTGTTGCTAAGACTTGCACTGGAGGTAAACCCTGCCAGGAAAGTTATCACTTCAGGTGAAACTTTGTAGTTATTTCTTTGTGAGATGACTTTTATAGCCCAGGAAAACAAACACCTTACCCACCTGCTCTGAGCAGAGACTTTATCTCCCTCAGAAGTCAAGTCATATGTCAAATCACTATGGAAGAAATACACACTTCCGGCAACCCCAGAACACATTCTAGATGCCAGGGAGGACTTCAGCATGTCTGACTCCCCAGGGTGACCAGTGTCACTGGGATGATACTGAAGTGAAGGAATAGATCTCTGTAGTCACTTCACAACCGACACCCTTATTATTCAAAGAGAAAGCAAATGAATTTCTGTGCAACCCCACTATGGAATAGTCTGAATTCCCTCTTCTAGTTGTAGCAGGATGTTGAGCCCTTCTCTTGTGCCTTCAATAAGGAAACTTTCATTATTTAAGTATCCTCTTCACCCTTACTGATCTCATATCAGACCAAGGCTATTTGAGGAATAGCATATAGATGAACTTTTGTTCAATCAAGGCTGCTATTATCTTTTTTAATAGCATGCTCATAAGAAACTGGAGCCATAGTAGTCAGCCAAAGCCAAAAAGACATATCCCATCCCCACTAACTTTATCACTTAAAAAGTAAAATAAACACAACAAACATTGAATACTTATGAATGTCAGACTTGGAATAAGAACATAGAACCTATGGGGCACCTGGGTGGCTCAGTCGGTTAAGCGTCCGACTTCGACTCAGGTCATGATCTCACCATTGGTGAGTTCAAGCCCCTCATCAGGCTCTGTGCTGACAGCTCAGAGCCTGGAGTTTGCTTCAGATTCTGTGTCTCCCTCTCTCTGCCCCTCCCTTGCTCACACTGTGTCTCTTTATCTCTCTCAAAAATAAACATTAAAAAAATTTTTTTAGAGAACATTGAACTTACAATAAGAAAACCTGTATTTGAGTTCTAGCCCTTTCACTTAGTAGCCATGTGACTCTGGGCAAGGTACCTAACCTAAATGCACATTAGAGTCCCCATTAGTAAAATAGGAAAAGTAATACTGAATGAATTGGTATACATAAAAGTATTTTATAAGCTCTGTACTCCAATTTTTCACTCTTCTCTCCTATGCTGCTTTCAGAGACCTAAAGAAGTCTCTGGAGATGTTTTGCCACCATCTGGGTTTTTATTACTAGTGATGAGCCCCATGTGGAAGTCTTTTTTGGCAGAAGTTGCTAAATACTTATAAATCTATTTTTAAATGAAAACCAACAACCACTTAGAGCCTCCAAACTCTTGGGGCTATTTAAGTTTTTTGTTTTTGTTTTTGTTTTTGTTTTTTGAGAAAGAGTATACAAGCAGGAGAGAGGGGCAGATGGGGAGAGGGAGAGGGAGAGAGAGAGAGACAGAGAGAGATAGAAAATCCCAAGCAGGCTCCATGCTCAGCACAGAGCCCAACTCAGGGCTCAATCCCATGACTCTGGGATCATGACCCAAACCAAAATCAAAAGTCAGATGTTCAACTGACTCTGGGATCATGACCCAAACCAAAATCAAAAGTCAGATGTTCAACTGACTGAGCCACCCAGGCACCCCTGTTTTTAAGATATCTGAACCTTGTGAATTGTAACACATATAAGCATACCTCCTCTCTAATAAGGAAGTATATTTACACTTCCCACTTATAGAATAAGACATATGTATTGATAAGGATGGGATATAGATGCAGTTTTATGTGCAGGAAAATCGACTGCCTAGAAGATGATGTTGTAACTACCTGGATTCCCACAAAGTAGCAAAATGCTACCGAATTCAATCAAACTCAGCTAGTTTTTTTTTTTTCTGGAAGTATTCCTGTATATTGGGGAAAAAGAAAGGACTAAAAACTCAACAAAATTAAAATTTTCTCATAAAGAAGCAACTCACCATTAGAGAGTGGTATTGTTGGCTCTTCTAAGGAATGCAGTGGAACCTATCTGGGCCACTTTCCCCAGGACCATTGTGCCAGTGTACAAGAATGCATGTTCTTCATAAACAAACAAACAAAAAAAATTACTAGCTGCAAAGAGAAGAAAGTGTTCCAGGGTGTACAAATCCCACGCCAACATCCAAAATAATGGCAAATACTGTTCTGATCTTAGCAACCCAAAGTAACCTTTGAGCCATTTATTTATTCAACACATATTTCTTGAGCAACTATTATGGCCCTGGTACTGTATTAAGGGATATAATCATGATCTCTGCCCTAAAAAAGCTTCATCTTACATATCTCTGGAATAGAATGTTTTTGGAATAGAACCAAAGTTAACATAATGTTTATTTCAGCTTCCATATTCACTCACACAGCTACTGGTGCCATCCAGTTTGGGAAGCTAGAACAATTGACAGTAACTCTCATCTCTGCCAAGTACACATTTTTGGCCTGATCACTTGGAATTCAGTGTATGTCAATAATATAAGCCAATGAAATCATCAGCTATAAGGCTAACTTCTTTTGGCTTCTTGATTAAATTCCTATAGTCAACTAGGTATTTTTTCCACAATCAGAACTTTTATTGTTTAAAAAAGGGGGATGGCACCTGACTGGCTCTTTCAGTAGAGCATGTGATTCTTGATCTTGGGGTCATGCATTACAGCCTCATGTTGCGGGTAGAGCTTACTTAAAAAGAAAAAAAAGGTATTTGTTTTTCTTCTCCCCTCTTCCTATACCTGTGTAAGAGGGAAAAAAAAAATTTGTAAGAAGAAAATAGCTTAGCTAAGGGTAGGGAATAAGGTTTTTATTTTATTCTAGTATTTTGTTTGTTTTGAGAGAGAGGTTGCAAGTGAGCGAGTGGCAGAGAGAGGGAGGGAGAGAAAGGAAGAGAGAAGTGGGGCTCCCCCAATGCTGGGCTGGAACCCACGAACTGTGAGATCATGACCTGAGATGAAGTCAGATGCTTAACCAACTGAGCCACCCAAGTGCCCCGATTCTATTTTATTTTATGTAGACTCTGTGCCCAACATGGGGCTTGAACTCATGACCCCAAGATTGAGAGTCGTACACTCCACCGACTGAGCCAGCCAGGCACCCCTCCATGTAAAGGAAACTTAAAAAGTCCTCAGAGGAGTGCCTGGGTGACTCAGTTAAGCATCCAACTTCAGCTCAGGTCATGATCTCACAGTTCATGGGTTTGAGCCCCCCATTGGGCTTTGTGCTGACAGCTTGGAGCCTGGAGCCTTTTCAGATTTGTGTCTCCCTCTCTCTCTGCCCCTCCCCCGCCCCTGCTCTCAAAAATAAACAAACATTAAAAAATAATAATAAAATAAAAAATAAAAAGTGCTCAGAGGTTCAACGAGATTTTGACCTTCACAAAAGCATGGGCCTTCTGCTACCCCTTTGGCCAGAAATCCAGGTAAGAGGATCTTGCCATTCTGCATACCTTTCCTCTCCCTTAGAGGCCTGAGGTTTTTGGGTCCTCCTACCATTTGACCAGCCAGCCTCCTCAAATTCCTTTCATTAGGGCCACACCTTCTCTGGCAAACTAACAGCCCAAATACTTGCAGATTACACTCTATATACAACCATATTTTTGCCAAATATTTACACCTGACTGCTCTTTTCCACGAAAGACAAAGGTATAATGATTTACAGAAGCATCCAGTGTTTTTCCAGTCTCCCAGCTCATCAGAAGAGAAACTCTGAAGTATGAGGGCTCACATTCTTATTTCAGTCTGTCATAGTAAGAGAGAAACCAAACTGTACATGAGGGAGAAGTATTATAGTTATTATGCAAGTGTGTTACTTCCCTTTTAGAGTAGGATACTACCTGCATCCTAAATGAGTGTCTTACTAAAAACAAGTGCCACAAAAACACTTGTGGAAAAATGAAATGGCCCTTAGTGTAACCAAATTTGTTGCCTTTTAACAACAAATTTTGCTATTTGTTTCTTCTTGTTTGTCTTATGTGTATTGTTTCCCTCCACCTGTAATACTTGGATAGTACATACTCATTCACACACTTGAAAATATTTATTGAGCACCTAGTATGTGCCAGGTACTGTGCCACATTCTGGAGACACAGCAATGAACACACTAGACATGATTCCTGCCTTTTGGGGAACACAGTGTAATTATGTCAATAAGCCTAACTCCAGTTCAAGTGTCCTAAGTATCACCTTATCTGGGCAGCCTCTATGATCTCATCTAGTTGGATAAGGCATCCATATTCTCTGGGCCTCTGGTATCTTGTCCATAATTCACATTGGAGAATTCCCCAAACTAAGATCCCTGAAGGGCCACATCTTCAACTGGAGAACAAGAAAAAAGAACTTGACCTACCAAAGGAAAGGGTAAGGAAATCTGACTTTCTCCAACTTAATTGAGGATGGAGTAGATAAAAAGAAAACTCATCTCTAAGAATCTCTAAACAAGTTTACTAGCATATTGAGGGACCCAGAATTTCACACTACTGGTGTGAACCAGAAAATCCTGAGCTGAAAACTATAAAGGTGATCATGTTAGTGCCCGCCCCCCTCCATCCTGTACCTTGCATAAGCAAAAGTGAATCCTCTGGAAATCCTATAGGTAAGGTTCCAAGAAATATGACCTCATAATAAAATATCACCAAAAAAAACACAAGGAAATAATGAACTTCAGAATAATATCAGCAATGACTGCAAGTATTCTAGTTATCAAATATGGAATATAAATAATGTATATGTGTGACATTGTGATATAATAAGAAATACATGTTTGGTCTCTTTCCTGGTTCTTGGCACAGAGCTCCTAAAACCCTTGTAATTTTCTGAGTTATAGGGGTAAAAGGAGTATATTTTCTTATTCATAACAAGCCCCTTTTTCCATCACACCTGAGTTCATGCTAATCAGTTGACTTAAAGAGGGCCCCTAGATAACCTCAGGATGGGGCTAATGCCAGAAAGACCAAAAGATTAGAGGGGTTAGAACTTGCAGCCCCACCTCTGACCTCCTGGGAAGGGAAGGAAGCTGGAGATTAAGATCTATAAAAACTTGAACAATAAGATTTAATGAGCTTCTGGGTTGGTGAATGCATCCATGGGCTCTGACAGTAGTATATCCCAAATTCCTCAGGGACAGAAGCTCTTAAGCTTAGGAACCTGCTGCACCTGGCCCTACATACCTCTTCATCTGGTTATTCATTTGTAACCATTATAATATCCTTTATAATAAACGAGTAATAGAAAGTGAAGTGTTTCCCTGGGTTCTGTAAGCCATTATAGCAAATTATTGAACTTGAGGAGAGGATCATGGGAACACCCCTGATTTATAGCCAAGTCAGACAGGAGTGGGGGTAACCCAGGGACCCACTACCTGCAATTGGTATCTGAAGGTTGGGGGTGGGGGCCGGACAATCTTGTGTTTGTTTTGGAGTGATTAGATGTGAGATTGACTCAGACCACATTGCTGTCCTGGAAAAGCAAGGGGGTGGGCGTAGAGGGAGGTGCAGGAGCCATGGTAATGTGGACAGCTACTAAAAGCTAAAAAAGACAAGGAAACAGATTCTCTCCAGAGGCCCCCCAGAGCCTTGATTTTAGACTAGTGAGACACAATTGAGACTTTTGACATATAGAACTGTAAGATAATAAATTTGTGTTTTGGGTTTTTTTTTTTTTTTAAGAAAAACGACCTTATATCTTGGAATAATTTTAGGTTTATAGAAAAGTTGCAAAGATAACACAGAGAGTTCCCAGCTAGCTTAAACCTAGTACCTAATGCCAAAAAAAAAAAAAAAAAAAAAAAAAAAAAAAAGACGTTAGAGCAGCTTTAGGTTCACAGCAAAATTGAGAAGGTAGAGACTTCACAGATAATCTCTGCCCCCAATATAGGAATTTGTATTTTTTAAGCCACTAAGTTTGTGGTAGTTCGTTAAAACAACAGTAAAAAACAAATACAAAGGCAAATGATGTTCTGAGGAGGAAAAAAAGATGATGTACCATATAATACATATATACATACATATAATACATATATATACATATATATATATGGTAAATAAAATTGGCTTTATTAAATAATTCATGAATTGGGCAGCATCCCATCTACCAATTAGAAGGGAGCTCTGAGTTCAAAATGGAAGATTGTTATATGCAGAAGCAGGATGGGACAAGGAAGTTCAAAGAGTGGATTATTTCAGGCCAAGTTACCATCCCTTTGAGAATAGCTGGGGTTTTATCAAGCAGATTACCTCACTAGCATGGACCAGGAAATTCCAGACCGGCTGTTTTAAAATGTGACTCCTGGGAGAGGCTGAAATTGCAGTTAGGTTAGGTATTAAGTCTTGGCAGGACTAAGCACAGGTGACTCCACAGGCCTGTTGTTTCTTTTTAACAATGCTCAAGAAAAATGAGAGAATATTTAACCGAAAATTCAGTATAATTGTTACCTCTAGTGGAGGGTATGGAGCATATATATGCAACCACCCAAGAACAGGGCTGCGCTAGCCTCTATGTGGCCAACAACAGCCCAGAGATCCACAGCCTAGCTGCAGGTGGAGCCTTTGTACCTGAGGAAAAGGCCCCATCCTCCTGGAGCAGATTTCCTTCCCCTTGGTAGGACCTTTGTGAGTGCCCATCTTGTACCACAGTGCTAGCAACCCCACCAAGGGACTTCAGAGGTTCTGCAATATTCTACTTTTCAAGCTGGTTGGACAGTACATGGGGCTTATTTTTTATAATTATCTTTCAAACCATATATACACATATACATTATATACTCTTCTATAAGTATTATTCACAGTTTTTTTAATGGTAAAATATTCAGCTATATGATGAAATGTAGTACCCTTCCACTCTGTGCAGAGCTTTGCCAGTACTTGAACACCATTCTCACCCTGTGTACAATCTAAAAATCAGGGAGTTCTGAAGGATATTAGAATGATGCTTTGTTTTGGGGGCACGTGGGTGGCTCAGATGGTTGAGTGTCTGACTTCGGCCTAGGTCATGATCTCATAGTTTGTGTTCGAGTCCCACATAGGCTCTGTGCTGACAGCTTGGATCCTGGAGCCTGCTTCAGAGTCTGTGTCTCCCTCTCTCTGCCCCTCCTCCACTTGCACTCTATCTGTCTCTCTCTCTCTCTCTCTCAAAATAAACATTAAAATTTTTAAAAAAGAATGATGCTTTGTTTTTAATATATTTTTTTGAATTTTCCAGGCGTATTTTTTTTTTTAAGTTATCTCTACATCCAACATGGGGCTTGAACTCACAACCCTAAGATCAAGAGCCATGTGCTCTACTGGCTAAGGCAGCCAACCACCCCTGGAGTGATGCTTTTCTTAACTCCGTGCTAGCTCTTTTCAGAGTTGGGGCAAGTTATCCTCAAGCAAGAAAATAGGATTCCCCTTCTTTCAGGATTCCCCCTTTCTTTCTTAGCCCTATCTTAAATGAGGTTTTGTCTGTGTTCTCACCCAGATATTGTACACAGTGGTAGGAGCTAAATGTGCAAACCACAGAGAAGTTAGGGGGCACCTATAATCCAAGAAAGCTCCCTCAGGGGCACCTCCATTGGTTAAGCATCCCACTGTTGACTTTGACTCAGGTCATGATCCTGTTGTTGGAGCACCTCATCGGGCTCTGCTTGGGAATCGCTTTCTGCCCCTTGTGTGTGCATGTGCACGCACATTCTCTCTCAAAATAAACATTCAAAAAATTAAAAAAATTAAAAAAAGAAAGAAAGCTCCCTGAGACCCAAAGAGAAATTTCATTACTAGGTATCTAGTATGTCTGATAAAATCTGACATGCTGACATCAGAGAAAGCAAACAGACAGATGAACTTGGAAGGTTCTGTGCCAGCCTAGGAGTCTTGGATTCTAGATACTGCAACTATGAGATCGCCTTGACTCTTCCAAAGAAGCCTAGGACCTTTTCTTCTCTTTCTTTCTCCTTTTATTTTCTTTTCCTTTCTTAACAGAGCACCTTGGAAAGCAGAGAAGACTATGGAAACACCCCTCCCTCATTCCCATATAGTCGTGCTATCTTCAGAAGGGGTTACTTGGATCCACTGGTCTATCAGTTCAAGCCTCAAACCATGAAGAAGTTTTGCTACTTAAATGCAAGTTTCTCCTGCCCATCTAGACCTAAGACATGCTTGGCTCTTCTTAACTCTGATATTGGATCTAGACAAGTAACCAACTCACAGAGTGGCTGAGAGATTCACACCAGCACCCTTTTTTTTTTAATTGTTTTCAAATGTAAAAATAATATGTAATATTGGAAATATTCATAACATTTAGCAGAATAAAGAATAGGGGCGCCTGGGTGGCTCAGTCAGTTAAGCATCTGACTTCAGCTCAGGTCATGACCTCGCAGCCTGGTCAGTAAGTTTGAGCCCCTCATAGGACTCTGTGCTGACAGCTCAGAGCCTGGAGCCTGCTTCAGATTCTGTGTCTCCCTCTCTCTCTGCCCCTCCCCTGTTCATGCTCTGTCTCTCTCTGTCTCAAAAGTAAATAAACGTTAAAAAAAAATTTAAAAAAAATCACTTTAAAAAGAATAATAATAAAAAAATAAATTTGGTAGCTAACTACCAAACCTACCTCAGAAGAGGCTTTATAGGAGAATGCCTTTTTGCTTAAAATTTCACCAACAATGGATATTCTGTATATTTTTATTTTTTGTCAATATGATGAAAAAAACAATGGTACCCATTATTTCACTTGCATCTTCCTAATTACAAGTAGAGTAATAGAGAGAGAAAGAGAGAGAGAGGGAGGGAGGGAGGGAGGGAGGGAGGGAGGGAGGGAGGGAGGGAGATTCATCCCATAACCAGCTTCTTGGCTGGTTGTATTACTTAGGTGAATTACCCATCCAACTCCATATCCTATAGATGCTTGAAAATAAAGTTGTTTATTTTAAAGTTTATTTATTTCTTTTTGAGAGAGAGGGAGAGAGCACATGCAAGCAAGAGCAAGGGAGGGTCAGAGAGAGGGAAAGAGAGAATCTCAAGAAGGCTCTGAGCTCAATCTCAGGAACCGTGAGATCATGACCTGAGCCGAAATCAAGAGTCAGACACTCAACCAACTGAGCCACCCAGGTGCCCCAAAAATAAAGTTTTTCCTGAAACAACCCATTTTGCAGATGAGAAATATGGAAAATATATAGAGATGAAATTCAAACCCTCGTAAAACCCCCTTTTTACTCTTGAGGCTGCACTTTCTCCGCTATGTCACTTTATCAAAAAGCCTCAATTTAGGGGCACATGGCTAGCTCAGTTGGTAAAGCATGTGACTCTTGATCTTGGAATTGGATGTTCAAGCCCTACATTGGGTGTGGAGCCTACTTAAAAAAAAAAAAAAGCCTCATTTTACCCAAATATGGAAACCCCAAAGGGAAGTGGCTCACTCAAACACTCACAGCTCCATAGCTAGTTGCCCATCTCAGTGTAGACCACTCGTAGGCTTTTCACCACCCTGGTCTTCCCAGAAAACAATGTTGAAAAATGCCAAAAGGCTGTTCAGGCAAACATTTCAGATTTGCCTGCCTATTATCTGTGTCCTTAGAAATAAAGAACCAACCCAAAGTACAAGGGTCAAAGACAAAATAGAAACACCAAGAAACATGGAGACCTTGGCCCCATTCCATCCATATAACAGTCAAAGAAGAGGGCTTATAGCCCTACAAGTAAGCCCTAGTGAAAATGGCTTTGTCACTTCCCAACACCCACCTGCCAAACTACAAAAGTTTTTTAAAACTCTGAAGCTGAATGAACTATTAATCACAAGCATAAGTAGCAAATAGTTTGAGTTCTGCTCTTTATAAAATCAGGATGTTTATTTTACAGTTCTTTTATTTAATAACCCAGAATTCCAAGAATTCCATTTCTTTTTTCTCAAATGTGATTAACCCAATGAGAAATATAGGAAATGTGATTTTCTGATATTATTGTTCATATTGATCATAATCTCCTAAAGAAAATGGGGATGGAGGTAAATTATTTCTAAGACACTCCTAAACTCCTTTCCTTCCAAAAGCACCAATTAAATGCCTGTAAAATGAGTTGATAACAGTTTGAAGCTGGGTTCATGGAAGTTCAATAAACTATTTTTTCTACCTTTGTATGATTAAAACTTTCCAATGATAAAAAGGTAAAAAAAAAAAAAAAAAAAAAAAAAAGCCTATGTGCAGACAACAGATTGGACACTGAAGGTTCAGTGACAGATAGAACATAGTTCCTGTTCTTTTGAAGCAATAATCTCTCCTGTTATCACGTTAACATGTTACACATTACAAAACACTTTCAAATTTATTATCTGATTCATCCCATAAGCACATATTACAATTGCAAATTCAACTTGGAAGCCACCTAGTATCTTTTCTTTCCTTTTTTCCTGGTCTTTCTTCATTTTCTGTGATAAATCCAGTCTAGGGAGGGACAGATCTCTAACCAACTGGATCGTGGTTTCAGGTTGGAGGGGTGGGCTGAACCAGGATGGGGAGATTTTTCTTTATTCTATGAGTGGGGCCCTGGGAGGAGTTCGTTTCAGGATGCTTCAGACAGAATTATCAGAATCTTAAATGGCATCTCCACCCTTTTAAATACTTAAGAGTGAGTCTTTCACTCACAAAATCTTTCTTTGAATTCAAGGTGGTTCTCCTGTTTCAAGACAGTTAAACCAGGTCACAAAAAAAGAGCCACTTTCCCAAGATTAGATAGCAAAATGGAGTAAAATTTCCTTAACTTAGACTCACAGAGTCTCTCTTGATGAAGCCCAACCATGAAGGGCAGAGAATTTATGCTTTACAAGTAAATTACGTTTCTCATCAGCTTGATCACCTACTCCACAGAACTGCACAAGTAACCCATTCACCTTCAGAATGTTGTCACCCTCTCAGCTTTCAGAGACCATAAGAATATGTTTCGTGCTGCAATTTCTTTTAGAATTTTCTTCCTACCAATTTTCTCCCATGTGTTTATAGGATCCTTTACTGTGTAAAAATGTTCACTTCTAAACCAGTTAGTCATGAAAATTTTCTTCAGAGAGCTCAGCCATAGTGGCTTGTGCCATCTTGCTCCTTGGTTCTCTAGTTCTTAAGTGTGTGAAGAAGAGCATGAGTTTATGCACATAGACTAGCCTGATTGTCAGAGATAAGCACTCCCTTATTGTTCCCATCTCATCCACAATTACTTCATTCTTCCTGTCTCACGTTTCCCTATTTGCAACCTAGAATTGGGTGCTTCCCCACTCCTTCCTAGAAGTTTAGATAGATTTTGATGTAAAAGCAGGGCCAAGAGCTCTCCAAATTCTTTCCGAGTCACAGCTCAACAATTGTTTCCTTGCCGAAAGATCTACACCAACCACTATGGTGCAGACAACACAATTTCCCACAACAGAAGTAGACAAGGTAAAAGATGGTGGACAGAGGTGAGATGGCTGATAAAAAGACCCAGTTCCCCTAATCATCACCCCTCCAGCTTTGTTGGGAGACCATAAGGACAATCAGCCTGACTCACAGCCAGCGCTACTGCTCCCAGATCACAGAGAGTTAAGAAGTGAAACAGTGCTGGGCCCCAAGGTTGCTGGATGACAAGCATTATGGGATATATTCGTCCCAGGACTAGCTGTTCCTTTCTCGCCTCCTCAGAGTTTAGCATCAGCCTCATCTCATTCATGTTCTCATTGCTGAGAATCCTTGTTACTGACACAAAGATAAAGATAAAGGGCCAGACTAGAAGACACCCCTACAGCCCCAGGTACAAGAGCTGGCTCAAGTTGAGGAAATCAAATTGCTCAAGAATGGGAACCAGATTTTCTCCAGTGGCTCTAAGCACCACCTATTTTCAGCAACTCCTGCACAAGCCATGCTACAGAGATTCAGTAGAGACTGCATGCATGAGTGGCCAGAGGAAAAAAGCTCCTATTATCCCTAAAACTTCTCAGCATCTGCAAGAACACCAAGTAAGGAGAAGGGCAACCAATGAAGCATGGGCTGAAAGTATGACCTCATCAGGGTGAGCTCCCATTGGCTGAAATTACTCTGGGCAAGACTTTCACATAGTATATTAACCCTTGTCAGGAACACAGACCCCATGAGGGACCCCTCTCCTCCCCTATTGCTCCTTATTTTCAAATTAAGAAAAGGGGATTATGGGGAAAAAATAGACCTGTCCCTAACACTTTTCTTAAAGCATACATAAACAGTGGTTATGAGAAGATTTAGATATCCTCTCCCTAGAATGTATTTTTCAGTGTGTTTTGGATAAAAAAGGAGTCACCTGCAACAGATTGATAATGGAAAGTTGGAGAGGAGGAGACAGAGTGAATGATCAGTATCGTTCTAAACCTGCAGTGGAATGGTTAGAGGGACAAAGACCAAAAAGAATAATAAAAATCAAAATGCCTTGGGGCAGACTGATAAGAAACTGATCTTGTTTCTGCAACTTTTTTTTTTTTTTTTTTTTAAGTAAAATCTGCCAATGTGGGGCTGGAACTCACAACCCCAACATCAGATGTTGCACGTTCTACCAACTGAGCCAGACAGGCTCCCTGAAAGTTATTTTTTAAAGTTATCTCCATAGCTACAATCTCCATTTTTAGTGAAAACTGCCAAAAGGTGTCCTGTTTTGTTTTGTGTTCTTTTTTTTTTTTTTTTAAGTAAATATCAGCAGACTCACATTCTCTTGGACTTAAATCCTGTAAGGAATAAAGTTCTCAGTAAACCTGCCTTCCTGCTATCAACACCCCATTATTTGACATAACCAAGAACAAAAGATTCTTTCACGTATGCATCAAAAACTTTTGCATTTAGTGACTAAAGTCAAGGGAAAGGAAGGTACAACTACTAAAACAGCCTTGATTCCATCAAGTAGAAGTTGTTCTCACTTAAGAGCTGATTTGCAAACAAGGCATGTGAGGACTGAATATTTGAGCAGGGAACCCTGTTTCCATACTATAGGCAGAGGCTGCTTGGGAACATAATTATATATTTTCTTCTAAATTGTTTTAAACTTAAAATTGACAGAATGTAATATGCTGGATTGTTGCATGTTGTTGTTTTCCTAAGGGCTTAAATACAGCTATTCTCTAGAGAAGTAGGCTAAACCAATGACTGGTTCACTTTCGATACAGTGTAACTCCCACACCAGACTCCTACTTTGTGGCCAGGCCTATTAAGAGTTCGAAACACGTCGGAACCTGTGGCAAACTCTTCAAACTGGAATTCTACAAAAGATAAATTTTACCACAGTGAAGCAGGACTAAAGACCAAAATCCTCTGGAGAGAATGGATTCTTATTTGGGGATGTCCTTGGGAAACATATCGTGCAAGGTACAGGCTGTGAGGAAGAGACATTATTCACCTAGTGGTCATGTCCCAGATGCCTTGTGAAACCTTTTATCTGTGACACCTTCACTCATTCAGGTGACCTTTATGCAGCACTTCTATGTGCCTGGTAGTATTATTCTAAAGATGTGTCAAACTCCTCTTGATTTATGCTTAGCTCCCACCACTACCAGAAATAACCTATAAGTGATAAGTCTATTCCCTTTTGTAAGCTTCCTTAATAAATTTTACTATTTGTTGAGCACCTACTATGTGCCAAGTACTTTCCATCAGAGGTTTCCAAACTTTCTCTCAGTAAGTTGTCCACCATTCCCTTGGGCCAAAAGAAATATCTAACAGCTCCATTTATTAAACAATTAGATCTTCGCGAAGCCTGGGGGGTCAGTTGGATGAGCGTCCAACTCTTGATTTTCATTTTGGGTCATGATCCCGAGGTCACTGGATCAAGGCCTGCATTGGGCTACATGCTAAACATGAAGCCTGCTTAAGGTTTTCTCTCTCTCTCTCTCCCTCTGCCCCTCTCCCCCACTCATGCCCTCTCTCTAAAAAAAAAATAATTAATTAATTTAATTTAATTAAAATACTAAATAATTAGATCCAAACAAATTAAAAAGCATTTACATATTCACAACCTAGTAGTTATTTGGAAAAAATAATGCATGTAAATTGAAAGAAAAATATTTTTATTTTATTCTTTTTTAAAGTCCTTTTTAAAGTTTATTTATTTATTTGGAAAGACAGAGAGACCATGAGCAGGGGTGGGGCAGAGAGAGAAGAGAGGGAGAATCCCAAGCAGACTCCACGCTGTCAGCACAGAGGCCAACATGGGGGTCAATCTCATGAACCATGAGATGATCACCAGAGCTGAGATCAAAAGCTGGAGGCCTAACCAACTGAGCCATCCAGTGCCCCCTTATTTTATTCTTAAATAACCACAATTATTTATTAATGAGATTCATGCACCTACTGCACACTGCTCAACTTCTTAATCGGATCAGATACCACCACCCTCATTCTGTGTTCCACGTTGATTTTCATATGGTATTTGCCTTTTATCTCACTGAAACCCCCACTCTGTGAAGATACCACAACACAGGACTCAAGGAACGTAGCACAATCTAATGTTGAAATTACCAACTGCCTCTGGTACCCAACATAAGTCATTGTGTTCCCTCAGAAATTTGCAAATCCCACGGTGGTCCCATGTGAGTTCACTGCAGAGCCTTAGGGTGCCCCAACACAGTTTGGGAACCATGGACGTGCACTCTTCCACTTCAGCCTCAAAACAGACCTGCGTTGTAGGTACAACTACAAATGTACAGATCTGGGAAATGAGGCTGAGGACAGTTAAGTAATTTACAAAGCTCACGTAGCTAGTAAGTGGTGGCTCTGGGAACTAAAGCTAGGTCTGCCAGACTCAACATCCACATGCTCTTCCTGTTAACCATGCTACGTCTCATCGGCTCTGCAGGATATTAGAATCAAAGACTCTCAGATCTGGAAGGGATATCAGGGGTAACATAGTCCCAGCACTCAGAAAACTAATGACTGAAAAGTGCAATGATTTGACCAAGGCACGCACCTGCTTTAAAGACAGAGGTGAAGCCCAGGCTACTATGTGGATTCTTCATCCAGTGGCTTCTTGAGAAACCATGCATGGGAAGTAAAAAGAAAAAAGTTAAAATTACCTATCTAGGGGCACCTGGATGGCTTAGCTGGTTGGGTGTCTGACTCTTAATTTTGCCTCAGGTCATGATCTCAGGGTTCATGGGATTCAACCCCACAACAGGCTCTTTGGTGATAGCACTGAGCCTGCTTGGGATTCTCTCTCTCTCCCTCTCTCTCTTCCCCTCCCCCACTCATGTGTGCCCACATACCCATGCACACTCTCTCTCACTCAAAATAAATAAATAAACATTTTTTAAAAAACTGCATATCTAGGGATGCCTGGGTGGCTCAGTTGGTTAAGCATCTGACTTCAGCTCAGGTCATGATCTCAAGGTTTGTGAGTTTGAGCCCTGCATTGTGTGAGCTCAAGCCCCATTGGGGGCTCCTCACTCTCTCTCCTTCTCTCTCTGCACCTCATGGGATTCTCTCTTTCTCCCTCTCTCTGCCCCTTGCTCACTTGCACTCTCTCTCTCAAAGCAAAACAAAACAAAACACACTGCATATCTAAAATGTCTTAATTGTATCTTCAAATTTGATTGATAGTTTGACTCAGAATTGGATTTTAAGTTAGAAATCAATTTCCATGGGACATTTAAAGGCATTTCTCCATTGCCTTTTAGCTTCTAATGGCATTTTTGAGAAATATGATCATTCTTATTTCTGTCCCTTTGTGGACGCCCTGTGTTTCCCCTCTGGAAGCTTCTGGGATCTTCTCTTTTTATTTATTTATTTATTTATTTTTGGTAATCTCCACATCCAACATGGGGCTCAAACTCCCGACCCTGAGATCAAGAGTCGCATGCCCTTCCAACTAAGCTAGCCAGGCGCCCTGGGATCTTTTCTTTACGCAGGTTCCAGGGTTTGGGAGTGATGGCTGCTGTGCTGCACAACCCAGATTCCCCTTAAGGAATGCAGGACTTACTCCCCCAGCTTCTGGGAATGCTGCCATGACCCGCAGCTGTCAGCCCTCTCCGCAGAATGCTTTGGCTGAAGAAAACCTCCAGCGTGGCCTGTACTGCATAGCTGAGAACATGGGAGTGTGAACAGCTCAGCTCCCTCACCTCAGCTGGGAACAGCTGTGAAGACTCATCCCAGCTCTAGAGCTCCCTGTGGAGCTCAGCTGAGATCTTCCCTGGGCCTGCACCACAACCCATTTCTTCCTCTGCCCAGTCTTGTTTCCTTCTCCTTCCTTCCACAACTATTGACCCCAAGTACACCCTCTCATAAGTGCCCTGCCTGCTACTTTCCATCTCTGAATTGGCTTCCCAGAGAAGCCACCTTGAAACTACAACATGCTTTGCATTCAACATGTCGAACAATCTGTTGGCCCCATATTATTGCTAATGTCTACCTGTATTGTGAATATGATGGCATTATGCCCATTTTATAGATGCACAAACTCTGGCTGTGGAAGCAACAAAACAAAACAAAAAATGAAAAACAAAAAACAGAACAACAAGGCCACACAGGTAGTAAGCAGCAGAAATGGGATCTGAAACTAGGTCTGCCTCAGTGCAAAATCAGTGCAGTGTTCATTTCTGGAGCGGCTATGGGAGTTTTTGATACACACACAGGGTCTCCGGCTTTCTGAGGAAGGAAAGAGGAGCAGGCATCTGCATGAGTGGAAACACGGGAGTCCAGGACACAGCATGAGCACAGTTACCCATCTTTTCTCAGTGCAAGGCGTTTTGTTCCTGTGGGAGAAAACTGACTGTGCCTGCTGCAATGGCTGATGTGCTGTCAGATACCATGGCAACCACTCAGATGAAAGCTGAATGTTTCTAGGTGAGAGGTTCTGATAAACAGTGGACTGGTGAAAAGAAACAAAATAAAGTTGGGGAAACAGAGATTCCATCTAGTGCTTTTCTCTTCGGACAAAGATTTGATATTTAATTTTATTTCCGGCAAAGCTCATGTGATATCGGAGAGATTCTTTCTTTCTGCACCTCAGTTGCTCTTTTGTAAAAATTAAATGGTTGGGGTAAAACTGACTGGCTCAGTTGGTAGAGCATGTGACTCTTGATCTTGGAGTCATGAGTTCAAGCCCCGCGTTGGGCATGCAGCTTACTTAAAAAAATAAATAAAATTGGGGCACCTGGGTAGCTCAGTTGGTTAAGCGTCTGACTTGGGCTCAGGTCTGATCTCACCGTTTGTGAGTTCGAGCCTCGTGTCAGGCTCTGTGATGACAGCTCAGAGCCTGGAGCCCGCTTCGGATTCTATGCCTCCCTCTCCCACTTGCACTCTGTGTCTTTCTCTCTCTCAAAATAGATAAATAAACATTTAAAAACATTTAAAATAAATAAATAAATAAAATCAAAAGGTTAAAATGAATAAATCCCATGGGTTTAAAAAATTTCATGAATAACCACATACTGCATTGAACACCTATTACCAAATCTTAGACCTTCATTCAGCAAATACTTACTGAATCCCCGCTAGGAGCTAGGGAAAGTTCTAGGCACTGGAGATGTGTAAGTCAACAAAACATTGGAAAACCCTGTGCTGCAGTTGCTCCCATTGCACTGGAACACTCACATAGTGCTCACCCTGTGCCAAGCAGAGGTCTGAGCACTTTAGACGTGACAACTTGTTTAATCGTCATGACGTCTCTATGAAGTAGGTACTATGAACATCATCCCCATTTTATAGATAAAAATGAAAGTACAGAAACATCAAGTTACACTAATCAGTTACGGAGCTGAGAGGTGAAGAGGTGAAGATGAAGCTGGCTTCAGAGTGTAGGCTTTTATGTCACTACTAACTCTGGGAAAGTCCAATGGCACTACTTTAAAAATGTATTGTTTTTCAAATTCTTGCCAAAAGATAATGGCCTTGTAAACCTGGCATAGAAGGCCACTTTTGATACAGTCCATACTTAAAAGTTTTACAACTGAAAGAAAAAATTTATATTTGATGTTAATAGAAATTGAGAGACAGAAGTCATTCTTTTACTAGCCAAGTAAAATTCCAAATAGGAATGATAACCACACGTCACTCCAATACAGTTGTATAGCTATAATTTAAATGAATATAGTGCCAGCTGGGAGCTTTGAGAAATTTATTTTTCTTACTAAATTTCTTTCTGGTTTGTATATTCCTTGAAATAATCTGACAACTAGAAATAATCATCTTCACTTCATTTTGTAGGTGACAACTAATAATTATAATACACTGTGGCTATTGACTAATGTCACTCACAGAAGGCTCTCTATAACAAAGGAGGGTCTGTTGAAGAACTTGCTGGTTCTTGAGCTCTTGGGTGCGCCCTCTGGTGGTGACAATGGTCATGCCCAAGCTCAGGGCAAGCTCCAAAAGAAAGTGGTTGTCTGAGAAGCATGGGCAAATTTCCAGATTGTTCCATTAGTGCTGGAAGGGCTCTTTGATGTCATCTTGTCCAGGTACCTCATCTTACCGAGTGAAGAGTAAACTCGGGTTCAAGGGGAAAGGAGGCAATGGCAGATGCAGAGATAGAGCCCAGGCTCTATCTGGCATGATCAATGGCATGATCAACTGTCCCTGTTTTCCCATGTGGAACTTCTGGCCTTAAACTTAGGGAAGTCCAGGGAACAACAGAATGAGTTGGTCACTCTGCCTCTTGGTTCTAGTCGTCCAGTGCTTTTTACTTTTATTATTACTTTTTAAAGAATCACAGGTTTAAAAAAAAAAATTAAAGTTTAGTAATTATTTTGAGAGAGAGAGAGAGAAAGCGTGAGGGGGAGAGGAGCAGAGAGAGGGAGACACAGAATATAAAGCAGGTTCCAGGCTCTGAGCTGTCAGCACAGAGCCCAACATGGAGTGGAACCCATGGACAGCAGACCTCAAGATCATGACCTGAACCGAAGTCAGATGCTTAACGGATGGTTAAGGTATGGTTCTGACTGCCCTCTATCCAACAAATACCTCTTCTTCCTCCTGACTCAAGTCAGTAATTCCATCATCAGAGTTTAATTACTGCAGCTTAAGCCAAAAAAAAAGCTTTACTCCTTTTTCTAACTTATTTTCTTTTATTTTAATTTAGAGAGAGTGTGTGTGTGCATGCAAGTGGGAGAGAGAGGCAGAGGGACAGAGAGAGACAGACAGACAGACAGACAGAGAGAAACTTAAGCAGGCTCCATGCTCAGCATGGAGCCCAACACAGGGCTCTGTCCCAGGACCCTGAGATAATGACCTGAGCCAAAATCAAGAGTCAGAAGCTTATCCAAGTGAGCCACCCAGAAGCCCCACAAAGGCTTTATTCTTATTAATGCAAATTCCCTTTGCAAAGGTTATGAATCAGCCATCAGTCTCTCCAAATAAAAGACTCAGAGCTCAGAAGCTCCAACTACTTCCTGGCCTTTCCAGTGCACCGGTCCTTGTCTGTGTGTACAAGATTCAGGCTCACACGCTCATGCAGGCTCTTTGCCAGTCTGCATTTCCTCTGCCTATGCTCCTTTCCATGCCCCTTCACTCGCTGGGGATATCCCTCCATCCAGATCCCATTATAGGGTCACATGAGACAAGTGTCTCATAGAATAAAGTCTAAACTCCTCTCCTTGCTTGTGAAGACCTGTTTGATTTGCTAACAGGTAAGCTTTCAAGTATAAGGCCTTGGTCTCTCTATATATTCTATAGAATACATTTGCCATATATTTCCAGAACCTAACCTGGTGCACAGTATGCAGAACTGCTCAAAAAATATACATGTCGGGACCCCTGGGTGGCTGTCACTTAAGCATCCAACTTCAGCTGAGGTCATGATCTCACCATTGGTGGGTTTGAACCCTGCAATGGGCTCTGTGCTGATAGCTCAGAGCTTGGAGCCTGCTTTGGATCCTGTGTCTCCCTCTCTCTGCCCTTCCCCACTCACACTATCTCTCTCAAAAATAAACATTGAAAAAAAAATCTAAAAATATGCATGTTGATCCACTGATTCAGCTCTTTCTGCACACATTTATCACCCAAGACTTCCTGACTAAAGCCTCCTCTCACAAACTCCCAATAACACCCTGACCTTGCACATGCACTCAACAGTCAGAATTTATCGGCTGTACCTAGATTCTTGAACTTTTTACTCTGGAACTCCCTGCTTTTCATCTCCATCAACCTAGTCTACCCACCCTTCAAGGTCCATTCAAGTCCTGCTTTTGCCACAAGGCTTCCTGAGCACTCCAACCTGCCATGACTCCTCCTTTGCCATATAACTGCTGTGCTAGCTGGCTCTCCAGCTTAAATTGTCCTGGGTTTCTGCACTGCCCTGGGGCTGCAACCTTACACTATTCATCCCCTGGGTTCCTTTGCCTGTGTTGCCTCCCTGAAGATCTGTCTTTTTTCCAGCTCCCTCTCTCAGATGCCTGACACAGTCTCACAGCTTCAACTATTCCCTCTCCGTTGTGGATTCATAATCTAGATCTTCAAAATTCTATCCTTTCTTCCCAGTGCCTGAGCCAAATTTCCAACTACCAACCAAACATTTCGATTGGACTTTGCTGCCATTACCTTTCTCACCAAATGAAGCCCTGACTTGTCAGGTGATACCATTACCCTCCTTCCCTCCAGTCACACAGGCTGGAAAATACTAAGACTGAGGTAGGGATCAGGGATGAGGGAGACAGGCAAATTAAGTACCAAGACATAACAGTTCTTCTTGAGAGAGATATGTCAATATTTCATCAGCACCATCACCACCACCAGTTCATAGTTCACATGGCAGTCAGAGTGATCTTTTAAAAATATGAGATGGTTGGGGTGCCTGGGTGGCTCAGTTGGGTAAGCGGCCGACTTCGGCTCAGGTCATGATCTCACGGTCCGTGAGTTCAAGCCCCACGTCGAGCTCTGTGCTGACAGCTCAGAGCCTGGAGCCTGTTTCGGATTCTGTGTCTCCCTCTCTCTGACCCTCCCCCATTCATGCTCTGTCTCTCTCTGTCTCAAAAATAACTAAACGTTAAAAATTTTTTTTTTTTTTAAATGTGAGTTGGTCATGATGCCTGCATGGCTCAGTAGCTTTAAACGTCTGAAGCTGGGTTTCAGCTCAGGTCATGATCTCATGGTTTATGAGACTGAGCCCCGCATCGTGCTGTCAGCACAGAGTCTGCTTGGGATTCTCTCTCTCCCTCTCTCTCTGCTCCTCCCCTCCTCACGCACGCACCCTTGTGCGTGTGACTGTTCTCTCTCTGTCTCTCAAAATAAATAAACTTTAAAAAATTTAAATGAAAGTGTGAATCAGTCAGGGTACTGGGGTGACTCAGTCAGTAGAGCATGTGACTCTTGATCTCGGGGTCATGAGTTCAAGTCTCACTTTGGGTATGGAGTTTACTTAAAAACAAATAAAGAAATTAAAAGCAAAATGTGAGTCAGATTCCCTTCACTCCCCATACATAAAAGTAAAATTGTGCAATGACTTCCTATTGCACATAGAATGAAGGACCCACATGGTCTGGCACGTGTTGCTCCCTTTATCTTTCTCAGCTTTCTCTCTCCTGGACTCCAACAAGATCTCTGAGCATTTACCTTTGGGGTTCGCCTGCTAGAGAAACTTGTCCCTGACTGTTTGCATGGCTAGCATTTTTAAAAACCATCTTCACCTTGAACCCAACCCTAAGTTTTTTGAGAAATATCAGAAGGGTTACTTATGATCTCCCATATTTTGGTTATACTTGAGTTTGTACCTGAAGTGACCTATGTCCTCCTCTCTAATAACATAATTCCTGTTTCTCCTTGATAGTCCAGCCAAGGGGCACCTGGGTGGCTCACTTGGTTAACACTTTGACTCAGGTCATGATCTCACAGTTCGTGGGTTTGAGCCCACGTCGGACTCTGCCTGACAGTGTGAAGCCTGCTTGGGATGCTCTGTCTCCCTTTCTCTCTTCCCCTCACCCCTCTCTCTTCCTCTCTCTCAAAAATAAATAAATAAACATTAAAATATTCAAAACTAAACAAATAAGTAAAGTCCAGCCAATATTGTCTCCTCCTTGAGACTGACACAGCTGAAATCATCCCCCGCCATGAATCTCATAGAACTTAGGATCAGAACTATCATTCAGTACTTATTAGACCCTCTCCTTGTTTCAGTGTTGTCAGTTTTTAAGTATGTATGTATATTGTTTTATTTTTCAGATATAAAATTTCTTCTGAGAGCAAGGACAGTCTTTATATTCTGAATTGTATCAAGTCCACTACACCTAACTTAACATCTGTACAGCCCTTTATTTCCTTTTTAAAGTGGAAATTCTTTTTTTTAATTAACTTATTTTTGAGAGAGAGAGAACACATGTGAGAGAGGGGCAGAGAGAGGGATTCTCTCTCTACTGAGAAAGAGAGAGAATCCCAGGAGATGCAGAGGGAGAAGGAGAGAGAAAGGGAGAGAGAGTGAAGAGCCTGGAGCAGGGCTCCAGCTCACGAATGGTGACATCATGATCTGAGCCGAAGTCAGGTGCTTAACCAACTGAGCCACCCAGGTGCCCCTGTACAGTCCTTTAAAAGACATTTTAAATAGCTAACGGATATATCTCTTAAAATAATAACTTCACTTAAACTTCCCTTAAAATTAATTCACATTTGAAAATCAAAGCAATATAAAACAATGGAAAAGCCTTGTTCCCATCTTGTCCACATCTATCCATATCCTATCTACCTCATCTCTGAGCCTACAAGAAACCACTTTTATTAGTTTCTTATATATTATTCCTATGTTTCTTTCTTTAAATTTTTTTTTTAATGTTTATTTATTTATGAGAGAGACAGAGACAGAATGCGAGCGGGTTAGGGGCAGAGAGAGAAGGAGACACAGAATCCAAAGCAGGCTCCAGGCTCTGCACTGTCAGCACAGAGCCCAATGCAGGGCTCAAACTCACGAACCACGAGATCATGACCGGAGCTGAAACCGGATGCTTAACCAACTGAGCCACCCAGACACCCCGATTATTCCTATGTTTCCTTATGCTAATGTGAATAAATGTTAATATGTATTTTTCTTACTCCCCCTATGTATACAAAAGGGGCACATTCTTCACGCTGTTCTGTACCTTTCTCTTTGCACTTAGCAGCATATCTTGGAGATCTCTTTATAACAGTACATAGAGAGGAGATATTCCTGATCACTTTTTCCAGGCTACAGGGAATACCACTGTGTGGTTAGTTTATTTTACCTATTCCCTGATGATGGGCTGTTTCTATCTTTGCTATTATAAACAATGCTCTAATGAATAATCCTGTACATATCATTTCACATTTGTGAGGCTGTACCTGCAGATAGATTCCAAACAGTGGATTCCAGATTAAAAGGTAAATGCATCTATAATTTTCATAGATAGCTCCAGATTCCGGTTCTCAGGGCTATGGGATTTTGCATTCCCTTCAGCAATGGGAATGAGTGACTATTTCTCTATAGCTGTGCTAACGAACTCTTGGACTTGTGCTTTCTCATCTACAAGGAGAGCAATGGTACCTCAGTGTAGTTTCTGATTCTATTGCTCTCATTTTGACTGAGTTTGAGCATCTCTTCATATGATGAAGTTTTTTTTTTCTTTGACTATGGACTATCCATGTTCTTTGTCAATTTTTCTAGTAAGCTGCTATCTTTTCTCAGTTTCTAGGCTCACACTAGATTAAATTAGGTAGATTAACTTTAGTCCGCAGTATGAATTGTAAATCTTTTCCCCAGACTTATTTGTCTTTTGATTTTACTTATGGTATAATCAATTGTTTTTGATGGGGCACCCGGGTGGCTCAGTTGGGTTAAGCATCTGACTCTTTATCTTAGCTCAGGTCTTGATTTCAGGGTCATGAGTTCAAGCCCTACATTGGGGTCCACAATGGGTGTAGAGCTTAATTTAAAAAATTGTTTAAAATAAACAAACAAATAAACAAACAAACAAACAAATAATTGTTTTTGAGGGGCGCCTGGGTGGCTTTGACAGTTAAGCATCCGACTTCGGCTGAGGTCATGATCTCGCTGTCGCCTAGTTCAAGTCTTGCAATGGGCTCTGTGATGACAGCTTAGAGCCTGGAGCCTGCTTCACATTCTGTGTCTCCCTCTCTCTCTCTGCTTCTCCCCCACTTGTGTTCTGTCTTTCTCTCTCTGTCAAAAATAAATAAAATGTAAAAAAAAAATTTTTTTTAAAAAGAAGATATACAATGACAAGTGCATGAAAAGATGCCCCACAGCATATGTCATCAAAGAAGTGCAAATTAAAACAATAAAGAGATACCATTACACACCTACTAGAATCCTCCAAATTCAGAGCACTAACACCACCACGTGCTGGCAAGGATGTGGAACAGCAGGAATGCTAATACACTGCTGGTGGGGATGCAAAATAGTATAGCCATTTTGGAAGATAGTTTAGCAGCTTCTTACAAAACAAATCATCCTCTTACCATGCAACCTAGCAATTGTCCTTTATATTTACCCAAAGGAGTTAAAAACGTACGTTCTCCCAGGGCACCTGGCTGGCTCAGTGAGTTAAGTGTCCAACTTTGGCTCAGGTCATGATCTCACAGATTGTGACTTCAAGCTCACATCAGGCTCTGTGCTCACAGCTCAGAGCCTGGAGCCTGCTTTGGATTCTGTGTCTCCTTCTCTCTCTCTGCCCCTCCCCAATTTGTGCTCTGTCTCTGTCTCTCAAAAACAAATAAATGTAAAATAATTAATTACCTAATTAATTAATTAATTAATTAAAAAACAGACACAACTCCATTCTCATGGAGTTTACATTCTTGTGAAGGAAACAGACAAATAAAACTAGTATGTAAAATATCTAAAGTGTTAGTGTTGATAAGATTTGCTATCAGAGTAGATGTGGGGTTGAGGAAGAGGAGTCTAGACTTCCTTCATGATTTTTGCTCCGAGCAGCTGAAGGATAGAGTTACCGTTTACTGAGATGGGAAGACTAGAGGATCAAACTGGGAGCTGAGGAGGAAGAGAATGGGAAGCTCTGTTTTGGACATGCTACATTTGAAATGTCTGCTGGATAACCAATTAGGCCCCACTTGAGAATGTCAAGTAGGCAGTTGGATATACAAGTCTGGACTTCAGGTGAAGTCTAATGAAAAATATAATTCCAGTGTAGTAACCAAATGGGAGCAAATATAGATAGAAAATAGAAAATGTCTGAGGAATAAGCCTCAGGGCACCTCATTATTAATAGCTCAGAGAAATGAAAGGGAACCAGCAGACTGAGAGAGGGTGACCAAAGACACAGAAGTAAAACCAGGACTCCCTGGAGTCCTAGAAGCTAAAAGAAGCAACGGTTACTAGTTGGAGCATGGATCATCTATGTCAAGTGCTGACACAAGATCACATAAAATGAAGACTGACAATGAACCCCAGATTCAGTGATGTGGAGACTGATGGTAATCTGGAATAGTTTGAATGGAATGGTGAGCATGAAGGACTAACTGAACTAGATTTAAGAGACAATGGAAACAGAAATTAGAGACTGTGAGTAGGGAGAACTGCTTCAAAGAGCTTTGCTATAAAAAGAACAAGCAAAATGGAATGATGGAGAGTAGTAGGGTCAAGAGATAATTTTTAAAAAATTATTTGAGGGGCGCCTGGGTGGCTCAGTCGGTTAAGCATCTGACTTCAGCTCAGGTCATGATCTCACAGTCTGTGAGTTTGAACCCTGTGTTGGGCTCTGTGCTGACAGCTCAGAGCCTGGAGCCTGCTTCAGATTATGTGTCTCCCTCTCTCTCTGCCCCTCCTCTGCTCATGGTGTCTCTCTCTCTGTCTCAAAAATAAATTAAAAAAACATCAAAAAAAATTTTTTTAATTTTAAAAAAATAATAAAAAATAAAAAATTATTTGAGAGAGAGAGAAAGAGAAGGGGAGGGGCAGAAGGAGAAAGAGAATCCCAAGTAGGCTCCACACTCAGCGTGGAGCCAAATGTGGGGCTAGATCCCACGACCCTGAGATCATGACCTGAGCCAACATCAAGAGTTGGAGGCTCAACAAACTGAGTCACAGAGGCACCCCAAAATATGATTTTTTTTAATGGGGAAATTTTTTTTATATGCTGATGGAAAATCCCATAGAGACAAGAGAATTCAGGGATGAGAGCTGACATACATGGGATTGACTAACTTAGACAGAAGCACAACCCTTCATTCACTGCCTCAGGAGAGAAGGTCGAGAGCACAGATGCAGGCAAGTGGATATAGGTAGCAATGGAAGCTGACACAAGCTCTCTTCTGATTATTTCTGTTTTCCCAGTAAAACAGGAAGTGAGTCAATTGACAGTGTGAAGAAGAGAGAAAAAATAGAGAACTGAGGAGAGAGAAACTATGAAATAGTCATCTAGAAAATGGAAGGGTAAATGGACAAGAAAATCAAGTAGGATTGCTGGGAAGTGTTAAGAGACCTCTTTGGGTTAGTGATCATGACTAAGTGAAACCAGGCAGCATGCCTATGTGTTTCTCTAGCTGCATTCAGTTATGCAAGTACAGGAGTGATTAAGCAAAGAAATGGATTTGATGACAATTTGATTGGGTTTTACTTGGCTACACCACTACAGAGAATTAAGTCGAGACAAGGATGAACTGAATCCAGGCAAGGAAGTTGAGGATGGATACAAGTAGTCAATAGGATTGACAATGGGATTCCAGCTGAGTAAAGAGGGACATGAGGACATGAGGGGGGTAAAGGACAGGAGATTGATTAACTGTAGGTCCCATGGCACAGAAGGATAGATGGAGTTGGGATATCAAAGGAAGCAAGTTAGAAAGTGAGGAGATAGATGGAGAGTAAAATATATAAAATTGAAATCATTTCATAAGGTATCATCTTGGGAAGGGAGTAGCTAAGAAAGAATGGTAGAAAAGGTCACCCAAAGAGATGAGAACAAGGAACTGAGAGGCCAGGGACTTGAAAGGATCCTCTATATAAATACTGAAATAACCAAGAAAATGGAAGGAAAGTGTGCTGTTGACAGTCTCTAAAATGACCCAGGTGGTTCTCACTTCCCAGTATTCATGCCCTGTGTAATCCCTTCTTCCTGAGTAGGGAGGGGCTGAACCACTGACTCATTTATAACAAATTTATAACTCATTTATAAACATGTTGCTCGTTGGTATCACGAGCAACACGTGATACCAAGCTGGGTGAATATGGCAGAAGTGATGGGATATCATTTTCATATAAAGTTATAAGAAGACTATAGTTTCTCTCATAGACATTCCCTCTCATTCTCTCTTGGGTCACTTACCCTGGGGAAAGCCAGCTGCCATGTCATGAGGCAACCCTGTGGAGACCCCATTTGGTGAGAACTGAGACTGCCAACAACCAGGTGAGTAAGCTGGGAAGTGGATTCCCTCATTCTCACCCCAGTCAAATCTACAGATAAAACCCCAGCCTCAGCCAAAGCCTGGCTACAACCTCCTAAGAGACCCTGAGACAGAAGTACATAACTAAGCCATGCCCAGATTCCTTACTCACAGAAACAGTGACATGACAAATATTTGTTGTTTTAAGCCACTAAGTATCTGGGTAATTTGCCATGAGGCAATAGAAAACCAATACAGATTTTGGAACCTGGAAGTAGGGTACAGTTAAAAAAGAAAAAAAAAACACTAAAAATGTTGGGCTTTAGAAGAGGTCAGTGGCTTTGAGGAGAGTTTTGGTGAAAGTTTAAAGAGACTTGAAGGCACTTTTTGTGGAATTTTGAACTCAGAGGAGGCCACTGGTGAGGGCTTACAGGAAAGTAAGAAAAATCATTTTGGAAAGTGGAGGAAAAGGAGTAATTGTTATGTAAAGACAGAAATTTTAGTAACACTTTCATTTTCATTTATGAGGTAGATAGAAAATATGGCCTAATGAACAGAGTGATTTAGCTAAGGAGATTACCAAAGCAAATTGTTGAAGATGCCAGCTGGTTTATTGTTACTGATCAGAGTAAATGTGAGAGCAGATAGATAAATTGAAGAAAGGATTGTTAAACAAAAAGGAGCAAGGGCTTGATAGTGTCTAAGATCTCTACCTTCTCTAGACACCAATGATGCTAAAACAAAGAACTGGTGGGGGCCCTGGCTGCCTCAGTTGGTGGGGCATGCAACTTTTTTCTTTTTTTTTAATGTTCACTTTTGAGAGACAGAGATAGAGTGCAAGCAGGGGAGGGGAAGAGAGAGGGAGGCACAGAATCTGAAGCAGGCTCCAGGCTCTGAGCTGTCAGCACAGAGCCCAACACAGGGCCCAAACCCATGAACCATGAGATCATGACCTGAGCCCAAGTCGGATGCTCAACTGAATGAGCTACCCAGGCACCCCAAGCATGCGACTCTTGATCTGGGGTTGTGAGTTCAAGCCCTATTTTGGGACTAGAGCTTACTTAAAATTTATTTTAAATGGAAAAAAATTAAAAATTGGCTTTTGAGCAGAGATTAAATCCAGGACACTGAGAAAAATATGGTTTAAAGATGAAGCTGAGGACTGAAAACCCTTTTGTCAAAACCTCAGAAAGGTTAAGGGAGAGGCCTCAGAATACTAACTACTAAATCATCCATAGGCTCTTTAATCAGATTAAGGGTGTGCCTCACAGATCTGTTGGGAGGAAAGTGTATTTTGCATGTTGCAGGGATGTGAATCATCAGCGAGCCAGAAAGTCAAATATAGTAAGTAGGCAGGCCCGCAAATGGTCCCCAATGATCCCTGCCTCCTGGTATTCACACTCTTGTATAATCCCTTTCACTGAATGTGAGCTGGACTTGTGGGCTCACTTCCAACATATAAAACACAGGAAAAATGATGGGATGTTACTTCAGGGATTAGTTACAATAAGACTGTGGTCTTTGTCACAATTGCTCTTGCTCTCACCTTCATTTGGTCCTTCACCCAGGGGGAAGCCAGCTGCCACATTATCAAGCAGTCCTAAGAGGGCTTACACAGGAAGCACCCAGCTAAGCAGCAACCAGAATCTTGACCCACATATACTATAAGATGATAAGTATTTGTTGTTTTAAGCCAGTAGTTTTGAGGGTAATTTGTGACACCAAAACAGATAACTAATACAGACTGACAGTGATCCAGGACCTAAAATCTTGAAGAGACTAGAGATGGAAGAGCACAAAGTATTAGCCACGACAAAGAAGAGAAATGAGTAGGAAGGATGAGCAACACGTGATACCAAGCTGGGTGTCTTTATGGAGAAGAGAGGAAGAATAGTCCAGGAGTGTCAATGAGTAGTGAGGAAGACTTGAGTGGCACAAGTGTACGAGAAAAAGAGTCATTCCTTGGGAGGGCTGGAAAGAACAATGTCCTTCGTCGAGCAAGGATTCAGTTAAAGCAAGAAAGAGAAGGGAACATTAGAAGAAGCTGAGGATAAGGGGAAAGATGCTGGTGACTGACTGCAAAATCTAGAGGATTCAGTGAAGTGGTTTTAGGAGATAAGAAGGGGAAGGAGTTGGAGCCAGAAGGGAAGATATACAGAGCAGAGGGGGGAGCACAGTCTGAGGATAAGGGCCTTCTTTTTCTTCCTGTAGCAATTGACAAGGCAAGGATAAAGAGCAAAATGAAATTATTCTTGGTAGTACCAAGGCAAGTCTTTGCAATGAGGTTATCAGTGGAAGAGAGGGATGTGAGGTCCTGCTAGAAGTTCTAGGGCTATCACTTGACTCCTACTGATGGAGGCAGACAGTCGTGTGGAGGAATAGTCATTTCCCAAGCACAGGGGCTCTCTGCTGACCTCAGCAGGAGGAAGCTTTGAGGCAGGCACAGGAGCAGTCTCATTTGGAAAACATGGCTATCCTCTTGACCTCTGTCAGGACATTCTCAGGACACTACTAAAATATGTTACCCACCAAAATAAGGAAGTAAACAGAGATTTAAAAAAAAGAAACCACAATACTGAAGAAACAGAGGGGCAACTGGGTGGCTCAGTCGGTTAAGCGTCCGACTTCAGCTCAGGTCACGATCTCGCGGTCCGTGAGTTCGAGCCCCGCGTCGGGCTCTGTGTTGACTGCTCAGAGCCTGGAGCCTGTTTCAGATTCTGTGTCTCCCTCTCTCTCTGACCCTCCCCCGTTCATGCTCTGTCTCTCTCTGTCTCAAAAATAAATAAACGTTAAAAAAAATTAAAAAAAAAAAAAAGAAAGAAACAGATGTACAACAAAGTGCAGAAGCAAAGTGAACCCCTATCCTGAGAGTGAAAGAAGATACTAAAATGACTAGAGCAGGTCTGAGAGCTAAATGTCTTGAGAGGTGTTTTAGATAAGTGGCCTAGTCTGGGCTTGGAATGATGATAGCTATGCAGAAAACAAGCAAACAATAAAAGAATAAAAAATTATTCATTCTAGGGAAAACAAAAAGACTTGTTTGGAAATAAAAGTAAGCCTAGTTTAGACTCCTCTAAATAGGAGGTGGGAAGATGAGAAAGATGGATTTGTATTTGGCAGGTAGGGAGAGAAAAAAGGCAAATCCTCGTCCTCCATGGTCAGAAGTCAACAGATAATATCTAAAATTGAAAAGTCAATAAATAGGATTCAAATAGGTCTTTTTACAAATATGGAAGTAGGAGGTGCCTGGCTGGCTCAGTTGGCAGAGCATGTGATTCGTGATCTCAGAGTTGTGAGTTCAAGCCCCACAATGGAAGTAGAGATTACTTACAAATAAATTTTGGGGGCACCTGGGTGGCTCAGTCTGTTGAGTGTCTGACTCTTGATTTTGGCTCAGGCCATGATACCAGGATTATGGTACTGAGCCCCAAGTTGGGCTTTGAGCTGAGCATGGAGCCTGCTTAAGATTCTCTCCCCTCCTCTTCCTTTGCCCCTCTCCCCTGCTTGTGCTCTCTCTCTAAAATAAAATAACTAAATCAAAATAAAATAAAATAAAATAAAGTAAAATAAAATAAAATAAAATAAATAAGAAATATGGAAGTAATACTAACAGCATCAAATAAAAAAAGTGAAAGTTGTTGTTTCTTGAGAGGAAAAAGGGGGTATAGTTGAAGAAGGCTGTGGCTTTTCTTAACAGATCCTGTAGAACTATTAACTTTTAGGAGAATGTTTTTGATTGAATATAAAAATTAAGAAAAAACAAGGTAGATTGCTATGTAGTGTTATAGGAAGAGGTCCCTGAGATAAAAATTTAAAAACTACGTTAAGGAATAATAACACAGTTCTGTTTTTAAAGTCATATTACGTATATATTGGGGCACCTGGGTGGCTCAGTCGGATAAGCATCCAATTTTGGCTCAGGTCATGATCTCACGGTTTGTGGATTCAAGCCTCACGTCAGGCTCTGTGCTGACAGCTCAGAGCCTGGAGACTGCTTTGGATTCTGTGTCTCCCTCTCTCTCTGCTTCTCCCCAGCTTTCACTCTGTCTCTCTCTCTCTCTCTCTCTCTCAAAAATAAATATTTAAAAAATAAAAAAATAAAAATAAATAAAATTACATTATGTATATATGAACATTTGTATATGCAGAAAAAAGAATCCACACTAAACTGTTCATAAGGGTTGCCTACAAGGAGTAGATGGGAGAGAATCAAATTTTACATTATGTATTTCCATTTTATTTTTATTTTTTGTAACGAGCATGAATCACATATACTTTTTTAAAGCTCATTTATTCATACACACACATCAAATATTTGTTTGGATTATAACTTCTTTAATTATGCCTTATAGTCACATGCACATTGCAAGTTTTTCACAAAGAGAGATCATTTTAGCAGCTTTACTGTATACTCACCAGTGTCACACACTGGCCTGGCTACCCATTAGGCAGGTGCTTATAAAGGCTAAGACTGCAGTAGAGAAGCTTCCAACTGAGCAACAAGGAACCTGTTGTACCACTCATTGCCACCAGGTGGCAGGTCTCTATCAGAAGTCCCATTGTCTGGAATTTCCTCTTTATTCATTCCTGGCTCCAACAGAGTACTTTATTTACCTCACTGTATTATTATAAATTGTTTAAACTTCTTTTTCAGAGCAGACTGAAAGCTTTCCCAGGATAAAAACATCGACTAAGGATAATAATTCAAATTAGACCCATAGGTGTTGAGTACTGGTCTGAACTCAGTAGATAAATATTTTTCAGAATGAATAAATGGATGGATAGATGGACAGATATTTCTCTGAAAACTAATAGAATCCCACAATCATCTCCATACTTTCTTCCTCAAAAATCAATCAAGAAACATTAATTAGGGATTTCTGTGTCCTATCCAGTGCCCAAAGATGGGAGTTCAGAATGGTGAGAGAGTAAAAAACAGAATAAAGGGGGTTAGCCACCTGAATCTCTCCTTACAGGAACCCGTCCAACTGCAAACCTCCTGTGGCTAATAGTGAAGATGAAGCTTCTGTCATCTGGGCACCTCAATCCAGTGGGAGAAATATGCTGCTATCCTAGAAAAGATCCCCCTGTGGTTGGGATTGACAAGGCCTAGCCCTAAGGAGCTTCCAGAATGAAGAGAGCAACATCTTCAAACTTGAAATAGATCTAGTCATGGCTTGCAGATTCATTCCTTCTAATGTACCTCAGCCCTCACAGGCCCATGTATTCAACAGACCAGCAACTGCTCCCACTTTCCACACAGGAGGTCCTCTTATTTTCCTCTCTACACCAGGAACTCTGGATCTGAAAGGGATAGAGAACTTCAAGCATTCTCCTCTTCCTTCCTTGGACATACTGTTGAGGAACTTATTCACTGAAGCTAGTCACTGAGGGTAAATTTGGGGGGCAAAGGGAGGGTCAGGAGCTCAAGCAGCTGTGGCATTTGGACTGGAAGTCAAGGATCCCCAGGGGGTGGGAAGAGACAAGTTTCCAAGGAGAAGGGGTGGAGACCAGAGACTGAAAATCCTTGAGCTCTGCTCAGTGTCACAGTTTAGAAGAATATGCATAGAGGCTCATTCTCCCCCCTGCTTCGCCCTTCTCCCCCTGCTTATCTAATTAGCAGAAGAGTGTAAAAAGTCAGAAATCCTACCTCTTTCTCTACTCTGGCATTCTTCAGCCACCTCCACCCTCTCTCCACCCTCTCACTCCACTGCCCCCAACCCAATTTGCTCCACAATCTAAGCAGTGCTTATAGGTCAGAGCCCTGGAGGGAGCCTGGAAAAGAAATGTGGGGGAACAGGGATTTGGGAGTTTAGTGGGAGTACACAATGGAAAGAAGGACTAGAATTCACACCATCATCATGGTAGGGTAACCAACCACCTGGTGTGCCCAACACTGTCCAGGTTTAAGCACTGGAAGTCCCACTCCATGGGAAATCCCTCAATCCTGGGCAAACCTGGATAGGATCCAGGTTTTCTTGGCCTCAACTCACTGTGTGACCCTGAGTAATTCCCCTCTCTCTGGGCCTCAGTTACCTCATAAAATGGGACCCTCTATATCAGACACTGTTCTATGAATTGTCTCTAGAATTTTTTTTTTTTAAGTAGGCTCCATGCCCAGTCTATAGCCCAGTGAGGGGCTTGAATTCACAACCCTGAGATCAAGACCTGAACTGAGATCAAGAGTCAGACACTTAGCTTAACCGACTGAGCCACCCAGGTACCCCGAGTCCTCTAGATTTTTTGAAGCTGGGTACAACAAGGGTGACTCTGGCCTATTCCTCATTTATTATAGCCTTCAGCACCTCCCATAGGATTCTTGGAACCTCAACATCCTATAAAATTAGAGGCAGAAGAGGCCTTCAGAATTATCTGATCTGGCCTCCTTTCTAGTTCTATGAACATATTTCCAGAGGTGCATGCATTTATTCATTGGATTCTACTTTCTGCCCTACATTATAGTTATTCACTTTAGCCTCTGTTTACAAGACACTAAGCTCTTTGAGGGCAGGTAGCAAGACTTATAGCTCAGCAAGAGTTAAAACCTTGTGCATAAATGGAATAGACGAATATTTGGTGTTAAATTCCACATAGAAATCTTTTGCACTGGGACACCTGGTGGATCAATCAGCTGAGTGTTCAACTTCAGCTCAGGTCATGATCTCAATGGTTTGTGAGTTCAAGCCCCACATTGGACTCACTGCTCACTTCAAATCTTCTGTCCTCCCTTCTCTCTGCCTCTTCCCTGCTCTCTTGCTCTCTCTCTATCTCAAAAATAAATAAAACATAAAAAAAATATTTTGCAATGTATCTCCAAATAATGTAGAGGGAGAACACAGTCTCCATTAGTGTGCTGGGAGCACAGTTTGTCCCAGCTCAGAAAGCTGACTGGTAAATCCTCAGAAATTTTGCAAACTGGTTGCTAAACACAGTGATTATTAAAAATTGAGTAGATTTTATCGAGAGTAGAGCATGCAACTCTTGATCTAGGGGTTGTGAGTTCAAGTCCCAGGATGGGTGTAGAGATTACTTCAAAATAAAATCTTAAAGGGTGACTGAGTGGCTCATTTGGTTAAGTATCCAACTTTGGCTCAGGTCAAGATCTTGCAGTTTATGAGTTCGAGCCCCACGTCGGGCTCTGTGCTGACAGCTCAGAGCCTGGAACCTGCTCCAGATTCTGTGTCTTCCTCTCTCTCTCTCTGTCCCTTCCCTACTCACCCTCTGTCTCTCTCTCTCTCTCTCTCTCTCTCTCAATAAATAAACATTAAAATAAATTTTTTTAATAAAATAAAATCTTTAAAAAATTAAATTACATGAACAAATTATATTGAAAACAAAGATGACAAGTACTCAAAATTAATCTTTTCTGAATTATTTTTGACATTTTACTATTATCTATACTCTTAAGGTTATTTATATGTCTATTACACCTATATGATAGAATACTATATAATGATGTGACACTGTTCATTTCTTCCTAAGTCCATGATGGTAGTTTGAAATAGGCCATGGTGGGAGTATTTACACCATGGAAATCCACAAACACTACCAATCATGGCTCCTGTCACACCACAGCTGGTTGTTAAGCACTACTTACCAGCATGCCATTGGTTCAGAGACACTCTTGTCTTGTGACAGGCCCACTCTACCTCCCTGTCATCATCTCCTGTGGTCTTCAGATCCAGATTTCCCTTCCTGGAAAAGAAAAACCAAGAGTTGGATCATCACTTAAAAACTAATGAGAGAGGGACACCTGAGTGGCTTAGTCAGTTAAGTATCCAACTTGGACTCAGGTCATGATCTTGTAGTCCGTGAGTTCAAGCCCTGTGTTGGTCTCTGTGCTGACAGCTCAGAGCCTGGAGCCTGCTTCAGATTCTGTGTCTCCCTCTCTATCTGTCCCTCCCCTGTTCTCTCTCTCTCTCAAAAATAAATAAACATTAAAAAAGAAAAAAAGAAAGAAAACTAATGAGATAAAGGGGCACCTGGGCAGCTCAGTCGGTTAAACAGCCAGCTCTTGGTTTCAGCTCAGATCACGATCTCAGGGTTCGTGAGTCTGAGCCCCACATCAGGCTCTGTGCTGACAGTGGCAGAGCCTGCTTGGGATTCTCTCTCTCCCTCTCTCTCTGTTCCTCCCCAGCTCTCTCACAGTCTCTCTCTCTCAAAATAAACTTTAAACAAACAAACAAAACAACTAATGAGATAGGATGGCTGGCTTAGTTGGTAGAGCATGGGACTCTCAACTTTTGATGGGAGCCTACTTAAACAGTCAAGCAAACAATTAATGAGACAATAGAGTTGGGGTTAAGGAAATGGATGCACAATGACTGTAAATGATTGGTAGACTCCAGTGTGGAGTGTCTATCTCTGGTTCATCTCTGTGTCCACATGAAGGACTTCCATCAGTCCAGCACAGGGATCTTATGTAGACATAGACCCAAAGCACTCTGAAGAAAGCATTGGTTGTTCTCTAGGTATCTGTCTTACAGATCTGTCCTGATGGCCAACTAAAGGATTCAAAGATAAATAAGATGAATCCATATGAAGAGCTAGGGAAGACAAGACTTCCCCATTTCTGGCCTATAATTACCTTGGGGACTAATAAATTTTGTAAACCTTAAAAGTAGGATTACAACATGTAGAAAGCTGGGGAAGTCTATAGAAGTCATTCATTGTTCAACATTTTCTGCATTCCCTCATTTTACGATGAAAAAACTGAGTCCACGTGGTAATAAATAGTTTACCCAAGGTTATACCACAAATTAGTGGCCAAAGCAGAAGGCTCCTAAGACCTGGGAGTAAAGTCCTTTCTTAACATTCTAAATTCCCATTGGAGAAATTATGTGAGCTTTGGAGAATCTGAGCGGAAATATACACAATGTTTGCACACAAAAAGCTCACTACCTTCTCCTGTTTCCTATAGGGGATACAGAAAAATAAGACCCAGGTGCTCACACACAGGAAGTGAATGTGGAGTCGTTCCTAAAACTCTTTCAAGGAGCATGGCGGGGACTACCTCAGGGCTAACGGTGCTCTGACCCAACAGTGAGTGGCACGGAAATCAACGCTGCTGTCTTAAGAAGGTAAAGTTAAACATTAGATTCTTTTTTTTTTAATTTTTTAAAATGCTTATTTATTTTTGAGAGGGAGAGAGACAGAGAGCAAGCAGGACAGTGGCAGAGAGAGAGGAAGACACAGAACCCGAAGCAGGTTCCAGGCTCTGAGCTGTTGGCACAGAGCCAATGTGGGGCTTGAACTCACGAACCATGAGATCATGACCTGAGCTGAAGCTGGACGCTTAACCGACTAAGCCACCCAGACACCCCAGGCATTAGATTCTTGACGGGGGAAAGTAGGAGGCAAACTCAGTGGGCTTTTTCCAAGTGACTCAAGTCTCAGATACCTCTTTTCCCCAAGGAGAGAAGCCCACAAGCAAGCAGAGGAAGACAGTTAGTTGCTGGGCCAAGAGGCAGAGCTTTAGTTCATTAAGGACACTTTGCATTTGTGACATTCGCACCTATCCTCTTAGAAAAATGAAACAGAAAAAAATATATATACAAATTAGGAGCCCAAATTTCTTATCATTAGATTCAGCATATCTAGAATTATTACATCAAAATGCTGTAAAAATTTCTAAACACTTTCATTTCTGTACTTAGGTAACAGGTAACAGTTCACACACTAACACCAATCCTAGCCCATACTTTGAGTGCACTGCCCTAACAAAAAAGCCTGATCACTTCTTGGCCCCTGGAGCTCCTTTGGTGGGGGGGAGTGCTTGAGCTCCCTTTCTCACCCAAATCAGGCACCAGAGGGCTGGGATGTGATCTAGATATTCAGGGTCACAGGCTGCTGAGTCAGGATGGTGCCTCCTCAGCCCTAGAAAAGAGTTTCACCAACCAAGTAGGAGCTCCACCCCTTCACTATGTGCCCAAACCTACCTAAATGGTGCCTCAGGTCCCTACTAGGGGCCACAATTTCTTTCATTCATTTGTTCATTCATTCATCTGTTCACTCATCCAGGCATCATCTCAAGCACTAAAGTCAATCTAGAAGAGAGATTCCTGGGGTGCCTGGCTGGCTCAGTCAGTAGAACATGTAACTCTTGATCTCAGGGTCATGGGTTCAAGCCCCATGTTGGACATAGAGATTACTTAAAAAACAAAATAACAAAAAATAAAATAAAACAAAATTAAATTAAATTAAATTAAAAAATAAAATAAAATATTCTTGCCTAAGGAGCTGATGTCCTAGCAACAGACTGGTGTCAGAAGGGCATCAGTGCTGGGGTGCCTGGATGGCCCAGTCAGTTAAGCGTCTGACTTTGGCTCAGGTTATGATCTTGTGGTTTGTGAGTTCAAGCCCTGCGTCAGGCTCTGTGCTGACAGCTCCGAGTCTGCTTCAGATTCTGTCTCTCCCTCTCTCTCTCTGTCCCCTGCCAACTCATGGTCTCTTTCTGTCTCTCTCGCTCTCTATCTCAAAAACAAAGAAAGAAAGTCATCAATCTTTTCAAATACAGCCCTGGGTGGCCCGAAGATTGATTCTCACATATAAAATGAAAGACCTTCTAGGAATGAAGGAAATTTACCAGAACTTACTTTGGTGGAATGTAATAGAAGGGCCTATTACAGAGATACCCTCTGAAGTGATCTGTTTCATGGTCCCATGATTCCATGACTTTACAGTCACCAAGGAAGGAGGTAGGAAAGGTGCATTCACTTACTTTGGGAAAATGAGTAGTAGAGGGTCCCCAGTAGGGTTCCTCTATAATTATTAATACTGGGGAAGAAGGCAGGACAAAGAATGAGGTCTCACTGACAGATGAGGACACTGTAGCTCTGAGGAATTGGTGACCTACCTTGAGGGTTAGGAACCTCATCTGCTCCAGCCTACAAGACTCTGAGAAACGAGCCATCCAGTAGGAAGAGACAAATCTGATTTATAGAGGAAAGAAACCTCAAGGGTAAGGAAAGGCTTCAGCCCTTCTGTCAGCCTGAGAGGGAAGAAGGGCTGGCAGGGCGGGGTGGGGCGGGGCTTTCCTTGGAGGTTTTGGGCTGAGTCCTTCCTTCCTGGTCCCCCATTGGGTCAGTGGCTCCTGCAGTCCTGCCAGTGAGGGACAAATGAGAAGAGCTGTTGATTTTTCCCCCTTGGCCATTCAGAATTTCCCCACGTAAATACTGAGAAAGACCCTGCCCTCTCCTCACTTCTCTGGAGTTGGCCCTGGGCTGGACCTGGTCCCCTGGGGGTGAGCAGGGCCATGGGAGACCTGTTTATGCTCAGGGTGGCTGTTGGCATATGTTATGCCACCTTCAGTGCCTCTGCCTGGTAAGTCCTTGCCCCCCCACCACCACTCCCCACCAAGGAAACCCCCATTATATCATCCCCATTCACCATTTGCCTCACTTTTTCTCTTTTTGATAGGTCAGTGAATAATTTCCTGATAACAGGCCCTAAGGTAGGATGGTCTCTGGCTTCTGTTTTTACCCATCTGGGTTCCTAAGGGAACTCTTTTGGGGAAAGAAAAGAGGGGAGGGGAGACAGATGGGGGAACCCATAAGTTTTCCTTAATGAAGAGCTAACCCATTTGAGTCCTGCCTGCTCCCCTGCTCCCCCCAGACAACCTGACCTGAGCCAGAGCTGAGCTTCATAGCCCTTTTCCCTTTGCCAGGCCTATCTGACCTACACTACTAGTGTGGCTCTGGGTGCCCAGAGTGGCATTGAGGAGTGTAAGTTCCAATTTGCTTGGGAACGCTGGAACTGCCCGGAAAATGCTCTCCAGCTGTCCACTCACAACAGGTTGAGAAGTGGTAAGTTTGTGCACCTGCACAAGGGGGTATATATGCATGGAGGTGGGTTTGCAGTATGTGTATACGTTGTATGTATAACATATATATGCACAGTGAAATGAAAAACTTATCAGTGAAAGGCTGATCTGCCATTTCCTTGCGGTGAAACCTTGAAATGAGTTACTTCCCCTCTCTTACCCCAGTTTTGTCATTTGGTCAATAAGGCCAGCTCTATTTAGGTCACCAGGAGTAATGAGGGCTAACAAAGCTGGCTTAGGAAAGAGAAAAGGACTTTTACTTCCTTCTGACATGAAGCGGGAACCATGTAATAATCATAATGATCGTGGCTACCATTTATTGAGCTGGTATCTTACTAAACTCTTTAAAAAATCATTGTCCCATTTCATTTCCACACACTCCCCATTCTGAGTGTCTACTCCATGGGAAGATATTTCTCTTTGCCACTATCATCTTCTTTACTACTCCCCACCTCTTCTCAGGCACCTCTTTATTGTTTCTATATAAACAACTTTTATGCAAACTACTACACACAGTTAAAAACAGCTGCACTGGTGCATACACACACGCACACCTCCACATGAGACACAGCTCAGTGTGATCTTTCAGCATCTCTGTTGTTGGGATTTTATGACAGCTGGGCAGATGGGAAACTCCTCCAAGGCTGCAAACACAGAGTCCTTTCCCTATTTTTAATTCATGTAACTCAGTGCAAGGTAAGTGTATACAAACACACAAATATGGGCATGCATTTTAAAAATAGAGATTATTACATTTTATAGAAATACTTTTGGGGGCACCTGGGTGGCTCAGTCAGTTAAACATCCGACTTATTTTTTTTAAGGGTAATTTTAAAATTAAAAAAATTCTTTTTCACTGTTTATTTTTGAGAGAGAGACAGAGCACTAATGGGGGTGGGGCAGGAGAGAGGGAGACACAGAATCTGAAGCAGGCTCCAGGCTCTGAGCTGTCAGCACAGAGCCTAACACAGGGCTCAAACCCATGAAAACCCATGAACCACCAGATCATGACCTAAGCCAAAGTCAGACGCTTACCTGACTGAGCCACCCAGGCACCCCTATAATTTTTTTTAAGTTTATTCATTTTGAGAGAGCGAGTGAGCCAGGGAGGGGCAGAGAGAGAAGGAGTGATAGAGAATCCCAGGCAGGCTTCACACTGCTAGCATGGAGCCTGATATGGGCCTCAAACCCAAGAACCATGAGATCATGACCTGAGACGAAACCAAGAGTCAGACACCAGCTGAGTCACTCAGGCACCCCAAGCATCTGACTCTTGATCTCGGCTCAGGTCATGATCTCATGGTTTGTGAGTTCAAGCCCTTTATCGGGCTCGGTGCTAATGATGCAGATCCTGCGTGGGATTCTGTCTCTCCTTCTCTCTGCCCATTGCCTCTCTCTCTCTCTCTCTCTCTCTCTCTCTCTCTCTCTCCCTCTCTCTCAAAATACATAAATAAACAAACAAACAAACTTAACAACAAAACAAAAAGAGATATTTTTGTATTCACCTCACTGAATCCTCACTGCCTGAGGACTAGAAGCAGTGGCTAATGAACAGAAGCCCAGGCTGGTTTTCAAGAGAGCAGGGTCTTGGTCCCAGTACAAGGGGTAAGGAGAGTGGCTTTGATCTCATCACTGTCTCTCTGGGCTTTACTTTCCCCATCTGTACATGGGGATGCTCATGTCTGTGTGAATGACAGTAAGGACGCTGGAAAGACACGCACTGTTCTCTCAAGTAGAAGAAAGAGTATCCTCTTCAACCCAAAGGGGGCAGGGGACAGGGGAGAGAAAGAGCATTGCTTTTCCAAAGCCTCTGCTTTTTTGGGTCATCAGAGCCCAAGTTTCCAGTCCCCTCTCTCTCTCCAAAGCCACCAGGGAGACTTCCTTCATTCATGCAATCAGCTCTGCTGGAGTCATGTACACCATTACCAAGAACTGTAGCATGGGTGACTTTGAAAACTGTGGCTGTGATGAGTCAAAAAACGGAAAAACAGGTAAGTTGTGCTCTCTGATGTGGGTGGGTAGAAGTGAGGGATGCAGAGCTACATTCAGACTAAGGTCTTCCAGGAAAAGGTGGACACATTTCCCTCAAATCCCTAGATACTAGCAGCAACTTCTTGGTGGGAGGTGCTGAACCTATAGTCTCCCAAGAGTTGAGCCTGGGTCCCTGATTACAGGATCACCAAGTAGCATTGAACTCTAGAACTAACAAGGCATTTAGGAATTAGAAGGCCAAAGAGAGTTTAAAGCCAACCCTCATATTTCAGTCTGAGAACAGTTTGGCCATAATCCAGAGCTACTCAGTTACTTGTACACCATCTAAGAGAATCAGATTTGTCATTAATGAGGGAGGAGATGGCTCTAACAAGACTACTGTAAGATAATGGTACAGAATTCCAGAATGTTTGAGCTGCAATGAACCTCTGAGATCATCTAGGTCAGGCTCAGTATGCCTCCTTTACTGTGGGTATAGAAACTAACTGCCTAGAGATAGAAAGTACCTGAGGGTGAGCACTTGGCTTTGGGAAGAGGACCTCACCCACCCACCCTGAGCACCTCCACATCCCTGTTTCACCTGCAGCTATAGCTTTACACTCTTCTAGGGCTCTTGGGGGATGGTTAGCCAAAGTGACCTTGACTCTTCTGAAATTGACCAGGAATATGTGTGCAGAACTTACTCTTTCCTTATGTATAGGAGGTCATGGCTGGATCTGGGGAGGCTGCAGCGACAATGTGGAATTTGGGGAAAGGATCTCCAAACTCTTTGTGGACAGCCTGGAAAAGGGAAAGGATGCCAGAGCCCTGATGAATCTTCACAACAATAGGGCAGGCAGGCTGGTAGGTATAGGAGTCCACCAGTGAACTCTCAGTTTCAGTACTGGCAATAGCCTCACATCTGTACAGCTTACCAAGAGCTGTCTCATACCCATATGTCATCCATACAGCAGTTATCAGGACAGGGAGGGCTACCCCCAGTCTCTGAATGACAACACCAGTTCAGGCTGAGCCAAGTGGCTTGGCCAAGGCAATACAACTAACTAATAAGCGTCAGAACCAGGCAATAAACTCAGATCTTCTACTTTAGTCTTATCCCTAAACATTATGGTCTAGCCCCTTCCACAGGCAGGTTTCTGAGAACACAGAACAATATAGTACCAAAGCCTTGCTTCTATGACTTAAAATTTTACCCATTTCAACTGCATGTTCTAGGAAATTGATGGGGGTTTTCATCCAACCTGTGTCCTAAAATATGTCTGGGCTTTGAGGGATTGGGACTGATCTGGGCTTCTGTGGAGGGTCTATTCTACCCCAAAACTTCGATTATTCTGAACTCAAATCTGGAAACAAGTTGGATTTAGTGCTAAGAGCAGAAAAATTTCCCTTTGAACCTACATCTGGATGACCTAGTTGCCCAGGGCAAGGGTAAGAGGTTTTCAAGGCAATTAATTACACTCATGGGTAATTGCCTCAAGGGTAAGCGTTCAGACTGCAGGAGCTTCCCTCCCTCTGGGAGAGGACAAATCAAAACCCTTACAAATACTCCAGGTCCCACTTTCAAGACAATAACAGTGCCAATGATCATATTTTCCCCTTTACACAGTACTTTCTTGATCATTCTTATTCCAATGAGAGAGAGAAACAGGCTCAACAAGTGATGGAGTTGGGCCTAGAGCCCAAGGTTTCTGATTCCAGTAACCTCAACACTTGCCTGACTTTCCCGAAGAATACCCAAGGGAGCTTTAAAATTACCCACACTGGGGGCACCTGGGTGGCTCAGTCGGTTAAGCGGCCGACTTCGGGTCAGGTCATGATCTCACGGTCCGTGAGTTCAAGCCCCGGTTCGGGCTCTGTGCTGACAGCTCAGAGCCTGGAGCCTGTTTCAGATCCTGTGTCTCCCTCTCTCTGACCCTCCCCTGTTCATGCTCTATCTCTCCCTGTCTCAAAAATAAATAAAACATTTAAAAAAAAAATTTAAAATCAACTACTTTAAAAAAAATAAATAAATAAAATAAAATTACCCACACTGAGGCCTTTATACCCCTGAACATTCCAATTGAGAAGATCTGAGGTGGGGCCCAAGAATAAGTGTTTTTCACAGGCCTCTCCAGTAATTCTGATGCCCTCCAAAGTTAAGAAGCTCAACTCTAAAATATTCCATTTAATTACTAGCCTTTGGTCTTCCCTACCCAGAGTCATTCTTTTTCGTTCTCTTTCTCTCTCTGAAGGCAGTGAGAGCCATTATGAAAAGGACCTGCAAATGTCATGGCATCTCTGGAAGCTGCAGTATCCAGACATGCTGGCTGCAGCTGGCTGACTTCCGGGAGATGGGAGACTACCTGAAGGCCAAGTACGAACGGGCCCTGAAAATCGAGATGGATAAGAGGCAGTTAAGGGCTGGGAACAGTGCTGAGGGCCACTGGGCACCCACTGAGGGATTCCTTCCTAGTGCAGAGGCTGAGCTGATCTTTTTGGAGGAATCACCAGATTACTGTACCCGCAATTCCAGCCTGGGCATCTATGGCACAGAAGGTCGGGAGTGTCTGCAGAATAGCCACAACACATCCAGGTGGGAGCAACGCAGCTGTGGGCGCTTGTGCACCGAGTGTGGCCTGCAGGTGGAGGAGAGAAGAACTGAGGCTATCAGCAGCTGTAACTGCAAATTCCAGTGGTGTTGCACAGTCAGGTGTGACCAGTGTAGGCATGTGGTAAACAAGTACTACTGCACAAGCTCCCCAGGCAGTGCTTGATAGCACCCCACTCAAATTCACTTGCTCAGTTGCATGACAATGGAAGCGGACACAGCTTCTTTCACAGAGAGAGTGAATTCGAAAACAACTGGAACATCACAGGGTTGGCCTGTAGTCGTCTTCATATCTACTATTCATGGGGGGAATGGAGGCCCAAGGTTATACAGCATATTCTCCACAGAGTTGAAATTGGAACCTGGGGATTCTAACTTGGGCAGACCCCATTTCATCTTTCTTGTAAGTTATTTCCTGGTCTTTGTGCCTGTACTTTTGCAGCTTGTTAAAGGGGAGTTTGGTTTGGGGGTCATATCCAGAAGGACCCTCAAAGTACTTGTTGCTGTAAGTTTCAAATCACATCCAACCCAGCTGTGCTGCTGAGAATCAGAGGGAATCAAAGAGTTCTGACAAGACTCCTGAAGGAGCAACCTTCCCCTGTGCTTTCTGGCTCCAGGAAGACCAACTATATGTTCATGAAGACAGATAAGTGGGGCAGAGACCTTATATCTGCCCAGCGGGAGGTTTTTAGGGTGTTGAGTTTTTCATCTGAGTATGCACTTTTATAAAGTTCTCAGGGGGCTTGACTGGCTCAGTCAATAGAGCATGTGACTGTTGATCTTGGAGTTTTGAGTTCAAGCCCCACATTGCATGTAGAGCTTACTTAAAAAAAAAAAAAATTCTTCTCATAAAACCCTGGGGAAACCAGGACCCCAACATAAGCTGAGGACTTTTCCAGCTCAGAAACCATCTCTCTAGCCATAGAAAAAGAATGGTCACAGTAAGTGGACAGGTGACTCCAAAGTTACCTAGACAAGTCTCCTCCTGCCCCAATCATGCACCCAAAGAGGGATTTTTTCCCCCCAAAGAGCTGTAAAATGACTGTTTTGTTATTTTCCCAGATTGGGAATTCAACTTCATTTTGCAATAAATGCTAAAATATATATCAATCTGAGACCTTTTATTTCTCTCTTTGGAAACCTTAGGATAAGAAAGGGAATGGGAAACCCTGCTTCTATATTCCAATTATACACAAGGCTAAGGGGAAAATGGAAATATCCAACCCCCTTGATATAAGTGTTTGAGAGAGAATAAAATTGAGGACCAGAAACTGGCCAATAAGAAAATAATCCAGACTCCTAGATTTAGAAGGTATTACCCTTAATACAATCTAAGAAACTTGAGGAACAAGGAAGCCCTTTCAACTTGAACCATACTCAAAGTGTGTTTGTGCTTTTAAACTTGGGCTTCCTGGGGTATCTGTATGCCTCAGGGAGAACGTGGGCAAGAGACTAGGAAAGTTATGGATTCTATCTTCTTCATTTGCACTTCTACATCTTCCAGTGGCAAACTTTGGAGAAGGAGCTCCTGAGGGCTCAACAACTGATCTCCTAAACCTGAGCATCTCAGCTTTAGGAGTCTCCCCTCTGTGCAAAGGCCAACCACCCTGCAGGGAGGAGGTATTTCAGATATGTTGAATAAACAAGTAAAATGAACGATCACCAAGAATGGAAAAACATTCTCAGCTTAATGTTTTAAATCAGAAAACAATTGGGGTGCCTGGGTGGCTCAATCAGTTAAGCTTCACCAAAGTCAGGTCATGATCTCATGGCTAGGATCCTGAGTTCAAGTCCTGCGTCAGGCTCTCTGCTATCAGCACAGAGCCTGCTTCAGATCCTGTCTCCTCCCCTCTCTCTGCCCCTCCTCTGTTCTTTCTCTCTCAAAAATAAATAAACATCAAAAAAATAAATTAGAAAACAATTTAAATGTTCAACAGTAGGGCAAACTAGTTAAATCATGGCCCCACAATGAAATTATCAACCATTAAAATAATATTCTCGAGAAATACTTAGTAACATGAGAAACACACATGATATATTAAATGAATAAAATTAATCATAAAACAGCATGTTGAGGATAACCCAATTTTGTTTTTAAAAATATGAAAATACTCGGGCACCTGGCTGGCTCAGGTGACAGAGCACATGACTCCTGATCTTGGGGTTGGGAGTTCAAGCCCCACACTGGGCATAGAACTTATGTTTAAAAATGTGAAAATATTTGCTATCATATAATACCAACATAGAGAGATTTGTTTTCCTTTTTGGGTTTTTCTGTATTTTTACACTTGTCTACAAAAAACCAAATATTTTTCTTATCAAAAAATAATGAGTTATTGGGGCACCTGGCTGGCTCAGTTGGTAGAACATGCGACTCTTGATGTCAGGATTATGAGTTAGTGCTCCCTTAAAAAAATAAGTACTTAAAAAATACTTGCCATAAAATACTTTTTTAAAAAAAGAATGAGGGGCGCCTGGGTGGCTCAGTCGGTTAAGCGTCCGACCTCAGCTCAGGTCACGATCTCGCGGTCCATGAGTTCGAGCCCCGCATCAGGCTCTGGGCTGATGGCTCAGAGCCTGGAGCCTGCTTCCGATTCTGTGTCTCCCTCTCTCTCTGCCCCTCCCACGTTCATGCTCTGTCTCTCTCTGTCTCAAAAATAAATAAACTTTAAAAACAAAACAAAAAAGAATGAGAGTTGTCTGGATGGCTTAGTTGGTTAAGCGTCTGACTTTGGTTCTGGTCATGATCTCACAGTTTGTGAGTTCGAGCCCCACATTGGGCTCCGCGCTGACAGCTAGGAGGCTGAAGCCTGCTTCAGATATGGTGTCTCCTTCTCTTTCTGCCCCCCATCCCCACCTGCTCACACTCTGTCTCTCTCTCTCTCTCTCAAAAATAAACATTAGAAAAAAATTTTAAATTACTAATTTTTTAAAATGCCAACAAGAAATAACCCACCTTTTCTTTCTTTTTCTTTCTTTCTTTGTTTCTTTCTTTGTTTCTTTCTTTCTTTCTTTCTTTCAGTAAAAAAGGAAGGTGAAATATTCCTTTTGGTGCGTTTACAACTACCATAGATGCCAGAGACAAGGAGAAATCCATAAAGTGCAGCCTATGTCAAGGAAAGGGAAGATTTCCTTTACCTCTGTCCTAAGGAAGTTTACAGAAAGACACTACAGTGAGTGACACAGGAAATGTGTGTGTGTTGGTAGTGGAAAGGGGAGCAAGACACTAAGCACAAAAATTATGGTGAAGAAATAGGTAACCAAAACAATATTACCCTGGGGCTCAGGGGAAAAAAAAATTATAAAACGATCTGGCCTTGATGTCAATCCTTTAATACACATAGATGCCAAAGTGTCCATTATGAAACCTGAGTTGTGACACTGTGCTAGGGAAATGAACAAACTAGATATTCTCCCTTCATTCCTAACTGAATCTCCATCCAAAGGACCCAGGTACCTACCTGATGCTTTGACATTTTCCCCCCAGGACCTCCCCAAGGTTCCCAAATAATCCTGAAGTGGGGGGGGGGGGGATTCAAAAACAAAACAATTCCCGCTGCCCTGTACAAACATGATCATTCAAGAGGAGCATGCCTTGTGTTTTCTGTGGCTTTATATCTGAGGTTTTCACAGAACATCTGAGAATTCCTACTTCCCCAAAAAGCTCATAGTCTCGCTCCTTCCAAGTCTCTTCCATCCTCATTCATCTTACTTTCATGGCAATCAATCACATCAACCAATCTTCCCACATAGACCCTGAGCCAGGAACTAAAGGAATTTAGATTCTCTACATCCATCACCTTCCTGTCAGGGATTCATTCCAAGGCATTACAGTGTTATTCAGATTCACTAGTTACAACCCTACACTCCTTCCCTTTTGGCTTGTCCTTAACAAACTGGCTATCATTAAGGTGACAAAACAGTAAAACTCCTATGTTCAATAGGTTCAGGGCTCAAGACAGGGAGATTGGCCACAGTCTATGGTAGGTCTTGAAAACCTATTGAAAAAGGAATCAACTCAATAAGGGAATCCTGTCCATGAGCCTATTTGCATATTTCAGATCCAGGCACTGCTTCACATGGCCTGGAGAATAGAAGCCTGTATTTTCTCAGTCTGGATTAAAGGAAAATATGCTTATGTTTGCCAAGCCCCTCTCACCTCATCTCTGCTCCTCTCCCTCTCACCTCCTTTCTCCTCTCCTCCTCCTGGTCCTCATCCTTGTCCTAGTTCTCCTTCCTATCTGACCTTTGCCATGGGTAGAATCAGGGGCTTCTAAGAAAACCATGAGGCTTGTTCCTAGAGTCTCCTAGGGTCCCCTGCCAATCTCCTCAGGGCTTGCTAGGGCTTCCTTGTAACAGTATGGTAAAAAGAAAGTACTTGACCCACTAAGTGTCAAGTACTTAGTATCTATTATATCCTTCAATCCTGGGAACAATCCAATTAGAGAGTTACAATTATTCCCTTCTTATTACTGAGGAAACTGGTTCAGAGAGGTTAAGCACCTAACCTAAAATTAAACACAGGGGGGTGAATTTGAATTCACGCCACTATCACACAAACCAAACCCATACACTTTCTTTACACCACTTAGGCTCTGGAAGCCCAGGGATCTCTGGTGACATTCTTAACTGTTTTGACAGCTTTGTAGAATGACTACCATTCATATGCAGTGAAAGGTGTCCTCTTCTTCCCTCTTCTGCAAGTAGGAGAATTAAATTTCTCAGCCCTTCTCCAGAATGTAGAAACCTAACTTTTGACTTGCAAAGGCCTTCCTTAGAATGATAAAGCAAGATAGCCTGACTCCTGCTGACTTGGGAGGGCAGAATCCTGGTTTGCTAGGGGGTACTCAAAGAAAAATGCTAACAGTTATGGTCTATATTAGAGGTCAAAGTTTCAAAGGAATGTCAAAGGAGGAGTGTTTATTTTAGAGGGTCGAGGAAGGAAAAACAGGATCCAGAGAAAGACAAATTTCTAGCCCCAGATCACAAACTACTTACAATAATTAATCACAAAAGACAGAGAGAGACTGGGCCCAGATACAGATGTTTGGATTGAGGGGAAATGAAATGAAAGCACAGACCAGAGCAAAGGCTTCAGGAGAAGTTAAAGACCTTTGAGTAGGACTATAGCTCTAAACTAGCTAATCCTGCTGCATTCCCTAACAAACAGGGGAATGTTGGGTTCAGAGGAAGAAAGTAACCTGCCCTGGGTCACCAAATGAGATAAGTAAAGAGGTAACACGAGACTCCAAGGCCCTGAACATTCTCCACAGTTGGTGCTCTGCCTACCCTGACAGAATGCCCTTTTCATCAGAAAAGGGATGTTTGGTGACCAGTGGAAGCAATGGGGAAATTAGGCCAAGGCTCCAGGAAGCCTCAGACCACATTAGGCCAGTAAAGGAGTAGGGAGACCAGATAGGGGAATAGAGGACTTAGGTAAGGGAAAAGGCCTGGTGGTGTACCAGGAACCCAAATTCATTCCCACATTCCTCTCTGATTCACAGTTAACTGTGCAAACCTATGTTGGGACTCAGAGGTATTGAGGTCCCTTATCATTTCTTCACCAGGAGCTTCTTGCAGTCTATACGAGATCACTTGATTCAGCCATGTGCTTCTTAACAGAAGAGTTCCTAATCAAACACCTAAGGAGGAGCATACTGTACACTCTTGAAAGACCATCAAGGGGGAAGGAAGCCAGTCCTTCCTTTCCTGTGATAAACTGCTTATCAGTTGCTGCAGGTCTAACCTGAATCAGCACTGCTTTATTTTAAGCCCACCAAATCTTCTAGGATCTCTTATTATGAACCAGGCCTTCAAACTCTCCTTTTCTCCAAGCTAAATAAACCTAATAACTCCAGTTTCTCACTAGTTCTCTCTCACACTCTTTTTCCCAGACTATCTTCAAATGCACCAAATTTAGACTTCTATGAATAGTTAAGCGGGATACAAACCACATATTCTTCTCAAGTCTCACTGCCATATCCTCTTTGCCCTCAAGTATCTGAAGAATCTACCTATTCTCTGCCAACATAGCACTTTGCCCCTTCAGGCCCTATTTGCATTTCTCCATAACCTAAATTCATTTCTAACCCCCTTCATTTCAACTAAGTAGCCTTGGTTCTCATCTCCATCAGCTGGGACCTCAAGCAGCAAAGTCCTCCATAGCAAGGGGCTTGCAGTGGCGCAGGGGCAAGAACATAAACTAACAATCAGGACACACTTTTTTCTCTGCTCTCACCCTTGGAGAACTTACCTACTCTAAAATTCCAGTTTTGTTTCTCTGCTGATGATTCCTAAATCACCACCTCTGTGTAAATTCTAGGCACCACAGCTCTATTGTTTCTTACCATTTCTACCAGAGGGACAGTGGTGACTTTCTCTTATGACTTCTGTTTCTGTCAAGTGGTATAAGGAAACTTTGAGGGACTGAGGATTATTCCTGAATCTTCCCAGACTCAACTTTTCATACTTAATCATCTTCCTTTGGTTTGCCTTCCAAATCTATTCCCTTCTCTTCATTGCCTTTGCCTCCAGTGGACTAACACTTGTACTGTGTAGATGAATTTTGCACTCAATAATTTGTATCTTGCTTCTCAACTCTCTATTTAACTCATTGTTACCACATTTATCTTACTAATATACTACATTCAGTTCATCATCATTTGATCAAAAAACAAAACAAACAAGGACACCTGGCTGGCTCAGTTGGTAGAGCATGCAACTCTTGATCTTGGGGTTGGGAGTTCAAGTCCCACGTTGGAACATAGATTGTACTTGAAATAAAATTTTTAAACCTTTTTTAAAAAAAGAAACATGCAATGTCCTAGAGAATAAAATCCCAGTTCTTTGGCCTACGTTTGAAGTGTCCTAAACTAGACAATATCCCACAGTAAACATTAAAAAATTTTTTCTATACATACATTCTCATAAAAAATATGTTTTTGATGAAAAAATTCAAAAATTCAAACAATTTAGAAGTAAATAGATCAGAAAGTGAATAAGCAGCTTTACTCCCTTCTTTTTCCAAGCCACTGCCCTTCCTACAGGTCAACTGCTCCTAACTTGCTTTTCCAATTTTATCCTTTGCTTCCTCAGCTCCAGCCAGACCAAGTCATGACAGTTCCTCACATATAGCATTCCCATGCAACTTCTGTGTCCCACTGGAGACCATCTTCCTTCTCCCTGAAATACTTTTGCCCTAACTATTGACTCACCCTCTCCAAATACTCTGTCCTTAAGGTTTATTAGCGGCTCTTTGAAATTGCCTGCCAATTATTTGATAGAATCTAAATATCGCTACCTATGATATCTAGGCATTATGTCTTTTTCTATGTCTCAACAAGAGGGCTGACAAATCTCCTCCTTGGAGGTAGAACCATGTTACCACCTCTCAGTGCCTCTGTAAGACTCTCACAACACTCTGCATGTGGTGGGTGATTACTGTTCTCCTGACATTAAATAGTTCATGGAATCTCAGAGAAAGGAGACCTAAGTCATCTCCTAGAACCCTCTCACCTTGCAAAAGAGGAAAGTAATTTGTTCACGGTTATTTGCCTATAGGTAAAAGTCAAGATGAAGATAGATCTCATGTCTCCTAATTCCAAGTTCAAGCAAACCCTAGGTCTTTTGCTCTGGGGTGGATCCATACTATTCTCAAAACTAACTAGTGGGGCAATAACTCAGATAGGTAACTGATGGGCGAGGGCTTGGGTGTGCTATGTGAAATTAAAAATTTTTTTTAATAACAAGAAGAAAAGAGGGGTGCCTGGGTGGCACAGTCAGTTAGGCTTCTGACTCTTGATTTGGGGTTAGGTCATGATCTTGTGGTTCATGGGATCAAGCCCGCATTGGGCTTGGCACTGACAGTGCAAAGCCTGCTTAGGATTCCCTCTCTCCTCTCTGTCTCTCCCCTGCTCACACTCTCTCTCTTTCTCTCTCTCTCTCTCTCAAAATAAAAAAATAAACACTAAAGAAAAAAAGAAGAAGAAAAGAGAAGAACATATGAGGTTCCCAAACACACCCTTACCACTTAAGCCCAAGAAGAAGGAAAAGGTCAGTCCATTCCCTACTCTTCACTGCATGTCCCTTTCTATAGTACTCATTTTAACTTGGCTTTTCCCATATAAAAATATTGTTAAGGCACAGGGATGCCTTGTTGGCTCAGTTGTAAGAGCACGCAACTCCTGATCTTGGGGTCATGATTTTGAGCCACACATTCGGTGTACAGATTACTAAAAAAAAATAAATAAATAAACTTGAAAAAAATTGTTGTAGGGTACTTCAGAGTACTTTGGACTTATTTCTGGAAACTCTAGTGCTCTTTTTATTGCTTTATGATTTATGCCTATTGTCCCAAGTATAAATGTAATTGTGTTTCCTTTCACACTGAAAAGTTTCCTGTCTTGATGATGGTTATACACTGATCCTATTTATAACCTATTTCATTCATTCATTCATTTAATAAATATTTACTGAGCACCTACTCTTTTATAGGCATAGAACAAATGCAGGTGATACAGAAGTTCATGACACTGACAGGTCTCTCTCTGCCCTCATGGAACTGGCATTCTAATGAGAACATATACAATGAGCAAATAAAAAATTAAATTATCACACACTGGGATAGAAATAATTATGATTGTTATAAGGCAGCAACATCTTTAGATAAAGTGGTCAGAGAAGGCTTTCTGTGAGTTGACATTTAGGCTGATACTCAGATGAACAGGATCCAATTATAAAAGCTTCAGGAAAGCATATTCTAGAAAGAAGTGTTATAAACAATAAAGTCCTGGGGCTTCTAGGTGGCTCAGTTGGTTGGGATTCTGACTCTTGATTTCGGCTCAGGTCATAATCCAGGGTCATGCAGTCAAGCCCTGCATCAAGCTTCACACTGGGTGTGGAGCCTGTTTAATGTTCTCTCTCATTCTCTCTCTCTCTCTGAAATTTAAAATAATAAAGGGGGAGGGTGCCTGCGTGGCTCAGTTGGTTAAGCGTCTGACTTCGGCTCAGGTCATGATCTCACAGTTTGTGGGATTGAGCTCTGCGTCAGGCTCCAGGCTGACAGTTTGTAGACTGCTTGGGATTCTCTTTCTTTCCGTCTCTCTCTGCCCTTCCCCCACCCGCTCTCTCTTGCTCTCTCAAAATAATAAATAAATAAACTTAAAAAAAAATTAAAGAAAGCAATAAAGCCCAAAGCAGAAAAGAGCTTGAAAAATTCTAGGAGTTGATAAAAGCTTGATGTGACTAGAGCATGGTTTGTATGTGGTGGCATGAGGTGAACTTAGAGAAGCAGGCAGAGGTCAGATCATCCAAGATCCAGTGGGTCACAGTAAAAAAGTCTGAATTTTACTTCAGAGAAATGGGAAGCCACTAAAATATATTAAGTGGGGTACCGATTGGATCCTATTTACTTTGTAAGAAAACTCATACTGGCTCATATGGAAAATGGACTGGAGAGAGACAAGCATGGAATCCTGAAGACAAAAGGGCAATTATATATTAGGCCAGGCAAGAGCTGATGGTAGCTTGGAATAAGGTAGGGCCAGTGCGACTAGAGAGAACAGGAAAAATGAGAAGTATGTACAAATGAAGTAGAACCAATAAAATTTGCTGAAGCACTGGATGTGGTGGGTGAGAAAAGAGGAGGGATCTAGGAAAACTTCTGGTTTTCTAGCTTTAGTGAGTGGCAGATGATGCCACTTATGGACATCAGCAAAATGAGAGAGGAAGACATTAGGGCTAATGGGAAGACGGGAATCAAGAGTTTTATTTTACCTTATTTTATTTTATGTAGGCTCCATGCCCAACGTGAGGCTTGAACTCATAGCCCTGAGATCAAGAGTCACATGCTGTACTGACTGAGCCAGCTAAGAACCCAAAGAGTTCCTTTTAAACTCAGTCAGTACAGCACAGGACTCTTGATCCTAGAGTCATTAGTTCAAGCCCCACGTTGGACATAGGGCATACATAAAAAAATAAAAATGAATTGCAAAGAGCTCCATTTTAAGCATGCAAACTTTGAAAATATTCTGAGACATTCAAGTGGAGATATCAGGCAGGCAATTGGTTATTAAATCTGGGAAAGCTGACTAAATTAGAGAAGATATTTGAGATGGAGATGTAAATTTAGGAGTCATACACATACAGTTTTGAAGCCATGGGAATAAATGAGACTTCTACAAAAAGGAGGAGGTGAAGGGAAGAGAGTACAGGTTCAAGTCCAAAGAAACACCACACTTCTCCCACTGATGTCCACAAGTGCCTAATGAGGAAGCTAAGCAACTGGACCTCTTTTGCAATCTGGGAACAGACAGGTACAGACTTGTTGGCAGGTAGGGAAATAGATGAGCTGAACTTTGTGGGTTGGCATCTATCAATCTGTTCATTCAGTGAATGCCTTCTATGGGTCAGGGGCACAAAGATGAAGAGACATAGCCCTTTCCAATCCAGAAGGAAAGCACAATTGTGCCCATAAAAATGTGTTATATAGAAGTATTCCAGTGGAAGTATATATACAGGGGCAGTGTGAACACAGAGAAGACAACAAATGTCTGCTTGATCCAGAACCTAAGCAAAGCTCATTCAAGTGAGAGGAGCTGGATATTACAAGGGTGCTCTGAAGCCAGAAGGGTTTTTTCCCCACCTCTCTTTGGTTGTTTGTTTCTGTTTTAAAGCAAATCTTGGGCCTCCTAGAATAAAGGTAAAATCCTGACAGGTTGCGGGGGGGGGGGGGGGGGGGGGGGTGTAAAAATAAGAAGGCTTTGGTTTTCAGACCATTGACAAAAAAGAACAGTCCTTTTGGATGAGCCTTAATCAGGTGTGGGGTGGGGGTAGGAGTTGGAGGAAAATGTGGAAGATGAGAGTGGTTTATTGCTGTTCACAACAAAAGCAATAAAATACTTTGCCCTGAGCTGCATAAGGGTCATAATCAGTATGATAAGCTATCATTTAACATGAGGAGGAAATTGAAGTTTCATTTCCTTGCTTTTGTGGCACCCCTTGAATTGAGTTGATGACACCATTCAGTCAGTCAGCATGAGGCCTGCCTTACCAATTTTGTTTTGCAAAACAAAGCCAGTCACGGTCAAACTCAGTTGGTCAATTCCATAGATTAACATGAGAGGCCCCAGGAAAGCAAGACAGCTGGGATAACTCTGGCTGGGAAATGATGGGTTAATCCTAGGCCAGCTTGGCAGGAAACTTCATAAGATCTTTCAGGTCCCTGGTATCCTCCCACTCCTCACCTCTCCAAGAGCTTCCCACACTCACTAGTGTCCTGGGGTTGACTCTGAATAATCTCCAGAGTTTGAAGGACAGGGCTGGGCTTAAGGTATGGATGTGGTTCCCCACTGTCATATAATTCTCCTTCTCAGTCTGATTTTAGACCCAGGTTGGGTAGTACTGTACCAAAGAAAAAAGTGTGACCTGAATCTATATGAGCACAAACTGGGAAGAATGAAATTGTCTCAAAAATTTGACAATACAAAATTTCTCTTGAATCCTGGTCTCTAATAGGTGTACACACATAACCCACAACCTAAAGAAAACACTGAAGATAAAAATACTGTTAAAGCTATATTGAACAGCCACATATTTTTGTTGCCTCTATGGCTAAAATACTAGAAAAGAATTGTTGATTTTCCTAGAGGATGACCCAAACCCATCCCGATTCCTCTCCGTGATCAGAAGTTGTTAAAAACTGAGGCCACTTTAGAATAGCTCACAATTTGGAGATGTTCAAAGTTCCCATTTAGCTGAGATAATTCCCTTTTTCTCTCTTTCTGAATTCTGATGTTTCTGGTGAAAAAAATAATTCTGCCAGTAACACATAAGGACTGTTGAAAAGCCAGGAAAATCTGTATATGCAGTGAAGTTGCCTACATAATATGGCGGTTCACATTTCAAGGGAGATTAAGGTAATGTTTGATTTTAGTTCCCTAAAGGTTATATTTCTCCGAAAGTATTTATTCCTGCTATTTTTGTGATATCAACACAATTTAATTTTAATTTTCAAGTAATCAAGGAATGCAATTGGGCATTATTGGAAAAGTGTTGCTGATTTTGCCACAGATTTTACTATAATGCCATGCAAATCACTTCCTGAGCTTCAAAATCATTACTATAAAAAGAATGGGACTGGATTCAAATGCATTAGATATGCACAAAACTTTTTTGGAATTCTAAAATTCTATTCTGAGCCCCTAAGTTTCTCTATCCTGACAGTCTGGCCTTCATATGATGTCTGATGCCAATTGCCATACAGAATAAATTAGAACTCCCTTTGGTTTCTAGAAGCTTATAGCCTGTAAAACAGCAATAGTAAGATGTTCTTCAAGTACATATGGTCTTATGATTAGATTTCAATAATTTGAATTTTGTGCTGAAGGCAGCTTATTTGTATATTATATTTTTTAAAAGGTTTACTGTTAAATTAATGCCACAAAAAAGACTGCAGGTGGAGGCTGTTAACAGCTTATGATAACAGTCTTTTCAAAAGTGCTTCTTCTCAAGGGGCTCCTTGCATAGTAAGTAGCACTCTGGATGTGATCCAGGAACCTGGCTCATCAGCCATTAGCTTGATGTGTGACCTTGGGCATGTCTGTCAGCTACCCTGCTTCAACTATAAATGAAGGGGTTGTATTATGTAGTTTAATATTCACTGGTAAAGCTAAGCAAGGACAAGTGGTGGTTAAATGTAAATAAAGGCATGAATGTCTTTAGTAATATGGAAAATGAAAAGGGATTTGGAGGCATTTCATTTGTGATAAAGGAAACAAAACTGTGATTATCGGCCCCCAAAAGCAATAGCATAAATGTAGGAAAGCTCCAAGTTCCACTCCACTGATTTATACAAAATAAGTCCATTAAATGAATGAACTTGGTCTGTACACAACACTTAGCAGGACCTATGAAAAAAACAAGGTTTTCTAGGTCTGTGAAAAAAACACCATGAAGTCATGGAACGGCTTTTGAGCCAAATGTAACTAAGTTAAAAACTGTAGCTCTAATAATTCCTAGATATGGCCTCTAGACCCAATCATTTAAAAGAAATTTTTTTTTATTTTTATTTATTTATTTTTTTAACGTTTATTTATTTTTGAGACAGAGAGAGACAGAGCATGAACGGGGGAGGGGCAGAGAGAGAGGGAGACACAGAATCGGAAGCATGCTCCTGGCTGTGAGCCATCAGCCCAGAACCCGACGCGGGGCTTGAACTCACGGACAGTGAGATCGTGACCTGAGCTGAAGTCGGATGCTTAACTGACTGAGCCACCCAGGCGCCCCTAAAAGAAATTTTTTAAAGAAATTTCTTAAGAATTTCTTAAGAAATTTATTTTGAGAGAGGGAGAGAGAGTGGGGGTGGGGGAGAGGGAAGTAGAGAAAGAGTGAATCCCAAGCAGGCCCCACATTGTCAACATGGAGCCTGATGTGGGGCTCGAACCCACAAACCTGAATTGAAACCAAGAGTTGGACACTTAACCTACTGAGCCATCCAAGCACCCTGAGATCCATCATTTTAAACTCAAGATTGTTGTGAGCGTTAAATAATAAAAGTGCTTAGTATAGCGTTTGGCATGTAATAGGTAATAGGAGAAAGTTCTTCCATTAATGGTGGGAACATAATCCGTATATAAATGAGTTAAAAATATAGGAGGTAGGGGCATCTGGCTGGCTCATTCTAGTGGAGCATGTGACTCTTGATCTTGGGATCATGAGTTCAAGCCCAACATTGGGGCTAGAGTTTACTTAAGAAAAAAATTCATAATTAAAAACAATAATAAAATACATGAGGCAAATAATGATAGCTAACATTGACTAAGTGCTTACTCTGTGCCTCCAAGGTACTGTTGGGTGCTTTTACATATCACATTTAATTCTTACAACAACCTGTCAGGTCAATACTATCATTATCTTCAATTTACAGATGAGGCAACAGTCTTAGAGACTAAGCAACTCCTCCCATGGTCACAGAACTAGGAAGTCATGGAGTTATGATACAAAACTGCTTTACTATTTCCAAAAGCCAAATGCTAAACCATTTGACCATATTACCCACTATATTATGTCTACGGAGTATATTATTAAGTGCCAGAGAAGTCAGAAATTAAGCATGAGTATTTCACAGGCACAAGAAGCAAGCATATTTTAGAGCAAAATTCTAGGAAATTGCCTTCTAAACTAGGAATTGCATAACCATAAAAGAGTAGGAGAGTCATCCAGTATTTGTGATGTGGGGATGCAGGAGTAAAGGAAGAGACTGGCTTCAGCAAATGAACACAATTAGGAATGAGCCACTAGACCACTCTAGCTAGAGCAGTGTTCATAAGGGCAAGTTCTGGTGTGATAAAGTTGGAAAGACAAGCACTGGCCAGTCTGTGAGAGCTCTGAATACCAGACCAACAAATATGATACTATTTTTAACGCATTAGGCATACATGAGATACTCAACAAATACTTGTTGTCACAAAATAGAATGAATGTCAAACCTAGCTACTCAATGGAAGAAGGAAACCTATTTTCATCATGGGCAGTGTCTATTCAACTTGAGTCCCCAGGCCAACTAGAACAGTAACAAAGTATGATAGCATAATGTTTTTAAGTACTTTAGTCTGTGATGTGCTTCATAGCTTCAAAAAATCTTTATCTTTTTCAGTTTTATTGAGATTTAACCAACAAACCCAAACTTTTATAGCAGCTTATGTTGAGGTCAGGAATACCAAACTCACTGGTAAAGATAAAAGGAAATGATGATCAAGAAAAAAATGAAGAGACTTTAAGAATGGAGCTGTGACAGTAAGAAAAGTAAAAGAAGATGCAAGGGTGTGGAGTCCAGGGAAAAGGCCAGCCAGGTGGCTTAGGAGAGCCTACAGTCAGGCCCTGAGAGTCAGGTAACTATTGAAAGAGCTGAGAGAAGAAGGCAGGTAGGGGTATCCAGACCTCTGGGAATCTCAAGAAAAGGTCTGGCTTTCCATACACAATAGTGAATTCAGGCTTGGACCTATCATATTCACAATAGAAAGGGGGATGTAACATGGTGATTTGGCCGATGAGATAATACCTTAATAATATTACATTTTTACCTAACTCTAGTATTGTATTTCTCAGCACAAAGGTAACAATGGTTTCAAAATTTCATTTTCTTACACTCCTGAGAGGCATGAAGGAACTCATAAAAGTTTGCCATTTGTGTGCTGAACTTGCATCTCTGAAAGGTGCAAACAAGTTAAACTAGACTAGAACTTGGGAGTCCTATCAGATGTAGTATTTTATTTCAATTGAACTTTGAAAGGAAAGACTGAAGCTTTAAAGCCTAAAGATTTTCAACTGGGATATTTAGTCTATAGCCAGTCATCAGATGGCTAGAAGTCTGGCATGACTAATTCTTCACAGTCCATTTGCTAAATGACACATTATAAAAAAGCAAGTACCACTGAAAAGGATGTGCTTGTTTTCAAGGCCTCAGCTTCATTGTAGACTGACTGTTTTATATTGGTCCTTGTCTAACCATTTTATGGTGCAAGAGGCTCTAACCACATATATATGTTAACGACTCCTTGAAATGTTCTCACATTGCAAGGACCAGAGACACTAGATAAAGTCCAGAGAGGCTGTCATTCTGGCCTCAACATAAAGGCCACCCAGAAGGATCAGGGTTTTAGAATCTTAAGATAAGACTTATTAACCCCTGAGATGCTTATTCTCATACAATAGTTTAACCCCTCTATCACACAATTACAAAACTTGTGCTGAAAAGTAACCAGATCCCAGAAGAATTGAGAATGCTAATTAAGTAAGCTCTGAATGGCTGCTTCAAAATAAAAAGCTGAACACAGAGAGTAGTAACAGAAAGTTTAAAGAAGGATCTAGAAACTATAGTTCAGGTGACAGACACATTGTTGATAATCCGTGTCTTTTAGGGGCTTTGTCTATTTCATCTAATTTGTCAAACTTATTGGCATAAAGTTATTCATAATATTCCCTTATTGTCCTTTTAATATCTATAAGGTCTGTAGTGATTTGACAATATTGGGCCCAATAAAGAGAATTGGTTTAAGAAAGAAAAAAGGAAAAAAAAAATTGAGGTTGATTTGATAAACAATATTGAAGCTATAATTCTTCCAAGAGGCATTCCACCCACTTCAGCTAAGAAATGCAGATGAGGCAAGTGGGGGAGGGGCAGGGGAAAAAGAAGTTTTTTATGGTTCTAGTGATGGGGCTGTCGGTCAGATTAGCTGCCCATTTGTCTGCAAGCTGCTTTCTCCTCCCATTCGGTGTTACTGGCCATCACAGTGCAGCTGCTGGCCAGGAAGCCTGAGGAAGGGGCTCCCTCTGGAGCTGATGGCAGTGGCACTTTGGAAAGTGCTAGCAGGGGGTGAGCTATAAAAAACAATTTGGTTTGGGGACAAAAGGTATCAATCAAAGCAATGTCATCAACCCTTGATTTGGATGGGAGAGAACTTTTTGGGTCACCTTGGAAGCAGGAAAGGAACAGACAATATCATTTTATTTAGTTATCCTAGTCTAGTGGACTCAAGGGTCTAATTTAATAGGAAAGCCATGCACGACTGCTCCACAAAGCTCCTCCTTTAGTCATGTCCTTTGGTGAGGTAGGAGAAAACAAACTCACACTATCTCAAATTGCCAGAAATCACCGGATTCTACCTTTAGAAGTAAATTCTGTTAAAGTTTCTCCTAAGTCTGACAGGGCTTTTGGAAAGCAATTATGGATCTAAAATGAAAGGAATAAAGTTAGGACAGGGACTGCTGTTAGTGAGGGGACTAAGGAAAAGCATTTTGCCTTTCCAGGCAAAGCATCTGAAGTGAGAGAAATAGCAAACAAAGAATTGGGCCATCTCTGAATTAAATCAAAGCTTAATTTAAATAGTTCTTATAAAGAGCTCCATAAAAGCAGTAGTAGTATTTCCGAGCTAGGCAAGCACTTCTCAAAAGTATTTGTGACACTTTCAAATCAAGGTAATCTGTAGCACTCTTCTGCCAGGGCATATGCACTACTGCCGGGAGCTCTCTTCTTCAAGCAATATTCTACCCTTCAAAACCCCCCAAACATATGCTGCGAAGATATGCCCAGGTTAGACATGTTATGCCATGTTTCCTGGCTAAGTATAAGAAGACTGGTAACAGGCACGGGAAGATTCTAGATGTTATCCTGTATCTAAACTTCTACAGAAGTAAAGAAACATCTGAACCATTTAGTTCCAAATCATAACAGAATTACATGCTTGCTTGCTTGCTTTGGTCTCGGAGTCCTGGAGAAAGGAACTGAATTGAAGTGATCTATCTTGATTAATAAGGATACGACACTATCATTCAGTGTGAGAGAGATGCATTAAAGCACTTAACGATGACCTGTGTGGGCACAGTACTCTGGTACTACATAAAAGGTTGGTCAGAAAGTGGTCTACTCCCTTCTCCAATGATCCAGGAAGTAAACAAGCAGGCGGTCTTCTTGTTTTCCTATTCACCTTACGCTATCCTTTGCAATATGGCCCATGAAATAATAACCTAAAATTAAGGAATCCTGTGGCTAACTATAAATGTTTCCATGTGCATGTATTTTTGTCTATCCGATCTCCCAAATACATCTCAGATTAGTCTGTTTTCTCTCACCCCAATGCCCCATTTTTAAAAAACAGAAGACTGGAGCTGACTTCTACAATGCAATTTTTCTGCCATATACAATGCTGCCTCTCTTTTCCACAAAAGGAATCTCTTGTGGTGGAAATGACCTCCTGAAGCTGTCACACTGGACTCTGATGTAAAATTTGCTTTCTCCTATGTGCTCTTGTCCATTGCTCAAAATACAACAATCTATTACTTACCTTTGTTATTAAGATTTTGGTTGGTCTTCCCAACACTGATGCTAAAGGTGTTTTGAATACAGCAGGCATATTAGTCTCAGGAGGAATACATCCAAAAATTCAGATATACGCCAGCACTAAGAACTTGTAAAACATCTTGCCCATAGAAAGTCTATTAATAAAGAAATGTTGCCAACAATTTTAATGTTGACATCTATTAAGATGTTTATCTTTCTCAACCTTAGAAAAAATTACAAAAGCAGTAACATGAACACTGGAGAAATGCAACTGGAATTGTACTGAAAATACAACTAAGCAAAAACTAAAAAAAAAATAAAACAGCTTCTTCCCACCTTCCAGACATTTTATAATAATAAGATATATAATAAGTGGGTATCCTTCCACATCATATTCTACATGTATATGCTTATATGTATTTTTTTCATCAAAGTAGGATCACATTGTGCATACTGCTTTGTAATGTGTTCTTTTGGGTTAACAATCTTTACCTTGCAAGATAATACATTTTCATCTCATCTAATACTCAGTCTGAATTCAAATCTTCCCAGTTGTCTCTTCAAAAAGATCCTTTGCCCCTTGTCTGTCTAAACCAGGGTCCAATCTAGAAACAAGAATTGATTCTGATTATGTATCTTAAGTCTCTTTTAATCTAAAGTAATCCCTTTTCTCATGACACCAATGTGTTAAGAAGATGGGGGCAGCTGTCCTGCCAAACATCCCATCTTCCAAATTTTTCTAGGTGCTTCTTAAATTTTTTTTTAAAAGATTTTATTTTTAAACAATTTCTATACCTAATGTCGGGCTTGAGCTCACAACTCCAAGATTAAGACTTGCATGCTCCACCGAATAAGCCAGCCAGGTACCTCTCTAGTTGCTTTTTTTTTTTTTTTTTTAAGTTTATTTTTGAGAGAGAGAGAGAGAGAGAGGCAGAGTGCAAGCTAGGGAGGGTCAGAAAGAGAGGCAGACACAGAATCTGAGGCAGGCCCCAAGGCTCTAAGCTGTAGGCACAGAGCCCAATGTGGGGTTTGAATTCATGAACCATGAGACCATGACCTGAGTCTAAGTTGGATACTTAACCAACTGAGCCACCCAAGGCACCCCAAGCATGCAGCTCTTGATCTCAGGGCTGTAAGTTCAAGCCCCATGTTGTATGTAGAGATTAGTTAAAAAATAAAATCTTTAAAATAATCTTAAGGTACTTACATTTGGCTAGAACACATCATAGATGACTAGTATCTTTCATTTTGTATCAAGAGGTATACAACATCTTAGGGCGCCTATGTGGCTCAGATGGTTAAGCGTCCGACTTGGGCTCAGGTCATTCTTGTGGTTCAGGAGTTTGAGCCTTCAGTCAGCCTCTGTGCTGACAGCTCAGAGACTGCAGACTGCTTTGTGGATTCTGTGTCTCCCTTTCTCTCTCTGCCCCACCTGTACTCTGTCTCTCTCTCTCTCAAAAATAAAAAAACATTAAAAAAAATAAAAACTAAATAAAAAAAAAAGAGGCATGTAACATCTGAATGTCTCCCTATCAATGATGTGAAAAACTTACTAGATTATGGTGATGACAGATCTTTTCTCTTTTTTTCCCCAACTTTATTTATGAATAGTTTTAAAGCACAGAAAAGTTGAAAGAACAGTACAATGAACACTAGGGTGCCTACCACCTAGACTGAATAATTGTTAAATTATTTTGCTAACTTTATCAAAAATGTATAAAAATATTTTCTTGACAAACCATTTGAAAATAAATTGCAAACATCAAAAACTTTATCCTAAATATTTCAGAATGCATGATCTAAAAATAATTACATTCTCCTTTTATGATCATACCATTTTGACCCTATGAAATTTAGCAATTATTCCTTATTACCACCTAATATTTAATCCATAGCTAAATGTCCTTAATTGTCCTCTAAAGATTTTTTAAAGTTTTTTTTTTAATGTTGATTTATTTTTGAGACTGAGTGCAATTGGGGGAGGGGCAGAGAGAAAGGGAGATAAAGAATCCAAAGCAGGCTCCAGGCTCTGAGCTGGAAGCCCAGAGCCCAATGCAGGGCTTGAACTCAAAAACCATGAGATCACAACCTGAGCTGAAGTTGGAAGTTTAATGACTGAACCACCCAGAAGCCCCAAGATTTTTTTTAAGTTTATTTATTTTGAGAGAGAGAGAGCATGAGCAGGGGAGGGGCAAAAAGAGAAGGAGAGAGTATCCTAAGCAGGCTCTGCACCATCAGCACTGAGCCCAACGTGGGGCTCAAAGACATGAACCATGAGATCATGACCTAGGCCAAAACCAAGAGCCAGACACTTAGTCAACTAAGTCACCTAGGTGCCCCCAAGGATCTTATATATATATTCTAAAGTTTATTTATTATTTATTTTGAAAGAGAGAGAGCACAAACTGGGTGGGGGGGAGGGGGGAGTTGGGCAGAGAGAGAGAGAGAAAGAGAATCCCAAGCAGGCTTCACACTTGCCAGTGCAGAGCCTGGTGTGGAGCTCTAACCCATGAACCATGCGATCATGATCTGAGCTGAAATGAAAAGTTGGACACTTAACCAACTGAACTACCCAGGTGCCGTGTGTGTGTGTGTGTGTGTGTGTGTATTTTCAAGACAGAAAGAAAGAACACAAGCAAGGGAGGGGCAGAGAGAGATGGGGACAGACAATCTGAAGCGGGTTCTGAGCTGACAACAGCAATGCAGGGCTCAAACTCATGAACCATGAGATCATGACCTGAGCCAAAGTCGGATGTATAACCAACTGAGGCACCCAGGCACTCCCCTTTTTAAAACCAGGATCAAGTCACGATCTCGTGAGATTTGGTTAGGATGCTTTTGGTTGCTTTTAGTTAGATGCTTTAATTTTAGAGGTCTCTTTAGTCTCTTAATGTAGAAGTTCTTCCACATTTCCACTTTTTGTTTAATAATGACATTGACTTTTTGAAGAGATTAGGCCAGGTTAAAAATCTGTTAATAAAGTGCTTTACAACCTATTTGTTCGTTTGTTTTTGAGTAAATTAAAATTAAAGAATTGAGAAGTGCCTGGCTGGCTCAGCCAGTAGAACATGCAGTTCTTGATCTCAGGGTCATGAATTTGAGCCCCATGTTGGATGTAGAGATTACTAAAATAAACAAATTTTTAAAAATTTAAGAAGTGAGAATTTTACATTTTCTTTTGAAACTAGTACCTTATCACAAAAACATAACTGGGAAATACTAACCTAAGGACTATTTGGTAGAGTGACCAAGCATTCCATTTTGCTCAGGACTAAGAAAGCTCCAGGATGCACAACTTTCAGTTATACAACCAGCAAAATCCTAGGCAAACAAAGATGAATTGTTACCCTACTCTCTGGTAATCCTTGGAAGGCACTTGTTGAGGAAATAGTTATATATAAGTGATTGGTTAAAATCATAATCTGGTTCTATTTTAATTATACAAAATGATTATTTATTTAAACTTTTTGAACTAAACTGTCTGAAATGTGTATTAATTATGCATCTACATATAGGATATATGCTTAGGAAAATATCATAACTACAATTCTGTCTTGAGGCGTCTGGCTGGTCATTTGGTAGAGCATGTGACCTTTTTAAAAAAAAACCAAAACATTCATTTTATAATTTTTGAGGGAGAGAGAGAATGTGCATGCATGAGGAGGAGAGGGGCAGAGAGAGAAGGGGACAGTGGATCCAAAGTGGGCTCTGTGCTGACAGCAGAGAGCCTCAGGTGGGGAACTAACTCAGGAACCATGAGATTATGACCTGAGCCGAAGTCAAACACTTCACAGTCTGAGCCATCCGGGCATCCCAGGCATATGACTCTTGATCTCAGGGTCATGAGTTCAAGCCCCATACAAAGCTTAATTTAAAAATAAATTCCACGTCTTACTTCTCCAACTTAAAAAATAATAATAATACAGCAACATCTTTTATCAGTCTCCTATTACTTAATGTTACATCATTGTCAAAATCATACCATAAACTGACAGCCATTGCAGTACTCTGAGCTCTATAGAGACAGGACTAGGGCAAGTAAGAACCAGATGGGCAATGTGTGACTCTGTGTCACACTGGGAAAAAAAAAAAAAAACAACTAAACTAAACATGGGCAAAGAAGATCCTAAGAGGCTGAGAAGCAAAATGTCATTATATGTACTCTTTGTGCAAACTTGCCAGGAGGAACACATGAAGCAACCAGATGCTTCAGTCACCTTCTCAGTTTTACAAAAGCACTCAGAGATGTGGAAGACCATGTGTGATAAAGAGAAAGGTAACTTTGAAGATATGGCAAATACAGACAAGGCAGTTATAAAAGAAATGAAAACCTACATTCCTCTAAAAGGGGAAACAAAATGAAGGTCAAGGATCCCAATGTACTGAAGAAATTACCTTCAGTCTTTTTGTTTTTGAGTACTGGCCCAAATCCAAGGAGAACACCCTGGCCTATGCATTAGTGATGCTGCAAAGAAACAGGGAGAGATGTAGAGTAACACGGCTGCAGAGCATAAGCAGTCTTAGGAAAAGAAGGCTGCTAAGCTGAGGAAAATTACATAAATCAGATTGCTGCAATACCAAAATATGAAAACAAGCCTATGTGGCAAAACAAAAAAGTCATCAAGGCTGAAAACAAGAAAAAGAAGGAAGAGAAGAAAGATGGAAAGGACGAAGAGGATGATAATGAATATGTTGGTACTACTTTTGTTCTTGTCTGTAAAGTATTTAAACTCCCTGTACACAATTCACCCCTTTGAAAGAAAAAGGGGTGAAATCTAAGGCTGCATGAAACTTGTTTTTAAACTGTACAGTTTCAGGGTGCCAGAGTGGCTCAGTCAGTTAAGCTCAGGTCATGATCTCGTGGTCAGTGGGTTCCAGCCCCACATCAGGCTCTGTGCTGACAGCTCAGAGACTGAAGCCTGATTAGATCGTGTCTCCCTGCCCCTCCCCTGCTCATGCTTATGCTCATGCTCTGTCTCTCTCTCTGTGTGTCTCCTTCTCTCTCTGCCCTCCCCTGCTCATGCTCTCTCTCTCTTTTTCTCAAAAATAAACATTAAAAAAAATTAAAATGTACAGTTTCAGGGTGCCTGGGTGGCTCAGCTGGTTAAGTATCCAACTCTTGATTTTGGCTTAGGTCATGATCCCAGGGTGATGGGATCCAGCCCTCTGTGCTGAGTGTGGAGTTTGTTTAACGTTCTCTCTCTCCCTCCCTCTCTCTCTCTCTCTTCCTCTGCCCCTCTCCATGGCTTGCATGCTATCTCTAAAAATAAATAAACTGTACAGTATCTTCTTTTGTATAGTTAAAACACTATCAAAAGTATCTTTACCTAGTCTTGTCCTAGTGGCATTTTCAGCAGCCACTACCTTTGCTGAGTACAGTGTGGGAATGTAAAGTAGCATGGAAATTTAAGAGAGGTTCTTTTTGGCACACAACATGAAGTAGTTATACATGGGGATGAGAGTCTTTTCATCTTCAGTTGTTTCTAATCCATCTTATTTTTTTTTTAATGTGTATTTATTTATTTATTTTTGAGGGAGGTACACAGAAAGAGAGAGAATCTCCATGCAGCCAGTGCAGAGTCTAGCTTGGGGCTTGAACTCACAGACTGCGAGACCAAACTGAGCGGAAATCAAGAGCTGGTTGCTTACTGAATGAGCCACCCCAGTGCCCCTCTAATGCATCTTAGATGAATTAATTGTTCTCTTAACAGAGTACCAGTCTGCAATTGCAAAACACTTAGAATTGTTTCATTAACATTCCAAATACTTCTAGATAAAATCAATTTTCCTATTAGAAAACAAAAACCATACCCTAAACCTGTATTTTACCTTAGATAATGTTATCTTACGCACAAAACACATTCTTTTAAAACTTATAAAGACAATTTATTTCACATGCAGTTACTTAAACCCTTAGGAAGGTTTGTTTCTTTTATAGCAGAAGCATGTCTTTTACATTAAGATAGTGATTTGTCCTTTGAGCAACTTTATTTTACTAAAGTTCTTCTGCAGTTGGATTGTGACAAAGCTTTGGTTTGTTGGGATTATTTTTCAGCAGCCAATCAGCTAGCCAAATCTATGGAAAAAAGAAAAAAACTCTTAAGTTAATAAACATTTAATTATAAATACTATAAATAACAAATACTACGAATAGTATAAATATACTATATAAACATACACTACAAATAGTATAAATATGTACTATAGCAATTTATTTGTTGTTAAGTAGGCTTCACGCCCAGCGCAGAGTCCAACATGGGGTTCCAACTCACAACCATGAGATCAAGACCTGAGCAGAGATCAAGAGTCAGATGCTCTTTTGCTAAGTTTATTTTATTTATTTTGAGAGAGAGAGAGAATAACCATGTGCACATGTGAATGGGGAAAGGGGCAGAGAGAGAGGGAGAGAGTCCCAAGCAGGCTCTGCACTGTCAGCACAGAGCCCTACATAGGGCTGAAACTCATGAACCGTGAGATCATGACCTGAGCTGAAACCAAGAGCCAGATGCTTAAGCCAATGAGGCACCCAGGTGCCTCTATCAATTTAAAACCTAGTACTATATCAATTTAAAACCTAGTTTTCAAAATCACTCTAAGAATGAGAAAATGACTATTAAAAAATTAAAACACTAAGTTTTATATTATGCAAGATTATCAAGTAGAGATCCAAACTGGCAAAGAAGTAAAACTATTTCCTTTTACAGATGACATAATCCTATATATAGAAAATCCCAAAGAATCCACAAGAAAGTTACTACAACTAATAAATGAATTTGGTCATTATTGAATCCAGACAAGATGACTTCAAAGACCATGTTTAGTAAATGGAACCAGAGGTATCTTTTTCTTTTCTTTACATTGTTCAGTAGTTTCAGGTTTCTTACTAAATAAACAGATGTTATTGTCACAATGAAAAGGAATTATTAAAGAAATAACCTAGGGGTGCCTAGGTGGCTCAGGTGGTTTGAGTGTTGGACTCTTAATTTTGGCTCAGGTCATGATCTCACAGTTCATGGGATAGACCCCCATCAGGCTCTGCGCTGCCAGCACGAATCCTGCTTGGGATTCTCTCTGTCCTTCTTTCTCTGCCCCTCTTCTGTGCACATGTGCATACACTCTCTCTCTTAAAATAAGTAAACATTTAAAAAAAGTAAAAAGTCCTGCCTAGGGGCATCTGGCTGGCGATAGAGTGTGTGACTCTTGATCTCAAGGGTCGTAAGTTCAAGCCCTACGTTGGATGTAGAGATTACTTAAAATAAGTAAATAAAATATAATAAAAAAAAGAAATATCGTTTGTTTTTGGTAAAAGTGGCAAAATTAGTAGGAGAAATTAAATCTTTGTCTTCCAAAGGGGATTCCCTTTGAGAATGGTAACAGAGGCTAGAGATAACTATTTTATCAGGGCTGGTATTGAAATAACCTTCCCAGGGGCACCTGGGTGGCTCAGTCAGTTAAGTGTCTGACTTTGGCTCAGGTCATGATCTTGCACTCCATGAGTTTGAGCCCCGTGTCAACACAGAACCAGGAGCCTGCTTTGGATTCTGTCTCTGTCTCCCTCTGCCCCTCCCCCACTCATACTCTGTCTCTCACTCTCAAAAATAAAATATACATTAAAAATTTTTTTTTAATTTTTAAAAATGTTTTTATTTATTTTTGAGACACAGAGAGACAGAGCATGAGCAGGGGAGGGGCAGAGAGAGAGGGAGACACAGAATCTGAAGCAGGCTCCAGGCTCTGAGTTGTCAGCACAGAGCCCGACGCAGGACTCGAACTCACAAGCTGTGAGATCATGACCTAAGCTGAAGTCAGACTCCCAATGGACTGAGGCACCCAGGTGCTCCCCAAAATATTTTTTAAATAACTTTTCCTGAGTTGCCTGGAGGGCTCAGTGGTAAGATCATGCCACTCTTGATCTTGGGGTTGTGAGTTCAAGCCCCACGTTGGACACAGAGCTTACTTTAAAAAAATAAACACAGGGGTGCCTGGGTGGCTCAGTCGGTTAAGCGTCCAACTTCGGCTCAGGTCATGATCTTATAGTCTGTGAGTTCAAGCCCCGCGTCGGGCTCTGTGCTGACAGCTCAGAGCCTGGAGCCTGCTTCACATCCTGTGTCTTCCTTTCTCTCTGCCCCTTCCCTGCTCATGCTCTGTCTCTGTCTCAAAAATAAAATAAACATTAAAAAAAAAAAATTAAAAAAAATAAATAAACACAATAAAATAATCTTTCCTCATTATCTCTGAGTCTTCATATGAGTGAGAGTACCTGTAAAGAAGGAACCAGGAAGACATTTGGCCCTTGACAAGCACCCTAGTTCCTCCTATCCAATCGTTCTTTCACCTGACTGAGCAGTAATGAAGTATCTAGGGATGTGAACAAATATAAATTTTCTAAGGGTGCCTGGGTGGCTCAGTTGGTGCGACTCTTAGTTTCAGCTCAGGTTATGATCTTAAAATTTATGGGTTTGATCAAGCCCTGGGTCAGGCTCCATGCTGACAGCACAGAGCCTGCTTGGGATTCTCTCTCCCTCTCTACTTCCCCCCACTAGCTCTGTCTCTCTTTCAAAATAAATAAATAAACATTAAAAACAAGTTTTCTATGAAAAAAAGTTAGATATCATTAAAAATAAAAATGTTGAGAGACATTTGGGTGGCTCAGTTGGTTAAGCATGGGACTCTTGATCTCAGCTCAGGTATCAATCTCAGGGTCATGAGTTCAAGTCCCGCGTTGGGCTCCCTGCTGGGCATGAAGCCTACTTTTAAAAAAATAATTTAAAAAATAATTTTGAATGTATTTAAATATATATCTAATTTTATCATTTGATTATATAAATCATACACAAAAACAATGCTCTGCAATTAAAGGATGCAGTATTGAAAATGTATTTAGACAGAGAAAGACAGATACCATATGGTTTCACTCTTATGTGGATCCTGAGAAACATAACAGAAACCCATGGGGGAGGGGAAGGAAAAAAAAGAAAATGTATTTAGAAACAATGTTTTTTCTTTGTTTTGTTGGAACAATTTTTAAAAAATTTTTGTATTATTTTTTTTAATGTTTATTTATTTCTGAGATACAGAGAGGCAGAGCATGAGTGGGGGAGCAGCAGAGAGACAGGGAGACACAGAATCAGAAGCAGGCTCCAGGCTCTGAGCTGTCAGCACAGAGCCCAATGCGGGGCTCGAACTCACAAACCGTGAGATCATGACCTGAGCTGAAGTCAGTTGCTCAACCGACTGAGCCACCCAGGTGCCCCATTTTTTAAATTTTTTAATGTTTATTTATTCTTTAAATTTTTTAATGTTTATTTATTTTTTGAGAGAGAGAGAGAGTGCAAGCAAGAGTGGGGGAGGAGCAGAGAAAGAGGGAGACACAGGATCCAAAGCAGGCTACAGGTTCCCAGCTGTCAGCAGAGAGCCTGATGCAGGGCTTGAACCCATGAACTGAGAGATCATGACCTGAGCAGAAGTCGGATGCATAACCGACTGAGCCACCTAGGCGCCCCTAAAAACAATATTTTTTAAGAAGTAAAACACAGTAAGAGAATAAGTAATCCAAAGTTATACATAAGGGAGTATCTAAAATGTATAAGAGATAGTTCTTAAAATGCTCATTCACTGTTTCAAAAAATTTAATGTTTAAAATATGAAAACTATAGACACTTTCTTTAGAGTGAATAAAAACATTTCTTACAAAAGGATCTGCTGGTTTCTCCTTACAAAGGGCTGTGAGTCCTTTAAGCAGAGTTGGTGTTACATATAAATTTAAATAGTCCTTAGCAGCTTGTCCAACTGGAATAGGCTCAATAATCACTGTAAACACAAATGTATTCCCATTAAAATTAATACAAATGATGAAATATTATATAATCATTACAAAAGAAGAAATTTTAGTGGCATGATACTTACAAAGTTTTTTTTTTAAAAAAGGAAACAAAACTAGAATATAGCATACATAGTTTGTTCAAAAACACACAAGCACACACAGAGAAATAATAAGACTATATAAGACAGGCAAGAAACATATCAAAATGCTAGCAGTGATCATGTATAAAGTTCTGATTATGTTTTCTACTATATCCTTGCCTGCATTTCCATTTCCATATTTTTTATAGTAAATATCACAATGGACAATGTCATGAAAAAGAAAAATATGAATATCATGTAAAATCTAGGAGATTAATTAATTCCAACAATTAATTGCTGCCAAGAAAATGGCAGGCACTTTACAAAGTGGTATAGATATAACGTTGTACATGTATTTCTTGTGCTTTTATAGACTACTGAATATACACATAAAATCTATTTGTGTCTATGTAATATATATTAACATTCCTGCTTATTTTTCAAGTTTTTAAATAAATTATATAACATATAGGAAAGTTTTCGTCTTTTTAGCTTTGTTTGAACACTATGTAGGTCAATCAGACTCGTAGTACCAAAGAATATATTTATACAAGGAAGAATGTAGTTTACAGTCTTAAGTCTTTTGAGGATGACCTCCATTAATGTGCAACTTTCAATAAAGATGGGGATGCAAAGCTACTGGTCTCACATGTTCAGATCTAAATCGTTACTGGCCCAAGGAAAAAGAGGGTGGGAAGACAGATTTCTGTGTGACTAGTATATGGGCTCAATCTCAATGAGAGATACAACTAACAACAGGAGAGTCCTTTGCCAGGATGGCAGGTAAAGCTAGAAAACATCACAAAGGATTGGAATAAAAAGTTCCTTTCCTATTAGTCTCATTATAGCACTCTTTTTTGTACTGATTGTTGTAATAATTTTTAGTTACATAAATATTTAAGTTTATTTTTGAAGTGGGGTGGGAGGTTACAAGAGCATATGTGTGTGCATAGGGGAGAGGCAGAGAGAGAGGGAGACAGAGAATCCCAAGCAGACTCCTCACTGTCAGTGTAGAGCCTGACATGGGGCTTGAACTCACACACCGTGAGATTATGAGATTATGACCAGAGCCAAAATCAAGAGCTGGAGTGAATGAGCCACCCAGGTCCCCCTCCCCAGTGATTAATGATGTTTTAACACTTTTTCGTGTGCTTATCAGCCACTCATATATCTTTTGTGAAATGTTTATTCAAATCTTTTACGTGTTTTTTTTTAATTTTTAAGGTTTTATTATTTATTTGTTTATTTTAGAGAGAGCAAGAGCATGCACATTTAGGGGAGTGGAGCAGTGGGAAAGAGAGAACCTCAAGCAGTCTCCAGGTTCAGCACAGAGCCTGATGTGGGGCTGGACCTCATGACCCTGAGCTGAAATCAATAGTTGGATGCTCAACTGCCTGAGCCACCCAGGTGCCCCTGAAAGGTTTTATTTTTAAGTACTCTCCACACCCAATGTGGGGCTTGAACTCACAATGCTGAGGTCAAGAGTCACATGCTCTACTGACTAAGCCAGTCAGGTGCCTCTGCCTGATTTTTAATTGCCTGCCTTCTTTTTACTGAATTGTAAGAGTTCTTCATAAATTCTAGATACAAGTCTTTTATTTCATAAGATTTGCAAATATTTCTTATCACACTCTGTGGCTAATCTTTCCAATACTTTTAATGATGGCTTTTGAAACATAAAAGCTTTTAATTTTGATGTAGTCTAATTTATCAGTATTGTCTTTTATGGATCATGTTTTGAGGTCATACGCAAAAATCCTTTGTCCAACTCAAGGTCATGAAGATTTTCCATGTTTTCTTCTAGATATTTTTAGCCCTTATGCTTAGGTCTATGATCCATTGTTGTTAAGTTTTCTAATTGGTAAGAAAAGAGGATCTGAGTTCTTTCTCTTTTTTGGCATGAGGATATTCAGTTATCTTATCATCATTTGTTGAAAAAGACTATCTTTTCCCCGTCAAATTGTCTAGGCACTTTTGTTGAAAGTCAGTCGACCATAAACGTATTTATGTAAGTATTTATTCCTAGATTCTTAATTCTGTTTCATTGATTAATATGACTCATACAATACTGCCTTAGTTACTGTGGTCTCATAGTAAGTTTTGTTTTTTTTTTAAGTTTATTTATTTATTTTGAAAGAGAGAGAGAGAGAACAGGGGACAGGCAGAGAGAGAGGGAGTGTGAATCCCAAAAATTTCTGCACTGACAACGCAGAGCCCAATGTGGAGTTGGAACCCCTGAACTGTGAGATCAAGACCTGAGCCAAAATCAAGAGTCCAACGCCTAATTTGACTGAGCCACCCTCATAGTAAGTTTTGAAATCAGGTTAGTGGAAGTTATCAAACTTTGTTCTTTTTGAAAATTGTTTTAGCTTGTCTAGATCTTTTGCAATTACATATACATTTTTTAATGTTTATTTATTTCTGAGACAGAGAGAGAGCATGAGTGGGGGAGGGGCAGAGAGAGAGTGGGACACAGAATCCAAAGCAGGCTCCAGGCTCTGAGCTGTCAGCACAGAGCCCGATGCGGGACTCAAACTCAAAGATTGTGAGATCATGACCTGAGCCAAAGTCAGACACTCAACCAACTGAGCCACCCAGGTGCCCACAATTACATATACATTTTAAAGTCAGCTTATCAACTTCTACATAAAAGAATGCATGGATTTTGACAGGGATTGCATTAATTGATCAATTTGGAGAGAAATGCCATTTTGACAACATTGACTCTTCTGATACATCAACGTGTGAGGTCTATTCATCTTAGATAGTCTTTGATTTCTTTCAGTAATGTTTTGTGCTTTTCATTGTACAAGAATTGTACTTCTTTTGTTAAGCTTATTCCTAAGTATTTTATTATTTATTTAATTCCAGTATAATTAATATACAGTGTATTATATTAGTTTCAGGTGTACAATACAGTGATTCAACAATTCTATATACTACTCAGTGTTCATCAAAAGAAGTGTACTCTTAATCCCTACCACCTATTTCACCCAACACCCCACCCAGCTACCCTCTGGTAACCATCAGTTTCTTCTTTTTTTTTTTGGTGTTGTTCTCTATTTTTAAGAGTCTAATTTTTTTGGTCTCTTTTTTTCTTTGTTCATTTTGTTTTGTAAATCCCACCTATGAGTGAAATAGTATTTTATTATTTTTGATGCTATTGTGAATGAAATTATTTCCTTAACTTTAGTTTTGGATTGTTCCTACCTCATCTATTTTTGCTGACCATTTATTATTTCTCTCTAGCAACTAGGGCCGGATGGATTAATGTGAAAATAAAGAATCTTTTCATGTTTCTTACAGAGATGAACCTTCATTGAACTTTTTGAAGCTTTCTAATAATATGTATAGTTTATACACTGCATTGCATATTTATTTTTATAGATTTTTAATATGTGATCATTTTGAGAGCAGGGACATATTCATCTTTGTATTTCTGGCACATAGTAGGTAATACAATAAATTTGTTGAAGCAATGGAATGTAACAAAACTTTGAGTTAGCCGTCTCAAATCAAAGGGAAGCAAACTATATTTTTCAAAGGTTAGGAACATGTCTTTGAATATCTTTATAACTTGCTTGAGTGACTCATCATACTGAGTTTTGCACATAGTTCTTTTCATTTTTTTTAATGTTTATTTTATTTATCTTGAGAGAGCATGTAAGCAGGGGAGGAGCAGAAAGAGAGGGAGAGAGAGAGAACCCCAAGCAGGCTCCACACTGTGGTGCAGAGCCCAATGTGAGACCCAAACCCACAAACCACAATATCACGACCTGAGCCCAAACCAAGAGCCAGATGCTTAACTGACTGAGTCACCTAGGCATCCCCCTGCACATAGTTCTTGAGTGACTGGTAAGCAAGAGGGAGCTCATATCCCTAATTGAGAATTTACTCCAGAGAGCTTCACATTCTCACAGCAAAAGATCTGCAACATGGTAGGTAATTAATCTTTATATTTATCCTGCAACAGCTGCTTGTCAAATGTCTGACTTTATCTCGTAAACTCATGTCTAGAGGCCTAATTAATGGTAAAATCAAAAGCAATCTAAAATAACAATTGAGGAATATAATCCTATGAGTAAGAAGAGCTTTCAAAAAAAGGACTAGAAAAAACAAAACAATAATAGGAGTTAATATTTGAGCACAGAAGCACAAGACATTATAAGAATTTTATATATATGTATACATTTAACCCTAACAATATCCCTATTAGGTAGGAAGGTACTAATCTATTTGCATTTGACTGATGAGAAAAGAAAGACTCACAGAGAGGTTAGATGTCTGGAGCCAGAAGAAAATTCTAATTCGTTAGTACCTAGACTAAATCTAAGTACTATCACATTAAAAAGACATTTCATGGGGGCACCAGTTGGCTCAATCATCAGAACATGTGACTCTTGATCTCAGGGTCGTGAGTTTAAGCCCCACATTGGACATGAAACCTACTTAAAAAAATAAAGGGGGGCGGGGTGTGGGTGGCTCAGTCAGTTCAGTGTCTGACTTCAGCTCAGGTCATGATCTCACGGTTCTTGAAATCGAGACCCATATTGGGGTCTGTGCTGACAGCTCAGAACCTGGAGCCTGTTTCAGATTCTGTGTCTCCCTTTCTCTCTGCCTCTCCCCTGATTGCTCTTACTCTGTGTCTCTGTCTCTCTCCTCAAAAATAAATAAACATTTTTAAAAATTTGAAAAAAAGACATTTCATGTTTGAGATATAATTCAAAACAATATAGAAGATTGAGAAGTAGAAGCAGAGGTTATAGATGAAATAAGACTAACCAAAATTATTTAAATTGGGTGATAGTTTCATTAAGGGTTTATTATACTATTCTGTCTACTGTTGGTTATGTTTGGAGTTTTCTACAATAAACAATTTCAAAAAGATACCCTAATGGAAAGGTTATGTGACAGAAATTAGTAAGAGTAAAATACATACAAATCCTTTTGGGTACAAATATCTATAAACAGGTGTTGTGGGGTGTCTGGCTGGCTCAGTTGGGCCCCATATTGGGCGTAGAGATTGCTTAAAAATAAAAAAGTAAAACAAAACAAAACAAAACAAACAAAAAAACACACCAGGTTTTGTTTAAGAATCAAGACTTTTAAAGTTCCAAGAGAGTTTTCAGTTTTCTTTGAATAAATCCTCCATAGAAAATACTGAGGAATAAGTCTAAATGACTTAAAAAAAAAAATAGGCCAAAAAATATTCTATGCTTCTCAATGCTGTAAGTTTTTTAAATGTTTATTTATTTTTGAGAAAGAGAGAGCTCACACAAGCAGGGGAGGGTCAGAGAGAATGGGAAACAGAGGATCTGAAGTGGGCTCTTCACTGACAGCAGAGAGCCCAATGCAGGGGCCAGGGGCTCGAAGACACCAACCGTGAGATCATGACCTGACCTGAAGTGGGATGCTCAATTGACTGAGCTACTCAGGCACTCAAATGCTTTACATTAAAAAAAAGATGTTTATTTATTTTGAGAGAGAGAGAGAGAGAGAGGGCACGCAAATTTTCTTCCTGATCTAAAAATATTACTGAAATAAACTAAAAACCTCAATGCTGTTCTTTATTATGCCCATTTCTAAAAGGTTTACAACGTCCATAACAGGATGGAAAAAAAAAAAATGAGCCTGAGAACTATTAATTTCACAACTGCACGAGTATTCATTAGGCAACCAGTAGAGAAAATGTTACATCTATCCTAATTTCCAAGGGAGATTCTTTTTTTCATGTGTAACAAACTTTACTGACTCATTAGGGATAACTTACGGAATTGCAACAAAGGAGAAGAAAAACCCTAAATAGGGCTAGTCTAAGAGAAAAGATAAAAAAAGCAAACCCTTCTCAAAAGATTCCCTAGAGGGCACAATTTAGTTATGAGGGAAATAGTGACTTTTCCATTTTTGGCTTCAGATTTTTAAGTAACTATAACTTGAAAATATGACAAAATATATTGGAGAAAACCCCTGCTATTTTTCTTTCCAGCTATATCACCCAAATAAAAGAAAAAGCAAACAATAGGAACATGCAATACTCATCGATAACTCACCTTCAGGAAACATGAATCGAATTTCTCTTTCTGCTGCAGCAAAGTCATTACTCCCATGAAGTGCATTCCTTAGGTCATCTGTGCCATAAATTGCCCTTAGACTAAAAGCAAGTTAGAGATGATAACCATCCAATGTGATATCCTTTCCTTACTCTTTACATATGTATTCTGCCCAGGAAATTTACAGAAGCATTGCCACTTCTCACATATATGTAAGTTTTAATCTATTTTGATTTTAAGCCTAAATCTATCTAGATGAGGGTCAAATATGTTTAAATCTGCAGGAGAGATACACTGGGAAAATAGGAGTTCTCTGGGTTAAGAGGTGGTGTTTTGTGAGAAGTGAAAAGGCAATGCATATTCAAAAGTGCAAGAATTCAATGTCCTCAAGTTCCCAAACTTTAATGATAATGCTGAAAATCTGGTTTTATGGCCCTTTATTACCAATATTATTTTAAAAAGCCATGCCAATTTTCCTATGAAAAATCCCACTTCAGTGGCGGTTTGATTCAAGGATGAGAGAAGAATGAGGCTAATCAACCATAAATCAAACATTCCCTGAGGCCTTTTGTGGCATTTAGTGTTAACACAGACATTTAAATAGCTACAGTGTAAAACTGACCCCCCTACCCCAACCAAAATACCAAAAAATTGATTTAGGAAAACTTTCAAATGCAAAGACACTTCTATTATAATGAAATCAGTTTTTTGTTGTTGTTGTTTTTGTTTTTGTTGGATTCCTTTTTTCCCCCTAGGAAAGTTACCTGTCTGGGTGTGTCTCCTTAGCTACTAAGGTATTACTTGGTCCCAAAAGTTCTTTCCAGTAAGAGATGGCTTTATGTCTAGCTAATATCATGGCAACAAGTGGTCCAGAACTCATATAAGCTGTCAAATTGGGGAAAAACATTTTCCCATACTGTTCCACATAAAAGTTACTACAGTGCTCAGGGCTGAGATGTAGTTTTCTTCTCTATAAGAAAAACAAAGTCAACAAAAGTATTTAAAATGACAATTCAATAATAACTCATTGTCATTAGTAACTTGAAATTAATACTAATCTCATTACAAATTTGAGATTTTTGTATTATGAAGAAAGGGAGATGGAAGAAAGTTAAATGTAGGCTATAAATAAAATTCTATAAGTTATTTAACCAACGCTTGCTCACTGTTGATATGAATGTAAACTGGCAAAACCACTTGGAAAACAGTATGGAGGTCCATCAAAATATTAAAAATAAAACTACCATATGACCCAGATCAAGATGTCATATGGATCAAGGATGTGTATGTATGTTTGCATATATATTGTATATACACTTAAAAAATATATATATATATATAATGGAATATTAATCAGCCTTGAAAGGAATGAGATCTTGCCATTCATGACGTGGATGGACCTAAAGGGTGTTATGCTAAGTGAAACAAGTTTGAGAAAGACAGATACCATGATTTCACTTACATGTGGAATCCAATAAAACAAATGAATAAACAAACAATAACAGACTCTTAAATACAGAGAATAAACTGGTAGTTGCCAGGGGGTTGGGAGGGATGAGCAAAACAGATGAAGGGAATTAAGAGGTAGGAACTTCTAGTTACAAAATAAATCACAGAGATGAAAAGTACAGCATAGGGAAGAGAGTCAGTAAAATTGTAATAACCTGGTATGGTGACAGATGGTGACCACATTTACTGTGGTAAGCTCTGAGGGATGTACAGAATTGTCAAATCAGTATGTTGTACACCTGAAACTAATATAACATTGTATATTAATTATACTTAAATAAAAAAGAGCTATTTAACCTAAGAAAAACTATTCCTATTTGGCAGTCTCCTTCAATATATGGTTTGTTAATGATGAATTCAGCTTATCTCCTTAAAGTAAAAAGACTACTATCACCAATATTTTGTTAATATATACTTTGTATACATTGAAGTAACAAAATTAGATTTTAGTACATTCCAAATTCATCTTTTACCTATTTGTGTGATATTTTCTTATTTATTGTGAAACTTTCCTACATTATTTTAGGGAGCTGGTCTCATTATGGAACTTAGAAATAACACCCAGTATAATGACGCTATAAACAAGTTTTTCTCTTGAATGTGAAAATTGTGTATTTATTCTGGTTCTGCCATAAATATGTAGATTGACTGTGATGTTAAGAAAAAATAGTTGGTATTAAGTGTCTCAATTTGAAAGAATATAAATTGTTGAGGGCAAATAAACATTATTTTCTTCACAAATGAGACTATATGAATGAATCAGTAAAAATATCATAGAAGTCAGCCATTCTTCTGACTGGAGATCATCCTTCTCTAAAAGCAGCTATTTGAATGCTTTTTAAAAATCATCCACTAACAGGGCACACGGGTGGCTCAGTGGGTTGGGCATCCGACTCTTAGTTTCAGCTCAGGTCATGATCTCATGGTTTGGGAGTTCAAGCCTTGCATCAGCACGGAGCCTGCTTGGAATGCTCTCTTTCTCCCTGCCTCTCCCCTGCTCATGCTCTCTCTCTCTCTCTCTCTCTCTCTCTCTCAAAAATAAATAAATAAACTTTAAAAAAATCATCCAATACTACTGTTTTTCAGTTCCACTAAAGGTGGATCATGAAGGAAAAGACTCAAAATATAAAAGAGGGATTCAAAGCCCTCATTAAGGAAAACTTCTGGCTAGAATAAAGATGATCAGAATGTGAATAAATCACTGGGTCAAAGCTACAAATCTCCATATTTAAGGCAGAGAGCTATCTTTCTAAAGTTGGTTAGATGTTCCTAAGAGTATAGTGTGAAATTTACCAAGTGATCTCTTAAAACTTCTAATACTATCATGTATCCTCAGGTTTCAGAAACTTGGCCAAACTGCCTAAAGCAAGAAATGGGAAGATGCTTACCTAGGTGGGTCAGCATTGCTGTAAACAGGCTCTACTGACAAACTTAACATTCTCACCAGCCAAGGATCAGGTGCTTGGATCTGTTCTCATACTGAAATTCATATAGTCAAGAAAAAGAAACTCGAGAAATTATAAAACCGCCTGATTTAATATAATCCTTGATTCTTTATTTAAAATAAAGATGTGTCAGTATTTGTGATTCTTATGCATATTGGTATGGGGGGTTTGTTGTTGAGTTAAAAATAAAAATTTGATCTGTTAAAATGTAAGCCCTTGTCACACACCCCTTAACAACCAAGGGAACCCACCTTCTGCAGGTGTGCCACCTAATGCAGCATACTTACAAAAATTAAGAGCTCCTTTTATTTTTTTAAGTTTATTTATTTTGTGAGAGAGGTGGGGGAGGGGCAGAGAGAGAGGGAGAGAGGAGAGAAATCCAACCAGGCTTTGCATACTCAGGGCAGAGCTCCATGTGGGGATCAAACGCAGGAACTGAGAGATCATAACCTAAGCCAAAATCAAGAGTCAGAAGCTTAACCGACTTAACCACCCAGGCACTCCAAAAGCTTTTTTTAAACTAAAATTGGGGGGGGCACCTGGGTGGTTCAGTCGGTTAAACGTCCGACTTTGGCTCAGGTCATGATCTCACGGTTTGTGAGTTCAAGCCTCACATTAAGCTTGCTGCTGTCAGCATGGAGCCTACTCCGGATCCTATGTCCATCCCCAACTTGTGCGCCCTCTTTCTCAAAAAATAAAGTGAAATTAATACTGAATCAGTAATTATATTGGTTGATTTAAAATTACATCGGGGCACCTGGTTGGCTTGGTTGGTGAAACATGCAACTCTTGGTCTTGGGGTTGTGAGGGTAAATATTTTCACAAAGAGAAGTAGTATTAAATGATATCAAAAAAGGAACCATTAGTTTCTAAAAGAAGAAAGACTGCCACCTACTGAAAGGATACATCATTTTTCAGAAGGTTTTCCCTAGATGGGACAAGAAAGCCTCAAGTTCAATGGACTCCCAACTACAATAAAGCCTGCTTTAAAAGCATACAATACAAAGAATAAATACTATACAACTCTACTTACATGACACATCTAGAAAAGTCAAAGTCGGAGGACAGAAAAACACAGAATAGTGGTTACCAGAGGCTGAAAAGAGGGGTAAACAGAATGAGTGATTAATAAGCAGTCTCAGTTTCAGTTGACAAAAATTCTGGAGATGGATAGTGGTGATGGCTGCACAACAAAGGGAATGTACTTAATGGTACTGAACTGTACACCTAAAAATGGTGAAAATAGTAAATTTTATGTTGTGTATATCTTATCACAATTAAAACAAACAAAACAAAGCATACAGTATACCAAGGCCTTCTTTGCTATGAAATTTACTGCTGATTAGGGAAAGTGTTAAATATTACCATTCACACTAATTTTTCATTCATAATTTAATTCATACTTAAATTTTCACTAATTATTTTTACTAAAATTTTTTTTGTTTACTTTTGAGAGAAACAGAGACAGAGTATGAGTGGGGGAGGCACAGAGATAGAGGGTGACAAAGAATCTGAAGTAGGTTCTAGGCTCTGAGCTGATGCTTAACTGACTGAATCACCCAGGCACTGCCCTGGGTAACCGTTTTTAATCTCCTAGTGTTTCATTTGCAAATATTGGCAAACATGAATACATATTACTTTTTCTCTTTCTACCACACAAGATTTTTATACACTGCTCTGCATCTTATTTTTTCCATAGCAGGACACAAACAGGTTCCTCTTTTTTCATTTTACAATTAGCTGCATTGTATTCAATTTGGTGGTTTCACCAGAGTTTACTTAACCAATTCTTTTTCTAAAGACTTTTTTTTTTCATTTTTTAAAATTTACATCCAAATTAGTTAGCATATAGTACAACAATTTCAAGAGTAGATTCCTTAGTGCCCCTTACCCATTTAGCCCATCCCCCCTCCCACAACTCCTCCCATAACCCTCAGTTTGTTCTCCATATTTATGAGTCTCTTCTGTTTTGTCCCCCTCCCTGTTTTTATATTATTTTTGTTTCCCTTCCCTTATGTTCATTTGTTTTATCTCTTAAAGTCCTCATATGAGTGAAGTCATATGATTTTTGTCTTTCTCTAATTTCACTTAGCATTATACCCTCCAGTTCCATCCACGTAGGTGTAAATGGCAAGATTTCACTCTTTTTGATTGCCGAGTAATATTCCAGTGTATAGATATACCGCATCTTCTTTATCCATTCATCTATCGATGGACATTTGGGCTCTTTCCATACTTTGACTATTGTTGATAGTGCTGCTATAAACAAGGGGGAGCATGTGTCCCTTTGAAACAGCACACCTGTATCCTGTGGATAAATGCCTAGTGGTGCAATTGCTGGGTCGTAGGGTAGTTCTATTGTTAGTTTTTTGAGGAAACTCCATACTGTTTTCCAGAGTGGTCGCACCAGCTTGCATTCCCATTTTTGAAAAAAATTTTTAATGTTTATTTATTTTTTGAGAGAGAGAGAGAGAGAGAATGAGAGCATGAGTGGGGGAGGGGCAGAGAGCAGGGGAGACACAGAATCTGAAGCAGGCTCCAGGCTCCAAGTTGTCAGCACAGAGCCTGATGCAGGGCTTGAACCCATGAACCGTGAGATCATGACATGAGTGGAAGTCAGACACGTAACCAACTAAGCCACCCAGATGCCCCTCTAAATACTTTAAGTAATCTGTATATCCAACTGGGATTCGAACTCACAACCCTGAGATCAAGAGTAGCATGCTCTACAGACTGAGCCAGCCAGATGCCCCTATTTAACCAATTTTCTAATGCTAGGTTATTTTTAATCTTTTGCTGGAAAATAAACAATACCACAAAAAATAACTTGTATACATATAATGTCATATTAATACATGGGTCACAGGAGGGATCCCCAGCATTAGAAGTGCTGAGTCAAAGGGTACATGCATCTGTAATATTGATAGATAACTGCAAGGTTCCCTTCTATAGCGGTTGTGCCATTTACTTTTATATTTTTGCCAGATGGTATTTCAGGGCTGTTTTCATTTGCTTTTTCCTTGTTAGAGATTGGTCATTTTTTCATATGTTTAAGATGCATTTGTTTTTCTTTTTCTGTGATCATCCACATGATCTATCCTTTTTTCTTTTAAAGTTTATTTTTGAGAGAGAGAGAGCACCAGTTAGTGAGGGGCAGAGAGAGAGTGAGAGAGAATCCTATGCAGGCTGCACACTGACAGTGCCCGATGAGGAGCCTGAGCTCACCTAAAGCAGGGCTTGAACTCACAAACTCTGCGATCATGACTTGAGCCAAAGTCAGACACTCAACTGACTGAGCCACCCAGGCACCCCAACATTTCTGCCCATTTCCAACTGAATTTTTATCTTTTCCTAGGAACTCTTTATGTATTAAGGAGATTAGCCCTTTGCCTATCATGAATTGCAAATCTTTTTTCCAAGTTTGTTATTTGCTTTTCACTTTGTTTATAATGTTTACTTAGCTATGTAGAAGTTTCTTATGTTTATAGTTGTATCAATCTTTTCTTTTATGGCTCCTAGACAAGATACCACAGTAAAAAAAATAAATAAATAAATAAAATAAGGCTGTCCTACTCCAAGAACAAAAAGAAACTTAAGCATCTTTTTTTCTACAGTTTATATGTTTAATATTAATTTTTATTTTTTTAATGTTTTTATTTATTTTTGAGAGAGAGAAAGCATGAGTAGGGGAGGGGCAGAGAAAGAGAGAGGGAGACATAGAATCTGAAGCAGGCTCCAGGCTCTTAGCTGTCAGCACAGAGCCTGACTCAGGGCTAGAGCTCACGAGGCAAGAGATCATGATGTGAGCTGAAGTCAGATGCTTAACTGAGTCACCCAGGCAACCCTATGCTTAATTTTTAAATATTTAAATCTTAAATCCATTTGGAGTTTACCCTGGTATACACAGTATAATATTTGAATCCAACTTTTTTTTAACGGTTACCGAATTTTCCTAACATTTATTAAAAAGTTCTTAACTTGAGTCTTTTAAATATATTAAATATTTTATTATACATTCCTGCACTTTTTCCTTATACTTTCTTGTACCATTCCTACCCTGAACCTCTACGTATCCTCCTAAGCTTATCTGAAATTCCTCATCTTTCCTGAGGACTGAAATTTTCTTTTTTCTTTCATAAAACACTGACAAAACAGACAATATGACACTGTAGAAATAAAAGAAAATTAAAAAATCCTGGAATTTTAAGTAGGGATGGTACAGAAAGGATTACTTAAAATATCCTGGGGCACCTGGGTAACTCAATTGATTGAGTGTCTGGCTCTTGATTTTGGCTCAGGTTATGATCTCACCACTGGTGAGATGGAGTCTTGCACCAGGCTGTGTACAGAGCCTGCTTGTGATTCTCTGTCTCCCTCTCTCAAAAACAAATATTTTTAAAAATCCCATTATATTTGATGATAATCTTTTTTTTTTTAAGTTTATTTATTTATTTTTAGAGAGAGAGGAAGAGAGAGCATGAGTGGGGGAGGTGCAGAGAGAGGGAGGATCTTGGGATCCACACTGTCAGCATGGAGACCAATGGAGGGCTTGAGCCCACAAACTGTGAAATCATGACCTGAGCCGAAATCAAGAGCTGGACATTAATCGACTGAGCCACCCAGGCACCCTTAATGATAATCTTTAACAACACTCCTTTTACATACATTCTCAAACCTCTAACAACTGCAGAATAAGTGTAAGGCTTAACACTTTAAATGTCTGTAATAATTGAAAAAGAAAATACCAACAGTCCATCAATTGAGGAACAAGTAAATAAAGTGTGGTTCACTCACACAGGGGAGTATTACACAGAAGTTAGGAAGAATGAGAGATTCAGATGTAATAACATGGAATGCTACCTAAGCAACTTTGTCAAGGGAAGAGAATTGTACTATCTTATGGAGGGAAATGTTTGTAAATGCATTGAAAAATTCTGAAAGGACAGAAAGCTTTAAGTAGTTGCCTTTCCCTGGAAACTGAAACTTGGGTGGGAGAGGAAGGTGGAGGAAAAAGGAATTTTAATTCTCATTTTAGATCCTTTTGAGGTGTGAAAAGCTTTTTAAAACACATATAACTTTTATACTTAAAATAAATGTTAAATTTAAAGCTAAATACTAGCAACTAAACAGGTTAACATGTTTACATAAACATTTAAAAAAGAAAAAAGGAAAGAGAAGAAAAAAACAAGATCATTATGCCCAGAAGTTACCTGAACAATGGTGAATCCAGATCTGAGAATAATATCTTGTATCTCCTCCTCTTTGTCAACAATATCCGGTTTGATAATAGCCAGAGTTTTTTCTACATATATCTGAGGTGGGGGCATTGATATCTGCATTCTGCCTTTTCGATGTAAATTTAGGAGACTCTCCACAGGAATCAACTGCAATGACAGGCATCAACCCCACCCCAAATTTAATGTAATTGTGACTAAGAACAGAGTTATTAGGCGCTTGATTTTATTAACTTATAAAATTAGAAACTGCGGAGTCTTTTTCTATTAGCAGTGTCTTGATAATATGATATGCGGTGGCAGGGAGCCTGGCTGGTTCAGTTTCAGGAGCATGAGACTCTTGATTTCTGGGTGGTGGGTTTGAGCCTCAGGTAGGGTATAGAGATTAAACTAAACTAAAACAAACAAACACCATTTCTCCTCTATGCCTAATTCATGCCCTTGGTTTTCCTAAGCGCTTTCCTTGAGGGGGAGAGGCAAGGGGCAGTCTGAAGGCCTGGGCCTGGCTCAGACTCTCAGGCTTGCAGGTGAAAACTCTGTTGGCCACTCTGCAGCAACTCTCTACTCTAAGGACAGGTAAGCCGCTTCGTTCCCACCCCTCCTGGAAGACCACACGTAAGGTCTGGCCTGGGTAGAAACGAGGATCGCCAAATTGCAGTGCATTTCCAAAGTGTACTGCAGATTCTGAGCAAGGACCTCATCTATGCACTCACCCTAGTGCCTGCTCCTCTAGTGCCACCGTAGCTTGTTGCTAGGAGACCTGAAGCACAGTTCAGGGATGGTGGCTGCACAGGGCCAATCCAGCAGAGGGCCAATCCAGCAGAGTGCATCACAGGCTCTGGCTGGTTTCTTTCTTTCTTTTTTTTAATTTTAGTATTTTTTAAATACGAAATTTATTGTCAAATTGGTTTCCATACAACACCCAGTGCTCATTCCAACAGGTGCCCTCAATACCCATCACCCATCTTCCCCTCCCTCCAACCCCCCATCAACCCTAAGTTTGTTCTCAGTTTTTAAGAGTCTCTTATGTTTTGGCTCCCTCCCTCTCTTTTTTTTTTTTTCCTTCCCCATGGTCTTCGGTTAAAAGTTTCTCAGGAACCACAGAAGAGTGAAAACATATGGTATCTGTCTTTCTCTGTAGGACTTATTTCACTTAGCATAACATTCTCCAGTTCCATCCACGTTGCTACAAAAGGCCCTATTTCATTCTTTCTCATTGCCACGTAGTATTCCATTGTGTATGTAAACCACAGTTTCTTTATCCATTTATCAGTTGATGGACATTTACTCTTCCCATAATTTGGCTATTGTTGAAAGTGCTGCTATAAACATTGGGGTACAAGTGCCCCTATGTATCAGCACTCCTGTATCCCTTGGGTAAATTCCTAGCAGTGCTATTGCTGGGTCATAGGGTAGATCTATTTTTAATTTTTTGAGGAACCTCCACACTTTCCAGAGTGGCTGCACCAGTTTGCATTCCCACCAACAGTGCAAGAGGGTTCCCGTTTCTCCACATCCTTGCCAGCATCTATAGTCTCCTGATTTGTTCTTTTTAGCCACTCTGACTGGCGTGAGGTGGTATCTTAGTTTTGATTTGTATTTCCCTGATGAGGAGTGATGTTGAGCATCTTTTCATGTGCCTGTGGGCCATCTGGATGTCCTCTTTAGAGAAGTGTCTATTCATGTTTTCTGCCCATTTCTTCACTGGATTATTTGTTTTTCGGGTGTAGAGTTTGGTGAGCTCTTTATAGATTTTGGATACTAGCCCATTGTCTGATATGTCATTTGCAAATATCTTTTCCCATTCCATTGGTTGCCTTTTAGTTTTCTTGATTGTTTCCTTGGCAGTGCAGAAGCTTTTTATCTTCATGAGGTCCCAATAGTTCATTTTTGCTTTTAATTCCCTTGCCTTTGGGGATGTGTCAAGTAAGAACTTGCTGTGGCTGGTTTCTTTTATCCAACAGAGGATGCCAACCTACAGGCATCTTTATTCCCCCTTGGGAATCTTAAGAGCACTAGATGTTTTCTAACATTTTCATCTTATTTCACCCTTCTAGCCATTTGAAGGACGCTTCAATTATCTCAACTTTATAAATACGGAGACAAATCACAGACACTCTCGCTTCATCCTACACCATCCCACTGTAGACAGTATATGTAAGAAACCCAAATCAAGTACCTTACTCATTCCACCAGATACTGTCCTTTAATACCAGATTCTGTAATCATTAAAAAGCAATCTATAACTTGTGAAATAACATTTATTTACAGAGCAGTTATAAGACGTTTAATTTAGTTACATCTAAATCAAGCCTATGGAACAAAGCTGTGGGCAACATTTATGGCTTAGCCCCAAATCTCAGCTTTCCCTGTTTTATGTTATGTCCACAGGCACCTTTGACTCCTTGGTTGTGAATTAAGGCATTTTTCTTATTAGAAAAGACAACAGAGAACTGGTAAACAAGTACTGGGATCTTCTGTAACTATCAATAAGAGGTCCCAAATCCAGAAAAGGTCAGGATAGCAGTTCCTGGTTAACAAAAGAGGTTTTCCAACATCCACAGGCTTGGCTGGTTCTCATTCCATACTATTTAAGTCTCTTCTTTTGTCTAACCAAACACTCAGCACCTACAAAGACAAGGTAATAGCAAGTTATGAATCTTAAAAATTACAGAGATTTGACTGTAATTTTATTTCTTTTTCTGCAGTAAGATCTGACTATGCTTTTTTTCTTTAAAGTATGGTCTTGCCCAGAAAAGAAACTCTCTGTCCTCTTTTGGCTACCATGTCTTACCCCTATAGATGAGACAGTGTGAACATACATTAATATCAATAGGTAGAGCAACCAAAAAATGGAGTGACTCCAGTCTTTGGTTTGCATGGTTAGCCCTCTGATTTGAGGTTCTGGAAGTAGGAGCTCCTGTTACTTCTGTATTCCCAACTCTCTTGAGACTTCTTCACTGCTGCCTGTATTCCTATACTACTTTACTTCATTATTCTATTAAAGCTGGTCCTACAGAGGTTTAGGGTTTTCCAAAGCAGTAGGTACGACGTTAGTACCTCAGGGATTTTAGTCACCCTTAAACATAAACTCTGAGAACACAGGTCATTTTAACATCACTCTTATTCTCAGACTTACTAAAATCAGATTCCAGAGCCTGTACTCCTTCTTCTTATAGCTCTCTTACATACACTACCTGAATCTGCTCCAAGACTTCTCGTTGCATCTCCACAGCCATATGGTACACATGATGATCAGAGTCATTGTACATCACAGCATTTTGGAACATCAGCATCAGGTCTCTCTGGAACTGAGCCATGGTACGAATCCGTCCCTTAGACAGATTCCTTTTCAGGCTAGTTAAGTCCATGGGTCTACAGGTGGCCAAGAAAAACGAGAGAAAATCAAATTTTCATGGTGAATATGTGGGACCTAACATGCTCTCATGGAAAACCAGCTCTCCAAGTAGTAAATGAAAATAGCAAATAAAACAGTAGCAAAGATAACAATACCCATCAGATAATAAAATGCCAACAGCAGCTAACATTTGACTTCTTACAATAGGCCAAGAGGTGTGCTAGGTACTTTCTACATTAACTCACTTATCCTCTCAATAAACCTATAAGCTGGCGCCTTATTATCACCAACTGGCAAAGAGGAAACACATCTAGAGAGGCTAAATACTTGCTCAAAGTCACATAGCTTGGATTCCAATTCAGAGGCAGCCTGACTCCAGAGCCCACAAGCCCAGCTACTATACTCTTACTACTGTAGGAGGAATGCTAGCCCCAGGTACCAAAGTTGTAAAGAGCTCCAATGATGAGTCACTCCCATCGTACTGACTGACTGTTTACAATGTGTAGTCATATACTTGTTTAATCTACTTCTCTTACTACATAATCAAAAGTTAAAAATGTCCTTCTCCTTGTGTGGAGATAAAGAGTGTGAATCAAGTCAATGTTTACCTAAATAATTATTTAATGAGACACAAAAAGTGGGTATATAAGAGAAGACACAGCAATGTACAAAGAGGACTGAACTAGAAGTTAAGAATCGGGTTTAGCAATCCCTATCAAAATAAGACTAGCATTCTTCACAGAGCTAGAACAAACAATCCTAAAATTTGTATGGAACCAGAAAAGACCCCGAACAGCCAAAGCAATCTTGAAAAAGAAAACCAAAGCTGGAGGCATCACAATCCTGGTCTTCAAGTTCTTATTACAAAGCTGTAATCATCAAGACAGTATGATACTGGCACAAAAACAGACACGCAGATCAATGGAACAGAATGGAGAACCGAGAAATGGACCCACAAACATATGGCCAACTAACCTTTGACAAAGCAGGAAAGAATATCCGATGGAATAGAGACAGTTTCTTCAGCAAATGGTGCTGGGAAAAGTGGATAGCAACAAGCAGAAAAATGAACCTGGACCACTTTCTTACACCATACACGAAAATAAACTCAAAATGGATGAAAGACATAAACATAAGACAGGAAGCCATCAAAACCCTGGAGGAGAAAGCAGGCAAAAACCTCTTTGACCTCGGCTGCAGCAACTTCTTACTCAACCCATCTCTGGAGGCAAGGGAAACAAAAGCAAGAATGAACGACTGGGACCTCATCAAAATAAAGCTTCTGCACAGTGAAGGAAACAATCAGCAAAACTAAAAGACAACAGACAGAATGGGAGAAGATATTTGCAAATGACATTATCAGATAAAAAGTTAGTATCCAAAATCTATAAACAACTTACTAAATGCAACACCCAAAAAAACAAATAATCCAGTGAATGGGCAAAAGACATGAATAGATACTTCTCCAATGAAGACATCCAGATGGCTGACACATAAAAAAATATTCAACATCACTCATCATCAGGGAAATATAAATCAAAACCACAGTGAGATACCACCTTACACCTGTCAAACTGACTAACATTAACAACTCAGGCAACAACAGATGTTGGCAAGGATGAGGAGAAAGAGGATCTCTTTTGCACTGCTGGTGGGAATGCAAACTGGTGCAGCCACTCTGGAAAACAGTATGAAGCTTCCTCAAAAAATTAAAAACAAAACTACCCTACAGCCCCAGCAGCTGTACTACTAGGTATTACTCAAGGGATACAGGTATGCTGTTTCAAAGGGCCACATGCACCCCAATGTTTATAGCAACGCTATCAGCAATAGCCGAAGTGTGGAAATAATCCAAATGTTCACCAATGGATGAATGGATAAGGAAGATGTGGTATATATATACAATGGAGTATTACTCGGCAATCAAAAAGAATGAAATCTTGCCATTTGCAACTATGTAGATGGAATAGAGGGTATTATGCTAAGTGAAATTAGTCACAGAAAGAATATACGACTTCACTCATATGAGGAATTTAAGATACAAAACAGATGGAACATAAGGGAAGGGAAGCAAAAAGAATATAAAAACAGGGGAGGGACAAAACATAAGAGACTCTTAAACATAGAGAACAAACAGAGGGTTGCCGGAGGAGTTGTGGGAGGGGGGAAGGGCTAAATGGGTAAGGGGCATTAAGAAATGTACTCCTGAAATCATTGTTGCACTATATGCTAACTAACTTGGGTGTTAAAAAAAAAAAAAAAAAAAAAAAAAAGAACCTGGCTTAGATCTAGTTCTGCTATTCACTGTTGATCACTCCCAAGTCATGAGCACCTCTGAGCCTTACTTTCCTTATCTAGAGAATGAAGTAGTCTGTCTCCAAACATCCTTTCCTGATCTTTTACACTATTTATACACTAGTTTATGACAGCATTTTAGGTGAACTATGCTATAAAAATCCAAAATAGTGCTATCAACCAATGTGTGTAAATAAACATTTGGAGTAGCATCTTTGCCTTAGCATACCTACAACTGCTTGAATGAATATAGCATTCTTTTCAAAGTTTCATTCCAGGGGCGTCTGGGTAGCTCAATCAGTTAAGCATCCAAATCTTGATTTCGGCTCAGGTCAGGATCCCACAATACATGAGATCAAGCCCCACGTTGGGCTTTGTGCTGACAGTACAGATCCTGTTTGAGATTCTCTCTCTCTCTGCCCCCCAACTCAAAATAAATAAATAAAGTTAAAAAAAAAAATTTAAAGTTTTGTTCCAAAAGAGCAGTATCAAACAGTATCAAAGACTAATATAAGATGAATGGATATTACTTAAAAATCAATGCTGAAAAAGAAAACAGCCTATTATTTACCCTTTGTTCCCTGCATTCCTTCCCAAATGAAGACCAAACTTACCGTAACTTTAAAAACTTGTTCAGCTGTAAAATACATCTTGAGTTTATAAGTAATGTAAATGAAATAAAGAAGTAATCAGAGTGCCTGGCTGACTCAGTTGGCAGAACATACATCTCTTGATCTCGGGGCTGTAAGTTCAAGCCCAATGGTGGGTGTAGAGATTACTTAAAAATAAAATCTTTATGGGCTGCCTGGGTGGCTCAGTTGGTTAAGTGTCTGACTTCAGCTCAGGTCATGATCTGGCAGTTCATGGGTTTGAGCCCAGTGTTGGGTTGTGTGCTGACAGCTCAGAGCCTGGAGCCTGCTTCAGATTCTGTGTCTCCTGCTCTCCCTGCCCCTCCCCCACTCATATTCTCTCTCTCTCTCTCTCTCTCTCTCTCTCTCTCTCTCTCTCTCTCTCTCTCAAAAAAATAAACCATTAAAAAATATATTTAAAAAGTAAAATCTTTAAAAAAAGAAAGAGAGAGAGAGAAAGAGAGAGGAAGGAAGGAAGGAACTAATAAATGGGAAATAAAAGTATGAAAAGACAGATATAAAAGCAACCAACCTTTTTTGACCCCTTTTTCACTGACCTTTTCACCACATCCTTGTATCCCGGGGCCTGCCTTTCTGATACAGGCTTCAGAAAAGGACTGCTGAACCTGTTAAGGGACAAACTCTGACAGGATGAAGAAACCCTGGAAAGTCACTCTAAATGAGAAGAGTGGCTGTGAATGCCAAGAGTGGTGTGGAGACCTACCTGTGACTGGCAATCATCTTCCAGACTGGCAAGAGAGTCTTCTTAAATAGCAAGTGATCCTGAACAGGGTCACTCTGACCTAGATCAGACCTATGGGATAAAACAGGACAGAAAGGAAACAGTAACTTCACAAATGGTATTCTGTCTCTCCCAGGTGGGTAATGAGATTTTCTTAATACATAGCACTTCTAGTTAATATCTGAAGGGAGTAACACCATAGGAGTAAAAACATATTTAATGCTTCCATAAGAGACCCCAAACTCTATAAATATTCTCTTAATAATTACTATTAACCAAAAGTAATATCAAGTTTTATATTTCAAGTTAAGAGAAGCTGCTTTAGTATTTTTGAAAGAAGAGTTTGAGTATTAGACTTGAGGGGCAACTTGACTGAGCCAGGTTTCCTGAATAAATAAAGATAGTAATTAGAGAGAAAAGTTATTTATGAAAGAGATTCTCAATGTTGATGAAACAGTTTTTTTTTTAAGTAGGCTCTACACCCAATGTGGGGCTCAAACTCACAACCCCAAGATCAAGAGTTGCATACTCTACTGACTGAGCCAGCCAGGCACCTGGAACAGATTTGTTTTATAAGAGGAAAACATACAGACTTCTATTTGTACAATAAAATTATATTTAAATCTACTTCTAGTGTTTTGCAATTCTAATTTCCTTTAATTTATAAAAGTAATCCATGTTCATGGTAACAAATTCAAATAGGCATAAATAGGGGCGCCTGGGTGACTCAGTCGGTTAAGCGTCTGACTTCGGCTCAGGTCATGATCTCACAGTTCGTGAGTTCGAGCCCCGCGTCGGGCTCTGTGCTGACACTCAGAGCCTGGAGCCTGCTTCACATTCTATGTCTCCCTCTCTCTCTCTGCCCCTTCCCTGCTCATGCTGTGTCTCTCTGTCTCAAAAATAAATAAACACTAAAAAAAAAAAAAACAAAAAAAACAAACCAGGCATAAATAAAAGTCTGAATCTTAACAACCTTGGATAAAAATCCATACTTACGACTTTGAGGAGGTAGCACGGCTGAAAAGGATATCCACCAAAGGAGTCTCCTGAATACTGAAGTCATCATCACACTCACCTGAACAGGGCTGGTCTTCCAACTCTGACACATACCCTTCACCCTTGTCCTCCTCTTTGGATTCTTGCTGAACCTTCCCCTGAGAATGCCGGGCAACAAAGGAAACTTTACAAAGAGATTTACTATCTGCAAGGTAATTCTACCTGCACGGGTAAATGAAATCTGACCTTAAGATGAGAAGGGTCAATTATATAAAGCTATAAAAGAAATCAGAGAAAGGTGACTTAACTAGACCTACATCAATGATTTCTTGCTAACAATATGTCTGGAGAACTGTGATTCCATACCCCAAGAAAAAAAATGAAAAAGCAATATACTAATTGCTAGATGGATGCTGTATTCTTTTAAAACTGTCAGCATGACGTGTGGACCTTAAGTTAACTAGTCTAGTGGATCAGACAATATTAACAACACTGGCATTCTAAATTTTATTCATTGCTTACTATGAGCCAAGTACTAAGCTAATACACGAAATGTCTCATTTAGATTTCATAGCAAACCTAAGGTAGAGAAAGCACCATTATTCCATTTACAGCAGAAAAAGCTGAGGTTCTAAGATGTTCACTGACACACCCAAGGTCACACAGCTAACTGGTGCTAAAACCAGGATTTGAGCCCAGGTAGCTAACTCACTGGAGATAACCTATATGCAGTAACCACTCTGTTCTGCCTCCATGGACAGAGGACCAATCAGTCAGATGGTTTAAGTTATCCACTTACTTCTTCACTCTCTCTGTGTAGTTGCTGAATTGCACAAATATCTGAGGGAGCTGGAGCCACCTCTGGCCTTCCATTTTCTCCCAGTGACTTCTTAGCTACTAGGGTGTCTACCCAGGCTGAAAGCTGTCCGGGCTCTCTACATGGTTCTTCTCCTTCAGTAGCTTCAATTTCCCTTCCCTCCTGTTGTTTGGCACCAGACGAAAGGCAGCAACCTTCACTTGATTCTTTGCTGCTAATGCACAGTGGCTCCATTAAATAAGCTACCTGCAATCATAGTTTATTATTAGATGCATAGGAACACCAATAGAAATGATCATCTACATATTAATAATGTTACATGATTATACTGTGAATGTGACTAAGTTTGAGATGGAAATGGATTAATTCATTCATTCCATCATTTAAAATGTATAAAATATCGGGGCACCTGGGTGGCTCAGTTGGCTGAGTGTCCAACTTCAGCTCAGGTCATGATTTCACAGTTTGTTGGTTTAAGCCCTGCATCAGGCTGTGCTGACAGCTCACAGCCTGGAGCCTGCCTCGGTTACTGTCTCTCTATCTCTCACTGTCCCTCCTCTGCTTGTGCTGTCTCTCAAAATAAATAAATAAACATTAAAAAAATAATAAAATGGGGGCGCCTGGTGGCTCAGTCGGTTGAGCATCCGACTTCAGCTCAGGTCATGATCTCATAGTTTGTGGGTTTGAGCCCCATGCCAGGCTCTGTGCTGACAGCTCAGAGCCTGAAGCCTGCTTTGGATTCTGTGTCTTTCTCTCTGTCTCTCCTCCACTCATACTGTGTGTCTTTCTCAAAAATAAACATTTTAAAAAAATTTTTAAATAAAATGTATAAAATATCTCATATATACAGACACTGGACTAGTTGCTAGGCACCTAATAGTAAACAAGATAGATATCATTCTTGCCTCTTCAAGAAGCTTGCGTTCTCATTGTTCACGTTGTGTCAACCGTGATCAACTGGGAGTGGCAGTCTAGAAAAATGCTGAAAATTTTTATCTGCCATGGACAATCCAGATAGAAGGAACACAACACAGGAGTTGGATTCTTGCTGATCTTTACCTAGGTTCTCCTGAATGTGTGAAGTTGCCACACAGACTCTGTCCAATTTAGTTTATTGCTGGTGGTAAACCTTAACCAAGGTAATAAGGACACTGCAAAATACTGCCTTCAAGTCACGTTATAAGCTTCAAAAAGAGTCTGGGCATTGCCTCCCATAACTCAGAAAAACAAACTGCAATGCTATTCATAAGGTAGTCTTACACAGAGAAATCCCACTTCCTATGACCTTGGGCTTCTAATACCTGGAATCTTAGAACGTTCAGTCAAAAAGTACGTATTTGGCACACGTTTTGTATTAGCACCAAGTGCTAGAGACATAGCCATTAACTTAGTTCTTGCCACTATGGAGCTTTTGTTTTAGTCAACAATATCAAAAGTGGTAGAAATGTGTATGGATAAGCATTCTCTTAGAAACTTGGGACTTCCAAACTTTGGAAACAATGGCTCCCCATTACCTCAGAAAGAAAGTGGAGCAGATTCTGGCAGCTGACTTGCTCTGCCTCTTCCTGAGATTCCTCACTGCTTCCGTCCCCCACAAGCAGCTCACTAGGTTCTCTTCCTGGGCTGCTTTCCTCTAGTTCCTCAGCCCCTGGCTCCTCTGTTTCTCTCCAGCTTCCCACATCAAGATCCAGACTGGAATCCCATGAGCTGAAGAGGGACCTGCAGTCGTTGCTCAGCTCAGAGTCATTGGGATAGTCTTGCTCTGAATCCAACCAAACCCACTCATGCCCCATCTGTAAATACACAGAAAAAAAAATGCATTAAATTCACTCACATCACTGTTTTTAAGACGTTTCCATCTCCAAAGTTCAGTAGAAAGATAAAAGGTTCAGAAATTTCTTTCTACTCACCATTAGAAAGAATAAAAACTAGCTGAAGGGAGACAGGAGAGGAAATCTTTGTCATTGGGAATAAAATGAAAAAGCCCCATGTCAAACAGTTAAAATAGTTTAACAAAGGTATTACCCAGTAATTCTTTCTTGGGTTTCCTTATACTCAGGAAGGAAGGAAGGAAGGAAGGAAGGAAGGAAGGAAGGAAGGAAGGAAGGACGGACAAGAGCATAGCTAGCTAGTTGAACAGAATTCTTCTTTCCCAAATCACCCTTAAACTCAATTGGAAGGCAATCCATTTGAAAGACAAGGGATATTTTGCTCAGTGTACAGGCATTTTAAATTTATCAACCATTAAATCCTCAAAACATCCTTTAAAATTACCTGAGGCACCCTCCAGATCATATTTACCACTCACTTCTCAGAATGAGAACTGCGATATCAAGTTTTAAAAATACCCTCCTTCTCATTTACACGATCCTGGTTTTCTTACCCCTTTATCCTCCCTTTTACAAGTTTCAAGAAATCCTTGTCTTCTATATTGCTTGGCCTCTGCTTCCTCATGAATACTTCCTTAAAATAATGTCTGTATTTTGAGGTTTCAACTTTGATCAGATGACTCCTATTCAAATGGCTCCTAAACCTCTACCTTTACTTATGTGTGTTCTGGTCTCATTTTTCCATGCATCCAAAAGTCAATTCCCTCCAGGTGCTCTACCACCTGCTTCAACTCAACATTTCTAAAACTCATTATCACTTCCTGAATATCTCCAAAATAATTTGCTCTCCCCAATTCCCTTATGCCCATCATCAACACTATTTACTTAATCCTCTTTCCTTCTCTGGTATTCAGTAAGCAAGCCCACTTCCCCATTTTCATCCACTATTTTTCTCAAAGCTCATCCTCTGTTCCGGAATAAATGTCATAGCCTCGTGGTGTCTTGATCTTTAATCTAATCTGCTCTGCCAAGCTCACCCATCACCTTCTCTGCCAAGCCAAAGTCTATGTCCTTTAACGGATCTCCTCCACAGTCCTCTCCAATTTTTAGGGCCTCACTGCTTGTATCACATGCAAGTTTGTAGACTGCTTTGAGAATATACTACAGTTACTTAATCTTCTAACTCCTGGATTGACTGAACTCTTTTCTACCACTTCACAGGAACATATCTTCTACTTCTTGAGCATCATAACAAGCTATATAGTTCAAGCCATAAAGATCTGCAACTTCCAATAACTTTCTTAAACACATCTTTCTTAAGGAGGTTCTACATTCTAGACAATACCCTATGTCTATTTCTTTTTTATTGACCTATTTCTTTATAATAAGGCTCATAACTATTTTGTTTCACAGTTATTAAGTAACAAAATTTAGAATAAACTTAGATGATAAATTTGTTAATTCTTACATGGATTTTAGCCTTCAGATAACAATGAATTTATTATTTTTATTTTTTAAAGTTTAGTTTTTGAGAGACAGAGCATGAGTGGGGGAGGTGCAGAGAGAGGGAGACACGGAACCTGAAGTAGGCTCCAGGCTCTGAGCTGTCAGCACAGAGCCCGATGTGGAGCTCAAACTCAAGAACCGCGAGATCATGAGCCGAGCCAGTCAGACGCTTACCTGACTGAGCCACCCAAACGCCCCAACAATGAATTTTAAACTACACATAAACCCTACATATAGAAATAGGAAGGAAATAGTATAATGTCCTAAAAATATCATCTGCAAAGACAGTACACTAGGTAGAACCGATGTCTGAGAAAAAGGTCAGTACGACCTATGTCCATGCTCTAATCTTCTTCAAAAGCAATGCCATGAACAGAACACTGAAAACTTTGTTTTCCCAAACATTCAAGAAAAGCTTAATAAGATTATCCTCATTGCATGATGCAACACTTTAAAACATTATTTCTAAATTCAGTCTTGGTTACTTACCTTCTCCAAGCAGTTGAACAGCTCATATTTATAATACCACTCCCCCCGCAATAATCTCGTTTCCAGAGATGATAAAACAATTATCATGCAGAAAAAAACCCACAAGTTTCTCATTCGCATACACAGAGAGAACACACCAAAGACTAGACTTTTCTTTCAGAGTTTATTGTGTATTGTGTACACACACATTTCACAGGTGTTTTTCTGTTTTTGTTTTTTTAAAAAGTCTGTACACTTCACAAGACAGTACAAACTAGCTACAATCTGCTAGCTACACATTAGGACATTAACACAGCCCATGATTTTTGCCCTAAAACAGGCAACTGTGCTACTCCAACTCTCTGACAGAGATTTTCCCAGCTCATGTCACATGGCCCAGATGCCTCCTCTTCTGTAACTTCCACTTCTGGAACTGGGCCCACAAGCCCAAGCTCTATCTTGTTTACTTCTACTTCAGGTTCAGCTCAGTGAGGGTACTCTGAAGCTTCACTTTTTCATCTTCATATCTGCTTCAATGGCACAGCGGCGCCCCCTGGTTCCCCCATCCTAGATGACAGGCAGACAAAGAAAGGGAGCATGAGTACAAGTTGCTGAGGAGGTGAGAGAGAAGTTGCAACAATATTGGGGATTTGGTTTCATGGGGAAAGAGGAAGAGAATCAGCAGAAAAATCCAGGATATGAAGGGCATAGATCTGTCTTCCCACAGACTGGGCTAAAACTTCCTGGCAATAGTTTGTGAGAGGTAATGCAGGACAGAGTATCTTGCTCCTGCCCACTACAGAGGTCACTGGGGTTCACCTGGGGTCCCAAAGAATGACTATTAGTCATCCCACCCAGGCCCCAAACCATGTTCAAAGGAAGAGGAAGAGTAAAAGAAAGGTGGGAGGGTCAGAAAGGGCAGTGGATAGTGAGATTCTTGGCTAACATACCTGTCCAGCTGTTGGTCCCTATAAGAAAGGCCTTTCCTGCAGACTGACCCTGGCACTAGTTCCCTAGCACCTCCTGACAGTTGTTTTCCATGAGATCAGGACAATCAGAAGGCTTCTTTCCATTTGCTGCTCTCTCCCTGCAGCCCAGCTCCTTCCTCTCGTGCAATACTTTGCTGTCTTCAATAGATAAAAGATCCTATTAACCAGCTTTGCAACAGCCAGCCAACTGCTTGGGGATCCACAGTCATTGTTGCAGGCCAATAGGAAAGAAGGGAGATTACAGTGTTCCGTCTGTGGTACAGGCTGAATGAAGCCTGTAGGCAAGATGAATCAGTGAACACTTTTGCTGGGCTAGGCCATTTTTACATTCTTAACATGCAAGGACTCTAAAATTTTAAAAGCTCATGAACACAAGTTGCCTTTGAGGCGACATGAAGAATAAAAATACCACCTTGCATTTGTATAACACTTTAATTTTTTTTCAAGCCAGTTCCATACTTATTATCTCATTTTATCCTCACAACATCCCTGTGAGGTAGGCTGGACAGGTACCTCGTTATATGAGCTCCATCACACAGATGAGGAAAACAAGGCTCCAACGGATAATCCAGTGAGTTTCAGAACATGTGGTTTTCTAGCCTGATGTTCTTCCATTACATCATGCCTCAATGCCCCATATGAACACAGAGCCAGAGGATTGTTCAATTTACAGAGGAAAACGATAATTATTTAGGGCTAGCTTTACTAAGTTTATCTCTAATTCTACCAGCCACTACTATATGTAGTGGTCACCGTTCCTAAGAGCCTTATCTTAAATTGAGTGTTTGTGTATCAGGCATCAGTCATGCAACTTAATATTAGGGGAAAAAAAAATAATTATGTGCTGGGCATCCGCTGGTATGAGGAACACTTTTTAGAAGCCAGCTAGTAGCGGCTGCTCTGAGCAATCATTTATTTGTAAGAAAAGAATTGGCAATGCTTCTGATTCTGTGTCTCCCTCTCTCTCTGCCCCTCCCCCGTTCATGCTCTGTCTCTCTCTGTCCCAAAAATAAATAAACGTTAAAAAAAAAAAAAAAAAAAAGAAAAGAATTGGCAAAAGGTGGAGTCAAGAAATGAGGAGCAGATGCATCCTAGATCCTTACAAAGAGTACCTCATTTCAGCCCAGTGAACTCATAAATAGTCCTTACCCAGCCCACACACACACACATGCAGAAAGACAGAAATGCAGAAGAGACAGTTTCTTAATGACCTGAATAAAGAGAAGTTCAAGACAGTGCCACGGTCTGCATGTTGGATTTCCCTCTGCCACCCACCCCCAGCAGGAGCTGAGAATTTTTGTGGCAACACCACCCCTTGCAGCCATTCAATACTTACAAAGAGAGAGAGAAGGAAGGCAGGAGAGCCCATGGGGACACTGTCCTGTTAGAGGACAAACAAACACTGATCAGGTTCCACAGAAACTCTCAGCCACAAGCACCCCAAACCTCAGGACAGAGACACAAGCACCACATACACAAAGACAAAATTAAAAAAAAACTCAAGAACAAGAGGAAAGAGAACCAAAAGCAGTCTGGCCATTATGCGTCTGGAACAGGAACTGATGGTCCCGGATTGCTGCAAGTCATTTCCCCCACCATGCAAGCACTCACGCAGAGAAACTAATAATTCACTCATTCAGCTCACAATTTCTTGTATGACTGGGCCCTTCAGTCACAGCAGGTTTCTTCAATGTTTGGATAAGTGCAAACCACCACCATCTTAAGATGTACACATGTCTATACACCACTGGAATGTAGCAGCCCAGCAGTTACCAAGTAGCAAGTAGTAACATAAGGCTCCTTAGATGCTTCAGACTTCTAGCACTGGAACACTGGCATACAAGGCTCCTTCTTGGTCTCCTCACCTTCTCTGAAGAATCCTGTTTGCGGGTAGAATCTCTCCCTCGAAGACTTTTAGCACTGATCCCAGACTCAGATGTCTGCATAATCAACTGTGTGGCGAGGAATTGCTACAGGGAAAAGAAACAGGGTTGGCCCCAAGATCTGAGCCAGTATGGAAGAATTCAGACACTTCTGGCTGGTAAACAGGATTTCATGTAGTACCCTTTTGCAAATAGCATTCAAACACTTCTCAACTGATTACAAGTTTTGCATTTCAGGTTTTAATTCTAGTTACATATGCTAAAGGAACTAAAAATGCTAAATATCTATAACCTTTTTTAAAATATTAATATTTGAGAGAGAGAGAGAGAGAGAGAGAGAACGAGAACAAGTAGGGGAGGGGCAGAGACAGAGGGAGACACAGAATCTGAAGCAGGCTCCAAGCTCTGTCCAAGGTGTCAGCACAGGGCCTGACACGGGGCTTGAACTCCCAAGCTGTGAGATCATGACCTGCACCAAAGTCAGATGCTTAACCTACTGAGCCACCCAGGCGCCCCTAAATACACATAACTTTTTTTTGGCCATCATACAAAATAAATATCTCTTAAGAATGAGAAAGAGAAAAAAAGTTGAACCAAAAGTCATTAGGCAATTTACTTTACCAGACAATAGACAGATAACATCCCTTGGAAGCCCAATATCCCAAAGGGTGTCTGGTAATACTACTATAGAAGTCGATTATCTATGATGGAAAGAATAAACTATATCCTGTTTACTATGTACACACTTGATATAATTTTTAAAAGGGTGTTTACCATTTTATAAATGAATTATTTAAAAACTTCAGGAAACTGAAATTATTTGCCCAAGGGAGAATATTCTCATAACTCTTTTACCAAGCCAACATGAGAAAACCAACATGAATCCAGCAAGAATAAAATTTTATGTTCCTAATTGTGTCCCTGATGAATATTCTATGTAAAAGCCACAGCACCCTTTCTTGACATCAGTATCAACCCTTCACCTGAATATTTTCATTTCACCCTTGCTAAAATACTAAAGATCCTCAAAGTACCTGGATCTGCTCTAAGACATCTCGCTGCATTTCTACTGCCATATGATAGACATCATGGTCCGAGCTATTATACATTACAGCATTCTGGAACATCAGCATAATGTCACGCTGAAATTCAGCTGTGCTGCGAATCAGTCCATTTTCAATGTTTTTCTTAATAGTTGACAAATCCATAGGCCTAAAAAAAAAAAAAAACAAAAAACATGTAAATGGAGAAGAGGACCCAAATGGCTCAAATATACCCTTAGTCTTAGCTGCCAGGACTCAAATACTAACCCCCTCACCCCAAAATATGCACTTAATCCAAAAACCAAAGTTAATCTATACAGTAAGTATTGGCTGGGAAAGGTAATAAAGGGGGTTCTTTTAGACTATCTTTGGTGATCCAGCCACTGAAATGATTAGCTTACCACCTGGTTACCTTTACTTACATCAAAAACATTTGCTTTAAACTTACTGTCTAAAGCAAAAATCCACTGAGACTAAACAATTTACAATTCAGGCAAGTCAGTATGCTGAATGGATCATGGCTTACCTCTGTACAATGCTATGGTAGCCAGGTGCTATATCATCTGTAACAGGCTGCAGGAAGACATTGGCATATCTGTCCAAAAAGAGTAAGGTGCAATTACTTACTTATCCTTCAGAAGCAGGTGAGGGGACATGATTTAAGTAGCTAAAGGTTGTAAGAGCCAATGCCACCAATCCCATATAAACCTACTCAGACTCTTCTCTAGTCACAAACATGCAGGAGGAATAGGAGAAAATGTTCCTACTGACTGGTAAAGCTCACTCACCTATGATTAGCTGCAGCTCTCCATACAAGCATGATAGCTTTCTTCCAGATTTTCTGTGCCTGAATAGCTTCTTGATCCTCACTACAGACAGAGCTGAAATAAAAGAAGAGAGTCCCATTAAGCATAAGTAAAAAAAAAAAAAAAAAAAAATCCTCATGATTTCTTGTCAACTATTAGTTCCAGACCAAGAAAGAGAAGATGAAAAAGTAAAACTCTCCCACTTCTCACCTCCACTATCTTGACCTCAAAGAAGAATCTCAGATACTCACAACTGTGAAGAAGCAGGGCTGCTGGGGATGGAGTCTGCCAGTGTATGGGACTGCAGCGTAGCATTGTGTATGCTAAAGCCATCATCACTCTCGCTCACAGGGGGTTCATTATCCATTTCTGACAAATAGCCTTCTCCTTGATCTTCTTCCTTAGCCTCCTCGAGGCTGGCCGCTTCACTGACTCCATCTTCTTCCTCATCCTCACCTGGGGCATCCTTAGACACAGTGTGCTCCGGTCAACAAATGCAAGCAAAGCTATCCAGCAAAGTGTCATTAAACATGATCTTTTGGGTTAGATCAGTTCTAGAAAATGGCCTCACACTGTTTCCTGACTGAGCTCTCTATCACTTATACTACCATCTACTTACACTAACTGATCAAGTTTAATTTAGAACCTGGACAAAGAAGAAGACCCAGGATCTTTTTAAAAGGAAGAAAAAAAAAAGCTACTTACTTAAGACTAAGCTAAGAGGCGTTCCTTCTTTCCCCTTGCTCTTGAGAGGAACTCTGACCCTGGGTACAAAGTTATCAAAAATAGTTTTTATTTTGTGTCTCATCTGATGGAGCAAGCTCACATCGCATCACTTTAAATGTTTATTACTGTTCATAACTACTTTAGTAATTCTAAAAAGAAAACTCTGGATAACTTTCTTTGGATAGAGTAATAATCTGATATCTTGTATGTTCTCCCTGACTCTGGCATCCCTATTTACTTCAAATCACTCTGAGGTATCAAAGTTTCTTTGTGCATTATATGCAAAAGAAAGCTCTGTGTGAAATTCACATATTCTTTCAGATGGGAAGCACATGTGGCCACAGTACTGCCAGTATGCCTGACTGTCCACTGCAACTTTTCCCCACGCAACTCCTTTAACCAGTCTCATCTCAGAAAAAAAGATGCACGTTCACTGAAATTTATTACAAAGGTAGTGCTATTGGGAAATCTAGTCACACAGCAAGAGGAATAAAGAAAAGTCTGAAATACCTTTATCTGGCTTCCAAAAATAGCCCCTGATTCTTCTTTCAATGAGTCTGCAGAGGAGAGAAAGACTACCTGAAGATTTTTCCACCTTAGCCTTCCCCTTCCTATGGACAATAATCCCCTGCAGCTCTCCTTTCCATGCTGACCTATTCTAGCTCCTCTACTTGCCCACAACCCACAATCCCTCAAGAAGCCTAAGCAAAGGATTTCAAGTTAGTTACAGAGTTCAGATTTCCTGGGCTTATTATTTACCTGACATTTCAAACTTGTGCTGAGTCTCTGCCTCTAAAGGATCTTCAATGGGATTTGAGCCATGTGATGGAGACAAGATGCTTTCAGGGGATGCCTGAAGACCAAAAAGAATACATACCCTAAATACTGATACATCACTTCAGCTACAGAAGTTTATTTTTTCAATGTTTATTTCTTTTCAAGAGAGAGAGAGTGAGCAGGGAGGGGAAGAGAGTGAGGGAGATATAGAATCTGAAGCAGACACAGGGCCCAAACACATGAACTGCAAGATCATGACCTGAACCAAAGTCACATGCTTAACCGACTGAGCCACCCAGGCACCCCCAGAAGTTTATTTTTTAATGATGAGACTACAGAAGAAACTCTTAGTCCTACCCACGTAAAAGGAATCTAATGGTCACCTTACAAGGAACAGGATAAGCATATATAGCAATGATCACACCTATAGACTATGGCCACATCAACCATGTGACAATTCAGGAATGCAACAGGAAAACCAAAGGCCTAAGCATCACTTTTTTTTAAACGTTTATTTCTGAGAGAAAGAGAGCGTGAGAGGGAGAGGGGCAGAGAGAGAGGGAGAGGGGCAGAGAGGGAGAGGGGCAGAGAGAGAGGGAGACACAGAATCTAAAGCAGGCTCCAGGCTCCGAGCTGTCAGCACAGAGCCTAACGTGGGGCTCAAACTCATGAACTGCGAGATCATGACCTGAGCCAAAGTCAGACGCCCAACCAACTGAGCCACCCAGGCGCCCCTTAAGCAGTCACTTCTTACCTAAAGTATAACCCTCCATTCTCCCAGGTCGATTTTATTTACTTATTTTTTAAAAAAATTTTTAAAGCTTTTCTTTAAAAAAAAAAGTGTGAGTAAGAGAGAGAGTGGCCATGAGCAGGGGAGGGGCAGAGAGGGAGAGAGAGAGAGGATCCCAAGCAGGCTCTGCACTGTCAGCGCAGAGCCCGATGTGGGGCTCTAATCACGAACTGTAAGATCATGACCTGAGTTGAAACCAAGAGTTAGACACTTAACCAACTGAGACACCCAGGCGCCCCTAATATTTATTTATTTTTGAGAGAGAAAGAGAGCTCACACACATGCAAGTGGAGGTGCAGAAGGAGGGGAGAGAGGGGGAGAGAGGGGGAGAGAGGGGGAGAGAGGGGGAGGGAGGGGGAGAGGGAGAGAGAGAGAGAGAGAGAGAGAGAGACAGAGATTCCCAAGCAGGCTCTGCTGACAGCACAGAGCCAGAGCCACAGCTGGGGCTCAGTCCCAGGAACAGTGAAATCATGACCTGAGCCAGAATCAAGAGTTGCCTGCTTAACCGACTGAACCATCCAGGTGCCCCTCCCAGGCCAATTTTAAATACCTCTGTCTTCACAGTTGTAAGTGGAGTCTCATCGCCTTTCCCACCGGAAACATCTGCTTCAGCAATCTCTCCTGGGGCAATGTTTCTTGGTTCCTCATCTAAGTCCTGACTTCTGAGTTCTGGTGGCTCCATACTTGTGGCTGGAACAACTCCAGCTACTATTTCAGGACCTGAGATGCCTTGCTCTGGTTCTGCAGGTTCCATTTTAATCTCAACACTGGGCTCCCTGATGTCCACCAGTTCATGGATTCCTTTGTTTTCGGTTTCCTCAAAGTCCAGCCTTTCTTGCTTGACTGTCATCTCCGGTGCAGGGAGAGATACTGGCTTGTCCCGCTCCTGCTGGATAGGGTGCTCCCAGGGGCCAGGCAGGGACTGGGGATCATCATTCTCTTCACAGAATGACAGTGCTGCTTCTACTGCTGCCACATCCAGCACTTCAGGATGATCATCTACCTGTCCCATAATACATACACTGTTGAAGTCAAAGAAAGAAGCCCAAGTCCCTCAATTCTGTTAGCACCAAATGAAATGACCTCAATCTATAGCTTGTCTCTCCATCTTCTCCATGTAGCAGATGCAACCAATGGGCAGGCACCTGTCCTATGCAAACCAGTAACACAGGGATGGCTGCGAGAGGACTAATGTGAGCACCAAAGGGCTTGGGACTATGGAGATGGAGATGGGCAGAAGCAGGAAAAATGTTTATGTACCTACAAGAAGCAAGGAGAGGCTGAGGAGAGAAGCCTATGTAGGACTCATGAGAGATTCTTTTGGGCTCTGTGAATAGTTACCTTGTCCTCAATGATGGCAATGATGTCTCCAACTGTCTCAAAGTCCAGCTCTTCACCTGTGTAGGACACAGCAATATCCATCTTCTCAGCCAAATCTAAATCTTCCTTCCCATCTATGCTGGGAGGCTTTGATCCTCCAGGAGCCTCGGCTACCCCTGATCGGAAACACTCTTCTTTGATAGAATTGATGATCATGGAGATTTCACTGCTATCCATGGAAACAGTCACAGTATGTGGATCCCCCACAGCCTCCATGGGGACACAGGTGTCAGGCTGACTCACTGAATAACAGGAAGAGAAAAGAATTTCAGAAGCTTATCTAGTACCAAGTGACCACCTGGAGATCAACCAAGGCTATAGACAGATGTCAAGTACCCACACACTTAAGCTCAAAAAGTTACCTTAGATCTGCATCTGCCTATGTTTTTTGGTTCCCACTTTTATCTAGAAAGTAGGGTGAACACACATTCTCAAGCCTACTCATATGTGTACACTTAGCCCCTTTCCCCCAACACATAAACGCCCGCCCACATCTTTTCATTCTTGTTTTTCTAAGGATAGAAATGTCCATGGAGAACAGGACAGAAGCATCTGAATTGGAGATGATGCTCTTGGTCAGCTTTCTCTAACTGAAGCTCGAGATGAAATTTTGGACCTAGTGGCTGCTCAGGGCGTGGGTCAGGGACGCACCTGGAGCTACACTCTCAGGAGTGGAGACAGCCGGAGCAGAGGATGGTGCTGGCAGCGCAGGCATCATGACAATGGTAGCCTGGGACACAGACTCTACAGGGGGTGGCACAAGTTTAACTGGAGGTTCACTGGCAACAGTAGTGAAGGAAGCAAGAGGAGTGGTGAACTGTGTAGGACCAGCTTCTAAAAGCCGGGAAAGAGTAGGAGCACCTAACAGACAAAGAGGTACACAAAATGAGGTAAGAGGAAAGCACATGAATACGAAGCAAGAGCCACTTTAAGACTCAACCAAGAAAAGTTTTAGTCTCAAAGGATGAAAGGAACTCTTCTTTTTTTTTAAGTAAGCTCATTATCTATTTCCTTACTTTTTCCAACCTTTCTAATAAAGATCTTCTTCCAAGTTAGGAATAAACCAAAATACTAGAACACACAGTGTGTATGAAAAACGGGTAGAAATTTTTCACTGGAAGAAAATCAAACAATAACAACAAAACCACGAAAAACTGGTATGAATAAATCTGTCACTTCTGCTGCAGTTAAGCATGCTGTAAACCACCCAAGTTCAACACCATTCAAATATCAATAACTGAGGTTTGATATTTTGTAAAGCTTTTCTCTTTGCTTTACTTTTTCTATCTCACTCAATTCTCTCAACATCCTTGTAAAGTACATTATGTTGCAATTAATAAAAAAGCAAACTGGAGCTCAAGAGTTAAGTCATCTCACCAAGGTCACAAAATCAGTAATGTAGGAAGCCTGAGACTCAAGTCCAGTTCTCTGGCTCCAAATCTTGATCCCCTATACTACAGCCTCAGATATCTCTAGCGCCTTTCCATAATTTTGCAAGCCCCAGAGAAGCAGCTTCACTACTAACTTCACTATTCTCATCATTATCTATGCTGTGGTCATCCAGAGATATTACTATTTTGAAGACAGAATGGATTTACAATCTGGGGCACTATGTGGTTTAATAGGTAAGGTAGCTCCAAAAAAATTTGGGCTTTACATCTAGGATTGCCAGTTGCTTATTATCAGAGGCTAGAAACCAAAGATAGTCAATACTAAGATTAACATCTTTGAAGTAAAGTAGATAATGGAAAAGTATTGACTTACCTGAGGCAGCAGGGGAGGCTGCAACAGTGTTGGGTGTTTGCTGCATCTCCCCACCATGTATCATGGGAAGAACCCCGCCTACCTCCAGGAGGACACCTGTACTGTTCAAGTGGCCAGAAGCCACAGCCATTTCACTCTCATTGACCTATTAGGGAAGAACAGAGGTGAAGGATACACTCAAGCTTTCCTTTACTACCACTTCCTAAAAAAGCTTCAGCAGTTGACCAAACTTCATGAAGTTAATATCCATAGAGAATAATTTCAAACACAAGGGAAGCTCTACTTTTTAAAACTTATTTGACAAGAGTTCTCTGTAGAAGAGAACCAAAACAGATGTGGTTTCAGATAACTCAGGACCCGAGGATACTATCAACTTATTGGTTTTTTGTTTCTGTTTTTAAGTTAACATTTAATTAGGAGATCTCTTTCTCTTTTGAACTTTTTTTTTCCATGTCATATTTTAGGTCCCAGGCACTCCCTTCCAAAGTACTAAATCACCACAGCTCTCAAACACCCACAGAAGTCTCCATACCAGTCTGGGGCTAGTAGGCAGGAGGCTGCCCTTCTTCAAGAGCTCTGACAGCAGAGGGGAGGGGGGTGGAGTTGCTTTCTGTCCAAGCATCTTTTTCTGGGGTGAATCATCTGTTACTGGGGTCATGGGGGCTTCTAAGGGTGCAGAGCCTGGAGGAAGGGTGTCAGGAATCCCAGGAAACGAGGTGACTGGGGTACTCGGCAAAGTCCCAGGGGTTACCTAAGAGACAACAGAGAACCTTTATCTGACTTCTCATACTCTGGAAGGTTCCCTACTAATCTGGATGGGTTAGTGTGTCTAACTATTACTTTATTAGTCCTGAGTGTAACTGCCCAGAACCCTCTACCCCTCCTGATCTCAGCCGTATGTTTCTTCCAGGTTTCTCTGTTCCACCCAAACTCACAGTGACCCAAACATTCCACCCAACCTGCCTTTTACAAACTCCTTAACCACTACCAATATTGTATTTATAAGAACACTATCCCTCATTTCAGCAGAAATTTTAAAAAACTAGTTTACTTACAAACAACTTATTTTACCTATCTCTCAAAAGGTCAAAAGGCTCAACATTTTTAGGTCCATCCTTATCTTAAGAGCACAGAACATGGTAAATTAAGTCTTTGGCCTTCACACCAAGAGAGGAAATTGCCTCTAGGTCAAAAGTGGTTTCCTCATCACTCAGCTCTCTGCTGGCTTATTGCCCCTTTGCTGATCAATTCCTGCAGATGAAAATATACTCACTCCAGAGGTGGCCTCTTCCATAGTGGTTGTGGTCAAGTCTCCAAGTGGATAATCACCTCCTGGGGAGGCAGAATCTATAGGAGAGCGGACCATCACAGTGGGTAATCTCCGAGGGGGTGTCTTTACTGCTTGACGAGCTAAAACATAAAAAGCAACAATTTTTAAGTTTTCAAGATTAAATAAACGAAACTGGTCACTACTCTGCTATTACATAAAAGACAAATAGGGACGTTGCCTAATTAAAGCGGTATTCTATTTGTGGGAGACAGATACCTCTTTTTTAAAAGTTTATTTAAGTAATCTCTACACCCAACATGGGGCTCAAACTCACAGCCCTGAGATCAAATGTCAAATGCTCTCCCAACTGAGCCAGCCAGTCACCATGAGACAAGCAACTTTTTAAGACTCATTTTTCCTAAGCATAATTCTCACCCTAAGCAAACCCACTGAACTATCTCATAGGTTCTTGGAATAGGAAAGTGGCTTAAACATCCTTCAATATCCTCTTCAACAACTTATTATTACGATTTTGTTTTTAATAAGAGAAAAGACCTCACTGGATCAGAGCTAGAGCTACAAATGCTTATGTTCTTATCCAATGACTGGGCTATTCTTAATCTTCTTATAGAGCTTTGCTTCCTAAAAACTTAATTATATTCAACATCTATATTATCAAGCCTTCGCATCCTAAAAGGACCCTAAGTCTAGTGAGAACAGAGCAGAGCTCATTTTCCAAGAGTTTCTTCCTGGATATAAAGGGATGTTTTTATTGCGGTAAAAAAGAAGAGGACATAGATAAGTGCACAAATAAAATGGAATTAGTGGATTCTATGTTACAATATAGTCTTCAACTGTTATTAACATGCAGTACTGTACATATAGTTAACTGCTAAAGGGAGTCAGGAGGTTCCATTTACCTTGATATGCAGCATCTGTAGCCTTCCTCTTTACTTCAGCCTCCTCTTCCTCCAATTTCTTTTTCCTAAAGCGGGAAGTAAGGGTAAGATCCTAGCCAGCTCTAACTCCTCCACAGGTCATAACACCCTCACAAAGAAATTTCTGCCAGGCTAGCACTCTATGGAGGAAAGGCCTAAAAAGGAATACTTCTCAGCAAAACAGGAAATTTTTAGTGTACTGCCAAACTACCAGCTCTTCATTCAGGCAAACTAAAGCCACTTTTAAGTTAAAATTAAGTTGTATCTTCACACTGAAATATTCCACATTATTGTCTACAACTCATTCTCCCCTCCCAGCTACCAGGCCATGGGGCAGCTTTTCCCTTCCAGAATCACTCAAGACTAAAGGGATGGCAGATGGAGGAGATAAGCCAGAATACTTGAGGAGAAAAGGGGTAAAAACAGAGGAAGGTATACAGAAGGAAGAACAATATAATATAACCCACATCACAATGTCATTGCAAAGCTCATCCAGTCTGCTGTCCATGTGCCCAGCTTGAATTAGTTCTGCATCTCTTTTCAGCCGTCTAGAAATAAAGAGAAATGAGTTAACTGGGTCTTTTAATCTACTATTTAAAAAATTCTGACCGGTATCACAAGTCAGCCCCTTTGGTCTCTCCCAACCATTTGGCATTCCCTCTGCTAAGTACCTATATTTTTCTTGGGTTTCCTTTATCACTTTCTTTAGTTCCTCAACTCGTTCAGCAGTCAATTTCCGAACAATGACATCTTCAACAGTTTCTACCACTTCGCCCTTTTCACCCCTTTTCCGTCTGTAGAAAATTTCAAAACAAAAATGCACATTTGCATAAAAGAACATTTGTTCCCACTCACACTTGCTTTCTTTGAGCCTCTCCACCATCTAACCATAGATAACTTCTGCTCTATTTTTATCACCCAGTAATATTAATAATATAAAAATATTATTTATATATTATAATCATATATTATAAATTTATATATATTTAAGTATATTTATTTATAATATATAAATATATTATATACATATTTATATATTATAAATAATATAAAACTGACAGGATTCCTCAGTAAACATTCTCCACTAAAGAGATGTGGCTTGAACACCTGGTTTTGTACTCACTTTGGGGTCTCAGTGGTCTCTAGAAGCTCTGAGTACTGGGAAGCACAATGCTATGAAAAAAAAGTAAAAATATGATGAACAAGCCTGGAAAGGAATGATCTTTCAAAGTTTCAACATCTCAAACTAAGGCTTGCAAAGAAGAGCTATATGTAAGATATGAGTGGTCTCTAGAAGGGCAAATACTTTGCAGTCAAATCAGTTCAAAATACTTAGTACCAGGACATAGAACAGGGAGTCTTCTAACCTAGAATTTACATATGCAAGGAAAAGCAACCCAATAGCCAATATGTATAGTTAATATCTACTGAGTAGTTACCACATGCAAGGTATTGCGCTATACGCTTTACTGGTATTGCCTCAACTAAATCTTTACAAGAATCCTGAAGTACCTTTTACCTCTATTTTACAAATGAGACAACTGAGAATCATGGTCTAAAGAGTCTAAGTGACGTCATAGTAAACTCAGATCTTTCTAACTCTCAAGCTTGGACCCTCCTTACCTGTTAGTTACACAACAGGAAAAGTTTATAATATGAACATACATGGGTAGACTGGCTAACAGTGGGGAAAAAAGGAAACAGTATTCTCAACTCTTCTCTCTTTGTGGTATAAAAGACTTGTGATTAAAGAGCAAGGCCTGGAAGGGAATGCATTTCACGTCTCTAAGACTGCTCTAAAAGAGCACTTGCCATTTGCACCTACATGGATGGAACTAGAGGGTATTATGCTAAGTGAAATTAGTCAGAGAAAGACAAATATCATAGGACTTCACTCATATGAGAACTTTAATGGACAAAACAGATGACCATCCATAAGAGAAGGGAAACAAAAATAATATAAAAACAGGGAGGGGAACAAAACACAAGAGATTCTTAAATATGGAGAACAAACAGGGGGTTACTGGAGGGGTTGTGAGGGGGAGATGGGCTAAATGGGTAAGGGGCATTAAGGAATCTACTCCTGAAATCATTTTTGCACTATATGCTAACTTGAATGTAAATCAAAAAACATAAAGTAAAAAAAACAAAAACAAAAACAAAAAAACTCACAGGAAAAAATAAATAAATAAAAAATAAAAGAGCACTTGCTTGGGAACTTACTTTTTGAGAGAACCAGTCTGGAGGGCGGCCAGGTTCTGCAAAGGGCTTGATTGCTCTGCTAACTGATACCCTACACAAAATGAGAAAAGCCTATTACACACTAAATAGAAAAAAAAAAGGGCGGGGGTGGGGGTTGAGGGGAAGCTACGCTAATAGTTCAAGGTTTGGAGTACAAAATTTAGAATAAATAAATTGCCACCAGAAAGTATTCTAGAATATGTGACTATGGAAAATGACACAACTACTTTAAAATCATTTAGAGGTAAAGAATCATTGTGAAACTGTTCTCCCAGGTGATATATTTCCTGGCTGAAGTGAAGGTATTAGTCTAGTACATCATCATTTCTGTTCATTTGAGAAAGTATTTTCATGTTGATTTTGGCTCTTTTAAAGAGATCTGTCTTTTGTAAATCAGTTTGTAATATATTTCAGACTAAAAAGTTATCTTATAGGGTGCATGGGTGGCTCAATTGGTTAACATACATACAACTTCAGCTCAGGTCATGATCCCACAGTTTGTGAGTTTGAGCCCCGCATCAGGCTCTGACAGTAAGGAGCCTGCTTGGGATTTCTCTTTGGCCCTTCCCCACTTCCACTCTGTCAAAATGAATAAACTTAAAAAAAAATTTTTTTTATAAAAAAGTTATCTTTAGATCCATTAATACAACTCATAGGAATGTAATATAAAAAAATAACCTAACAGGGGTGCCTGGGTGGTTCTGACTCTTAGTTTCAGCTTAGGTCATGTTCTCAGAGTACCATGAGTTGGAGCCCCATGTCAGGCTCTGTACTAGTAGAGTGCAGTAGAGGCCCCCCTCTCTGCCCCTCCCCCACTCGCACTCTGTCTCTCTCAAAATAAACTTTAAAAAAATAGTAATAATCCAACAAAAAAGCAACTACCAAGAAGAAAGCATGATGTGGACTTGATCAGAACAACAGTTAAGTTTTTCCTAAATGCCTGCAAGGGATTTAACTTATGGCATTTCACCTCAACAAAACATTAAAATAGACCATAAAAATAATTATAAAATGTATGTAGCAAAAAGAAACATATGTACTACATAATATTAAGTGAAAAATGAGACAAATTTCAGCTATCATGTAATCAAGCAATCTTTTAAAAAGTTGTAGATAAAAAGACAGACAGAAATAAAAACAAGACTAGAATGGGATCACAGTGGTATGTAAAGGGGCTTTAATTGTGTCTATGTTTATTTCTTTAAAAGGATGTGAAGAATATATGACAAACTATTAAGATTTATTAAATCCAGGTACTGGATACATGGATATCCTATCTTATTCTCCACACTATATGGTTAAAAAACTACATAACTTTAAAAAGAAAAGTTTTTTTTCAATTTGTGTTGAGATAATGGTATCACACAGCTCTTTTCCTTTATAATATTGCTATTATGATATTGTTATATGGATAGCTATCAACAAAAAATGAAGTTCGATACATAATTTATACCTTGTACCAAGAAAAGCCCCAAATGAACCAAAGATTTAAATGTTAAAAAAAATTTTAACTAGGGGCACCTGGGTGGCTGTCAATTAAGCATCAGTTAAGGACTAAGTTAATCCCTGCTTGGGAGTGTCTCTCTCCCTCTCTTTGCTCCTCTTGCTCACCTGTTCATGTGTGCTCTTGTGCTCTCTCAAAATAAATAAACTAACATTAAAAGAAATTTAACCATGGAAGTACTCGAAAAAATCATAGAATTATTTTATAATCTCAGACTAGAGAAGAACTTTCTAAATAGGTCACAAAATCCAGGACCTGTCAAAAAAAAAATTATTAATAAACTAAGTGTATTTTAAAAGTCTTAATGTAAAAATATTACCACAAGAAAAGACAATGGCACACTGGTTTTTAAAAAAATGCATCTCATAGCTCAAACAAATGGCTAATCTCCCTAATATGTAAGGAGCCCTCTCCCAAGTAATGAGAAAAGACAAATAATCAAGAAGAAAAATGGAAGAAGGCATCTTACAAAAAAAGCACTATAAACAGCTCTTTAACACACAAAGATATTCAACCACACTCAACATAAGATAAAAGTAAATGAAAAATATAAAAATATGAGAACCATTTCTCACCTTTTATAATATTGTGAAAGATCAAACCAAAAAACAAGCATTGTGATATATTACCAACGGGAATATAAATCGAAACAATTGGAGTAGATCAATTTGAAATATTTATCAAATTCTGTATCATATATTCTTTGACCCAATAATCCTATTTTTATTTTACATACAAATATGCAAAGTCATATTTGTATTATGAAATGTCCATCAATAGAATACCAGGTAAATAAATTACAGTTACCTTTACCACCATACTACACAGACACTTAAGAAAAAACACAACGAGACAGAGCTTCACATACACTAAGTTACAGAAAAAAAGACAAGCAACAGCAAGGTAAAGAACAGTATATATAGCATAAAACCATTTGTGTTTACAAAGTAGGAGGAGAGGGGTGCTTGGATGGCTCAGTCCGTTTAAGTGTCTGACTTCGGCTCAGGTCATGATCTCTCTGTCCCTGGGTTCCAGCCCCATGTCGGGCTCTGTGCTGACAGCTCAGAGCCTGGAACTTACTTCAGATTCTGTGTCTCCCTCTCTATCTGCCCATCCCTCACTCATGCTCTGTCACTCTCCCTTTCAAAATTAAACATTAAAAAAAAAAAAGGAGAAAAAAACATGTATTTGCTAATGTATATAAAATCAATGCCAGAGAAACACAAGTAATGAAACTCTAAGAAAATGCTAACACTGGTAGATGAGGTATAGCAATGGAAGACACCGTGTGCCATTCTGAACTTGGAAACTTATGATTTAGTACCTCCAAAAAAAGAAATGCAACTTAAAATTTCAAAGTTTTACTTAAGTGTTCTTATACTATTTTTAATTTGTGATTTATCAAATTAGTGTGATGCATTTTGTCTTGGGGTTTACCATTTAATTTGGTTTAAAAACAGCTATTACCTAGGATATCCAGATTTCACCTTTAAAAAGTTATTTGAAGGGGCACCTGGGTGGCTCAGTCGGTTAAGTGTCCAACTTTGGCTCAGGTCATGATCTCACAGTTCATGGGTTCGAGCCCCACATCAGGTTCTGTGCTGACAGCTCGGAGCCTGCTTTGGATTCTGTGTCTTCCTTCCTCTCTCTCTGCCCCTCCCCTGCTCATGCTCTCTCTTAAATATAAATAAACATTAAAAAAAATTTTTAAGTCATTTGGAAAATATATAAAGCTGCAGAAATGTTAAGTGTAACCAGTAATGGTGCCTCTATAGACTCATTTGAACAATTAAAATAGTAGAGATGTGCCACAAAACACAAATTTGTTTATTAAATAATTAACAGGCTTAAGACAAGTAAAAGGTGTCTTTTGATTCTGAGGAAAAACAAGCAAATGTTAAAAATAAAAACGGGTACGTCCTAGAAGTAAAAAAAAAAAAAAAAGATTGGAAACCAGAGTCCTTAGTTTCTGGTCTCTAAAAAGAAATACTGAGTGCCAAGACAATTTCAATAGGGAAAGAACAGTCTTTTTAACAAAGACTGGAGACTGAGACAACTGCAAATCTACATGTAAAAGAGATCCCCGTCTTACAACCTACAGAAAGATTACTCAAAATGGATCACAGACCCATATATAGAGAGCTAAAACTATAAAGCTTTGGGGATGCCTGGCTGGCTCAGTCAGAAGAGCATGCGATTCTTGATCTCAGGGTTGTGAGCTCGAGCCTCCCACAATGGGGGGAGAGATTAAATAAAAACATAAACAAAATAAACCTAGCTTTGAAAACATAGAAGTAAATGGTCTCTTAGCTATGATACCAAAAGCATAAGCAACACAAGAAAAAATAAATTGGACACATCAAAATTAAAAACTTTTGTGCCATAAATTAAACCAATCAAAAAAAAAATGAAAAGACAACACACAAAAGAAAAATTTGCAAATTATCTGACAAGCAATTTGTGTCCAGAATATTTACAGAATTCTTAAAGCTCAATAATAAAAATATAGATAATCCAAAGGATCTGAGCAGACATTTTCCCAAAGACAGACAAATGACCAATAAGCACCTGAAAAGATGCTCAACAACATTAATTATCAGGGATATACAAATCAAAACCACAATGAGATACCATTTCATACCCACTAGCATGACACACAGTAAGTGTTGTCAAGTATACAAAGAAAATTCATTGCCTGTGGGAATATAAAGATGATGGGGCCCTTTTATTTTTAAAATTTTTTTAAATGTTTACTTACTTGTGAGACAATGCGAGAGACAGCGTGCAAGCAGCAGAGGGGCAAACAGAGGGAGACAAAAAATCTGAAGCGGGCTCCAAGCTCTGAGCTCTCAGCCCAGAACCCCACCTGGGGCTCTAACTCACGAACCCTGAGATCATAACCTGAGCCAAAGTAGGAGGCTTCACCGACTGAGCCACTCAGGCGCCCTAAAATGGGGCCCTTTTAAAACATAGTTCTGCTATTCCTCAAATTTCATTGAAATCTCCAGAATAGGCCATCTAGAGAGACAGGAAGCAGACGGGGTATTTGCCTGAGGGTGTGTGTGGGAGGTGGAGAGGAGACTGTCAAGTGGCAGCTTAAGGAAGGGATAAGAGACTGCTTTTAAGAGTAATGAAAACGTTCTAAAATTAGTCTGTGGAGATGATTACACAACTCTGTGAATATACTAGGTTACTTTTATGGTATTTGAATTAAATCTCAATAAAGCTGTTAAAAAACAAATACTGCTTAAAGGTTAGTATGATTAACTGTAAGACTGCACCAGTGTAATAAAAAAATACCCAACAGTTTCTAAGACCCAAGAAAGCAGCCATCTTAGATGCCTTACCAATTTTGATCTCCACTCCTCATAACCGAAGAGGCTAAACAGAGCTTCTCTCGGATGGACCATGGCTCTGTAGGGCCAGTACTCAGCAGCTTGTGTTCTAAAAGGAGAAAAGTCTTAGAGAACAAGCCACCCAGACACTAGTTCTAAGGCCCAAAGTAAGGACTAAAAGCCTAATGCAAAACATCCCGGATTCTAAGAACAAAATGTGTTACTATCACCGAATATTGATTTTCACCTAAGAAAATACCACTGAACGACTGGCAATTCCATGCGAATTGCACTGAATACCTGGCAAAACTTTTACTTCTTCAAATGACATGGCTACCGTTTTATTCTAAAAATGTAAGGGGGAAGGTCAGAGTAAGATAAGGCACTTCCCGGAGAGGCCCAGTTTTAACATTATTTTATTCAAATTTGAACGCAAAGGCTTCTTCCCAGGATTCCGAGCGGCCACCCGCTCCTCCACCCCGAGCCTAGTGCCCTGCCTCCTCCTTAGCATAAACTTGTTTACTTCTCTCAGTACCTCCTCCCCCAAGTAGCTGTCGGGCCTAAAAGACCTTTTCAGTGTATCCAACAGAGGAAAATGGCTGAGGCGCAGAAAACGCAGTTTCCCTAGTGGCCGAAAAAACTAACAGTTCAAGTACCCTGTTTCTGTGGGAGATAGAGTACGGGCCTCAAAAACGTTGGTCAGAAAACGAATGGCTTTTGGAGATCAGGCTACTCCGTACGGCTACCGGCATTTCTTCGTCTGCACACCCAAAACTCCAGAACCCCTTTATCTCTCACCCCGCAGAGCTCCCAAACACACAAAGATTTGCCGAGCTGCTCCTCTCAAATCTCCGCAGCCTCCCTGAAACACAAAACCCTTCGCTTCTGGGCGTCTAGTCGTTGGTCTTCACAGTACGATCGAGCGCAGGTCTTTGAAGACCCTGGGTTCTTAAGCAAATCATTGCACCTGTTCCCTAAGCGCGTGACAGAAATGTGGTGCCTACTCTCGGGTCTAAGAGGCCTTCCACACAAAAACATCGGACATACTTACTACCCGTTCCTGTCGCCATCTTGGCCCCGAAGACTCCAATCCCCTCCCAGGGAGGACTACCTGGTGGGGCTTAAGCCCGGGAACTCTGGGAAATAGAGTCCCGACGCTTGTACGCGATGCCTCCTGGGAAGCGTAGTCCCAACCTTCAGGACGAGCAAGCTCCCTAAACCAGGTTTTTTGAGCGATCTTAGGAAGCAATGTGCTAAAATGGATGGCTCTGAAGCCTCAGAATTTCCTTTAAGTTTCTTAGAAAAGAAACGCGTGTATCCAAGGAAAAGTGTTAAGCGCGAAAAATTCCAGGCTTTCCCAAATCCAAACTCCGACAGTTGGTAACCCGGACCCGCATGAGCAGGGTAGAGGTCAGACCGGAGCAAACGGTCTAAAAGGCTCCACCGCCCCCTTTCCTTGCGCTGATTGGCAGCTGCAGGCTTCGCTATCTGATTGGCCGAACGAACGCAGCGCGTAGTTTAAAACATTGTATCAGTAACAAAGGTGCACCTCGTGGGTGGAGTTGTGCTCTCTGACTGCGAAAGTCCAGGTTCGGCTACAGGGTGTGAGTGAGCCGGTACCGGAGGAGGAGCGAGTGTCCGTCTTTGGTGAGTTTGCGGGTCTCCTGGAGTCCAGCGGCTGGCTGTACGAGTTCTTGCTCTCCCGGGATAGGTTTTCAGAAAGCAAAGCTGCCGCCATCCCTTTTTTTGTCCTGCCTTTGGGCCTGGGGGTGGGCTTCTAGAAGAAGCCTAAAGCTAATTATACCACCTTCTCTACACCGGTGGGTGAGGCACCCTAATTAGAGTGGGTATTTTGCTTTTGGAGTGAGGTATCTGTTCATTCCTGTTGGCGGTCGGAAATGCCTAAGACTGGATTACATAATTAACCCGTCTCATCCCCTTCTTCTCTCCTGGCATTTGAAGGGAAAAGGGAGTAGCAATTCAAGCAGCAAGAGGAAGGTGTCCTGGGGCAAGAAAACTGTTTCTTAGCTAGAATTTGCAGCCCCTTGTGTCCTTTAAGGTTCTCCTCCCTACCCACTCTTGTCTCTTTGTAGACCTAAGCTGCCCCTGCTGTCATGTCGCAAGGGATCCTTTCTCCGCCAGCCGGCTTGCTGTCAGATGAGGAAGTTGTAGTCTCCCCCATGTTTGAGTCCACAGCTGCAGATTTAGGGTCTGTGGTACGCAAGGACCTGATAACAGACTGTTCTGTCATCTCCACCTCCCTGGAGGATAAGCAGCAGGTAAAGGATTTGGACAGTGGCTTGGCAGCAGAAAGTGATATCCTCAGCCTGCTAGTTGTCCATACAGAATTAGTTTCAGGGCAAAGACCAACAATCCTAAGGGTCTGGGAGATGAATTCCAAATTAAGATCATGACAAGTAAAAAATGTAAATTTTTGTGTCCATAGGAAGAAACATTATTTACATTGCACAAATCAAGCATTCTCAAGTGCATACTCAGTTAATCCAGTGAGAGAAGGCTAATAGTTCTCTCTTCTTCACTGTGATGCCTAGATGTGTTAATTTACACAAGAGCATACTGCCCACTAAGTAAGGTTTTAATATCAACTGTAGCTTCCATTTATGGAGGCTTTCTGCTAAACTGGGGTTTCTCAGCTGCAGCATTAGTGACATTTGTGGCCAGATAATTTGTTACAGGGGGCTGTCTTGTACCTTGGAAGATGTTTAGCATCGTACCTGGCCTCTACCCACTAGATGTCACTAGCTCCTTCCCACTTGTGACAACCAAGGAACTTACCCTGACATACCTCAATGTCCCTTGGCAGGAAAGTGGCTCTGGTTGAGATCACTTCTACTGATAAGTCTCCTCTTTTATAGAGTAAGTTTCATGAAAGTAGGAGCCTTAAGAAAGTCCCTGACTCCAGACTACCAGTGCCTATTAAAGTTTGGGGGCCATAGTAGGCAGATCTCTAAATATTTGTTGAATGAATGAGGTGGGTTCTATTAACCCCATTCTACAGATCAGGAAAAAGAGGGAGAGAGTCTAAAGAACTTGTTCAAGGTGTCATTGTTCTAAGTGATGGAATTGGGACTCAAATTTAGGTGTGTCTGCTTCCAGGGTGCTTACCTGTTGTGTTTTGCCAAAATACCACATGCTGATTTTCACACCAGTTAACCAGTTCTGATTCAGAATGTCATTGTGGCAAGCCAGGTTTTGAAGATACTAAAGATAGTGAAGGGTGATGAAGTAGTGAAAAAACACATGTGGATTGAAATGATTATAGAACTATAGAGTAGCTGTACAGAGACATTTGAGGTGAAATGGAGGTAGTGTTAGCATGATTCTCTGGAACTATGCTATGTTTGCCTATCTGTTTGGAAGTAACTGCTGATTCCAGCCTGGAATTCTACCACAGGTTCCATCTGAGGATAGTACAGAGAAGGTGAAAGTATACCTGAGGGTCAGGCCCTTGTTACCTTCAGAGTTGGAACGACAGGAAGATCAGGTGAGTTTCTGAGGAGGGAGGATTCAAGATGGAATGATGCAGAACAGAAGGGGTTCCCAGGATTATTTCCTTCTGTGACAACTGTTTTCTTCCCCCTTCTCAGGATTGTGTCCGTATTGAGAATGTGGAGACCCTTGTTCTACAGGCACCTAAGGACTCCTTTGCCCAAAAGAGCAGTGAGCGGGGAATTGGACAAGCCACACATAGATTCACCTTTTCCCAGGTATGGAGGTACTGGTTTATGAGCAAGGGACCAACATGTAGAGGCAGCTTTATTCTCTCTTTAAAGGGAAGCTTTTTACTTGACTCTGAGTTCCTTATATATGCATGTCTACAATTCTGGGGACTCTTGTTATGTGCTAACCGGTGCATCAAGTACTTTATGTGCATTAATTCCCAACATTTCTATTATTATTATTATTGTCCCTATTTTCCTAACAAGGATATTATAACTCAGTGAAGGTTATGTTGTGGAAGCCATGTAGCCAGTCAGTGGTAGAGTTGGGACTTGCACCTAGAGCTACCCATCCCCAAAGCCCACACTTGTGATCATTGTGTTACCCCATTGTGTTTGCAGCATCAGACTTAGTGGCTAGTATTCCTTACGTATTTGTTGATTTGGATGAAAGATGCACTGGAAGAGAGTGGTTTTAATTTTTAATCTTGTAGAGTAGCTGGCAGCACTGTAGGAAGAAGTTGCTTAAGTAGTGTCCAGAAGCAGTCACCCAGGAAGGGATGCTTCTGCCTCTACACAGATGAGGGATGGGCGTCTGAGAAATTGGGTCTATCTCTAGATCTTCGGGCCAGAAGTGGGACAGGCATCTTTCTTCAACCTGACTGTCAAAGAGATGGTAAAGGATGTACTCAAAGGGCAGAACTGGCTCATCTATACATATGGAGTCACCAACTCAGGGAAAACCCACACAATTCAAGGTGAGTTAGTAGGCCTCACAGAATTGCTGATTGGCCTGTAATGGTGTTTTCTTTGCCTTTTGATGCTTTGAATTGGGGAATAGCACTTAGCTGTCCATTTTTCGCATGCTTCCAGGTACCATCAAGGATGGGGGAATCCTACCCCGGTCCCTGGCTCTGATCTTCAATAGCCTCCAAGGCCAACTTCATGCAACACCTGATCTGAAGCCCATATTCTCCAATGAGGTCATCTGGCTAGACAGTAAGCAGATTCGACAGGAGGAGATAAAGAAACTGGCCCTGCTAAATGGAGGCCTCCAAGAGGTGAAGTGTTGATGTTCACAGAGGTGGGGATAAGAGGATAAATCTCTGGAAAGTTTTGTGCTTATCTTTTTCCTGCGCCCCTCCAGGAGGAGCTGTCCACCTCCTTGAAGAGGAGTGTCTACATTGAAGGACGGATGGGTACCAGTAGCAGCTTTGACAGTGGCATTGCTGGGCTCTCCTCCATCAGTCAAATGACAAGCAGTAGCCAACTGGATGGTATGTACCATGATTGAGCTCTGTGCCAAGTAACAGTAGAAACCCACTCCCTTGCTCCCAACAGCTGTCAGGGGTAAAGACCAGAGGTTGCAACCCAAGTTGCTCCTTCTAAGGCCACTGCAGACCATAGGGGAGATGGACTCCTCTAGGGCTGATATCCTGTACATTGGCTTCTTCCCCAGAAATGAGTCACCGATGGGCACAGCCAGACACTGCCCCTGTGAGTGTCCCTGCAGACATCCGCTTCTCCATCTGGATCTCCTTCTTTGAGATCTACAACGAACTGCTTTATGACCTGTTAGAACCACCTAGCCAGCAGCGCAAGAGGCAGACTCTGCGGCTGTGTGAGGATCAGAATGGCAATCCCTATGTGAAAGGTATGGGAAAGTGGGAGGCAGGGGACAACCCTGAAAGGGGACTTGGGAGAAACCAGGAAAAGTTAGGTGCTCCCATCTTATGTATTCCTCTCTCTTCTTTGCTTTAGATCTCAATTGGGTTCATGTTCAGGATGCTGAGGAGGCCTGGAAGCTGCTCAAAGTGGGTCGTAAAAACCAGAGCTTTGCCAGTACCCATCTGAACCAGAACTCTAGCCGCAGGTGAATGGGTTGTGAGAGTCAGCTTTTCACTGTGTTCTAGGAAACATTGGTCCTCTACATAGTCATGGAAGATATACAGTAACTTCTCTTTTTTTCTTGATTTCCAGTCACAGCATCTTCTCAATCCGGATCCTGCACCTTCAAGGGGAAGGAGATATCATCCCCAAGATCAGCGAGTAAGTTTAGAAATTTGGGCTTTGGAGCGCTTGGGTGGCTCAGTTCGTTGAGCATCTGACTTCGGCTCAGGTCATTATCTCACAGTTTGTGAGTTTGAGCCCCATATTGGGCTTGCTGTCAGCTCAGAGCCCCCTTTGGATCCTATGTCTCCCTCTCTCTCTGCTCTTCCCCCTCTTGTGATCTCTGTCTCAAAAATAAATAAATCTTAAAAAAAAAAAAAAAAAAAAAAAAAAGAGGGGCACCTGGGTGGCTCAGTCGGTTGGGGGACCGACTTCGGCTCAGGTCATGATCTCACTGCTAGTGAGTTCGAGCCCCACGTCGGGCTCTGTGCTGACAGCTCAGAGACTGGAGCCTGCTTCAGATTCTGTGTCTCCCTCTCTCTGCCCCAACCCCCACTTGTGCTCTGTCTCTCTCGGTCTTTCAAAAATAAATAAACATTAAAAAAAATTAAGAAAGAAATTTGGACTTCTTGGTCATAAGTGGTAATAGAAATAGGGGATAAGGGAGGGCCTCAGAGGAATTACTTCTGTTAGAGTCTTGCTCTGCTTCCTTGAGTACAGAGATTCTTGGTGGGTCCTCCCCTCCCTAGAACAATATGAAGGGCTGGAAAGCTCATAACATGTGGGGTCCTTATGTCAGATCCTGTCCATTCTTCAAGGTTGTCACTCTGTGATCTGGCTGGCTCAGAACGCTGCAAAGATCAGAAGAGTGGTGAGCGGCTGAAGGAAGCAGGAAACATTAATACTTCTTTGCACACCCTGGGCCGCTGTATTGCTGCCCTGCGCCAAAACCAGCAGAATCGGTGAGCTTCTGATTACAAGCTATGCGCTAGGATGATCTGGAGTACTGCGGTTTGCTGAGAGACTTCCTGGTCACCACTGGGGATGGTGCTGGGTTACACCAAAGGCTGAAATTCTGCTCAAAGCTCTGTTCTCCCTGCTAGGTCAAAGCAGAACCTGGTTCCCTTTCGTGACAGCAAGTTGACTCGAGTGTTCCAAGGCTTCTTCACAGGCCGAGGCCGTTCCTGCATGATTGTCAATGTGAATCCCTGTGCATCTACCTATGATGAGACCCTCCATGTGGCCAAGTTCTCAGCCATTGCCAGCCAGGTAAGAAGTTGTAGGTGTGATGGTTGTGCTCACTTTGGGCTGGTACCTTTATTTAAGGAATCTACTAGGGACTAGTTATGAATTCAGTTGATTTCCCACCCCACCCCTAGCTTGTGCATGCTCCACCTGTGCAACTGGGATTCCCATTGCTACATTCATTCATCAAGGAACACAGTCTACGGGCATCTCCCAGCTTAGAGACAGGAGTTAAGACAGATCCAGGCCTTGATGAGGACACTGAAAATGAAGCTGACATTTCCATGTATGGCAAGGAGGTAAGAATGCAAAAAAGCTTTGGTGTAGCAGCTTTATGGCCATGTATTTTCCATGCTGCCTTCCATCTGATCGCCTCTGCGTTTCTCCTAGGAGCTCCTACAAGTGGTAGAAGCCATGAAAGCACTGCTCTGTAAAGAACGGCAAGAAAAGTTGCAGCTGGAGATTCAGCTTCGTGATGAAATTTGCAATGAGATGGTGGAGCAGATGCAGCAGCGGGAACAGTGGTGCAGGTACCAGCTGAGCGACTCTTCTTGGTCTGTCAATAGGACCAGAGGGTGGGAAATAGAAACTATCATAGATCTTGTGCCTCAAGATCTGTCTCCCAAGCTTGCTTCTCAGAATCTTCACTCACTTATCTTCTCTTTTTTAAAAAAATGTATTATTGAAATATAAATGACACACAATGTTATATTAGTTTCACATGTACAGCCTAGGGATTTGACACTTCTGTACATTATTCAGTGCTCACCACAATAGTAGTCACCATCTAGGGCACCTGGGTGGCTCAGTTAGGTAAGCATATGACTTTTGATTTTGGCTCAGGTTATGATCTGACAGTTTGTGAGTTCCAGCGCAGAGCTTGGTTGAGATTCTCTCTCTCTCTCTCTCTCTCTCTCTCTCTCTCTCCCCCTCTCCCCCTCTCTCTCCCTCTCTCTCTCTGTCCCCCACTCATACATCCATGCTTTCTCTCTCTCTGTCTCAAATTAAAAAAAAGAAAGTGTAGTCCCCATTGGTCAACCATACATTATTATAATATTATTGAGCGTATTCCCTATGTTTTACTTTTCATCTCTGTGACTTACTTATTTTATAACTGGAAGTTTGTACCTTTAAATTGCTTTTACCTATTTTACCCATTTCCCCTACCCCCCTGCCCTCCAGTTTGTTCCCTGTATTTAAGAGTCTGTTTTTTGTTTTAAAGTTGAGACCTGCATGGGGTGAGCTCGAGCCTTGCTTTAGGCCTCATGCTGACAGTATGGAGCCTGTGTAGGATTCTCTCTCTGCCCCTCAGTCACCTGCACCATCTCTCTCTCTCAAAAATAAATTTAAAAAAGGGGCACCTGAATGGCTCGGTTGAGCGTCTGACTTTAGCTCAGGTCACGATCTCACGGTTCATGAGTTTGAGCCCCACATCAGCTTGCTGCCATCAGGCTGTCAGCACAGAGCCCACTTGCTTTCCTCTGCTCCCCTCACTGGTTTGTGCTCTCCAAGAAAACAAAACAACAACAAAAAAAAATGACAAGACTGGGGGCACCTGGGTGGCTCAGTCAGTTAAGCGTCCAACTTCTGCTCAGGTCATGATCTTGCAGTTTGTGGGTTCGAGCCCCACATCGGGCTCTGTGCTGACAGCTCAGAGCTTGGAGCCTGCTTCTGATAGTGTGTCTCCCTCTCTCTCTGCCCCTCCCCTGTTCACTCTCTGTCTCTCAATAATAAATAAATGTTAAAAAAAACTTTTTTAAATGACAAGACTGGAATAAAGTCTTAAGTTTAAAAATAAGTAAATAATTTTAAGTTTAATAGTATTTTTAAGTTCATTTGTTTTTAGATTTAACATATAAGTGAAATCATATGGTATTTTGTCTTTCTATTTATTTTGAGAGAGAAAACATGAGTGGGGAGGGTCAGAGAGAGGAGAGAGCATAAATCCCAAGCAGGCTCCACACCAACAGTGCAGAGCCCATTGCAGGGCTCAAATGCACAAAGTGAGATCACAACCTGAGCCACAGTCGGATGCTCAACCAACTGAGCCACTCAGGCACCCATCTGATTTTGCTTAACCGAAGACTTTTCTCTGTCCATCCATATCACTGTAAACGGCAAGATTTCATTCTGTATAGCTGAGGAATACTGTGTGTGTGAGTGTGTGCATGCATGTGTGTGTATGGATATCACATCTTCTTTATCCATTTTTCTCCTCTGAAAGTGAACATTTGGACACCCAAAAGGAACTGTTAGAGGAAATGTATGAAGAGAAACTAAAGATCCTCAAGGAGTCACTGACAAGTTTTTACCAAGAAGAGCTTCAGGTGAGTTGTCCTGAACCAGCCCCAGCCAGCTACTGATTCCCATCACTGGGTTGCCTGAGATAAATAGATTTTATAAATGCTGGTACAGCAGGAATATGTAACTCAAGTTTTTTCTAGTGTCTTTAGTACTATATATGTGTCAGTCTATGAATTGATTAAGGATTTGTTTGGCCTAGAAAATGGTATAAGTGCTAACAGGCATTAAGTGTCAGGGAAGGTTTTATTCACCATTTGGCCATCTGTTCCTGTAGGATTTGTCTGACTGTGGATGGAATTGTGTTCTCTGCTTCCCTCTTAGGAGCGGGATGAGAAAATAGAAGAGCTAGAAACTCTTTTGCAGGAAGCCAGACAGCAGCCAATAGCCCATCAACAACCAGGGTCTGAATTGTCCCTTCGGCGGTCACAAAGGTTGGCGGCTTCTGCCTCCAGCCAGCAGCTCCAGGAGGTTAAAGCTAAACTGGAACAGTGCAGAGCAGAGCTACGTTCCACCACTGAAGGTGAGAGGTCACAAAGCATGAGAGTGGTTCAGAGAAGAACTGGTTTTCAAACTTGGGCCTTCTGACTCCAACTCCAAAATACTTTCATCCACTTGCACCTGTATCTCCCTAACTTCTCACTCTAGATTGCACATGGCCTCACTTTCTATAGTTGTTGCAAGCTACTGTTAACTCAGTTAAGAGGGAAGTCGAAGGCTAGAAAGTCTACATTTTGAAGTTTCTTTTTTCCTTCTCTCAGAACTACAGAAGTATCAGAAAATGTTAGAACCGCCACCATCAGCCAAGCCCTTCACCATTGATGTGGACAAGAAATTAGAGGAGGGACAGAAGGTAACTGATACCTTTCTCTGTTACCAAGGCTCTTACATAAAGCAATTTCCTTCCCAGTCTGATTTACATGAGGACCAGGGGGTTTTTGTGGTGTCCTGGAGAGTGGCTACTTCATTTAACTGACTAGCCTTTCTAATTTTACATCTCTCAAATGGCTGTTGAGTGCCTCCAGATCATTATCCTGGTTGGTCTTGGCCAGTGTGGTTCCTACTCGTTTTTTTTCAGAATATAAGACTGCTGCGGACAGAGCTTCAGAAACTTGGTGAGTCTCTCCAGTCGGCAGAAAGAGCCTGTTGCCACAGCACTGGGGCAGGAAAACTTCGCCAAGCCTTGACCACTTGTGATGACATCTTAATCAAACAGGTAAGGGCACCCTATATATTTCCTTCTCTCACATCAGCCCACCCCAGAGTATATGTGAGAAAAAAGAATGAGAAGCAGATGAGAAAGGCAGACATTTGGGGGCTGGTTTTAGAGTGAGGAGAGTTTGTTTTCTTTGCAAAATAAAAATAACCATTCACTAAGTACAAGGCACTATGCTGTGTAATTTATAGGTGTTTTCTCTGTTGTAACAACCTGATGAAAATAAATAGTATTGTATTTCATCCAAAATGTGTAGACTTTAAGGGGTGCCTAGCTGGCTCAGGCAGTAGAGCATGAGACTCTTGATCTCGAGGTCATCAGTTTAGTTTATTCTTTTAATTAAAAAAAAAATGTTTTTAATGTTTATTTTTCTGAGAGACAGAATGCAAGCAGGGGAGGGGCAAAAGAGAGGGAGACACAGAATCTGAAGCAGGCTCCAGGCTCTGAGCCGGCAGCACAGAGCCCAATGTAGGCCTCAAACCCACAAACTGTGAGATCATGACCTGACACGAAGTTGAACCCTTAACGGACTGAGCCGCCCAGGCACCCCAAGTGGGTGTAGAGATTAGCAAAAATAAGTAAATAAACTAAAAAATAAATAAATAAAAAGGAGCTGTGTATCTTGATTTGATACCTAGGCACTAACGCTCTTAGAGGTTAAGTAAACTTATTCGAGTTCATGCCACCTCATGGTAAAAAATGTCTTCCTCTTCAGTGCTATTTGTTGGGGTCTTAAGGAAAATACCCTCTATTCCATTAAAAGCACTAACTTAAAGAATTAATCTTTTTAAAAACAGTTGTTAATAACAGATGGTGAGTACCTTGCCCTTTTGTTTCTATAATACACCAGACAGAAAAGTTTTCTGTAACTTTATTCATCTTTCTAGGATCAGACCCTGGCTGAGCTGCAGAATAACATGATGCTAGTGAAACTGGACCTTCGGAAGAAGGCAGCATGCATCGCAGAGCAGTATCATACTGTACTAAAACTCCAAGGCCAGGCTTCTACCAAAAAACGCCTTGGTGCCAACCAGGAAAACCAGCAACCAAACCAACAGCCCCCAGGGAAGAAACCATTTCTTCGAAACTTACTTCCCAGAACACCCACCTGCCAAAGCTCAACAGACTGTAGCCCTTATGCGCGGATCCTGCGCTCACGGCGCTCCCCTTTACTCAAATCCGGGCCCTTTGGCAAAAAATACTAAGGCTGTGGGGAAGGAGAGGGCAGTCGTTGCTCTGAGGCGGGTCAGCTGCTGGAGAAATAGGTCTCTTTTAAGCTTTACCACATACCTGGAACTGTATCCAGAATGCAATATACAGGTACTAGTTATTTTCTTCACTTTTGTAATATAATCACCTATGTAATCTCATTGCTTTTTTACTTATATGGTTTCTATGCACACACAAAGTTATATTAAATAAACATATTCACATTTTTTGTTTGAATTCCAAATTTAACAAATTCATTAAAATAGAACTTGTAAAATGGGAAAAAAATTTGAAAATTAAAAATTCAGGCCCTTTGGAACCTTGCACAGGAATGGCAGTAGAGACATGTAACTAGTGTACAGCTAAGAAAGCTTGGTAAAAAATGAATTCAAGGGACATTAGATATTCTAAACCTTCCTTAATATAAAATGAAGTGTCAGACTTTAGTTGGTGAATGGGTAACAAACTTGTTCTGGAAACAATAAAGGAAGGCTGGGCCCTGAGCTCAGAATAATCCATGGTATCTACAGTTCAAATTCATTACAGCAGACATTACAAGCATAGCATATATTACCTCCTACTGAATACACATGCACAGGCCTGAAACCCTCCAAGAGCACAGCAAGAATGACTCCCTTTGCCTTGTCTAAACAGGTGAAGGCTGAAAGGAACCATTCTGTTGGGAGAAAATAGGCATGGGGGTGGGGATGGGGGGCAGGTAGGGAACATAACTACATCGAAAATATTTATTACAACAGACCAGGTTGAAATGGGTTTATTCTTGTCTATACGGTCACAAAACCTAACACTCCTTGAACATCCATGAAATTATCTGTAATCCTGCCTCTTGCTTCGCTTTAGTAAGAGTATAAGTAACTCCATAGGCTCTTTTGCCATCAACAGTTCCATGCAAAGTAAGATTCTTTTTGCCCCCTCTTTCATTCAACTCTAGTAAGTTAACTCCAATATGAAAATTTCTATGAAGAGTTCTTAAAATGATGTTTCTGAAAAATGTCCCCCCAGAGCAAGAACAAAAGTGTAGCTTCCGTTTAAATCTTACCTCTGACAGCATAGTCATGCTCAGTAAATCCAGAATGATGAGGTCATGTCTATCTGGTGCCCTCACCTTCCTAGGGTATCCAGTGCCCCTACTGCCTGCAGAGGGTAGAGTGGCACAATGTTCTCCCTTCCATCCCTCCCTAAAGAAATCTCTCACTCCCAGCAGCATTAAAACTTGGTTTCTGTAAGCCTTGCCTGTACTAAAGTGCTGTTAAAGGGATGTTTTTTAGATGGGGAGAAAAGGTCTGGGAAGAAGGCCCAGATTCGTAGCCACTCTCTGAACAGAAGGGAAACAGAAGTGCTTCTAACTGGCAAAAGACCATGTCCGTTCCTGCCAGGATTATTCTGTCAGATTCTGTAAACCATCCCCAAGGAGCTGTTTCCATCTGTACAAACAGACAACTAAGGTCCTTGGAAGAACAGCTGTGGCCATTCCTTACACAGAAGTAAGGCTTAACATGGGTCTAGTAGTGTGCTGGCTTGAAAACAGCCAACTACGGTGTGACTGAAGACAGGTTGAGTGGAGAAACTCTGCGTGTGGGAGTGTTGTTAGCAGACAGCGAAGCAGGGAGGAAAAAGGGAGCAGGCATCTCAGTGGAGGGAGTCTCCCCTTGGTTCCGAAGCTGTAGGATTTGCCGGAGCAAGGCCTTGCCTTCTTCCCGGGTCTGAAACAAAATCAGGAAAGTGTTTCAAAGTCTATCCAAGGCTATTCTCAAAAACCAGTTCTCAAATACTGATGTAAAAGTTTCACAGACCAAGGAAGCCTTTCCACTTACCTTCTTACCCATCTTCCACTCTCAGATGATCATAACCATCATATGTTTTGTTTGTTTTTAAATTTATTTTAAGAGAAAGAGCAAAAGCAGGGGAGGGGCAGAGAGACAGGAAGAGAGAACCCCAAGCAGGATCCACACTGCCAACGCAGAGCCCAACGTGGGGCTCAAACTCACGAACCGTGAGATCATGACCTGAGCCAAAACCAAGAGTCGAATGCTCAACCGACTGAGCCACCCACGTGCCTCTTAAACATCATATGTTTGAACCTAAAATCCAAACCCTTGAGCAAAGAACTGCTACTCACATCATTGAATGCACAACACTTTTGGGCACAAGTTGAAGCTTCATCCCACAGCTTGCACTTAAAATAGTACTGTGCCAAATAACGGAAAGCAGTGCTCTCCTCCAAGTGCTCCACTATTTCCTGGATAAGGAAAGCAAGAGTGACTAAGGCGATGAGAATACAATCAGCAACCCAATTCGCATGGTCGTGAAACATACCCCACAGGAGTAGATGTCTTGGATATATTTGATGTAACACTGGGCAGCTTGTTCTGACTCAGTCAACTGTTCATGAAGCCTACAAAATAAATAGGTCTGTAAGTACAAATCAGATCTCAGAGCAAGCTAATGGTAAAACGCAAAGCACATGATTAAGACCCAAAAAATGGCAATACAGAGAAAACTACAAGTTTTGACATAAATGGCACACTGGGACCCAGAATAATATTACTGTCCCAATGTGATGGATACCTCATCAAAACTCAGCCTCGTTCCTCTCCTACTGGTGATGGAGGGAGAGTAGGTAAATACTTATAGTGGACAACACACCTTTGCAAAATTCTCTGGTAATACTCTGAGCAAAATTTAAAAAAGACACCAAGCAATTCAGACTTTTTTCTAAGAATTCAGAAAAGAACTGGCAGGAATAAGATTGCATTTAAGACTTCTTTGCCTGCTATTTCTGAGTCATTCCTTATTTCCTTGGGCTTTATCTGGAGGAGGATCAGTACTTAAAGTAGTTTTCCTAGACTTCTTTGACATGAAAATTTCATTCCTTTCAATTCATTCTTGATCCCTTGCCTAACAGGAAAGCAGCTCCCCCTTTAGAGAGGAGTCTCCTGAGTCAAGATGGCTTAACTTCCAGACCAGTATTCACACACCCTGATGCATCTGCACACTCATGTAGGAGGACGATGGGGGCTCTAGAGAGTGCAGGATGAGCAGTACCAGAGAAGCCAGCAGAAATAACAACAACATTTCATTCCTTTCACTCACTTGGCCAGTTTCACCAGAGCCATTTTCTCCACATCTCCCACGGCGTAAGCTCTCCAATAACACTGTCAAAACAATAAACTGATCACTTTTGACCATTGTCCCGTGTGCTATGACCTACCACATAAAGGCTCAAGTCCTACAAGCCTCCCAGAAGTTCAGATTTGCAGAATACAAAGCATTTGTACTAGACTGATAATCCCACTGACAATGTCAGCCGTGCTTTGCTTTTTAGCCTATGCACCTATAAATACTTAAAACTTTCCTAGGTAGATAGATCAACATGAAGGAAAATTAGAACACAGAGAGACCAACCCTTCATCCAAACAGCACATCTCCATTCAAATTCTCCAGGACCCAAATTCAGATACCTTTTTGGCTTCTACTAGTTGATTGAGTTTCTCATAACATTCTCCTAAAGCAACCAGCATACGAGAATCATTGGGCCTAAGAAAGAGGAGGAATAGGCAGTCTGAGCAAAGACTTTAAAAAGTTACTAAAGTCCAACCTTGAGGACACACCACCAACAACCACTAATTCAAATCCATGCAGGGATTAGCCTTTAATCCAATACTTCATATAATTACAGTATTTTGTGTTCACAATTATACTACCAACTAACCCATCAGAATATACTGCATAAAAATGACCAAGGAGCATAGGGCAAGTTTACACCCAGGTCTCTAAGAGTCAAAACCATTCATTCACTGTGATTCTTCAGTAGCTAATCAAAAGATAAAGTACCAGCCCTTCTCATAACAAACACATCATCAACTGGTCAGATTTACCGAAGCTGATGGGCCCGTCTGTAATAATAAAGGCAGTAAAATGGCATCTTGAGGATTTCATAGGTCTGTCCAAGCCCATACCAGGCTCTGTAGTCCCGTTTATTGACCTCAATGGCATGTCTACGAAACAAAAGAGAGATTGGTAAGAGGGGAGAATCAAGGTTAGAGACTTGTAGGCTCAAGAGAGGCTCCTAACATCAATCTCCTCCACCTCAGCACTCAACTAGAAACTCACCTGTATGCCTGAATAGCAGCAGATGTGTTCTTCATTTCCATGTACTCATGTCCCATCAGTGTCCATGCCCCAAGATACCGAGGATTCAATTTCAGTGCTCTCTGGAAATATAAGGCTGCCTTCTCATGCTGAGAACGCAAACTATAGTAATTGCCTGATTGAAAAACAAAAGACATGTAAGTAACTAGAGAGATAAAAATAAAAGTTCCCTAAAATAGCATTCCACAGAGCAGGCATGAAACTATAACTCATTCCCCCAAAGTATTTGCAGAAAAGCCAAAATGTACATGAAGGGAACATCATTATTCCCTTGGGAAATATACTCATCTATCACACACATTGGTTTAAAAAAAAAAAAAATGTTCCCTAACACTTCAAGTTTTTCTTCAGTTTATTTCATCTGGATATAGCACTTATACATATTTTCTTAACAAAGGATGGGAAATTTCTACAGTTTGGTAGTTTTCCAACTACATTCCCAGGTTTCTGAAGAGGTACTTCAAGGGATAAAAAGGTAGAGCTCTGAGCTCCTCTCTCCCATAAGAATCAAATCAGATCTATCATTGTTGGTCTTGAAAAGAGCAAGTGAGAGCTTTTAGGAATCTGTGGAAGATTTTATTTGCAGAAAGGGTATAAAACCCATTTATCTTAAGTCAACTGGTAAATGGATAAACAAAATATACATATCCAAACAATGGAGTACTACTCAACATTCAAAAGAACTACTGAGGGGTGTCTGGGTGGTTTCTCTCTTCCTCTCTCTCTGTCCCTCCCAATTTGTGCACATGCTGAGCTCTCTCTCAAAATAAATAAATAAACTTAAAAAAAAAAAAAAACTACTGAAACATGCTACAACACTGGTGAATCTCAGAAACAGCTAAGTGAAAGAAGCCAAACAAGACTAAAAACTGCAAGATACCATTCACATGAAAATTTCTAGAAAAGGCAAAATATAGAGATAGAAGGCAAATCTGTGTCTGCTGGGGGATGCAAGAGGGACTGACTGCAAACGGACTCAAGGGAACTTCCAGGGGTGCCAGAATGTTCTAAACTGGATTTATGGTTATGGTTACACAACTGTATAAATTTACAAAAACTCCTTGAAGTATAAACTTATGTAAATTACACCTTAATAAACCTGGTTTTTTTTTCAATAAAGCTATTTTTAAAGTTTATTTATTTATTTTTGAGAGAGCAAGGGAGGGGCAGAGAGCAAGGAGAGAGAAACCCAAGCAGGCTCCACGCTGTTAGCACAAAGCCCCAAATGGGGCTTGATCTCAAGAATCATAAGATAATGACCTTGAGCTGAGATCAAGAATCAGATGCTTAACCGACTGAGCCACCTAGGAACCTCAGGAATAAATTATTTTTTTAAAAAGATGAATGAATAGATAGAGGGGATTAAGAGGTACACATTTCCAGTTATAAAATAAGTAAGTCACAGAATGCAAAGTACAGCATACGGAATACAGTCAATAAATCTGTAATAACTTTGTATCATGACTAACTTATCATGGTGAGCATTCAATGATACACAGAATTGTAGAATCTCTATGTTATACACCTGGAACTAATATAACATTATACTTCAATAATAATTTTAAATCCCCACAAATCCTGTTTGTAATGTAGCTATGAAGAAGAATGTTTATAATAGTAAAAAAAATAAAGTCATAAGTGAGAGAGTAGGGAAAGGGAAGATTAGAGCTATATACATCAGCATAGTACATTTCTAGGCCAAAATACTGATCCTCACCCAGGAAGAAGGGTATAGCCCTATATATGCCCTAGCTTCTAAAGGAGTGAGAATGATAGAGATATTAAGGAAGTCAGAATTGGCCAAGTTTTGAGCAAAGATCAAGTACATGAGATTTTTTAAATCTCATTTGGAGCAGCTAAAATATACTAATGATTACAAGTGTGCTGGGCAACTACATTGCTGTAAGTGCTTTGTAGGCATTAATTTATCTAATCTTCATGACAATTACATGAGAGAAGGATCCATTATTATTGCTTTGTGAATGAGAAAACTATAGCAGAGACAGGTTAGGCCCAAAGTCACACAACTAGTTAGTAGTAGAACCGAGATTTAAACTTGGGTAGTCTGGTTCCAGAGTTCAAACTTAACTATGCTATATTGTAGTATAAGCTGTTTTACATAGTGCATAAAATGCTGCCTGTCAGACATTGGGACTCCAGAAAAGACAAAGAAGGAAAGAATTCACATCGAAACATCAAAGCAGATACAAGGACTAAACCAACAGGATATCCTTGCGACCACTCTATTCATAAGAGCGTTCATTTTCTCTCAGGTCCTCAGGTTTTTTTTCTTCTCTCTACCCTTTTTTCTACTTTTACTTCCTCTGAATTGGCTATAATATGAAAGCTGAAGGATATTTTTTTATCATAAACTAATATTCCTTATTTTTCATTCTTAAAGTAGGTGGGCTGAATTCAACAAACATTTATTGACCATATGTCAGGCACTGTGCTGGGCATTTAACACATATACTGAGGGGAAAAAAAAAAAAAAAACAGTTCATTAAGGAGTTCACCTCACATGATTATTAAAAAAACAAGTAACTCTTGTAAATGCAAACTGGTGCAGGCACTCTGGAAAACAGTATGGAGTTTCCTCAAAAAGTTAAAAATAGAATTACCCTACAACCCAGCAATTGCACTACTAGGTATTTATCCAAGGGACACAGTGTGCTATTTCGAAGGGGCACATGTGCCCCAAAGTTAATAGCAGCACTATCAACAATAGCCAAAGTATGGAAAGAGTCCAAATATCCATTGACGAATGAATGGATAAAGAAGATGTGGTATATAAATACAATGGAGTATTACTCGGCAGTCAAAAAGAATGAAATCTTGGCATTTGCAACAAGGTGGATGGAACTAGAGGGTATTATGCTAAGCGAAATTAGTCAGAGAAAGATAAATATAAGACTTCACTCATGTGGAATTTAAGTTACAAAACAGAGGATCACAAGAGAAAGGAAGCAAAAAGAATATGAAAACAGGGAGGGGACAAAGCATAAGAGACTCTTAAGTATAGAGAACAAACTGAGGGTTGCCGGAGGGGTTGTGGGGGGCAGGGGGTAAGCTAAATGGGTAAGGGGCATTAAGGAAGACACTTGTTGGGAAGAGCACTGGATGTTACACATAGAGGATGAATCACTGGAATCTACTCCTGAAATCATTATAGCACTATATGTTAACTAACTTAGATGTAAACTTAAAAATAAAAAAATTTAAAAAAAATTAAGTAAAAAATAATAAAAGCAACTATAAAATCAAAACAAACAAGAAACTCCTAAATCATTGCTCTTCATATGTAAGTCTCTTTTGATTTTAACTGGCATTAAGTGTGGAGGTTTAAAAAAGGATTATTCATTCCTTCTCTTCCCCACCTCTATTTCCTTTCTTCATGTATAGAGCACTGTTATCCAACTGGTTGCCCAGTCACCAATTCCTATTTGTTCTACTTTTTTTTTTTTCAACGTTTATTTAATTTTGAGAGACAGAGACAGAGCGTGAGTGGGGGAGGGGCAGAGAGAGAAGGAGACACAGAATCTGAGCTGTGAACACAGAGCCTGATGTAGGGCTTGAACTCACAAACCATGAGATTATTACCTGAGCCAAAGTCAGACACTTAACCAACTGAGCCACCCAGGTGCCCCCTATTTGTTCTACTTCTTAAATACCTTTTAAGTCCAACAGCCTCTCTCCATCCCTGCTGCCAATACTTCAGTGTAGGCTCTCATCATCCCTAGACTGGATTATTCCAAAAATCTGAAAATCTGAGAACATTCATCACTCTGGTTTACATTCCTTCAGAAGACTCCTACTGCCTTCATAATAAAATCCTAATGTTCAGCAAGGCATAAAAGCCTCTTCAAGATAGGGCCCCTTTTTGAACATTCCCACACCATGCTTCCAGATGCTGAGCTACTTCAGGCAGAATGCCTGTTTCATACTTTGGTGCTATACAGGGAATGCCCTTCCGAAGTCAATCCTTTTACTCTCTTACTGAACTGTTTTACTTCTGCCCAGCCTTCAAGCACCACCATCTCAGGAAGACTTCCCTAATAATCACAGGCTAGATTAGATACTTATGTACTCTCTTAGCATCTTAGGTTTACCTCAATCATAACACTCAACCCACTGCATTATAGTTATTTTTTTTTACTAGTCTTACTCGATGGGCAATAAGGGTAGGTACTGCAAAAGAAAGCACAGGGTCTGGTACTCAGAAGATGCTCAAAAGATGAGGCACCTGGTTGGCACAGTTGGTTAAGCATCCAACTCTTGATCTTGGTTCAGGTCATGATCTCAGTGTTTTTGAGTTTGACTCCTGCACTGGCTCTGTGCTGATGGTATGGAGCCTGCTTGGGATTCTGCCTCGCCTTCTCTTTGCCCCTCCCCAGCTTTTGCTCTCTCTCTCCCTCAAAATAAATACATAAACTTAAAAAAAAAAAAAAAGATGTTCAAAAGATGTTTTCTGAATAAAATGGGATTATGCCCTCACCCTAATGCACTTTATATTTTCTTTATAATGTTCTGATATTGAAAAGATCATTTATTCTTATTCTCACCTATGTTCCTATAGAACCTATTACATTTTGGCGCGCCTGGGTGGCTCAGTCGGTTAAGCGTCTGACTTCGGCTCAGGTCATGATCTCACGGTTCGTGGGTTCGAGCCCCACATCGGGCTCTGCGCTGACAGCTCAGAGTCGTGGAGCCTGTTTCAGATTCTGTGTCTCCCTCTCTCTCTGCCCTTCCCCCACTTGCACTCTGTTTCCCTCTGTCTCAAAAATAAACATTAAAAAAAAATTTTTTAAAAAAGAACCTATTATATTTTTTTAAATGTTTATTTGTTTGGGTAGGGGGAGAGAGAGCCAGCACATGCATGAGCGGAGGAGGGGCATTCGAGAGAGGGAGGGAGAGAGAAGATCCCAAGCGGGTTCTGTACTGTCAGCACAGAGCCTCACATGGGGCTCAATCTCACAAACTGTGAGATCATGACCTGAGCTAAAATCCAGAGTCAGAAGCTCAAATGACTGAGCCCCCCAGGCACCCCAGGACCTATTACATTTTTTTTTAATGTTTTATTTATTTTTGAGCGAGAAAGAGCACAAGCAGGGGAGGGGCAGAAAGAGAGGGAGACAGGGTATCCAAAGGGGGCTCTGCACTGACAGCAGTGAGCCAGATGTGGAGCTCGAACTCATAAACCATGAAATCATGACCTGACCTGAAGTTGGATGCTCAACCAACCGAGCCACCCAAGCACCCTAGGACCTATTATATTTTTTAATGCTTATTTCCCACACTGAACTACAACTTACTCAAGGGCTAATAATATTAAATTAACGGATAGAAATTCTATCAGTTTACTAACAACTTCCTGACCTAGAAAGATATGAATGTACGATCTCAACGCCAGGTCACCAAACACCCAGGAAGGGGGATTTCCCTTTCATTTCCAGGGAACCTGGGCTTTCTGTCACAAACAACCAAGCTTACTTTTATCCAAATGTGGCCACTGATATGTTTATGTCAATTGATGATAAGGTCACAATAAGTGTGGTGGAGTACATACGGCATGGTTCTCAACCACGGATGATTCTCAACCACAGATGATTATGACCCCAAGAGTTGGCAATATCTGCAAACATTTTTGGTTGTCACTATTGGGGGAAGAGGGTTATTGCCATCTAGTGGGTAGAGGCTAGGGATACTGCTAACACCCTCAATGTACAGGACGGCCCCCAACACACACAAAAAAATTATCAGCCCAAAATGTCAAAAGTACAAAGATTGAAATACCCCTATACGAAGTAAGAGGTTTTCTCATTTGTTTTCATAGGATTGGAAATTTTTTTTTTTTTTTCAGTTTTACTTTAGATAGAGAGACAGCATGAGCAGGTAAGATGGTCAGAGGAGAGAGAGAACTTTAAGCAGGCTCCACACTCAGTGAGAGCCCAACGCAGGGCTCAGTCTTACAACTGTGAGATCATGACCCGAGCCAAAATCAAGAGTCAGATGCTTAACCGACTAAGCCACATAGATGCCCCTAGGATTGGAAATTCTTATAAGCTTTTTAGTAATATTAAGGTTAAAATATACACACTTTTGATCCAACCTTCACTGCTAGGAATGGATCACATGGATGATAGTTGAATAAACATGAAAAAATAAATGTACACATACAAAGATGTTTCCTGAAACTATTTTTATATTAATAAATACTGGCCACAACTTATACAATAGAAAATGGTTAAATAAAAATAAAAATGGTACATCTATGAAATAAAATACTGAATAGCCATCAAAAATAATACAAATCTTCATATACTAAATACAAAAATGAGAAAGCTTACTGTTAATATTTTTAAAAAGGAAAAGTTACAGAGCAGTGTGTATAATGATATAGTTTTTGCAAGCAAGTTATACATACGCATGCACCCACACACACATTTTTAGCATTCACATGTATTCACATAGAAAAACATTCTGGAGTCATGCTCACCAAATAATCTAGGGGGTGGGATTACACTGTGCTTTTACATTCTATAGTATATATTTTGTTATCTTTGACACTTTTAAATGTTTATTTATTTTTCAGAGAGAGAGAGTGCAAGCAGAGGAGGGGCAGAGAGAGAGGGAGATAGAGGATCCGAAGTGGGCTCTGTGCTGACAGCAGAGTGCCCGATTTGGGGCTCAAACCCACAAACTGGAAGCTCATGACCTGAGCCATAGTCGGACGCTTGACCAACTGAGCTACCAGACACCCCTCTTTGACACTTTTAATTGTTATTTTTTACATCTGTATTACTTACAGTAAAAATAAATCTTAAAAGAAAAAAAGTAGTGACTCTTACCAATTACACAGCATGTTTCCACACGATATTTATCAATCTCACAGAGGTTGTGAGCCAGGTAACTCAACTCTGATTTCATGCTCTAGAAGAAAACGGAAAGACAATCTAAGCATGAGTTAAGGAACCCCTTAGCTAATGCAACTTGTGACAATCCAACCCAAGAGATTAAAGCAAAAAGAGCTTGATCAATTCTAAGCAAAGGAAGCAGCTCACCCTGACATAAAGAAGGTTGGAGAACGTGTCCATATTTTCAATCCTGTATGGGTCTTGTTTCCTTAGTTCATTAAAAATAGAGAGGGCTTTGTCAATATCTGCAGGATAAAAAGGTAAGAAAGTTTAGAAAACAACATAGTGCTACATTCAGGATTTGATGGTATTTCATTGTCCTTATTCACTCACCTCTGATATTGTGATAGGCAACTGCAATTTGGGAAACAATATATGAGCTCTTAGAGAAGCCCACATCAATGAGATTCTGATACTTTTGCAGGGCCTCCTCTATCAACTGCAACTCTGTGTATATATGAGCCAGAAAAAACTCTTTCATCCAGGTGTCTGGCAAAGACAGGAACTTCAGCTGCCAGCAGGAGAGAGAGGGACACACTTAATATACTTTGACCTCTCTCTCAAATGAACATCAAGGAACTATCTTTTTGTCTAAAGAAATTTATCACCAAAACTTTAGGAGAGCACATAACAAACAGAGGGCAGTTCAATTAAGTGAACAGGACTTACAAGCACAATAGGGAGGAATGACCAAATTAAGGAAGACTTCAAAGAAAAGCCTAGTATTTCAGGTGAGTCTTATAGGATAGGTAGAACTTGAAAAGAAAAAAAGAGAGAGGAAGAAGAAAAAAAGATAACACTCCAGGCAGGGCAACAACATCAATAGAGGCAAAACAATCCTGAGTGTGAGTGAATAGGATGAGGAAACTAGCTTAGTTTGAGAGGAGGCTATGTGTTCAAAAATAGTGAAAAAAATAAGACTGAATGGGTAGGGCAGGTCCTATGGCGAAACAGGAAGTGGGATCCAATAGGAAACCACTGAAATTTTTGGCAAGAGAACGACATGATGACATGGGTGTTTTAAGAGTAAGTGTGAAAACAGTATGCACGATAGCATAGGAATGGGAGTGTACAAATGGAAAAACTAGGTAGAAAAGTAACTATTACTTATAAGTAATCCAAATCTGAGATGAAAACTAAGATGGCAAAGAAAACCAAAAGAGATGCATGCAAGAAGGAGACCATGGCAATGTCTGGTGACTGACTAGATAAAAGGAGATACGAGAAAGAGAAGAACAAATCTACTGATGAGGCATCAAGACTGGGTATCTTGAGAAATAGTGATGGTATCAAGGGAGTCTATCAAGCTGGGAGGAAGAAAGAATTTGGTAGGCAAGATCAGAAACTTGGTTTTGCATATTTTGAGTTCAGAGAAAAAACAAACTTTTAATGAAAGTCTATTAGGCAGTTAGAGATAATAAATAGGAGTAAGTCAAGATAAGACTTCAGACCCAGATTTAGTAGCACGTATCATTATTGGGGGAAATCGACCAGCCTTCAGTTCTTTAGAGCCAACAAAAGCAAGTGTATTATCAATTCCGTTAACTACTGCAGAATGGCAAAATAAACTCTATAGACAATGTCCTATAATAACAATTAATAAAATGACTGCAGTTTATAAAGCAATTTCATATACTTTAATTCATTAAATAACAAATTTCTAAATCTCTACAAAGTCCTAGGACAGCTCAGCGGAGACCTTAAAAATGTTTTTAATACGATCCTTGATATCAGAGAAACCTTTCCTATGGCATCTTTGGAATGAGGAAAAAAAAGTATAATAGCATTTAGTCTATAAAGCAAGTCACAGTAAAATGTGAATGTGAATCATGAAATAATGAAAAGATATTCTAACATAACTAGACACATATCCAACAGCAACCACCAAACAAGAGCCAGACATGAGTCTTTCAAACAAAGACCGAAATTCCAGCAATGAAAGAGACTAGAGAAGAAGCAAAGATGTAACTACAAAGGTTTAGCAAACCTCTCTTCCCAGCCCATTACAGAATTACATTAAGACTTGGAGCAGAGGGTCTTTCACATAGCTCCTCTCAATTTACCATCTCTTTGTCCGTAATTAAATTACAGAGTTCTAGCCAGGCTCCCCAGTGCAAAGGCAAAACATGAGTAGCCTCCACAAACACATCAATAGCCTCTTTCACCAGGTCCAGTTTTCGAAGCACCACACCATATCTAGGAAAGAGACAATCACAGAAGTTAATGTTTCATAACACATCCCTTCCACTCTGGAGAAAATGTTATAGAAGGATCGAAATTACTCTACCACTTACAGATAAAGGCCAAATCCATCAAGTTCCCGAGCCTGGTGTTTTTTGCTAAGTTCCACTCTCAATTCTCTAAGTGCCTCATTTTTAACTTGTCCTTTCTCCAGGGGACCTAGGAAAGGAACCAAATCTCAGATCTAAGGAAAGACTGCCAATCTTCATTTCACAGACCTAGACATTCCCCTTGACATCAACCAAAGTTACACCTGGAACTTCCAGCAAATACTCAGAAGTGGCCAACAATACCTTACACAATCCACTTTATTCCAGAAATTACCACTGATAACTGGTCTACAGTCATATTTTGCTAGGCCCACAAAGGTTTTTAAAACTTTAAAATAATCAGTGTTTAAAAAGTAGAAGTCTCAACTAAAAAGCTGAATTTCCAGTTTCAGTTCCCAAAGAATGAGGTAGGGCCAAGGGAAGAAAGCCTTGACTACACTAGGCCCACATTTCCTCAAGGGAGCTGTCAGCAGGGCTGGGTAACAAGCAGGTTACAAGTTACCAAGTTGTGCTCCCCAATTTGCAACAGTCCTCCTAAGTCTACTTCACACCTTTATATTACCTGCCTGGCTCATATAGGCATTTGATTATGCAACCCCTGCTTTCATCCAAAAGGTAAGATAAAGAGATCCATACCTAGACTATCAACTGTTTCATCATCCTTCTTCTTTTCTCCAGACTGTAAGAGAAAATCAACAAATTGGTCTTTTCTCAGTTTATTTTGAAACTCATTCTAAAACTAGCAGTCTGGTGGCGACTGGGTGGCTCAGTCAGTTAAGCAACTGACTTCGGCTCAGGTCACGATCTCGCCGTTTGTGGGTTCGGGCCCCGCGTTGGGCTCTGTGCTGACAGCTCAGAGCCTGGAGCCTGCTTCAGATTCTGTGTCTCCCTCTCTCTCTGTTCTTCCCCTGCTCATTCTCTGTCTCTCTCTGTCTCTCAAAAATAAATAAAAACATTAAAAAAAATTAAAATAAAATAAATTAAAATAAAACAAAACAAAATAAAATAAAAATAAAACTAGGAGTCTGATTCTAGCTAAAGGGTTCAAGTCCAACCAAAATGTCAACTACTACTGGTCACTACTTTTAAACAATAATTCAGGGGCTCCCACTGTCCAAATCTGGAATAATTTGAGCACTGACATAATTTATAAGTACAGTAATAAATTACAATTACAAATATAAGAATCCTTGAATTCATACTGATGGTAAATAAATGGGGATGGTGAGGGAAAACTCTTGCATAGAGTAGAATGCCAAGTAGCTAGTAGCAAATGTGGAGAGAATACTGGAGTGGAAAATCATTATTTTGCAATATCATAGTAAAGAATACTTCAGGCAAGAATTAACAATGGATTTCTTGACTAATTAATATATATTAATGTTTATTTATTTTTGAGAGAGAGACAGAGTGCAAGCGGGAGAGGGGCAGAGAAAGACACAGACATAGAGCCTGAAGCAGGCTCCAGGCTCTGTGCTATCAGCACAGAGAAAGACATGGGGCTCGAATCATGAATGGTGAGATCGTGACCTGAGCCGAAGTCTGATACCCAATTGACTGAGCCACCCAGGTGCCGCTTGACTAATGAATATTTAGGTTATTGACATTTTATGGCTATTGCAAAAAATACTTTAATAAATAGCCCTGTTCATACATCATTGAGCACATATTGAGCCCCATGTTGGGCTTGCATTGGGATTCTCTCTCTCCTCTCTCTGCTCCTCTCCTGCTTATGCTCTCTCTCAAAATAAATTTTTAAAAATTAAAAAATTTAAGGGGTGCCTGGATGGCACAGTCGGTTGAGCATCCAGCTTCGGCTCGGTCATGAACTGGCAGTGTGTGGGTTCGAGCCCTGCGTCGGGCTCTGGGCTGACAGCTCAAAGCCTGGAGTCTGCTTCCGATTCAGTGCTTCTCTCTTTCTCTGTTCCTCTTTCTCTCAAAAATAAATAAGATTTAAAAAATTTTTTTTAATTTTTTTTAATGTTTATTATTTTTGAAAGACAGAGACAGAATGCAAGCAGGGGAGGAGCAGAGAGAGAGGGAGACACAGAATTTGAAGCAGGCTCCAGGCTCCGAGCTGTCAGCAGAGAGCCTGACATGGGGCTCAAACCCAACAGGCCTCAAGATCATGACCTGAGCTGAAGTTGGCAGCTTAACCAACTGAGCCACCCAGGTGCCCCAAAGTTTTTTTAAAAATTAAAAAATAAATAAATAAATAAATAAAAATAGGGAGCCTAATGCCTATTTTATCAGTAATGAATACTATCAATTTTTTTAAGGATTTTATTTTTTTTAAGTAATCTCTACACCCAATGTGGGTGGGGCTCGAACTCACAACCCTGAGATCAAGAGTCACATGCTCCACCAACTAAGCCAGCCATGGACTCCTATCAATATTTTTAATATTTTCCGGGTGCCTGGGTGGCTCAGTCGGTTGAACGTCCGACTTCGGCTCAGGTCATGATCTCACGGTTTGTGAGTTTGAGCCCCACATCGGGCTCTATGCTGACAGCTTCGAGCCTAGAACCTGCTTCAGATTCTGTGTCTCCGTCTCTCTCTGCCCCTCCCCCCCACTTGTGCTGTCTCTCTATCAAAAATAAATAAAATGTAATAAAAAATATTTTTAATATTTTCTTCTATATTGCCACTTTTTAACTTTATTTATGACATCCTCTTTATTACTGTTAAGTATTTATAAAGTATATTTAGCAAGTAGGCTACTGCTCAACTATTTAAAAGATTAAACTTTTCCCCCTTCGTTCTACATATGGATGCCTCATGGAAGGCAGATGACATCTTAAAATGGCCCTCACCAGATATCTAGAATACATGTATAGAAAATAGGCTTTTTTGCTATTGCAGCCATGCAGGAAATGTGCTGCCCGATCATACTCTTTAACATCAAAGTAGGCTTTGGCCAGGGTATAAGCGTCCATATCCTGGGCATCCTCCTAGAAGAGAGACAAGTTTTTATAAGTGGTTGGGAACAAGACAACAAAAATTCAAATTCAAGAAGCATATTCATTAATTTCAAGATGTAAGAAAAAGTATTTTCTTCCTCCCCAAAACCTAGCATATACGTGTGTGTAGATATGTATACATATTTACATATACATAGAAATGTAAATTACTTTTGTATATTTGTCTTATTACACACTAAGGTCATTGAACTTTTTTTCAAAATAAAAAGTTGGGAAAAACTAAAAATTTTAAAAACTGAACCAAGACACTCAGAAAGTTGTACTAGTTCTTTAAATGAGGTGCGAAGTTGCACAGGCTTTAGTGCTAGGGAACTGGATTCAAATTCTGATTCCTTGATTTCCTGGTTTCATGACATTAGTAGGGAAGTTACTTAGTTTCTCTGAGAACTCATTTTTTCATGGGTAAAATGGAGCAAATAATACACAATTTGATGAGGAAAAAGTGGAAAAGTCATGGAAAATGTCTAGCATTAATATCTGACATTTGCTTCCTTTTCCAGGCTTTCAAAAATGTACAGAAATGCAACATACTGTGCAATTACTTTTATTTTTTATACTTCAAAAAAGTTTTGACATGTTAGTATTGCCAAAAGCATAGAACACAGTCATAATTCTGTATATAAATGAAATGATGCACATTTAAGTTAATAAAGTATACAATCTCCCAAATTCTAGGGGTAAGTCGATTAAATCTTCATTTGTTACATTTTCCTCATCCTTCTTGCCCCAAATATTACTTGAACAAAACTGGAACCAAAACATGTTCAGTGTTTTCTTCATTGAATTAATAAATCCTAAATGTATCCATTCAACTTAGGAGTCTAGTGGCCTTTTTCATGTCTTCATCAATTCCTTATTTCTTCACCCACCTCCTCTTACATGCATTATACCTTCTGAAGTCAGAAACCTTCACTATTTTTAAGAGTGTGTGTGTGGGAATGCAAGCTGGTGCAGCCACTCTGGAAAACAATATGGAGGTTCCTCAAAAAACTAAAATAGAACTACCCTACGACTCAGAAATTGCACTACTAGGCATTTATCCACGGGATACAGGTGTGCTGTTTCAAAGGGACACGTGCACCCCCTGTGTTTATAGCAGCACTATCAACAATAGCCAAAGTATGGAAAGAGCCCAAATGTCTATCGATGGATGAATGGATAAAGAAGATGTGGTATATATATACAGTGGAGTATTACTCGGCAATCAAAAAGAATGAAATCTTGCCATTTGCCACTAGGTGGATGGAATTGGAGGGCATTATGCTAAGTGAAATTAGAGAAAGACAAAATCATATGACTTCACTCATATGAGGACTTTAAGAGACAAAACAGATGAACACAAGGGAAGGGAAACAAAAATAATATAAAAACAGGGAGGGGGACAAAACAGAAGAGACTCATAAATATGGAGAACAAACTGTGGGTTACTGGAGGGGTTGTGGGAGGGGGGATGGGCTAAATGGGTAAAGGGCACTAAGGAATCTACTCTTGAAATCATTGTTGCACTATATGCTAACTAATTTGGATGTAAATTTTAAAAAATAAAAAATTAAATTAAAAAAAAAGTGTGTGGAGGGGAGGGGAATCAAGAAATGGCATCTTCAGGAGAAACAAAATGGATTGTGACAATTATTCAAACCACACAGACTAGGTAAAAATACTTTCTGTAGATCAAACATAAAATATATTCCCATCTTATATAATTCTAGCAAGATCCACTTAAAGGAGATACTATTATCCGCATTTCACAAATGAAAGTTGCCAAAAGTCCCTAGTGTAGCTGAGATTTGAACCCAGAGCTATCTGAATCCAAAACCAGTTTTACATTGTTGTTAAAACCTTTGATTCTTCTCATCGTTAAGAACATTGTCTAGGCTAGGCTATCAAACTTAAAAGGCTGAAATCTTAAGCAAGGATTGTTTACTAATTCTCTCCAGCTTAAGTAAAGCACCACCAAATCTTTACAAAGATCAACAAAACCACACAGATAAAAATCGCTGAAAACATCCAGCTCTTTAAAAGCTTTAATTCTCTCTACAAACATTCCTGCTAAGCAGGACGGGATACACCATAACCCTTCGGGTTGGTGGGGAGCGCTCACAGTGATGGAAGTGCTTACCTCTGTAATAGGCGGCGGCGGCTGCAGCTCGGCCAGAGGCAAGGCAGGGAGCGAGAAGGCCAACTCCGCGGACCTGGAACACCCAAACTGAATTAATTCCAACAAGCCCCAAAGGCCAAGGATCCAAACCCAGTCTCTTCCGACCCTGACGTCTCACCATTTACTACTGTGCAGTAGACCCCGCTCCCGGGTAAGGCCCGCGATGAGTAGTAGCTGCTTCTTTATTTCTCGTAAATTTGAGAAATCGCTGCTCGATGACAGGACCGGCATCACCGGAGCAGCCATAGGGACGACAGAGGGACTCGCAGCCATTTTCCTGACTCGCCACTCCAACCAATCACCAACGATAATACTAGCGGTCCGTCTGCACCAAAAAAGTCTGCCAGTTATTGGTGGCCTTCTGCTCCAGAAAATCCAATCAGAAATGTTACTTCTCTCAACGTCACCAAAAGGCCGGGAAAGAAGACACAATCCCATCCCCGATTGGTCAAGAGCTACTAGGGCGGGAAATTTAGAACTAGAAGGGATAGAGGGAGGGGAAAAAAAAAAAGAAGCGGGGCAAAGAGGTAGTGAATGGAATAGGTGGATTGGGAAGCTGGGGCTCGGAGTACGAGCAAGAAAGGGCGCAGAAGGGAAAGTGCCCTGAATCTTAGGGATAATGTGGTTGGAAGGGAGAGTGTAGTTTGTCAGCAGATCTGTGCCGCTGGACAACGAAATGGTGTATGTGTCTAGCAAGGATGCCGGCTATCCTCTGGATTTTTTCTTATTTAGGAAGATGTATGGCCACAGGTGGAGATTCCTTCCTTCCTCATTTTCCACCCCATGGCGGGGGGCGGGGGGAGAATAGTTAACATTTATTGGGGATTTATCCTGTAACAGGTTATGTACTTTTACAGATATAATCTGGTTTGACCTTTAAAACAGCTCTGTGATATTCGTATCATCCCAATTTTACAGGTAAAATGAAACCTCAGGGAGTTTCTATCACTCTTCCAAGGAAGGAGTCTAGATTATGAGCCAGATCTAACCCTAACGTTCTTAAACATTACATGAACATTTTCAACGTTTTTTAACCCTTTCATATTAATAAATACTTTTACCAGCTTGAGAATTTTTCGAATCGTTTGTCATTCCTTGGCTGTTATATAGAACTACTTTTAGGTAAAGCATGTAGTTTTAGATTAATACATATTTTTAAAATTGTATTATAGGGGCGCCTGGGTGGCGCAGTCGGTTAAGCGTCCGACTTCAGCCAGGTCACGATCTCGCGGTCCGTGAGTTCGAGCCCCGCGTCAGGCTCTGGGCTGATGGCTCGGAGCCTGGAGCCTGTTTCCGATTCTGTGTCTCCCTCTCTCTCTGCCCCTCCCCCGTTCATGCTCTGTCTCTCTCTGTCCCAAAAATAAATAAAAAACGTTGAAAAAAAAATTAAAAAAAAAATCGTATTATAGAGGCGCCTCGATGGCTCAGTTGGTTAAGCGCCAGACTTGGGCTTGGGGTGGTGATCTCCCTGCTCCTGGGTTAGAGCCCCATGTTTGGCTCTCTGCTGTTAGTGCGGAGCCTGCTTGGGATCCTCTGTTCCTCTCCTTCTGCCCTTCCCCTGCTCATGTTTTCTATCTCTTTCTCTCTCTCTCAAAAATAAAAACATTAAAAAAAAATTTTAATTGTATTATAAAGTCAACTTTATTGCACCATGATATACAATATATTGGCAGAATTCTACTTTTTTCTTGTTACACAAATGATGCACACTTTATACTTGTTTTAAATTTATAATAAAAAGAATTTAATGTAAATTCTTTTATATAAATATAAATATAAAATATGTATAGAATATAAATAAAATAAATATAAATATATAAATTATATAAATAACAAATAATAAATAAATAAATATAAATATGAATAAGAATATAAAAAGAATTTATAATAAGAAAAAAAGCATGATTTGTTAGCAAATACAAAAATTACATTATATCATACCCGTGTTATATATATTGAATATAAATTGAATATATACTGACTTATAGGATGAAATGTAATTGTTTATGGATTTATAGGTAGTCAAATAATACTTTTATGACTTGTTTAGAATTCTTAACTTTTCCCCTTAAAATATCACATTTTTTACAATTGTATTTGATTTTATAATTTTTTATGTCTTGTTTTTAATTTTTTTAATTATTAAATATTATTTTAAATTTTTTAATGTTTATTCATTTTTTGAGAGAGAGACACACACAGAGCATGAGTGGGGGAGGGAGAGAAGGAGGGAGACACAGAATCCGAAGCAGGCTCCAGGTTCTGAGTTGTCAGCACATGAGATCATGACTCAAGCCGAAGTCAGACACTTAACCGACTGAGCCACCCAAGTGCCCCCATTTTTTGTTTTCATTTGAGAGAGAGAGAGAATCCCAAGCAAGTTCCACACTCAGCACAGATTCCGATGTGGGGCTCAATCCCAAGACCCTGGAATAATGACCTGAGCTGAAAACAAGAGTCAGACGCTGAACCAAGTGAGCCACCCAGATTTCCCTATGTCTTGCTTTTAAATAATAAGAAAACAGAGAAGTTTGGGGGGGGGGGCACCTGAGTGGTTCAGTTGGTGGAGTGTCAGCCTCTTGATATCAGCTCGGATGATGATCTTTTAGACACAGGATGGAGCCCTGTATCAGGTTTCATCAGGTTTCTCGCTGGGTTTCTCCCTGCCCCCTGCCTCAAAAATGAATAAACATTAAAAAAAAAAAAGAAAAGAAAAAAGATTTCAAGATGCCTTTGGCAAGCACTTCTCCACAAACAACACATTTTGGGTGTAACCAGTCTCTTGTCCCAATGAAAAGCTAAATTGGATAGAATTGTCATGCATTTTTTTCAATTTGAGAGGGAGAGAGAGAAAGAGAGAGAGAGAGAGAGAAAGCATGAAGGAGAGGAGGGACAGAGGAAGGGAGAAGGAGGGAAAGGGAGAAGGAAAGAGAGAGAAAGAGAGAGAATCCCAAGTAGGCTCCATCGGAGCTCCATCCCAAGACTCTGGGATCATGACTCATGACCTGGCCAAAATCAAGAGTCAGACGCTCAACCAACTGAGCCACCCAGTCACCCCAATTTTTTTTTTTTTTACAATATTTAAAACCAGAGTCATTCTAGTTGTATCATTACTTTGTATTGTTTTTTAATGTAATATTATATAATATTTATTCCTCTACCATCCCTCCTCCCCAATCCTTCCTATGACATAGACTTTGTAGCTTTCTATTTTATAATGCGTTTTTTCTATTACAAAAATAATGTATGGTTGGTGCGCCTGGGTGACTCAGTCAGTTAAGCATCTGACTTTGGCTCAGATCATGATCTCACGATTTGTGGGTTAGAGCCCCATGTTGGGCTCTGTGCTGACAGCTCAGAGCCTGGAGCCTGCTTCAGATTCTGTGTCTCCCTCACTCTCTGCCTCTCCCCTGCTTACACTCTTTCTCTCTCTCAAAAATAAATAAACATTAAAAAAATAATAACATATCTTCAATGTATAAAACTTGAAGAATACAATAATCATGAAGAATAATAAATATACTACTGCATACCTATATTAGAATGACCAAAATCCAGAACACTGACAACACCAAATGCTGGCAAGGATGTGGAACAATAAGAATTCTCATTCATTGCTGCTAGGCATGTGAAATGTAAAAATACTGTGGAAGACAGTATGGCAGTTTCTTACAAAACTTTACATTTAATATACAATCCAGAGCAATCATGCAACCAAGGGAGTGGAAAACTTATATTACACAAAAACTTGTTTATAGCAGTTTTATTCAAAATTTCCACAACTTGACAACAATCAAGATGTCCTTTGGTAGGTGAATGGATGAATAAACTGGTACATCCAAACAATGGAATGCTATTCAGCACTAAAAAGAAATGAGGTATCTGGGGAGCCTGGTGGCTCGGTTGATGAAGTGTCCCACTCTTGATTTTGGCTCAGATAATGATCTCACAGTTGGTGACTTCAAACCCCACATCGACTTTCCTTCCGTGCTGACAGCTCAGAGCCTGGCGCCTGCTTCGAATTCTGTGTGTGTGTCTCTCTCTGCCCCTACCCCACTTGTGTTCTCTCTCTCTCTCTCTCTCTCTCTCTCTCTCTCTCTCTCTCTCTCTCTCTCTCTCAAAAATATATAAACATTAAAAAATTCTCTTAAATAAATAAAAATAAACTTTAAAAAAAAGAAATGAGCTATTAAGCCATGAAAAGACACAGAGAAAATTTCAATGCATTTTACCAAGTGAAAGAAGCCAATCTGAAAAGGCTAGACATTGCATAATTCCAACTATATGACATTCTGGAAATGACAAAACTATAACCACAGTAAAAATCAGTGGCTTCTACCAGTTGGGTGAGAGTAGAATGAACAGGCATAACACAGAGGATTTTTAGGACAGTGAAACAACTCTGTATGGTACCGTAAGGCTGAATACTTGTCATTATGCACTTGTCTAAACCCATGTACAACACCCAGAGTGAATCCTAATGTAAACCCTAGACTTTGGGTGGTAAGGATGTGTCATGGTAGGTTCACCAACTGTATACCACTCTGGTGGGGAATATTGATGAGAGAGAAGCTCTGCACATATGAGGCAGGGAGCACACAAGAAATCTCTGTAACTTCTGCTCAACTTTGCTATAAACCTAAAAACTGCACTAAAAACATGAAGTCTGTTAAATGAATGAATAAATAGAACATTACCATATAAGTCCCATACAAAAGAAATAACTGGTTTCTGAATATTTTAATCCACCTGTGTACATACCTTCATACTATCTTATTGTCCACATTTGTTACATAATTCACTATGAGCATTACCCCATCGTTAATAAATATTTTTCCCCATTATGCTCTTCAAAGTTGCATGGTAATCCATTATATGTATGTATCATAAACATACATAACCAGTCTCTGTGTTGGGCCTGTATCTTATAATCATAATTTTTATAACCATAATTTTTTAAATTTTTAAAATTTTTACTTTTTATTTTATTTCAGAGAGAGAGCACGAACAGGAGAGAGGGGCAGAGGGAGAGAGGGAGAGGGAGAGAGAGAGAGAGAGAGAGAGAGAGAGAGCGTGCCCATCTTAATCGGGCTCCCTGCTGAGTGTGGAGCTTGACATGGGGCTCAATCCCACAACCCAGGGATCATGATATGAGCTGAAATCGAGTTACATGCTCAACCAACTGAGCCACCTATGTGCCCCTATAACCATTAACTAGTATTTCAGCATCAAGGTGGCTTATGCTTCAAAGTCCTTTTTAAAAAATATTTTTAGAGGCACCTGGGTGGCTCAGTCAGTGAAGTGTCTGACTTCAGCTCAGGTCGTGATCTCATGGCTCATGAGTTTGAGCCCCAGGTCGGGCTTTGTGCTGACAGCACAGAGCCTGACTGAGATTCTTTCTCTCTCTCCCTCTCTCTCTCTGCACCTCCCCTGCTCGTTCTCTCTCTCTCTCACTCTCTCTCTCTCAAAAATAAATAAATAAAACATTTAAAAATTTTAAATATTTTTACATTTTATTTTATAGAGAGAGAGATCAAGCAGGGGAAAGGGGCAGAGAGAGAGAGAATCTCAAGCAAGCTCCATACTCAGTGTGGAGGCTGACAACGGGCTCCATCCCACGACCACGAGATCATAACCTGAGCCAAAATCAAGAGTCAGACACTCAACCTACTGAGCCACCCAGGCGCCCCTATGCTTTGGAGTCTTTAATTATTACCCACTGTGGGTACATTTTAAATATTTGTATGACTTAAAATAAAACACTACAATAGTAAAAACCACCTCGGAGACTTCCAGTGCACAGGTGCATAACAAACCATTTCATGTTCATCTGACCATCAGGAACTACCTCACACTCATTCTTTCATTTAACCAAGACTCAAAACTGTTCCTTTTTTCAAAAGGAAAATATCTAAATAATTATCTTATTTGTGAAATGTTTAAAAAAATGAAAGCCACTGTCATTACCTTTAGTGATGTGGAGCCTGGAACACCTGTGTGACGCCCCCCACCCTGAACTCCACCAAATTGCCCCTCTATACACCACCAATCTCAGCCTAATTCAAAGGTATTTCATCTCCAAACTGACATTAAGCATCTTTTCACCTTTCTTCTCCTCTCTCCAGAGGTAGAATGGTGGTAGTAATAAGAGTTCTTTTTGGGGGGAATATCATTTATTATTATATCATTTATTCCATGCCATCAAATAAGGATTTTATAACAATAATTTCTGCTATTCAGTTGGGGTAAGAAATGAAAGAGATAGTCCCCATAATATATTTAGAGCAATTTTTAACATAATAAGTTTTGGATAAATGTAATATAAATGTAACATTCTTTTTTTTTTTTTTTTAGGTTTTTTTTTTCCTTAAGTAATCTCTATACTCATTGTGGGACTTGAACTCACAACCCTGAGATCAAGAGTTGTATGATCCACTGACTGAGCCAGCCAGGGGCCCCAAATGTAAGGTATTCTTGAACACTTGGCTAGTCTCTTTACATATCTGATCACCAATCTTTGTGACAACCCTGTGAAGCAGGTATCATTACCCCTATTTTACAGAGCAGAAATAGAGGCCCAGGAAACATATGTGAGGCAACAAGTTCTGTCTAACTAAAACTCATATTCTTCCACTACATTCCATAATGATAAGAAATTATTAATTCATCTTATGTGTATGGTTTACCATTTACAAATCATTTTCAAATGTTATCTTATTGAATCCCATGAAGTAGACCTATCTCTTTTTTTAAATGATAACAAGACCTACATTAGAGACTTGTTATGGCAATGAGAGATAGGTACACCTAGTAGGCACTGCCATTTCTATGAGAGGACACACAGCATGGGTTAGGGGTCATTCACCCATGCAGAGGTAAAGAAAGCAAGACTCCGCATTGCTAGGTCAAACCTCTTCCCCCTTTGATGGCTGTCATCTAGAGACAGCCCAGATTGGAGATCCAGAAAAGCTGAAATCCATCTCGATCTAAACATATCTGAGAAAAATCTCCCCTTTCCCACTCCTTCTCCCCACTGGGCTTCAGTTTTCCCCCTTGTAAAATGATAGCGTTGTGCAAGATGACTTCCAAGATTCCTTCTGCATCTGATAATTTCTGATTGGAGACTGGAATTCAGACTGCCTCTGCAAAAGTCAGGGGAGAGAAAACAACCTCCTTGTTTTTTAACAGTAAGTGAATGAAAAGGTAGCAAAAGTAATGAAGAATTAAGTCAAAGTTATGGTTGGGATGCACAGCTCCACTCCCATTGGAAGTCTATGAGCCCCCTCCAGAAACCAGGTTCCATCCAAAGTGAGAGACCTAAGTCTCTCATTACCTCACCTACTTTCCAACAGGGACTATTCCCCTTGGCATAATATTTGATGGATACCTTGAAGGGGAGATGAGGTGAGAGGAGCCCAGAGTTCGATCTCTGTACTACAGTCAGAGATTGTATTTTCACTTGTCAGATGCCTCCTCTTTTTTTTTTCTTTTTTAATGTTTATTTTAGAGAGAGAGAGAGAGAGAGAGAGAGACAGCATGAGCAGGAGAGGGACAGGGACACAGAATCTGAAGCAGGCTCCAGGCTCTGAGCTGTCAGCATAGAGCCTGATGCAGGGCTTGAACCCAGGAACAGTGAGATCATAACCTGAGCTGAAGTCAGAGGCTAAACCAACTGAGCCACCTAGGCGCCCCACACAACTGTTTTTAATGCCCCTGCTGGGAAGAAATTTACTCTGTCAGTGAAGAAGAAAAGGAGAGAGGGAGAGAAAGATTTTAATGTATTTTAGCTAATTATTGGGTAGGGGTTTTTTTTGTTTTCTGTTTTAATTTTTTAATATTTATTTTATTTCTGAGAGAGAGAGAGAGAGAGAGACAGAGCATGAGTGGGGGAGGGGCAGAGAGAGAGAGGGAGACACAGAATCCAAAGCAGGGTCCAGGCTCTGAGCTGTCAGCACAGAGCCCAATGTAGGGCTCGAATTCACAAACTGTGAGATCATGACCTGAGCTGAAGTCGGATGCTTAACCAACTGAGCCACCCAGACGCCCCATGATTATTGGGTAGTTTATATGTAATTTCTTCTGATTCTCACAATAGCCCTGTGTGATTGATTACTGACCATCAATATCATTGCCTTCCATTTTATAGCTGGAGAGGTTTAATTACTTGCAATTTGAACTCACGTCTCTCTGATTCTCAAGTTCATGTGTATTTCCATTACACCACAGAGTTATTGTCAGAGAAAAAAATGATAAAAAATAAAATAAATTATAATACAAGAAGAAAGAATAAGGAGGAAAGCACTCCAAGAAGAATAAGAAGTTGTTAAATACAATGGGGCCCTAAATACAATCCGCTATGCCCTAACCCCAAGCTTGTCACACAGGCAGCTTCAGTGACAACTTTATCCAGTCACTTGCTATCCCACTTACCATTCTCCAGCTGCCCTTGGGATGTGTAGTACAGTGAATTATGACATACCTGAGGCCTCTGCTGGAAATATCCAGTGCTCCCTGCTATAATGTGGGCTCTGGCCAACAGATGGAGCCATTTCCTTCCTACCCTCTCTTCAAACTGCTTATGCGAAAAAGCTGTTGCTCAAAGCTGTGAGGTCCGGGGATAGGAGGACTGTGGCTATCACCAGACACCAGAGGCTAAAGAAGGGTGAGGGCTAACTACTGCCAAGAAGAATTTATTACATCTAAACCCGGTGAGGATTGAAAGAACAGTCAGTTCCAGCAGAGTTTTGACCCTATCAACATTATGGGACAGACAATTCTTTGCTGGGGCTGGGGGAGGGCTGTCCTGTGCATTGTAAGATGTTTAGTGTCTCTGGCTTCACCCACTAGATGCTAGTAGCATGCCACTATCCCCCAGCTGTGACAACCAAAACTATCTCAAACATTGCCAAATGAACTGGGGAAGGGGGATCCAAATCACCCTTAGTTGAGAACCACTGGTTCATAACCAATAGTCATGTAGGAACAGGGGTCTATATATAATGGACTCCTGGTGACCTTGGGGGAATGTACTCTGCCCTGAAAATCCAGTTTCTAATGCTTTAAAGTTCGGGTGAGGCTCTTAAAATAAGGTAACTAGCAGCCCTCACTTAATGAGTAAGAAAAGTCAAGAGGGTCTCAAAGAAAAGGGGGAAGAATGAATGTGGAGTTGAAGCCCTCATAGTTATGATTGTACTGTGAGGCGGAGTTACTTTTTATCCCTACTTTAAAGAAAAAAAAAACAAACCCTGAGGCTCAGAGAGATTAAGCAACTTGCCTAAGGTCAAACAGCTAGGAAGTGATAGAATTGGGATTCAAACCTGGGACTATCTCCAAAGCCTTATGCTGCATCTTTAGAATTCTAAGAACTTTATCTTCCATTTATTCATTCATTCATTCATTCATTCATCCACCCATGTGTTCATTTACAACAACCTACCTAGCTCTCACTGTGTGCCAAGCTCTGGGAGAGTAATGAATGAGACAGTCAACCCCCACATTCATGGAATTTGTCTAGCACTCTTTTTAATGCTTATTTATTTTGAGAGGGATTGAGAGTGAGAGGAAGAGAGAGAGAGAGAGAGAGAGAGAAGAGAGAGAGAGACAGAATGAATCCCAAGCAGGCTCCCTGCTGTCAGTGAGATTGTGACCTCAGCCAAAATCAAGAGTTGGGACTTTTAACTTAGTGAGCCACCCAGGCACCTCCATACAAGGAATTATTTAATAACAGTTATGATAAGAGCTGTGAAAGAAAAGCTTAAGGAGCTATATGTGTGCTAACTATCCCTGGAGATGGGCCCTTTTGCAGTGTGACTTTATATCAAGAGATTAGTTACACTATTTCCCTGCCTTTGAATTTGTGCTGGCCTTGTGACTTTCTTTAACCAATAGAATGCAGTGGAAGTGACACTGTTATGTGACTTCTGAGCCTTGGCCTCAAGGGGCCTTGTAGTTTCCACTGCCACTGTTTTGCTGCCAGAAAATCACAATGTAAGGAAGCCTGAGGTTAGCCTACTAGCTGTCTCAGACATTCCACCTGTCCTAGCTGTTCCCATCATTCTGGCTAAGGCTCCTGACATAGGAGAGAGGCTATCCAGAAAGAGCTAGCACCTAGTCAACCCAACAACTGACGGCAGCTGCAGAGGTCACCCCAGGCAAGACTGAGCCCAGTCAAAATCACAGAAGCACGAGCAAATACATGGTTGAGGGTGGTTTGTTACCCAGACAGAGAAAACCAATTCAAAGCCCTACCCTGGTCTGGGGGTGGGAGTGAGTTGGGTGGTTTCCTTGAAAACATTAGGTGCAAACTGAGACCTGGAGTAAGTGAGAGTCAGCACGGTAGAGAATGGGAAAAGAGTATCCAGGCAGCATAGACAACACTTTGAAGGCCTGGAGCTAAATATGAACTCTGGGGAGTGCCTGGGTGGCTCAGTCAGTTGAGTGTCTGACTTCGGCTCGGGTCATGATCTCAGGGTTTGTGAGTTCAAGCCCCACATCAGGTATGCTGCTATCACCCTGTCAGCACAGGGTCTGCTTTGGATCTTCTAGCCACCACCCCCCGTCCCTCCCCCACTCACTCTTGCTCTCTCTCTAAAATAAATAAATAATTAATTAACTTAAAAAAAAGATGAACTCTGTATGTCTGAGGACCTCAGCAGAGAATGGGCAGCATAAGATGGTGTAAAGAGAGAGGGGAGCCCAACACTGTAATCAATGACCACCAATGAGTGGAATGCTTTATTTACTACCCACTGCCCATCTCCATCCCCAGATCTACTTTTTGTAATATTCTGGATACACTCACAGGCTGTGTCAAGCATATACATTTCATATATCATGTATGTTGAAGAATTAAAAAGTTGAAAATATAGATGCACATTAACCTGGCTCCCAGGAGCTTGGGGAAGGTTGAGTCACAGACTTCTGGGGATGAACAATATGAATATGACAAGGCAGCCTGAGCACAAAGGAAAAAAATGTATTTTTAATAGCTGTGATGACCATCTAAGCTATTATGGCTGTACCTTCACTGATCTAAGCTCATACTTAAATGGAAATTTACTTGAAAAGCCCTTTCTTTGCATAATGGAAAGGCAGGCTTGTCTAATTCCATTTCCCCAAGGTAATAGCCCCAGGATGTAATGGGATGCCTTGATACCAGCCCTGCTCATCAGGGGCTCACAGCCTGGGTACCCCCCTTCTGGTGTCCTTTATCCCTATGACTCAGGAAGGTCCCCCTAAGGATGCCTCACCTCCAAGGTCACTGCTGAGAACTGTAGGGAAGAGGGAGTATTGATGGGACTGACATCATTGTGTTGCTCATTCTCTTTATCTCTGAGGGAGATAATCCAGCAGTAGCTCCCTCAGCAGGAGCATCAGACTGAGCCTGATCACAGCACATTCCCATTAGGCAGTCTTTCCCAAGGACAAGGACAAGACCCCACATCTAGGCCACCCATTGCTTCCATCTGGGGAGAAAGGTGCTCTGGATGTGGCTCTGTTCTTATCCAACCTGGCAACTCCTGACTTTTCTCCTGTTGGGAAGAGGGTCCCACTGCTAGGCCCTACCAAACAGGGGTGGGGTTTACATAAAAAAAAAAAATTTTTTTTAAGTTTATTTATTTTTTTGAGAGACAGAGCATGAGCAGGGGAGGGGCAGAGAGAGAGGAAGACAGAATCCGAAGTTGGCTGTCAGTGCAAAGCTCAACGTGGGGCTTGAACCATGAGATCATGACCTAAGCCGAAGGTGGATGCTCAACCGGCTGAGCTACCCAGGCACCCCTACATTTTCTTAACTATGAATATTCACTTAGAATAACAAAAGAAGTCATAAAAAATGATACATTTTAAAACACCGACAAATCCCAGAAGCACAACAAAATCCAGAGAGGAAAACCGTGTTTATTAACTGCCTGACATCCACCCCTCCATAACATATTTTTCTCTACATTTTAGGCTGCAAAGTTTTTAAAAATGTTTTGAACGCTTTGGGCACCTGGGTGGCTCAGTCAGCTAGACATCCTGCTCTTGATTTCGTCTCAGGTCATGATCTCACGGTTCTTGGGATCGAGCCCGGTATGGTTGGGCTCTGTGCTGACAGTGCAGAGCCTGTTTGGGATTCTCACTCTATCCTTCTCTCTGCCCCTCCCCCCAACACACTCATATGCTCCCTGTCTCTCTCTCAAAAATAAACTTTAAAAAAACATTTTTTTTTAACCTTTCACTTCAACCCTGGCTCACAAGAGCTTCCTTTTGTTTTTCTTGTTCTCGTTTTTGTTGTTATTGTTGTTGAGGTATAAGATACACACAAAAGTACATATTTTCACATGTGAAAAGTGCAGTACTGTGAACCGATGATGTAAGGAGAAACATTTTTAAAATAAAGCTAGAGAAGCCATTTGAGAAACGTCTTGCATGTCCTGTTTTCTAAACCTTTGAACTGGACCAAACCGCCAATATTCTCAGAAGTCAGCAGGGACAAGAAAATCCTGTTTGAAAAGACTGATACTGACTTTTGCCCAGTGACTACTTCACCTGACCAATCAATGAAGTACAAACCTAGTCCTCCTTATCAGCACCAATCAACTCTTCTTAAAAACAATTTACCTAATCTTTCTTTCCTCCCCTATAAAAACCTTGAGTCCATCTCCTAGAATCAGGACACTATTTGGGTTTCCACATAAGTCTGTGTACTCTGAGTTGCAATTCTTTTATCCCAAGTTTTTCCTTTGAACTGGCTTCTTGATCTTAGGTTGACATTTCATTTCAATGATTTTTTTTTACATATGTGCACATTCATATAACCACCACCCCCATCAAGATATACAACATTTCTGAAAGGTGTCTACTCTTAACCCAATTTTGTTACTAATAATACCATTTTTAACATTGACTGAGGTCCAGGAATTAAGCTAACTGCTTTATGTGCATGGTATTCATTTGATCCTCACAACAAAGTACTGCCATCATCCCCATTTTACAGATGAAAAAGCTGAGGCTTGGAGATTTTAAATGCCTTGCCTAAGGTCAGCCACAGAAACAGTTGCCAGTGTGGCACTCAGACCCAGGTCTGCCAGGCTCCAAGGCCCACGTGCCTAACTGGTGTCATAGCATGGGGCACCTACTGGCACTACTTCAAAGTAACCTGCCTCCCCCATTTTTGTCTTTGATTGCTTATGTTCTCCAGGAACCTCTGCATTCCCTTTAAAACTTGGACAGACCAGTCTCTGCCCTCAGCATACCACCTCCCACAAGCTCAGTGCCCGATTCCTGTCCTCTGAGGTAGACAACAGAGGACCATCTACCACCCCATTGTTTCTAAAGGCCACAGTGGCCACTCTGGTGGGATTTGAACCCTCCCTGAGAAAACAGCACAGTTCTTACATTTGCCCAGGGTCCATGAGTGTAGAAGGTGCATTTCAGAACTGGGAATGCTCTTTATCTGGAGTTGGAATGGAAATGTCATGGGCTTTGAGGTCATGTGGTCTTTGGACAAATCCTGCTCCAGTCATTTCCTAGCCAAGTAACCATGAGCAATTTGTTTTATCTCTTTAGAAGGACACTTCCTTTACCTTGATTGGGAGGATATTAAGAGAAGCTTGCTGGGGTGGCGCCTGGGTTTAAGCATCTGACTTCGGCTCAGATCATGATCTCATGGTTTCTGAGTTTGAGCCCCACATCAGGATCTGCGCTGATGGTGCAGAGCCTGCTTGGGCTTCTCTCTCTCCCTTTCTCTCTCTCTCTCTCTTCCTCTCTCTCCCTCTCTCTCTGCCCCTTCTCTGCTCTCTCTCTCAAAATAAATAAAATAAACTTTAAAAAACAAAGAGAAGCTTGCTTGTAGGGTTGTTTTGAGAATGAGATGAGATCATTGCAGGCATATGGTAGGTACACAAAAAGTGTTGCATTTTTTTTTTTTAAGATTTACTGATTTTTGAGAGAGCACAAGTGGGGGAAGGGCAGAGAGAGGGGGACAGAGGATCCGACGCAGGCTCTGCACTGACAGGCTGACAGCAGCGAGCCCTATATGGAGCTTGAACTCACTAACTTCAAGATCATGACCTGAGCTGAAGTCGGATGCTCAGCCGAGTCACCCAGGAGCCCCAAAGACTTGCATTTTCAACAGGCATAGGGGTCTGGCGTCCTTTCACACATGCCAGATTACCAAGTGGGTCCAGGACAGGAAATAATCAACCACAATACATTTATAAGTGGTGGCAAATAACAAGAGGTAAGGAAGAAGAAGGGAGCCAGGAAGGTGAAAGACGTGGACAGAGAGAATGAAGTACAAGCTGCGTCCTGAGTTGGCACCTCAGGCTTCAGACTGAGCCTTTGCTGGAGCAGCCTGGCTCTGAGCATTGAAGCTTCCCTCGTCTTTGGATGGCCTTCCAGGTAGCTCACACCTTGCACCTGTCTACTCTAAGGTCCCAAGTTGACCCAAGTTCAGTAAACACATCTCCACAGAGGTGACCTCATGCTGAGGTAGCATCTGGTTCAGTCCAGGCTTTGGCCAGGGCACACACAGAGACCTGCACAATAGGCCTTAGCAAGAGAAATGCAACTTCTCTCCTGTCTTTCTAATTTGGGAAGGCAGACAAGAGGGCTAAACCCACTCCCCTTCTACACTGCCCTAAAAAGAAGAAAAACCACGAGTGCCCATTCACACTAAGCAGCACTGGGGGTGAGGCGGGAAGGGGTCTGCACACTCACCCAATTCAAAGCTAACCGTGAAGCCTAGTTTTCTCTAATTCTCACATCTCTGGGAAGGAAGTGTTATTTCCTCCTTTACAGCTATGAGGAAATTGAGGCTCTGAGAAGTTAACAGCAATGGCATAAGGCCAGTGGGTGACCAAGACAGGATCCAAACCAAGACTTACCCCTAAGATCTTGTCCTTTTAACTAGTACGTTTCCATTTACATTAACCTTTGTAGTAAATGGTAGTGTTCCAAGTTGGGAGTTGAAGAACCTCAGGCTCAGAGAAATTTAGCAACTTGCCTGCAAGTACACAATTATTATTTTGCCCCACTACTCTCCTTGCTAATCTCTGACATCCCGTCTTTTGCCCTGAAGGAGCCTATCATTTGTCGATTCAGACTGGAGCTGGCTGGGTAAGTGTCCAATCTCCTATTTGCTCCACCATGGGGCCTAGTGCATGTGGCCCGCTTGTGGCCTCCATGCTTAGCCATGATCGTTAACTGAAACTAATCCCAAATGGCTGCCACAACCTCTCCTCTGAAGGCCCCTTGGGTCCATAGAGGTGTGATGACCTCAGATTGGGCCAAAGGCAATAACCGGGAGCTGTTGGCATCCAGCCTGGGGTAGCAGCCAGAAGGCCCCAAAGCAAGTCTGATTTAATCCCATAATGGAAAGTGACTCAGATAAGGCTTTTATCAATCATTCCTGGACTGTTGGGGGCAGGGACCATCCCAGAGTCATGAAGGCAAATATCCTGGGGCCACACAAAAGTGTGTAAAGGCCTGGCCCCACTGGAAGGTCCAGGAGAAAATGGAGATATCAAGAGGCATTCAGAAATACTTTGCTCAAATTTCCAGGACTGAGAGAACAAGAGAAAGAGGAGGATACTGGTGAATCCATGTATTCAGGTAGAGAGGACATCAAAGCTTAACACTTAATAACAACAACGGGGTGCCTGGGTGGCTCAGTCGATTAAGCATCCTACTTCAGCTCAGGTCATGATTTCGCAGTCCATGAGTTTGAACCCCACATCGGGCTCTGTGGTGACAACTGAGAGCCTGTAGCCTGCTTCGGATTCTGTGTCTCCCTCTCTCTCTGCTCCTCCCCTGCTCAAGCTCTGTCTCTCTGTCTCAAAAAAAATAAAATAATAATTATAATTATAACAATAACAGCAATTATTTATGAGGCATTATATTAAGCATTTTTAAAATTATTTATTTATTTATTTATTTATCTATCTATCTATCTATCTATCTATCTATTTATTTATTTAGAGAAAGAGAGCAGGAGGGGTAGAGAGAGCAGAAGAGAGAGAATCCCAAGCAGTTTCTGCACTGATAGTGTGGAACCTGATGAGGGGCTCGATCTCACAGTTCGTGGGTTTGTGACCTGAGCCAAAACCAAGAGTCGATGCTGAACCAACTGAGCCACCGAGGCACCTCAGCTGTACTTAGCATTTAAATGCCTGTACAGTAGATACCATTTCATTCTTATTACAGAAGAGGAAACCAGACTCAGGCAAATTACCTGCCCAAGGTCACACAGCTGCTGAAATGGGAGAGCTGGGATTTATAACTCAAACCACCTAATTCCCATGCTTTCCTGCCTCACCCTTGCACTGATTGCAGGTACACCAATCACTCTTGCTCACAAACTTCTTCACCCCCAGAATTTGCCAGCATTTCATGAACTTGTCCTCTTCCTGGAAGAATTCCTGGAAGCTTTATGTAACTACAAGCTGCAGCCTCCCCATCACCCCAAAAGGGAAGGAATAAAGGATAAAGCTAGGTGAACTGACCAATCAGGAGCAGAGGGGCTACAATGCCCTCCCCCCAACTCCAAACCCCCAGGGACAGCCTCACCAAAGGCAAAGTGGAGTCTGGCCTTCTGCCAACTGCTTTCTCTGTGCCTCGCTCCCTCCCTCAGCCCTAACTCCCCACCCTCACTAATCATTTTTTCCTAGATCAACTTTACTTTCCAGGCCCCTACCTCATTGGCCTTGTTCATTCAAGAACACTTCTAAGTACCTACTATTAGCAATAGACTAGGGATTCACCTTCCTTGCTGGAGAGGAACATATACAATGCAATATTAATAGTAATAATAGCTAACACTTACTGAGCACTTACTATGTGCCAGTCACTTTTCTTTCGTTTTGAGCTTGAAAAGGCAGGCGGAACAAGCAGTAGCTTTTAAGTCAATTATAAGACTAAGTCAGACAAAGGGAGACAACTAATATTCCATGAACTTTCACTATGTGCTAGGCTGGGAGAAAGAGCAGCATTGTAACAAAGAACTTAGACTCTGGGTTGAGGCCACCTTAGGTCAGAGGTCTGTCCTACTACTGACTCACTGTGTGTTTAGGGACAAGCTAATTCTCTGAGTCTCATAACATGTAAATAACAACGGTTCTTATCTCTAAGGTTGTTGAGGGGATTAAATAATATATACAAAGCACTTAGCAAATTCTCTGACACATAATAATCAATGTTCAGCAATTTTTTTTTTTTTGAGAGAGAGAGCATGCGCGCATGCATGTGAGAGTGGGGAGGGGAAAGAGGAGTGGGAGAGAGAGAATCTTAAGCAGTCTCCGCACTCAGTGTGGAGCCTGACACGGGGCTCCATCTCACAACCCTGGGATCACCACCTGAGCTGAGATCAAGAGTTGGTCACTTAACTGACTGAGCCACCCAGGTGCCCCAAGCAATTATTATTACTCATTCTTATAATGTTAGTGTAAAACAGCTAAATAATTACAAACTTTTTTTTCCCTAAACTTTTTTTAAACTCTTCAGACCGAAGCAGGAATTTCTTTGTGTTCCTGTTTAATTACATGGGTGTAGTTGATTGGACTCCTTGGCACTAACAGGTCAAGGGTTTCCCCAGTCATTCTGCCTGCTGCTTAGAAGCATGCCTGACAGTAGCTGTTAAAACAGAAATGGTTTGAGGCCTGTACACATAGATCTAAAAAGCAGGGCATGGGTATGAATTACTGCTAGAGAGACAGAAGGGAGGCATTTTTGGATTTGTGTGCTTCATATGTTAGTTTGCTAGGGTTGCTGTGACAAAGTACCAAACACTGGGTGGCTTAAACAGCAGAAATGTATTGTCTCACAGTTCTGGAGGCTAGAAGTCCAAAATCAAGGTGTCAATAGGGTCGGTTCCTATTAGGGGCTGTTAGAGAGAATCTATTCCAGGCCTTTCTCCTAGATGGTGATGTGCTGGCAATCTTTGGCATTCCCTGACTTGTAGAAGCACCATTGTGACCTCTGCCTTCATTTTCACATGACATTCTCCCTCTGTACTTGTCAATGTCTAATTTTCCCCCCTTTGTATGGTTATCAGATATATTGGATTAGAGGCCCACCCTACTCCAGCAGCACCTCATCTGAACTAACCACATTTGCAATGGCCCTGTCTTCTAATAAGGTACCTCTGAGGTACCAAGGGTTAGTGCTTCAACACATGAATTTTGGGGAGATACAATTCAGCCCATAACATGTTAGCACTTCTCAACTAAGCTTATGACTTCAAACTTTTGAAAATTTCAGAATTTGCTGATGTTTCTTCCTGTGGCCATTTTTTTTCCCCCAAGATTTTAAGTAATCTCTACACCCAACGTGGAGCTCGAACTCACTGCCTGGAAGAGCAAGAGTCACATGCTCCACTGGCTGAACCAGCCACCCCCGTGTGGCCATTTTGAAGTTGTAATTCCATGGAGGACTCCTCTTCACCCTTCTCATCTAACTACTTCTCATTATCAATCCTGTTTTAACAGAAGAGGAAGGAAGGAGGAGCTCAGAAATGTTTAGTCACAATGAGTAGGACTGCAACCAGGGTTTACCTGACTCCAAATCCTGTGCTATTTATTTCTAGGGGTACAGGCCTATGCTATTGTGGTAAAAAGCAATTTTCAGCTGAACAGCTTAAAACCATAACCTCAAATATGTTTGTAATCTGCAAACTTCCTCAAATGGCATTTACATCGATGACTCCAAATGAGCCCCCAGCAATTTGTGCAATGGTCAGGGCAGACTCAAATGAAGTTCCTTGTCCAGGGTACAGACAGGACACCACAGGACCAGGCTCCAGAATATGGTTGCTGGAGACCTGACCTGCTATCTGCAGTTGTTCTATCATCAAGAGTAGTTTCTGGTCTCCTGGTTCTCCCAAGTCAATGGGATTGTGTAGGTTAAGAAGCTCCTCTCCCCCAACTACCAACACACCTTAAATACCCTTCTCTGGCAAACTTTGGCCTCTGTAGCCTCTTGGCAGGTAATAGGAGATGGCACCACCCCCCACCCCAAGTTCAGAAAGAGAAGTACAAGAAGGATTTCTGGTTCAGGAGAAAAACTACCTCCCTTACACTTGGCTTCTTTTCCATTAAGATTGAAAGTTGCAAATCAATCAGGAGAAAATTGCCCTCGGGACTGTTGAGCAGACATCTTTGCTCAAATCAGATCCTGGATGTGTGTGTCAAAAGCACCTCACACTCTCATTTATTGCCAACCAAGTCTCTGGAGCAGTCCAATTGATTTAGGAGCATTCACTCAGAACTAACAATCACTGCACACATCTTCTGCTGCTGGGTGAGCCCTCTGATTACTACTTCTCACTCACTGGTCTAATGGGCAAGGTGAATCTACAGCACGAGGGATAAGGACAATACTACGAAATCAAGGACAGAGCTCCTGTCCTCCACACTCCAGGATTACCAAGCTGAAAAAAAAAAAAACTGTAGGTACTAAAAATTCTTTTAGGTTTTAAAGGAGTGGGGGAAGGAGTTGTCATGGGACATCCACCACATGCGAGGTGTTTGGCATACATTAGTTCGTTAAATCTTCATAACTCTAGTGGGTAGATGCTATTAATATCTTCATTTCTAGGTATAAACAATATTTTAGCTATGGAAAGTAGAATTTATTAAACCTAAAAATAAATAATCAATAGGTTTTATGAGTGGACCATTATCTTTAATTTCTTTCAGAGAAGGGACCTAGAAAGAGCTCTCTGGGCAGGGTGGTTAAATGGTTATCACTCTTGCACTGCTTTGCCTTCTTTCATCTCCTGGGGAAAGCTTTAAGCACATCTTCATGGTCGGACAGATCTGGATTCAAATCATAGCTCTTACAGGAAAATTAATTTACTCGAACTATTTCAAACAGAGGAAATTTAACATAGAGAGTTTAACACTGTGGCCACTCAGGTGGCAGAAGTGACAGAAGAACTTTAAAGCCAAACGAGGTAAGTGAGGTAACCCAGAGATTATCAAGAGCAAGAAACCACTACCATCTAGTCTGGAGGCCAAAGGAAGGACATGGAGCCCAGAAGCTGTCAAGGATAGGGGTATTCTGGGTCCTCCTATCCTCAGCTCTCCAATCTTGTACAGTAGCTACCATTGGCCAAAATCAGCCAAAATCCAGCTGACAAAGGAGCCTGGAAAATCCAGCCTGATGGGAGGTGGAATGGAGGTAGAAGTGTGGGGGTGGCCCACCCATGAAAAACAATATCAGAAAGGGGGTGATGGATCTGAGGGCAAACAGGCAAATGATGGGCCCAGCCCTTGCTAGTTTCAAATTCCTCCTTTATAACCAATGATTTGTATTTCACAGGGTTGTTGTAAGAATTAAAGGAGCAAATACAAATAAATATTAGCACACTCCCTGGCACATAGTATGGAGGCAGCTATAAATTATTTTTCCCTGGATGGAAAAGCTAATATTCAGACAGATGAGAACATTTGTTCAAGGAAAGGGCTTGGAGGCTGGAAGATGGCTGTGATGTTGGGCAGGTCACTTCATTTATTTGAGCCTCATTTCCTCATCCTACCAATTAACTCACTGGGTTGCTGAGGGGATTCATTCTTCCTGCAAATATTTACTGAGCACCGGCCATGTTCCAGGCTTTGTGGGCGCAGGTAAACAAAACAGATGTACACTGCCTCACTCTCCTGGAGTTTGCAATCTGGTCAGGAGAAAGGCATTGGCCAGAAAGTTGTACAGATCGCACACATGTAACAACACTGTGATAAATGCTATGAAGGAAAGGTAAGTACTGGGTGGGAGGGTTACAGGGTGGCCTGGCCTAGTCTGGGGAGGTCAGGCCAGATTCCCTGTGACTAAGGTCACTGGGTCTGAAGGATAAGTGGCAGGGGGCCCGGTGAGGGGCAGTGGTCGAGTGAGTTGGGGAACCGCGGGAGGAGCTCTTTGTAATGTTTAAACGTTAACCCGTCATCGTGCCCGCAGCCTCCCCAGGATCAAGCGGCCATGCTCGCCTGCGAGGACCTCCAGCCTCCCTCGCCTTGCACCCCGCACCTCCCAGAGACTCCCGGGCGGCGCGCGCAGGCAGTGGTGCCCGCCCAGGCACCGGCTCTTCCCAGCAGGGCACCGCGTCCCGCCCTGGCCGCCTGACCCAGGAGCAGCTCGTGCACTCGGCGGCCTCGCGACCCGGGCGGCCGCCGATCCTCTGCTAATGCGTATCGAATTTTTGTTGAATGCGGCCCCGGGCCCGCGCAGAGAGCGCGGCGGCGACGCTGCCAGAGCCTCTTAATTCCCTTTGCATCGATCCCGCCGTTAATGACCTAACCTTCTCCCCTAATTAACTGACAACTGCATTAGGCGGCGCGCCTCCCCGCACGCAGCCTGCGGCTTCCCCACCGCGGTTCTGCCCGCGCCGAGGAGCCCGCGCAGAGGAGCCTCGCCAGCTGTGGGAGTTGGGGCGGCCGTTACCGCCCTGACTAAACCCAGAGCCCTGCCATTGGGGTCCGACGTGGGGGGTCGTGTTTCAGGTTTTGGATGCGCCTGCGGTCCTGATCCGTCACTAAACGTTTGCTGCCGTTGTTTATGCTGTTGTTGCTTAGTTTGTGCCAACACTGGGCAGAACATTTAACATGCTTTAAGCTTACTGATTCATTACAACGACCCAAGAGGCGGATGGAGGAAACGGGCTCACAAGTGGAGGAACACAGCAATCACCAAGGCTGTGCAGCAAGCGGCTGAGGGAGGTGGGACTCCCACCCTTTCTTACCCGAGTGTGCCTTTATCTCGTAAGCTTCCTACCCTCCAATATATAATTTAAACTGTACTTAAATGTGAAATTTAAACTAAATTTAAATGTAAAATATACAAAACGTGAAGTGCTTAGCACACTAGGTGGCAGATAATAAGCACTCAATATTTATTTTAGTGTGACAGGATAACTCATTGAAATACTGATTGGGGTTTATTCTCCTTTGCCTCCCCTCTCCTGAATGGTCATTTCACCCAAATGGTCAGGTCTGTAATCCCTTGGGGGACGGAGAAAGCAGAGGCAGCTTGTGGTCTTTTGACAAACACAAACACACAGGGGTCCCAAACTTCATACTTCAGTATAAGTTAAAAAGGATTTTTCCTCCCTCCCCTTCACCCATGCACATTATATACTGGGACCAGGGCAGGACTTAACCTCAGTTTCATTTGTGAAATAGAAATATTACCTGTAGCTCTGGTTAAGATATATTTTCTAGCCTCTACTACAGGCAAGTATTATATGCTAAGGGTTCTGTGAAAATGGGATTCATCTGCGCAGGACCTTTTCACAGGTTTTACAGGTTACTGAAATGATCTGGCGGTCATTCACTGTTTTACTCTGATTCTCTCTGCAACCTGGTTTGTTTATTTTCCTGGTCAATTCTCTCTGCAACCTGGCCTTTATTTTCATTTTGTTGTATTATTTTTATTTTATTTTTTTAGTATATTTATTTATTTTGAGAGAGAGAGGGAGAGGAGTGGAAGAGAGAGAGAGAGAGAGGGAGAGAGAGAGAGAATCCCAAGCAGGTTCTTTGCTATTAAGCACAGAGCCCGACTTGGATCTCTGTCTCATGAACTGTGAGATCATGACCTGAGCCAAGATCAAGAGTACAACGCTTAACCGACTAAATCACCCAAGTGCCCCAAAATGTGTATTTTTAAAAGTCACCTCAGGGGCACCTGGATGGCTCAGTTGGTTAAGTGTTCAACTTCGGCTCAGATCATGATCTCAAGAGTTCGTGAGTTTGAGCCCTGCATCAGGTTCTGTGCTGACGTTTGGAGCCTGGAGCCTGCTTCAGATCCTGTGTGTGTGTGTCTCCCTCTCTCTCTCTGCCCCTCCCCCACTCATGCCCTGTCTTTTACTCTCAAAAATTAGCATTTTAAAACAATAAATAAATAAATATCACCTCAAATCTCCTCTGGGATGAGGCAAATTATGGAAAAATATATTTAAAAATAAAATGGATGAAATAGCAATTCAAGAGTTTGGCCAATATTCATTAAGTTGGGTTGGCATTTCAAAGTGAGGAAACTGAGGCTAGGAGAGGTTCATGGAATTGTTCCAGCAAGGCAGCAAGACTTCAGGACTGGGAACCCTGTCCATGCTTAGCCACCTCCTCCTCTCTTTCCTTCTACTTCTTGGGAGTCACATTCCCACCCAAGTGCCTAACATCTCATACTGTACACTTCCTGCAGGAGAAACCTGGATTTGACAAGTCCCTGACACCTAACACTGAAGTAAATATTAGATCAATATAGTTCCAGCCAGCCATTTCCTCTTCCTCTCTGACAAATCTATCAGTCACCACTTTTTAGCAATAGTCATTTTCTAGATCAAGAGGCTGAAGCTTCACAAGATTAAGCAATTTGCTTGAATTCACTCAGCTGAGAGTTTTGCTGAAATTCAAACCCAGATCAGGCTGGATCCACTTTCCATTGTACTCTTTGCACTACAACATGTTTTTCTTAAAGACTAGAGAGCTACATTCCCTAACACAGGCTTGACATGTAATTCCTTAAGAATTAAGTGATTTAACTTGGCCTAGGAGGGAGTTCTCTTCCCCTTTGGGGCGTGGGGGTGGGTGGTAGGGAGCCAGCCTGAATTAGAGGGTCTCTTTCAGAAGCCACAAGGCCGCTTTGTGATGGAGACTGTTAAAGGGCACAGGCAGAATCTGCCTAGGGCAAAGATGGGAAATGAGGCAAGTCTCCTAAATGCAGGAGGAGAGGAACCACTCTTCAGAGGGAGAGGAACAAGATTGTCTCTCTCTGGACATCCCACTGTATGATGTGCTCACCTCTTAGGTGTCGCTCCCTTCCTAAGAAACACTTCTGTCGCTCATCTCTGTTTGTTGAGCTTCTATTATCCTTTAAGGTTCTACTCAAATGTAGCCTCCTCCGAATGAAGCCCCCCCATGAATTGACTGTCTTGACTGTCCCTCAGGAATCTCACAGGCCCTGGATCACATGCTTTCACAACAAACAGAATCTGCTTCAAATGCACTTGCCAGTGATTAGCTGTGTGACTCTGGGCAAGAATTAACTTCTAGACATCTGTTTCTCCATCTGTAAAATGGGGATAATAGTGCCTGCCTTCAGAGGGCTGTAATGAAGTTTCAATTGGATTATACACATGAGATAAGGGAAAAAATATTAACTGTGTATATTCATGGCATAAACCTCTACTGAGGAACATGGAGAGAGAGGAAAGATTGTATAGAGATGGCTGCTTTGTACATATAATACAGAGAAACAGATGGGGAAAGAGGATTTTAAGTTTTGCTGTGTATTTTTTCCAAAAGACTGTGCAATCATTATTTAAATTTGTTTCAAATATTGTGGATGCCAGATTGATACCATGTGGAGACAAGCCTATGAGGCAGCTCAGCTTTAAAAAGATATACACATTGAGCTCTTAGTGCAGTGTTTGACACAGACCAAGTACTCAAATAATGATGTCTTTATTATTTGTCTATCTGTCTCTACCACAACACTTGTCTTCATCTCTGTGGCAACCTACTGCCTGCCCTATGTGGTCCACAGTAGGTGCTCAGCAGGAAGAAGCCTCCATTGGAACCCCAAAGCCAACCAAAATCTGGGGAGACCATACTCCCAGAACAAATGCCTGATATTCAAGCTGACCACAGCAACTGGAGTGGGGTCAGCCCAGGGAGGGGCTATTTGCTCTAGCCCTCTGTGGGGGATGGGCTCCTCCTTTCTGCCTGTCACTGTTCCCAGCCCAGACACAGGCTCACTTCATCCTCTCCCTGCCACACACTGACCTCTGTGCCCTGGGATGTCAGCAAGGGGTCAAGGGGCCATGGAGCTCCCTGTGGTCGCGGATGCCAAGCATGCCAGGCCAGAAATCTTCACATTGTTTCCTCAGGATTCCTGCCTGCTCCATGGGCCTGGTTTTCAGAGCAGCAGCTCTGCAGTTGGTGTGTCTGCAGAGGAGACACCCCCCCCCCCCCCCGCCCAGGCAGTCAGGTTGGGAAATGAGTGACCCTGAAGACCTGGGAGCACCTTCCCCCCCCCCCCCCAGAACTCCAGTCACGGCAGACTACCTGTAATTCCCTCAACACTCCCTGCCCTTTCCAGTCTCTGTTTGCTCATTCTGGTTTTTGGGATGCCCCCCCATTTCTGCCTAATTAAATCCTACTTCTTCAAGGTCCAGCCAAAATACCTTCTCTTCCAGGAAACCGTAACTATAGCCTAAAAGAGCCCCCCCTTACCCCCACACTCCTCATCATAGTGTCTGTTCTAATTTAAGACATAGGGCCTCACCCCAACACTGGACAAATGTGATGCACCCATGTACAGTATGTCAGTTAGGGCCTTGACCAGCTCAATATGTGAAAGGGGAATTTTATTGGACCAAGTCTCCCAAGCTCCAGATGTGAAGAGTCTTCCTCCTGAAAGAAGCAGAGATGCTAAAAAGAGACTGGAGTTTCTGACAACCAGAGATCCTAAGAGAGGAAAGAGGGTGAGAGACTATGAATGTTGGTCAGATGGGATGTAGAGGTGAAGACAGAGGGTTATTAGCCAAAGAAATGGCAGTGCTTTTGTCAAAGGGAAAAATCTTTTCTTCTACCTCTTATGTTCAGTATCAGGAAACCTGTGTATTAAACTAACAAAATGCAGATTAACAGGAGAAAAGGCAAAAATTGTATTAATATTTATCTGCACAGGAGTTTACAAAAAGAAGTGAAACTCAAATAAGACCTGAGGTTAAATTAGGTCTTATATACCCTTTTAACAAAGTAAAGAGGGTTTGGGGTCACAGGACAATAAATTGTGGGGAAGTGACTAGGAAGTATATGGGGGAAACTAATGGAAGACAAGGGCTATTTTAGGAAGGCTGGTTTTTGCAAACTCATCTTGGTGTTGGTTCCCCATCCTCAATCATGCCCTGCTTTCAGACAGTTAAGGGGAGGGCACAGAACTCTTCCTGAATCTGTTGATTCTCTATCATCTTCAGGTCAAAATAATCCTTATACCAAGTAGTATATTTAGGAATGGCATTCTCTGATTCCCTTCAATTTGCCTTACTCTTCAACTGCCAGAACCAAAAATCTAGCAAAGCCTCCTTCTGCAGCCATAAAGAACCTCCACTCAGGGGCACGTGGATGGCTTAGTCGGTTAAACATCTGACTTCGGCTCAGGTCATGAGATCATGGTTCATGAGTTCAAGCCCCCATCAGGCTCTGTGCTGACAGCTCAGAGCCTGGAGCTTACTTTGGACTCTGTGTCTCCCTCTCTGCCCCTCCCCTATTCATGCTCTGTCTCTGTCCCTCTCTCTCAAAAATAAACAAACATTAAAAAAAAATTAAAAAAGAACCTCCACTCCAACCTCCACTTGGAGATCTAGCTCCAAGGGTACTTCTCAGACCCAGAGCCTCAGCACCTGGTCTGTGTTCCTACATTCCCATCCCTTGAGGGCATCCAAGAAGGAAGCTCAGGAGATACTCCAAGGCCAGGAAAGAAGCCACAAAAGAAGCAAGCCCTGACTTCAGGTAATTAAGACCCCCGGCAATTCCCTGACAGGAGTCTATGCCATTGGGCCTGTCTGAGCCACTCTGTGTCCCTCACACAGAGTGTGTCTCTCAACCCAGAAAAGCCAATCTAGAACCTATGCATAGACAATCAGATTTTCTGTGAATTTCAAACTAGAATGGGAGATCACTTAGGTGAACTCAAAGTAGGTCTGCATAGAGAATGAAGTAGATGGTTCAAGATGTCTAGGCCTTCAAGAGAGGGCAATCAAGACTGGTTCCTGACTCACCAGTCTCAGCACCCCAAGGCCTGGATGAATTTCCTGGGGTTGGGTTTCAGGACATTCCCCTTTTACTAAGTAATTCCAAAATTTCTGTTACATTCAACCAAAAGATCCTTGACTAACACATTGACTCTCTTTGACTCTGTGCCTTGTCCAAGGTCCCTCAGATCTGAGACACAGACCCAGAGTTCTGGCTTACATCTTGGAGTTCAGAGCTTGAATAGTATCTCCCAGGGGCAGCCCCACCCAGAATTCAGCCCACAGTTGGAAGGAAAGCCAGCACCATCACTCACCACTGCTCCTGGGCAGGAAGCAGAACATCTGGTACCCACAGATCCCCTCCCAGAGGTCATAATAATAATAGCTGCCATTTATTGAGTATCCATCTTGTATCAGATGCTGTGCTAAGTATTACTTCCAGTCCTCAAAAAAATTGTGATTTTTAAAATAGGTTTTAAATATTTTTACTATTATCTAACTTAAATATGCATGGAGAGCAAAACAAGCATAAATTCCTCATGCTTATAAGCTTTTATAGAAATAAGAAGCCAAAAACTTGCCAACCAAAACCATTAAAATTGATATAAACATTACTTGATACTGCCAATTAGTTTTTTTGGCTGAAGATAAATTGATGATGTTATATTTATTTTTGTAAGAAAAGCAAAACAGGGGTGCCAGTGGCTCAGTCGGTTAAGCATCTGATTGTTGGTTTTGGCTCAGGTCATGACTTCATGGTTTGTGGGTTTGAGCCCCATGTTGGGCTCTGTGCTGCAAGCAGTGCAGAGTCTGTTTGGGATTCTTTCTCTCTCTGCCCCTCCCCAACTCTCTACGTAAATAAATAAACATTTTTTTAAATTAGAAAAGCAAAATAAAAACTGCAACCCTTTAAGTTAGGTATTTCTATTGGCATCCCCAGTGGACAGGAAGAAATGGTGGCTCAGAGGGGTAAAGTGTATTTCCCAAGGTCAAAGAGCTGAGGGTTATAATCAACCAGAATAAATGAAAAGTCTCAACTGCCCAAACTTGAGGTCTGGCTGCTAGAGTCCTGGGCTGCCCCTTCACCAAAATGGCAGCTCATAAATGGTCAAGGAAAGATCTTGAAAAATACTTACAACCTGGCACAGAGCAAATGCTTGTTAAAGGTTTGTTGAATGAATGCATGAGTGAATGAATGGGTGAATATGAAGGGCGTTGTTTAAAAGACAGTCTGAAAAAATAAATAAAATAAAAGACAGTGTGCTCTACCCCAATGATGCAGAGGCCTGTAATTCAGCACTCCCCATTTACCACTGCTGTCAGTGGCCCTTCCCTCCTTGTTACCCAGGAGCTAGTCTAATGGCATTCGCCATTCCAATCAGCCAGGATACCATTAAAAGCTTCAGTCCAGCCACTGTGCCCCCACCCCAGGTCTTGGCTCTGGGCCCTGGGCTTGGGGAGTGGCCTAGTTGTTTACCAGAAATTTGGACCTTATTCAGAGAAAAGCACAGATGACCTATTAGTCTAATTCAAGCACTTAGCAAGGAATGACTGTACCATTCACACCCCCAGCCCCAGGCTAATGGAGTCAAAGCAAATGGAGAGGCTTTGCCAGCTCAGAGATCTTCCTGGGAGGGGTGAAGGGGAAGGTCTCCAAGTGCCCCCACTGAAGTTTGCAGGGAGGAATGTTGACCTAGCATTTTCTGGGGGCAGCGTGTACTATGGGGATACAAAAATGTGTAAGAAGAGGCTTCCCTCTTCTACCCGCCACTCTGGCAGCATTTCTGCACATCCTACCCCCAGTCACCTGCTCACTACCTTAAAACTTGGTTGAGAGAAAAATGGGAAGACAACCAAATATCCATTGATAAATAACTGGTTAAATAAATGATATATGTAGGAATATGCATTCATATAAGTCCATGCTCTGAAGCTGATAAAAAGGATGATGTAGTTCAAGCTCTACTCATGCATGCTGAAAGATATCTGTGACTTACACAGTGACATGCAGTGTCTGATCCCACTTACATAAAGTTATACATACCCATAGATTTTCATGTGCACATATAGGCAGAGAGCATTTGGCAGTTTGCTAGTGGGATTTTAGAGTATTTTACTTTCTTCTTTATAATTGTCTGTATTGTCCAAATGTTCTACAAAAACCACATACTGTAATTGCTAACTTTTCTGAGTTCTTATATTGTGTCAGTTCCAATGCTTTTACATGGATTATCTCATTCCTTATGAAGTGGGTTCTATGCTTTTTCACATTACAGATGTAGATAATGAGGTCTAGAAAGGTTGAGCCCAAGGTCATATAGCTATTAACCAACAAAGTCAAATATTGTTAAAGATCAAATGAATTAATGCATGTACTTGCATGCAGTAGAGGCTCAATAAATGATGGTTATTATTATAATTATTGTACAGCACTTATTGCACTGTCTTGTTCTTCTTGTCTATTCCTCTGCTCTGGAGTGTTAAAGACTTGAAAACAGTATCTGAATTATTACTCCAGAATCTCCTGCATCCAGCACAGTGCCTTGCTGAGCCAGCACTCATCAGATGCTTAAGGAAAGAGTGAGTGAATGAATAGACAAATGTCCACAGCTCTATAAATATATTTTCCCAACTACTTTGTTTCCTAATCCCAACAGGATTGCAAATAGGATTGAGGACCAGTCTCTCATTTCCTCTGGCCCCCATCATGGTCTGGAGCAAGCCAATAACACGAGCAGGTGCTCAATAAATTCTTTGGTTGACTGGGGATACTCCCCTCTCAGCTCCTGTGGCAGAGCCCAGGTAGTATCCCAGATATGGCTGGATCTGGGACAGATACCAGGTCCAAAGCCTCACATAAGCTATTTTTCCTTCCAACTCCATGTTAAGTACAAGGGACGTTGAGAGAATTGCTGAGGTCACACAGCAATTGGTGGCAGGGTAAATGTGTCTCCTGATCCTGGCCACCTCTATTTTTGTATCTGTAACACTTCTAATTCTACATAAATTCACAATGCGAGAAAACAGGAAAAGAACAAAGTTTTAAGCCAAATGTTTAATTATGATACAAGGGGCTGGGGATACTTCAGGACAGTAGCAGGAAGAAAGCAAAACCCAAATGTTCCGTCTCCTGAGGCTCAAATGCTCTGATGGATCCCCAGGTACGGTAGGCACTAGGTTCCTATATCCCATTCAGAGGAGGAGACAAGGGGGTAGGAGTCTTGCACCAGCCTTCCTTACAATGGGGACTGTCTTTCTATGCTGCCTCAGAACATCCAGCCCTGCCTACCTGGAGAATGCAATAGATAATGACTGATTTGTTAGAGCCTGGGTGATTCTGGTGGGCAAGAGGAAAGGATTACGAGAGAGATTGGTAGAGATGGTCTCCACCAGAAGATATGGCTAAATCATGGTCACCAAGTCCTAAGGAAGGGCTGAGGAGGGAATGAGTCACAGTTTCAACGATGGCCCCATGTGGAGTCAGTTGGATATGCAGTATGGACTGAGGGTCGCCATGTTGTTTACTGCACCTCCTTCCTGATGCCGCTCTTTCCTTACCCCTTGCAGGCTGAAGGTCAGGCTGGTGTGGTAGAGGGGAGAGGGGCCCAAGGGAAGTCCAGCTACCAGAGGCTCAGGAGAAGAATCAAAGTAAGTGTACAGGAGAAAAGAGAGGGCACCCAGGGCTGTGGCATCAGAGCAGGATTTTTGTTCTGTAGAAGAAATGGAATGGAGTCAGCTCCACCCCCTTCACCACTTTGGCATCAGTCAAAGCCTGTCCCCCCACCCCTGATGTGTCCACTAGAGATCTATAGTATTCATGACCACAATGAGGTCACCTCATCTGTCCCCTTGTCTGGGTTTCCCCCAGCTAGACCAGTAAAGGTAGGAGGTGTGTAATAAAGGAGACCCTACCTGGTGTTCCATCACAGAAAAGGTAGAGTCTGCCCAGTCCTGGGAGAAGAGTTGGCTGTGAAAACGCATCTTAGCTGCAATGGCCTCCACTGAGGAGAGGAGAGAAGGTAAACAGAAGCGGGCATATGTTGGAGATCTCTTAGGCTCCCATGAAAGAAAAGGGAATGTCTTAGGGACCCTGGCATATGGAAGGATGGGTAGGAATGGGATATTGTTTCATTCTGCTTGCTTATTCCTAAAGCTGAAGAGTGTCCCTGGGGCCAAGACAGGTTGAACAGGAAGCTTGAGGGGTCACCAGGGAGTAGGAGGGGGCTGCTCTGTCTGCAGGAGATGGATGGAACCAGTGTGGACCACAGAGCTGACACTTTTCCTCAAACTGGGTCCAGCTGATCCAATCCCGGGGGCTGGGAGCAGGTGTAATGCACTCACTGAGGCAGGAGTTGTGGGAGAAGGACTCTTCCAGCTGTTCACACTCCTCCTGCCGGTTGCCACTGCCTCGACAGGTGCAGCTTAAGGCAACACTGATGTTGACATTGCTGACAAAGTTGGGAGTCATGGCAGTCCCTGTGGGGTGAATAGAGGACTGTCAGGGCCTAGGCCACCCAAACTTCAACCCCCACTCTCTGTCACCTGTCTCAGGACCACCCCATCTGGGTTCAGTCTCCAGAGGATTCTCACCCCTGGGAGTAGCCACCCTGTGGGCTCCCTTCATATGGCCCCCAGCCTCACCAATCAGCCCCATGTATGCTCGCAGACATCTGGACTGCTCTGTTGCACAGGTCCCTAGGATGTCCAAAGGATGGCAGTGGGTCTGGAAATCCACGAGGCGAGATCTGGAAGAAGGGAAATTTCAAGAGTACCCATTGAGGGTCTGGTCTGCAGCCTTCACCCTTGCTCCCCTTTAGATGACAGACCCATCTTCATGCCAAATCCTCCTTTGCATTCAGGGCATGGTCCAGGCCTCCCCCTCAGTGAAGCCTGTTTCTATCACAATTAAGGGCACGATCACCCCAGTCCCAAAGCATGCCACTCTGAATTTGGGCTCCACAATCCCTAGGTATGAGATTTCAGGCAGCTTCTTTAACCTCAGTTTTGTCAACTATGAATAGAAATGAAAACAGTACTTCCTCATGGGTTTTTGTGAGGATGAGGTAAGAGACTGCATGTACAGCATTTAGCATAGTTGTTGGTACATATGAAATGTTCATTAAATGTTAAAGACTGTTATTATTAACATTGATCCTACAATAGGTAAGGCTGGTTATCTTCAGATGATACAAGTATGTTTTTCTGTACATATTTCTGCAATTTTCCTTACATTTTGCCTTTTGTTGGATAGGTGGATTATTTCTCTGTCATGCTCACCCAAAAGCAAACTCCTTGAATGAAAGGACAGTATCTTAGTCATCCAGACCAGCACTTGTTATGTGATAGTAATAGCTATCAGCAATACAATAGGCAGTCTAGCAGAGCAGTTAGGCCAGACTCCAGGCCAGACTTCTTCATTCCAGCCCTCATTCAGTAACCTGACTTACTACCTGGATGAGTCTCAACAAGCTATTTAAACATTCTCTGATATGGTTTCTTCTCTGTAAAATGCAGATGATAAAAAAACAACAGCACCATCTATCTTGTAAGGTTTACATGAGTTAATACATACTAAGTACCTAAAACAGTACCTAGCCCATAGTAAGTACTCACTAAGTGTTGGTGTTATGATGATTGAGAGCTTTTATGTAGTATTTTACAGAAGAAGGAAGTGGAGCTCAGAGAGGTTAAATAACTTTGCCCAAGGTTACGGAGAAATAAGGGGTAGAACCAGGCTGCAAAATAAGTGACTCTCACTGTCAACGAATTCTACTTGAGTGGATGATAACTTCAATTTGGTGAATGTTTTGTCCTGAGAAGGCAGAGGAAAGCCAGGTCAGAATTTCAAATTTTCTGGACAATACATATCAAACACCTTACCAACAGTTGTGTACTTTGATTTGGTAATGGCAGTTATGGCCACACATCCTAAGTAATAGTTAGATTTGTGCACAAAGATTAATGAACAAGTGATATTTACTGCATTATTTATAGCAATAAAAAAAGCAACCTAAACATCCAACAATTGAGGAAGGATTAAATAAAGAATGGGGCATCCATAAAATGGAATGCAATGTAGGCATTTAAAAATCAAGTTGCCAAAAGGACAGTAAAACACAAAATAAGCACCCACCATTTATTGAGCACTTATTCTGCACCAGTAAGCTAAGCACTCTACATAAATTATGTAATTTAACGCTCACCAGAATCCCATGAGGTCTGTATTATTATCCCACTTTTTACAGAGGACTCAGAGGAACGTTAGGTTAAGTGATGGAATTTTAGCTTTAAAGTGACGGGCTCAAAATCGAACAGCCCCAGGATTTAAATTCACATCTGTCTGACTTCAGAGCCTGTCTTCACCACTGTTCCCTGCTGCCTCCATGGAAAAATGCTCAGGAGATACGCACATAAGTGAAAAAAAAAGAAGGTACAAATATATTTCTAGAGAATCCAGTTTTGTTTATGGGTATACAAAAAAGACTGGAAGGAAACGCTCCCAAAAGTATGTAGATTATCTTCAGGTGATGGATTCTGATGGATTTTATACGTTTTATATTTTCTGAAGTTTTTACACAAAGGAAAACAATTTTTTTTTGATCACAGGGTTTTCAGAAAATACTACAGGGTGAAGTCAGTCCACGGCCTCAGGGGGGCAAGCCCAGCTCTGCACAGGAAAGCACCCATAAGGAGTGGCGTGCACTGAGCCCTTACCCACACCCAGCCCTCCCGCCCCAGCACTGGCACCTGCACAGCGGGTCAGCGACGCAGAGGCTCTGCAGCTCCAGGCAGTTGGGGGCCCCAGACGGCAGAGCGCAGCTGGGAGCAATGGTGTTGCGCCGGCGTTGCCCGCAGCCCTGGTCGGCCGGTGCGCAGGGGCACAACAGGAGGCCCTGAGCGTGGGGCTCCGAAGCCTTCTCGAAGAAGGCGCGGAGCTGATGGAGGCAGATGTGGCGCTGGCAGCGGGATCCCGAGCACGCTTCCCCATAGGCCTTGCGCAGCCGATCACACTTATCATTAAGAGTACATAGCATGGCAAACTTGAGGCAGAGGTCTGAGTCTGCGGGGATAAGGGCACCAAGTCACCAGTCCTCTCTGCAAACGTGCAGCCCAGTTTTGCTAGGAACCCCTGCAAACCTCGGATTTAACAAGGATGGTGGTGGGGGTAGGAGGAAAGGTAGGACTCCCTGGAATAAGTCCACTGCGAATCCTAGGCTTTCCCTCTACCCATAAACTATATCTGGTATTTGTGAGCTTCCCCCATCCTACTCCTCAGCTTTCCTACGTGTTAAAAAAATAATAATAAAATAAATAAAATAAAATAAAATAGGCCATATACATATCTTACACTCATTTACCTAGACTTGAAGTGGCCAGAAAGTTCAAATAACCAAAACCCTTTCCTCAATCCCATGGTGGATTGAAGTCTCATGGTGGAAATCATCATCTAGAGGCCCTACAACATTCTAAAGCACTTTCTGAACTGTCCAAAACATATGCAACTAAATTCTGCTGAGGATTTTTGTTTGGTTTTGCATCTATTCGGCCCATTTTTAATATTACCTGTCTGCTTTTAATGATTGATGCATGCATAAAAGTTCCCTGTGCTCTGAGGCTGGGGAAATTATGGTGATATTTTTATTGACAACATTCCAGCAGTCAGAACAATGGAGTAAATGGAACAGGTTATTCCCAGATTCCTTATAAGTAAGTGTTTATGCATAAATCTCTACACTTTTCTCTCAAAATACTAATTCCAATATACAGGACTAACTGTACAACAAAGCTCCTATCTTTCTCAAAAAATGAGTGTCTGTGTGTGTGTGCCTTTCCAATTAACACAAGAGCCTCGCTTTCCAAAAAAAAAAAAAAAAATGCATTTTAGTCCTTGCCAGACTGATGGCTCCCCACCCTGAGTAACCCCTGAGCAGTCACATTCTTTCTCACCATTTTCCCTGCCCAACACCTCACCCATCCCATTAAAATGGTATGAAAACAAGCAATTTCCTAGTCTTCAGGGACAAAAAGCTACTTTCCTGGCTGCCTCGAATGAGGGTAACTACTTTATTTCAGCATTTTTTTTTCTGGGACTGCTGCCACTCCATCAAACGCTTTGTAGAGACCCACCTTTTGGAACCAAGGAGCCCTAATGGCCTCCCTATTAACTATTTGTTGACATATAAGACCACAAATGCTCACAGCTCAGACTTCCACCCTGACACAATGCTTCTTTAGTTACGTGGCAGGCTAGAACTCTCTCCCAACACGCCCTCCGTCTGGCTTGTGTTCCCCATCAGCCACCCTTCCTTCAGGGTCCAGGTCCATCCCTCATGTCCCAACCTCAGACTGCCCTCCACACCTGGTTTGAGCATGTTCAGTTTGCTGAGATTCATTTTCCAGGGTTTTCTGGTCACGGTGTCTTCATAGGGGGAGACATCCAGTTCATAGTCACCTAGAGACAAGGTGATAAGAATCCTGAGGACCAGATTGGAGGCTGGGAACAGGAGGGGCTGTGGGCTCCTTAAGGGGACATAATAGATCATAAAGTCACTGCATAGCTCATAGACACAGTAGGTACTCAATAAATGTTGGCTAATCTTGTTGGAAGAGAAGGATGAAAGAGTGCAAAGTGTCACCCAGTTTGCCTTTGAGAATGCATCTATAGGGAGGAAAAAATATGGATGAGGTCAAGCAAGTAGGAAAGGATGGTCTGGATATCTGGGAAGCCCTGAAAGCTCCCAAGGGGAAAGGCAAGAAGACAAGAGGATCTAGGGAGAAGTCTTGGGAAGTTCTGAAAGAGAACTGATTAGAACGAGGAGTGGAAAACAGGGAACAAAAAGGGTGGTAAATTGCATTACTGTTTCCAGCTATTTGCTAGCTACCCACCCTATGAGAAGATTATACACACACACCCCCACCTCAGTTGCCATGTGACTTTCAGGGCCCCTATGAGAGGAGTATACTTTCACACCCTACTATAAGGATTGCCTATGTGATTTGCTTTGGCTTGTGGATTGTGAGCTGAAGTGACATAAATCACATCTGAGCAGAAGCTTTAAGAACCATCACATGGTCTTGCTGCTGCTCTTTTCCCTCTAGCAGCCTGGATCATCAAATGAAGAAGACAGGTAGGGCAAAGACAAATCCCACTCAAGGAAGCCCACAGACGATGTGTAACATGAACAAAAATTAAATTTTTTTCTAGGAGGCCAGATATGTGGGGGTTGGTTGGTTATTACTGCAGCATAACCTGGCAAATTCTTATTAAAAATGTAATTGGTGGGGTTGTCTGGGTGGCTCAGTCGGTTAAGCATCTGACTCTTGATCTCAGCTCAGGTCTTGATCTCAGGGTCATGAGTGTAAGCCCCATGTTGGGTTCCACACTGGGCATGGAGCCTACTTAAAAAAATAAATTAAATAAAAATAAAAATTAAAAAATTTGAATTGGTATCTAGAAATGAGTGCTGCAGTAACAAAAAAAATCTAAGATCTGAGATCTAAAAATCTAAAATTTTATTGGCTTTGGGACTGGGCAGTGAGTGGATGTAAATAAGCTGTTCCTGAAGTATGAAAAATGGCAGTCCTCAATATGCAGTGGGAAAGCATTTGGGAAAACTGTTGCCTGCAATAACTTGGAAGGAAGATGTTATATTGAATGAGCTTGTGCTTTAAGGAAAAGAAGCTGAGAAGCAGAAGGTTACTAGTATGTCTTCTTTTTTTAATTTTTAAATGTTTATTTATTTTTGAGAGACAAGAGTGTGGGGGGGGGGGGGCAGAGAGAGAGAAGGAGACAGAATTTGAAGTAGGCTCCAGGCTCCCAACTGTTGCAAGCTGTCAGCACAGAGCCCAATGTGGGGCACGAACTCACGAACTAAAAGATCATGACCTGAGCCCAAGTCAGGAGCTTAACTGACTGAGCCACCCAGGTGCCCCTTTACTAATATGTCTTGATTGCCATTGGCATGTTGCAAGGTACTACAAGAAAGTTAAGCTCAGAGAAGAATTGATCAGTTTGCAAATAGAGAGGAAAAAGAAAAGAAAAAATCCAGAAATTTCAGGATTTGCAGGATTAAGAGATGGAACTGTTTTTCATATTCAAATATTCAAATATAAAATTAAAAAAATGCTTTGAGTAATAAGGTCCATTAAGACTCAGCCTTGGGGCAAAGACCGATTCAAGTATATGGCTATCATGCCCTTTGTAGAGATCTCTCACTGATTAAGATGGTATCAATAAATCCTGCCAGTTATGCTCAGGGAAAAAAGACTAGGGTAGTGGCTCTCCCTCTGATAAGAGCAAGATACTTCTAATTAAGTCTAGAAAGAGATATATGTCTTGAAAAGAATTATAGGGAAGGCTACTGGCACCAGAGGTGACAGAAACCAAAGATATAAAAAAAGCAATTATGTTTTGAGAAAGTTGTACTGCTAAGAGCCACCAGCCAGGATTCAAATAGACTCTAATGGAGACTTAAAATGCCCCAACGTTTCTCAGGTAGGCAGCAAGCTGAGAATGCTGTTCACTCCTCAGAGAGGTGAGAGTCTCCAATATCCATCTCAGATATGGCCAAAGAAACCTGTCATGGGGAGGGGGCTGGGCCAAGAGCCCTGGAGAACAACAGATAAAGCAACTGTCCCAGGGAGCAAAAGCAGGGCCTTATTAAAGAGCAATTCCTACTCCCAGGGAAGATGGCCCTTAGACAACAATTTGTGCAGAGGACTTCAGAACAGCTATGAAGTAATGTCTGCTGTGTGCTTCTCATTCCTCCTCTTTCTGAGAGTGTTTGTGGTGGTTCTCCAGTCCCTGTTCCACTGATGTATACTGAGAATATGTTGGAAGCAGGCAGATGACTGGTCCTTTTTGTCCACAGTTAACTAGATCAAGGGGAGTCCTATCCACACCTGACAAAGAAATTATCACAAGATCCTAGTCGGGAAGCCTGCTATACTATTTGGATAGAACTCTTAGGTTGCCACACTTACTGCCATGTGATTTTCAGAGTCTCCTGTGGGAAGAGTATACTTCCCCTCACCAGGGATTCAGGCTTGGCCATGTGATCTGCTTTGTTTGTGGAATGTGAGTGTTAGTATTTTATGTAACATCTGAGTAGCTTTTAAAGGCATCATTTGCTTCTGCCATTACTCATTTCCCTCTGCCATGAGAAAAGAACATTCCAGATGGAGGCCGTACCTTCAGCCAGGATCCCAGAATGAAGAAGATACATGAAATAGTTAACACAGAACATGAGCAAGAATGAAAACTTTGTTTTACAAATCACTGTCTTGTTACTGCAGCACAGTCCAGTAAAAGCTGACTAATACAGAGAGGCGTCTCTGGAAAGAGTCAGAAGAAGCTCCTCTCTTTGGCTCTTCTAGTCCTTCTCTCTCACTATCTTCTGTCTGGTTAACGAGTATCCTTTCTGTTAAAGGCAGGACCAGGATGCTGTTTCCCACTCTCTCTGAACTTATGGATTACGTTGTATTTGGAATCTGTGTACGGGTTAAGACCATTTTCCTCCACCTTTTCTCCATACACTTCTGTCCCAGGAGCTCCCCAGGTTGGGCCACAGTCTGGTTCAGAGCTCTGCCAAGAGGCAGCTACATGTTGCCAGGTAGGAAAGGGGGAAGTAGGAAGAAGAGAGAGCAGCGCTGTGGGTGCCCAAAAGAATACTGCCAATTCCTCCCTCTACTTCTTGTAGATGTCAAGTGCAGAGCTTCATTACCATCCCAGCCAGAATCTACCATGCAGCCTATATCCTGTAGGATTAAACAACCACCCCACAAGAGCCATCTTCCTTAGCTTAGTCCACTCTATGAGGGGGGCCTCACCAAAGCTGCGGGCAAGGTGAATGGTCCAGTAAATGTCCAGGCAGGCAACTTGGTTCTTCATGCGCCGATGGCATGTGCAGCTCATCAGAGAGCTATTCCTGAGGTGCTTTGCTGCCTCCCTGCAGTCCTCAGGGACCAAAAGTTCCTGTGTGGGTGACGGGGTGCTTATACTAGAGGTGCAGGAATTCAGGTGGTGGTAGGCAGCACTGCAAACAGGATCAGCCTGGCACTTCCTCCTGGCCTGAATACAGCTGTTCACGAGCCAGCCCTCTATAGGGAGAGGGTCTGCTGTGGAGGAAGAGAGACCAGGTGAGGCTCACATAAGGTCAGAGTAGCTGCCTGGGAGTAACAAGTTGTGAGGTGGAGTAGAGGATTCAAGATGAAACCTTGGGCAGGAAAGTCTTGGGGTGGCTTAGAGGCCTTTAGGAATAAGTGGAGAGAAAAGCCCAGTAGGAGTAAAGAATCTGCAGCTGTCACAATCTGGACAGAATAGATGAGGCCCAAGAAGAGGTGGATTTGAAGAGAGGCTGCTCAGCCTCCTAACAGAAGGAGGGGGACTGTTGTCCGAAGCTGAGCCTGATATGACCCTGCCAGGCACAGGGAAGAGGGCCCTTGGCAGAGCAATCCACAGGCAGGGCTAGTATAATAACCAGAGAGTTGACAATGTGCATAGGAGTGCTAAATGAGAGTCAGCGACAACTCTGAGGCTTCCATTAAAAGTCACTTTAAAATACCTTTACGGGGGAACTGTTTGGTGTTGGTGTTGGGGAACTTTTGCTGATTCTGTCACTCAATAATACCGATGTTGGTTTATAGGTCAGCCTTGTGGATCTTCCCTACATCCTAGGACTTAGCATCCTTGTCAAAAGGTAGCCATCATGCTGCCAGTTTTGCAAGGCAAAACATCTAAGAGTCATTTTTAATTCTTCTCTTTCCTTCATATCCTATGTTCAATCCAGTAAGTCCTGCCAACTCCACAATATATCAGGAACCTGTCCACCTCTCTCCACATCTATCACCACACCCTCAAACCACCATCAGCTCTTGTCTGAACTACTGCCAAGACTCCTTATTGGTCTCCTTGATTCCATCCTCCAAATTCATTCTCCCATACCATTCAGCCATACTTTTTTTGTTTTGTTTTCCAGCTTTAGTGAAATTTAATGGACATAAAACATCGTGTAGGTTTTAGGTGGGCAATGTGATGATTCGATTTACATATATATTGTGAAGTGATCAAGACAATAAGATTAGTTAATATATCCTTTACCTTACATAACTAACATTTTGCTGTTGCAGCCAACTTTCTTTAAAAATTTTTTTAATGTTTATTTTATTTTTGAGAGAGTGAGAGAGCGAGCACACAAGCAGGGGAAGGGCAGAGAGAGAGGGAGACACAGAATCCGAAGCAGGCTCCAAGCTCTAAACTGTCAGCACAGAGCCTGACTTGGGACTTGAACTCATGAACCACGAGATCATGACCTGAGCCCAAGTTGGAGCTTAACTGACTGAGCCACCTACGCATCCGCAGCCATCTTTTTTAATGACCTTTTTTTTTTTTTTTTTACACGTTGGAAACCATTCCCATTGAGATAAAATTCATACAACATAAAATTAACCATCTTAAAGGGTATAATTAAGTGGCATTCAGTACATTCATAATGTTGTACAACAATCACTTCTATCTAATTCCAATATATTTTCATGACCCCAAAAGGAAACCCATACCCATTAAATAGTCACTCTCCCTTTTCCAACCTCTCTAGTCTCTGGCAACCACTAATCTGCTTTGTCTCTACAGATACCTATTCTAGATATTTTATGTAAATAGAATCATAAAATATGTAACATTTTGTATCTGGCTTCTTTCTTCTAACATATTGCTTTTTTTTTTAAGTTTATTTATTTTGAGAGAGAGCACATGCATGCATAAACAGGGAAGGGGCAGACAGATGCGAAGAGAGAGAATCTCAAGCAGGTTCAACCACAGTGAGGACCCTGATGTAGTGCTCGAACCCATAAACTGTGAAATCATGAGCTGAGCCAAAATCGAGAGTTGGATGCTTAACCAACTGAGTCACCCAGGTACCCCTAACATATTGATACACATTACAGCGTGTATCACTACTTCATTCTTTTTTATGGATGGGTAAGATTTCATTGTATGGATATCCCATATTTTATCAGTCCATCAGTTGGTGGACATTAGAGTTGTTTCCATGCTTTGGTTATTGTGAATAATGCTTCTGTGAACATCCATGTACAAGTATTTGCTTGAATTCCTGCATAAAATTCTTTTAGGTGTACACCTATGAGTGAAATTTCTGTGTCGTATGGTAATTCTATGTTTAACTTTGTGAAGAATCGCCAAATTGTTTTTCACAGTGGCTGCACCATTTTTCATTCCCATTAGCAATGTACAAAGGTACCAATTTGTCAATTCTTATTTTCCCTTTTTTTTTCTTTAACCAGCCATCCTTATGGATGTGAGATAGTATATTACTGTGGTTTTCATTTGTATTTCCCTAATAACTAATGATGTTGAGCATATTTTCATGTGTTTGGTAGTCATTTGTATATCATGTTTGATAATTTTTTATTAAAGTACAACATACAGAAACATGTATTAATCAAAATGTACAGTACAATGAATTTTAAATTTAATACACTGTGTAACCAGACCTCAGATAAGGAACCAGCACATTACCAGTGCCCCAGATGCCCTCTGCCAGGCACCAACCCCTCTGAAAGAAACCAATGTCTTGATTTCTAACATTAGAGATTAGTTTTGCCTGCTTTTCAATCACACAACATGTGCTTTTGGTGTCTTAGTTTCTTTTGCTCAATATTACCTTTATGAAGTTCACCCACTAAGTAAAGTTTACCCATTAAGTTGCAACTAGCTTGTTTTCCTTGCCGTATATCATTCCATTGTGTGAATATAATGTAATTCTAATGCCAATTGGCATTATATGGGAGCATCTCTTAAATATTGTAAATGAGATCATCTCATTACTCTGCTTAACTTCTTCCAACAACTCCAATGCACTTAGATTAGGGTCTAGTTTAGGGGTGCCTGGGTGGCTTAGCCGGTTAAGCGTCCAACTTGGGCTCAGGTCATGATCCCACAGCTCTTGAGTTTGAGCCCTGTGTCAGGCTCTGTGCTATCAGCTCAGAGCCTGGAGTTTGATTCCAATTCTGCATCTCCCTCTCTCTCTGCCGCTCCCTGGCTCCCACTCTGTCTCTCTCTCCTTCAAAAATAAATAAACATTAAAAAAAAATTTAGATTAGGATCTAGTTTATATGCCCTGGTTTACAAACCAGGGCATATAAGACCTGTCCTTGTAAGACCTGGTCCCTGCTCACTTACCTAACCTTACCTTCCAGCTCTCTTCTCCTCTCCCACTTCCTTTCACCCACACTGGCCTTCCTTTTGTTGCCACTGAACAAGACAAGTCTGTGTCAACCTTAGCGTTTTTGCCCTAGCCTTTCTTTCTGCTTGGAATGCTCTTCTCCCTGATCTTCACATGGTTGGCCCTTTCTGGTAATTGAGTTCTCTGTCTAAATAGCATCGCAGAAAGGCCATCCCCAACCAACCAATGTGAAATAACCCCCTAGCTACTCTACTACATCATTACTCCAATTCTCTGCATAGTACTTATCATCACTTAATTTTTTTAACTTGATTTTTTATTATCTCCCCCTCTGGACTTCTACATCTATCTTATCACTACTCTGTTGCCAGTGCCTAGAACAGTGCTGGTTCCTTATGAGCTCCTATTATTTAAAAAATAACCAGGGTTAGGGTGCCTGGGTGGCTCAGTTGGTTAAGCACCAGACTTCAGCTTCAGCCGTAATGATCTCACGGCTCGTGGGTTTGAGCCCTGCGTTTGGCTCTGTGCTGACAGCTCAGAGCCTGGAGCCAGCTTTGGATTCTTTGTCTCCCTCTCTCTCTGCCCCTCCCCTGCTAGCGCTCTCTCTCTCTTTCTCAAAAATAAACGTTAAAAAAAAATTTTTTTTTAATAATAACCAGAGTCGCCTGGGTGGTTCAGTCAGTTAAGTGTCTGACTCTTGGTTTTGGCTCAGGTTATGATGTCACAGTTTCGTGAGTTCCAGCCCTATATCAGGCTCTGCACTGGTAGCACAGAGCCTGCTTGGGATTCTCTCTCTCCCTCGTTCTCTGCCCCTCCCCCACTAGTGCTGTCTCTGTTTCTTTTAAAATAAATAATGAATAAACTTAAAAAAGAAATAAACAAATAACAGAGGAATTTTGTGAGTCATCTCTGTAACTTCTCTGAGCTCCTTCCCTCTATTTAAAATCAAAGAGTACCAGAATGAGGAGGGGCATGAGTTTTGTTAGTCCAACTTTTTCTTTCAATCAAACAATAATTAAGTCAATTACTTATTAAAATGCAGATTTCTGACACCATCCCAGAACTACTGAATCAGAAGCTGTGGTGATAATGCCTGGGAATCTGAGTTTTAGCAAGTTCACTGGAAAATATGATGCATCCCAAAGTTTGAGAATTGGTCATATCCAATGCACAAAGGCAGGATCAGTAGTATCGATTTCACCTTTTGCTTCAGGCTCCAATATGCTTCAGCATGACATTGTTACTCTTTTTATTTACATTTTTGATATTTTGCTCCTCATGGATTTTGGGGGGGGGGAAGCATTGATTTTGATTTTTAGTGTATGTGCTGCTGAAGCAAGCATTGATTTTGATTTTTCTTGAGAGAGAGACGACACAAGTAAGCGAGAGGCAGAGGGAGATGGGGGAGAGAAAGAATCCCACAAGGGGCAGAGAGAGAGAGAGAGGGAGAGAGAGTGGGGCTCACCTGAACGGGGCTCGTGTTCACCCTATGTGGGACTTGAACTCACAAACTGTGAGATCATGACCTGAGCCAAAGTCAGATGCTTAACTGACTGAGGCACGCAGGTGCCCAAGTCAGCACTGATTTTTATTTTTTTATTTTTTTCCAACCAGAGTGGCTTGATTTTATTGCAGGGAAGCGAGGGAGAGGCTGGGCAAGTGAGGGTCTCTGTAGGAACCCCCATTGCTGAGTAGGACTGCCAGGCCCCAGGTCTGTCTGGAAGTCAGGAGAGGATCAGAGGCCTGTCCCCTTTGGTCCATCTTGGGCCCAGGGGTCCAGGCCCTCACTACTTGGGGTCAAAGAAGGGAACAGCTTTTCCTGTTTTTCCCACAGTCTCCAGCAGAAGGTCCATGCTGTGCTCAGAGTTGATGCAAACCTTCTTGTTGAACAGGTCAGTGTCAAACTCAACTTCTCCCACCTTGTTAAGCACCTGACTGACCTCATTAGAGCAGCCTTCACAGGTCATGTCCACAGAGAACTCGTGCGTCGGCATGACTGTGGATGTGATGGTGGCTGCAGCAGCAACGCCTCTGATTTTCATTAAAAAAAATTTTTTTAACATTTATTTGTTTTTTGATAAATAAATTAAAAAAGCGAGAAAGATAGAGAATGAACAGGGGAGGCACAGAGAGGGACAGAGGATCTGAAGCAGGTTCTGTGCTCATAGCAAAGAGCCTGAAGCAGGGCTTGAACTTTGAACTCATGAACCATGATATCATGACCTGAGCCGAAATCAGACCCTTAACTGACTGGGCCACCCAGGTGCCCCTGATTTTGCATTAAAAAAAAAATACTGCATTAAGAAGCACCTGGCCAACTCAGTTGGTGGAGTATGAGACTCTTCTGATCTCAGAGTTGTGAGTTTAAGCCCCACATTCACTGTAGAAATTACTTAAAAGAATTTTTAAAATCTTAAAAAAATATATATTACATTAAAATATTCTTTATCTTGACTACTTTTTCAATGGCACCCCCTTCACTCACTCACCTTAGTCCCAGTTCTGCCTAGCACAATTTGCTTCACTTTCTGGGCCTTAGTTTCCCAAATGTAAGGTGAGGAATTTGGATTAAACCAGTGTTTCTCAATGGAGGGCTAGGGAAGATATAGGTTAGGCCCCTTACAGGAGTATATCAGAATTTCCAAAGGTAATGGGTGGCTCAAAAAAGTATATTTGATCGTTATATATGTGGAAGATGAAAAATACTTTTGAAATTTCAAAAACATATTTAGAGAAGGCATGAGAGATTTATCTTTACCAAAAGAGAAACATGGATTTGGATGGTTTAAGAAGGGGAAGGGAAGGAAAAATAAGACAACAGAGAGAGAGGCAAACCATAAGAGATCCTTAAAGACAGAGAACAAACTAAGGGTTGCTGGAGGGGTGTGGGAGGGTGGGGATGGGTAAATGGGTGATGGGCATTGAGGAGAGCACTTGCTGGGATGAGCACTGGGTGTTACATGTTAGTGATGAATCAATAAATTCTACTCCTGAAACCATTATTACACTATATATTAACTAATTTGGATTTAAATAAAACTAAAACAACAAATGAAAAATACTCACCAATTTTAAATAAAACGAAGTAAACAGTTTGAGAAATATTATATTTAAGATGTTACTGCTGGTACGTACTCAATAAGTGCTTGCTGAAAGAAATGTAGCAAGTCCACGTCTCACTGCTTAAACTGGACTAAATATTGAGTCAGAACAATTTTCAAAAGTAAACCTCCAAGTTCAGAGCTGACAGTTCAGAGTCTGAACAATGGTGGATTTAGGGGCAATTGCACCTCAACAAAAGAAGGTAGGGCCACCCTTCTTCTAACAAAAGAAGGTAGGGACAAGGTTGAAGTTCATCATAACAGGGTAGAACTTGTTATACTTAATTGCTTGATGGGGAAAGTGTTTAAGGTTTCCGACTGATGTTAGGCATACCGTAAGGTTTCAGCCATACCGTTAGGGTTACTGAAATTTTCTGGGCAGTAAAACCAGATTGGTAATAACTTGCTACCCTGATTTACTGATGGAGTCAATCTGGATAGACCAGTCCTTTCCCTCCTTCCTTCCATATCTGTCTTGCAGCCGAGGCTCCACATATATAGTATTTCATTTCTGCAGTGACTACTTTGTGAGCCGAAGTGACGGGTCCATGTAAGGTCTCTGCCTCCACTGAGGCTCAGGGCAGGAGCCCCACAATGAGATTTCCATGCACCCATCCCACTCCCAAAGGTCACAGGCATGTTCCCTGTGATCTTGGATCCAAGGCTACCCTTTTCTGGGGGAATGGCATAGTTCTAAAACCAGGCCCTGAACTATATATTCCACAAGATACTTATTGTGTATTTATAATAGAGCAACGCACTGTGCTGAGCCATCTTCCCCAACAGTGAGTTTTCTGCTGTAATTAAAATAATGAAAGTATGTTCTAAAAGGATGGAGGGGGTGGCAGTGAGAAATATTCTCAAATAATGATGTTAGAAGTTCTGGCAGCAGTTTATAACCCTAATTTGTAACAAGTCAGTTTTAACAAAAAACTTCTTTCTTCACGCGTACCTACTCCACTTCCCCAGTCCTTAAAGAGAGTGGAAGGGTTGAAGCCCATGTGCAGCAAATGGCATCCCAGCCTGATTCTCCTCACCTCCTAGAGATGTTGTTGTGGAAGTGGCCTGGCTGCTACTGTTCTGTGTCTGTGTAGACGCACCTCAAAAGAGGAAAGTGGGGGAATGGGGAGTAGGGGAACAAGGATATGCTTGGGTATCCTGGCCATTACTGGCATTCAATCTACAACAGTTCAAAAACTGTACTAGGCATGGAAGGTAGCCCCTTCCCGGCACCCAGGGCTTCCTTCCACGTACACAGGGCCACCTGGGACGGCGGTAGTGCGGTGTCTGAGCCCCCTCTGGACAACTGTGACCAATGCCCCCCCACCCCCACCCCGTGCGTTCCTCTCCTCTCCCCTTAATGCCCTGGCCGTAGCGGCCCCGCGTACGCACAGACGACACTCACCGGCTCCAAGCGGCAGCGGTAGCAGCAGCAGCAGGAATAAGGGCGCCAGTGGTCGCGGGTTAGGAGGACGAACCATGGCTCTGTCCGCACGCCGGCCGTCGGCTCCGGAGACGCTATGCCTGCACCCAGCGCCGTGCTCCCCTAGCTCCTCGAGCTGAGGTTCTGCGAGCCGGGCTCCTCGACCGCCAGCCACTGCCGCCTCCCGCCCTTCCTCGCGCGCGGTGCCGACACTCTCCCACCGGAGTCCTGGGCGCCGCCCTCCAACTCCGAAGCGCGCGGACGAACCGCGTCGCTTCTACTCTATCGGGAAGAAGGCGGGAGTGGGGGCGAAAAGGGCATGCGCCCGGCTTGTGCGTGCCAGAGAGAGGGTTCTCTACCCGAGCCGGCCCACCTGCCGTCCGTTGCCCACTTCGCTTAGAGTAGGAATTATGCCCAAGACAATTGTGGCAGCTGTAGCTGGAGACTCGCCATATCAGGAGATCAAGTATTTATAAAAAAAAAAAAAAAAAAAGCACCATTTCTCACTTTCTGGACTCCGCACCCCACCCCTTCCAAGAAAACTTGAACAAACAGCACCAGGGCACTTCTAGGTCCCCCCCACCCCCCGGCTTAGAATTTGCACATCTTTGCCTCCATTTCCCCCTTGTAAGTATCTTCAAGGGTAAGGTCGGGCTGTTATCATTAACCCCATGATTCTGCAAAGATGGGTCCCAGACAGGTGAAATGGCTGTGCTGAGGACAGTCCTGCGGCCAGATTCCAGGACTTTTGCCAGACTAGCCTCCTCCAAAATTCAACCCCTTCAGTGTCATTAGGGAGGGTGGAAGGATTAAACCCTCCTCAGATTAGAGGTTTCCCTGGAGATAGATAAGACAGGATCCCTGAAGAAGGTGTTAGACCATTTAGCAGCCTCCTCATTTTCAGGTCGATGTTTCTGAAAGCAACCTACTCTATCAAGAATAAACAGTGAGGTAGAAACACAGCTGTGCCAAGAGCCCAGGATTTCTACCCACAAGGGTAAGGTTATTTGTCAAGCCTAGGGTTGATTCCCACCTGCTCCCAGGATAAACAGAGGCACAATGACTTGGAAGAATAACTAAGCAGTGCTTAGAAAGAGAAAGAAGAAGATAATGAAAGGAAGTGGAGGGTTTTGTCTCCTAACCCTGCAGCCCAAGCCCTCTCCTCACTTCTACGGAGGCCTGGCAGAGGGCCAGGAGGAGGGTATCAAGAAATGCAGTATAAACCTCTGAGATTTATTGGCTGCTGCTTCTGAATATGGCCATCCTGCTGTGGCCTCTGGGGGGCATTTGCCGATGTAATCAGCCCAGAAAGAGAGTAATTCCAGCCAGGGGTGTAAATCACCCTTCACAAAGCTAGGAGAGAGACATGTGGCCCTAGATAAGGAAGAAGAGATGTGGCCTCTTGTGCCCTTTCCTCCCTTCCCCTGCCCAAGGGGTGCTGGTTCCTGAGCTGTAATGCACTTTAAATGGAGTTTGTGCTTCATTTTAATCTCTATCTGCCCTGCCAGTCTTCCAGGAGAGCTGTGAAAGTGAACATCTGGCTACTCAGCTTTTCTACAGGGCCTGTTTTCCCCCAAAGCCACACTACCTCCCTGTACCTTCTCCTCCAGTGAGGTTAGAAAGCTGTACTGGGGACCGATATCCCCTTTCCACTCCACTCTGGCAATAGTTTCAAAATGGGATCTACAAAGAGTAACAATTTCAGATGGTTGGAATGCTAGAAAAGGGCTGAGACTGATGAAATAACAGAGTTGTTGCTGGGGGGGGGGGGGGGGTGCCAAGGGGTGTTGCCTCTGCTCTCCCCCTCCTTCAGCAACCAAGCCCAATCAAGTTTGGGTAGGAAGACAGGCTGGGAAAAGGCATTTCCTCAGGAGGCCCACTCTAAGTGTCTACTCAGTGCCATCCCCATGGAATGGACCAGGAAGGCAGGAACAGGGTCAAACTGCTAGGCTGAGAGCAATCCTAATTCCATATGTAATAGGCCGGCCTTTTTGTGAGAATAATGAGATGCCTGGAGCATCTTTCTGCCTGGGCACTGGAGTGGAGAGTCTGACATCACTGGACCTTTAATGATGATTGGTAACCAAAGCTAGGGGAGAGATGAGGAAGCCTCTGCAAATAAATTTGACTCCAACACTTATATTGACAGCTTTTCCAGCACACCCTCTGCCCACCAACCATGTCCCCTGTGACTGCCAACACCTGCTAGATAAGCAGCATTGCCTTTGGGAACCTTGTAGATAATGACAAATGAGGCAGTCTTTTCTATAAAGATGATGTTATTCAACTGTCATTCAATTCAATAATGTCTTTTGAGACTGATTATGGGTTCAAATTTGTACCGGGTGCAAAAATGATTAAGAGACAAAACTTGCCCTACAAGGCTTTGCAATCCACTGATTGGGCTCAACAGTCTGAAAACCTTGCATCTTACTCCACTTCATTTGTAATCTTGGTTTCTGCCTTCTATCAGGCCCTCTCTCACTGGTAAGCTTTAAATCCTGCTGCTACCCTCACCTGGGATATTAACAGTGTGGTGAATAGTTAAGAACACAAGCTTTATAGACCTTCTGGGTTCAACACATGCTGGATGACCTTGGGCACAGCACTTAATTTTTCTGGGCTTCAGTTTCTTCATCTGTAAAATAACCTATTTCATACAACAGTTGTGAGGATTATACAACTATATATTGAGTAAAGACTTTAGCATAGTGCCTATCCAGAGCAAGCACTGAATAAATGGTATCATTCCAGGTGGCATGCAGAAGTTAATTTTTCTGTGACCTTAGCCAGCCCCCACCATCAGATTTGTAGCTTTGGAGCTGAATGCTACAGTACTTCTTCTCTTTGCCAGAGTGCTTATAGGGATGGGAAAAAAGGAAATCATTTTCTACATTGTCAGTCTCTCTTTTTTTAATGTTTATTTATTTATTTACAGAACACACACCCACGAGCAGGGGAAGGAAAGAGAAAGAGAATCCCAAGCAGACTCCATGTTCAGTGCAGAACCCAACATGGGGTTCAAACCCATGAATCTCAAGATCATGACCTAAGCTGAAATCGAGAGTCAGATGCTTAAATGACTGAGCCACCCAGGCGCCCCTACCCTGTCAGTCTCTTGAGGACAAGGGCAGTTTGTGAGATCAAGCCCTGCGGTTGGATTCTGTACTGACAGCACCGAGCCTGCTTGGGATTCTCTCTCTTTGCCCCTACCTGGGGCATGCACACACATGCACTCTCTCTCAAGATAAATAAATAAACTTCAAAAGAAAAGGTTTAAAAAATAAAATAAAATAGGGATGCCTGGATGGTTCAGTCGGCTAAGTGTTAGATTTCAGCTCAGGTGATGATCTCGAGGTTTCTGAGTTTGAGCCCTGCATTGGGCTCTCTGCTGTCAGCATGGAACCCGCTTCAGATCCTTTGTCTCCCTCTCCCTCTGTCCTTCCACTGCTCTCTCTTTAAAATAAACATTTCAAAAATAAATAATAAAAACAAAAGGAATTGGTGTTTCCTTAACATTTGCATGAAGTGGATGGGGAAAGAGAATCTTCCATACCTCCTCCTCACTGTAGAAGTGAGGAGAAGGGAAGTCATATTGTTCTTTGTTGAGGATTTGGTAATGGCAAACCCATTCAGAGTATGGACACTGGAGCCATATTGCCTGGGTTCAAATCCAGATTCCACCATTCATTCATTACCTATGTGAACTTTTTTTTTTAATTTTTTTTTTTAACTTTAGAGAGAGAGAAAGCACAAGTGGGGGAGAGGGGCAGGCAGAGAGAGAGAGAATCTTAAGTAGGCTCCATGCTCAGCAGAGGCTAACTGGGATCATGACCTGAGCCAAAATCAAGAGTCATTTGCTTAACCAACTGAACCACCCAGGTTGCCCATTAGCTGTGTAATTTTTTAAAAGTTACTGAATCCCTCTGTTTCTTACTTTCTTTATCTGTAAAATGTGCCTAATAATAAGTACCTGCCTCACAGGAGTGTTGTGAAAATTAAACTAGTTGATACATATGAGTTCATAAAAAGTCTTGCATATAATAAGCACCCGAAAAATGTTAACTACTGTTATTATTCCTGAAAATAACATAAATCAAATCACATGGTACCTATGAGGTGGGAGGATATTACAAGAAATTATACAGGAAAATGGTGCCTTTTAGGCAAATACAATTTTTCATAAAGTAGGTAACTAATTAAGCCCTAGTTTTTGTTTTGAAACTCAGAATTTCCACTTAATTAAGATTACTGAAAGCGCTGCTATAAACATTTATAGCAGCGCTTTCAGTAATAGCCAAATTATGGAAAGAGCCTAAATGTCCATCACTAATGGATAAAGAAGATGTGGTTTATATATACAGTGGAATACTATTTGACAATGAGAAAGAATGAAATCCTGCCATTTGCAACAACGTGGATAGAACTGGAGGATATTATGCTGAGTGAAATAAGTCAGTCAGAGAAAGACAGATACCATGTTTTCACTCATATGTGGATCCTGAGAAACTTAACAGAACACCATGGGGGAGGGAAGGGGAAAAATAGTTACAGAGGGAGAGGGAGGCAAACCATAAGAGACTCAAATACAGAGAGCAAACAGAGGGTGGATGGGGGTGGTGGTGTGGGGGAGAGGGGAAAATGGGTGATGGGCACTTCTTGGGATGAGCACTGGGTGTTGTATGTAAGCGATGAATCATGGGAATCTACCCCCAAAATCAAGAGCACACTGTATACACACTATATGTTGCCCAATTTGACAATAAATTATGTTAAAAAATAATACTAATAAAATAAAATGGGACTGGAAAAAAAAGTTACTGAAATGTGAACATGAGCACCAGTCTCTTCCCAGGTGGGGGCTTGGTTCTACTTTTCTGGGGAAAATGATCAGGAAATGACCCACTAGGTTAGGCAATAAGTCAGGGGACTCCCTCCTCATACTTGGAAGTGGAGGTACTTCAAACATTTTCCTCCTCCAGCTACTAGGAGTACCTGTTTGGCAGGCGTAAGGATGTGGGAGTGGGACAGAGAAGCAGCATCTTCCCCTCAGCCTTCTCCACCTAATACAGCAACAGCTCTTCTCTCCTTTCCCCTCAGCCCTCTGAGCACTGAGCTCAAGGGCTCAGGGAGAAGGCCAGAGAGGTAGCTTCCTTTTGCGCAGAGAGGCAAGTGCAAGCAGCGGAGGCTACGGACTCCAGAAGCTGCCTTAAAGGATACAGCAGCGCCCTCTGCTGGGAAGCACAACCGCCGCACTCCAAGAGAAGCACACTAGCGAACCTTGCAAACATCAATCCAGCTACTGCCCTTCTTCCCTCCCACTTACTTAAAAAAAGTCTCTTGGCCCCAGAACCTGGGAAGATGTCACTTTTGTCTCTATTCTATCTCAGCCAGGCTTCAGAGCCCTTTGTCCTCTTCCAGTCCTGGGCTAGCACTCCTACCAGGTTAATGCAGAATGACAATGATCAGTGGCAATTCTACCACCACCCCCAGGCCATAGTGCTGTATCTCACTATGAAGACGAAAGCATGGTTACATTAAAGAACTCTAAGAACAGAAAGCCTGGGATAGTGCTGGAAAATAGTATAAAAGGTCTTCCTTAAGTCTAACTGCTCCTGCTTACTACTTTTGTATCCTTTTATTCCTATCTTCAGATAGCACAGATATCTATTTTCAACTCTCCAAAGTCCTAAACTTATCTCTGTGAGATGTGAAATGAAGTGGAGAAAAGACTGTGGGAAATGAGAAAAGTCAAAATTCCACTGTAGACAAGGAATCTTTTTGAGCCCAACTCAGAACTATAACCTGCCTTAGACATGCCAATCATCTTGGTTCTCTGAGCCTAGTTATCACAGCATGCTGAGTATGGGGCACACTTTTAGGTAACTCATACCTTGGAATGGTCTAGGAAAGGATAGCCAGGATATTGCTGGAGAATGCAGTTTAAAAGGTTTTCCTTAATTCCAGAGCAGTGGTTCTCAAGGCATGGTATGCATCAGAATCACCTGAAAGGGAAATTTCAAAACCCAGAATTCTGAGCCCTAACTCAGAAGTTTTGTTTTAGTTAACTGTGTGATGCCTGAAAATTTACATTTCAAAGAAGTTCAGATGATGCTTACAGTTCAGGGCCCAAACTTTGAGAACCACTGGTCTAGAGAAAAGCACCTTGCCCTCAGCTATAAATCAAGATGGTTACACCTTTGTTTAAAGGAGTCTAATTTGGTGATCTCTTCCTTATAAAGACCTTCTAGGAGTAGACTGAGCTCACAATCAAATCTCTAATTTTGTAGTGTTTATTTTCCCATTTAAGAAAAAGAGAGAGAGGGAAACAAAGAAGCAAAGTACAGAGAAAGAAGATGCCCAACTCCCTTGCACAGACCCAGGGAGAGAAAGAGCTGGCTGGTTTGTAAGAAGACATTTAATTGGGAAGAGAATGTAACCACTTCCTGAAGCAACACAAATCTCCATCCAACCCAAAGCTACAGCCTTCTAAAGCCAGCTCCGGGACTTAGTCAACAGCCAGCAGTTTTGCTAAAACCAACCCCCAGGCCTAGAATTTCATTATCTTGGCAGCCTGTTGGTTTGCAGCCATCTTTTAACAATGTTGGGTTTTGCCACATTCAACATGGCTCTTTCTGTTCAGGGTTTCTACAGTGTCTTTGGGTGACTTGTAAGCAGCAAACCACTGATCCATTGTCATGGGCTCACATCCTTCACCAGTAAGGCAATCTGCTCCTGCAGCTGCCGCTCCCCTTCCCATGCTTTGCTCTGGCTTCGACACCTCAGCAGCTCAGCCTTGTGGTCTTGGTGATGCATAGGGCAGTAGCTCTGTGGTTCACACAGTTCCTGAAAGGTAGGGGACAAAGTAAGGGATACTCCAGTTTCCAGAACTCTGCCTACTAACTATAATGGAGATGCTGATAGTAGTAGCTAAGAAGAGCAGCAGTTTCTTCTCGGAGGGCTTTGCAGGCCCTGGAAGTTTAATGCTAAAGTTGGCTCCCCCAAGTCTGAGCTCTCCTGTTGCCCACGTGCCCCGTTCTTTACCGTATATTCTGGAAAGAAGTCTCTGTAGCCCCCTTTAAGGATATATAGCTCTGGATAGTACAATGCAGGATACTGGTTCAGAGCCCTGTCCTCTTCTCTGAGAGAGCGGCACCTTTAGAGAAAACCCAGAGGTGGGTGGGGTGAAAAGAAACAAGGTCAGGATTCTGTGGACCATTTGCTGGGGAGGGGAACAAAGAATAGACTATGGGTAACCCCAAAGGACTTCCAGATCTCACTGTTTTTGCAACACAAGGTTCAAGTAGTCACTCTTTCTCCTTTCCTTTGTTGGTATCTCATTCCCAATCCTTTTTCCTTCACTACTCCAAACTTTAAAAAAAAAAAAAATGTTTTTAAAAAAAAATTTTTTTTTTTTTAACGTTTATTTATTTTTGAGACAGAGAGAGACAGAGCATGAATGAGGAGGGTCACAGAGAGAAGGAGACACAATCTGAAACAGGCTCCAGGCTCTGAGCTGTCAGCACAGAGCCCGAAGTGGGGCTCGAACCCACGGACCGTGAGATCGTGACCTGAGCCGAAGTCGGACGCTTAACTGACTGAGCCACCCAGGCGCCCCAAAAAATGTTTTTTTTTAAGTTTATTTATTTTGATGGTTGGGGAGAGACAGAGAAAGAGGGCGAGAGAATCCCAAGCAGGTCCCACGCTGTCAGTGGGGAGCCTGATGCAGGGCTCCAACCCACAAACCGTGAGATCATGACCTGAGACGAAACCAAGAGTCAGATGCGTAAGTGACTGAGCCACCCAGGCACCCCTCTGCTCCAAACTTTTAAATTGTAGAAACCTTTCCTTCCATTTCTCTAACCTTTAAGCTGCAATGGAAAATATGCATTCTTCATTCATTCATTCATTCCAGTCTCTGTCTGAACTGGTCTGGGAAGGCTCCCTGGTTTTAAGTCCCAATTCAAGGTCCATTTCCAACATCTGCCCATGTAGACACTCACATTCGGGGACCCCTTTCTGAGGAGAATTCACAGTGGAACACGATGATTATTCTTTTCTGGGTGTCCAGAGGCATGACAGGCTTCTTCAGAAAGAAGTCATATAGTTCTTCCTGACTGTACAAATTTAAGGCTCCCTGTAGAAGAATTTTGGTAAGTACTGTATTTCCTTAAGCACCTCTGGACAGTTACAACACTTAGAAATAACTGGGATACCATCTTGGGATATCTGGGCAAAGAAGTCTAGACTATAAGCACTTTTGGGGCATAGATCTAATTATATCTCTGGGTCTATCCCCAAGGTCTGGCATAGAGCTTGGTATGTAGTAGGTATTCAATAAATGTTTGTAGAACTGACCCTCCAACCCCTAACATGTAGGAATCGTTATGAGGAATGTCTGTGAGTATCTGCAAAGTGCTTCTCAATTCTTGCATTAATATTTTAATTTGAAGTAGGAGCCCTTGGCTCCAACAAAATAGGGGGAGATCGGTCTAGGAGGAAAAGGGAAAGTAAATTGCTCGACGTACACAGAATTAGAATAGAAATGAGGACTTGCAGCCTTATCCAAATGTATAACCTCTGCCCTGGTTCTGGAGTTCATAGGGCTTTTATCCATAGACTCTGCTCAATAAAGAGGTACCTCCAGCCCCTCCCAACTAATGTCCCCTATGTAACCTCACCTGGATGTGTCCTCCCTGGTACTCATATGGATAGCGGCAATCGATGATATAAAACTTCTCAATCAGACTCTGGAACTTCCCTGACAGTAAGGCAGCCACCTGCACAGAAACAATGATTAAACACTCTGCTCCCAGTCACTCCAAGGGAGAGAACAGCCCTTCACACAGTTCGTCATTTGTACTCCCATTAGTCACCTAGGATTCTACTGTATGCCCGTCCTCCAAAGGCCCCCTATATTTTGAAATGGAGCAATGGTTGCATCCCTACCCTCCATTCAAGAGGATAAAATAGGAAATGGTCTTTCTGGAACACCGAAGTAGCTAGTATTGCCAAGACACCAGAGAAAATCGTATTCAAGCCACTCATCTGGAGGCAGGCATGGCTGCATTGAGCCTCTCAGAAGACACCCAAGGACTTCTGCAGTGGTACAGGTAGCAGGTAGCAATTCCGACTTTGCAGGAAGAAATGGGAAATGGTTCCCCATGCTCCATCATAAAGGAAGAAAACAAATCTTTCAGGAAAGGATAAGGAAGGAAAAGGTCGACATCCTTAAGCTACTTGTAAGAGTGTAAATTGGTTCAACCTTTCTGGAGTGAATTTTGTAAATGTAAGTGTAATTACACTTTGACTCAGTAATTTCTATTCCAACATCTTTAGTGAACAGAAAAGTACACAAAGATGTGGGACAACAATATTCATCCCTGCTTTCATTATTTTAGGTTATCAAAATATTACAAATAACTTAAGTATTCAATAATGGGGGTTTGGTTAAATTATACATGCCAATATAACAGAATATTATATAGTCATTGAAAGGATAATATAGATTTTTTTTATTGATGTAAAAACATATTTACAATGTCTTGCTAAGCTAACTTCAACATGTATAGAAGCTAACATGTTCATTATGATTCTATTTTTATCAAATATGTTCCAGAATAAAATGTGGAAGGCCATAAGGAAAATATTACTAGTGGTTATCTCCAGTGATGAGATTATGGGTAGGGTGACCAAATAACTATTGCACAAACTAGGACACTTTTAAGAGTGAAAGAGAACACTATAAATAATTACCCCACGCTGAAAGGTGTCAATGGGATTGTAACCTCTAAACCAGGATATAAATTTGCCTCAACTGAGTGATTTTGACTTTCTTCCTGCCCTCCCTTCCTTTATTGATTTCTCTCTTTCATAACAATTTTATATCACTGGCTTAATTAAAAATAAAGGCAACAGAATGGGATAAACGGGACTCCTTTAACACAGCTTCAGTTGAATGAGGTGCCTATGTGAGTGAACACAATGAAAGAAATATAATGGAAGTGGGATTTTAGGGACAGAACAGACCAGATGGTAGCTTATGTAACCAGTTACCATCTCCAGAAATCTGCTTACTGTTTCTGGGTTGATGTACTTCAGATCTTGGTGTCTCCCTGACACGGTTGGCAGCACACACACCTAGAAATACCCAAGAGCTGAAATAACAACAAATTTTCTATACCCCAATTTGAGATTAAAGACCACAAATTGTCCTCCTTTCCAACTGACCTTAAAACCCCAGATGCCTTCAAAACAATCAAGAGTCTCTATAACTTGCATATGTAGCAATCCATTTCTAAGAAGTGATTCTAAGGAACTAATCAAGGATGTGCACAAAATTTTAGATTTAGCTATAAATATGTCCACCTTGGTATAGTTCAAAAGGAAAACTTGTAAAAGTAAATATGCTACAAGAACAGCTTTATCAAGAAATTATGGGCAGGAATGCCTGGCTGGCTCAGTTGGTAAAGCACGTGACTCTTGATCTCAGAGTTGTGAGTTCAAGCCCCACAGTGGGTGTGGAGATTACTTACAAATAAAAAAGTAAAAAAATAAAAATCTTTTAAATAATTATGGGAAGCCAAAAAGAAAAAGAAAGAAAGAAAGAAAGAAAGAAAGAAAGAAAGAAAGAAAGAAAGAAAAAAGAAATACTGTACTATTAAAAATTATGAAATGATGTTGGGGTGACTGAATGTCAGTTAAGCATCTGACTCTTGATTTTGGCTCAGGTCATAATCTCCTGGTTCATGGGTTTAAGCCCCATGTTGGGCTCTGCGCTGACAGTGCAGAGCCTGCTCGGGATTCTCTCTTTCCCTCTCTTTCTGCCCCTTCCCCGCTCTCACCCTCTCTCTCGAAAGAAAGAAAGAAAGAAAAAAGAAAGAAAGAAAGAAAGAAAGTTTTTAAAATTATGAAATGATGAAGCAGAACTGTTTATTGACATGAAAAGATGTTCTTGATACATTAAATGAGGAAGAAAAAAAAACCCAGTAGATCACAAAACAGTATAAATCATTTTTTGTGAAAAAACAAAAAAACCCAAAAATATGTATTTTGTGTATGTAAAATATGCATGTGTGTTTGTGAAAATACATAGAAAAAAGTCTGGAGGAATATATACCAAGATGTTCATAAGATTTGAGGTATATTGCATTTTCTACTTTTCCTGTAATGACCAAGTATTATTTATATAATTTTAAAAGATTTTTTTTAATGTTTTATTTTATTTTTGTGAGAGAGACACACAGAGTGTGAGAGGGTCACACAGAGTGTGAGAGCGTCAGAGGGAGAAGGAGACACAGAATCCGAAGCAGGCTCCAGGCTCTAAGCTGTCAGCACAGTGTGTGATGTGGGGCTCGAACTCAAAAACGGTGAGATCAGACCTGAGCCAAAGTCAGATGCTCAACTGACTGAGCCACTCAGGCACCCTAAAAGATATTTTTAAAAAGAAAAAAGTAAAAAACCTCACACTTCCCCACTGCTTTGGATTTTCCCAGAATTAATAAAAAGTGCTTTTTCACTGGAAAGGCTTGGGGTCTAGATCTACCGTGATAGCACCTTCAGTTTATCAAATAGTAGTTGGTGAGGATACATGATTATACCTAGTGTCCTCTGCAAGCAACAACAACAAAAAAAAGAAGACACAAATCCAAAATGACTAAGTGAAATATAGGATGAGCATAATCAAACTCACCTTGGAGAAATCACCAATCAGAGACCCCTGGTTAGACTCTTCCTCCAGCATCTGAGTGATATTAATGTCACAGAGAGAGACTGCTTTCTTTAGACCTAAGCCCTGAAGATGACAAGATTTCCCCCACCCCAATTCCTCATGTTAAAAGTTTAAAAACCAGGGGAGAGAAGGAGTGGAGACTTATTAAAAATATGCACACCTTTTGATCTAATAATTGTTTGTTTTCCTAGGGAAATAAAAATACGCACAAAGATTTGTCTGTAAAAATGGATATCCCAGCAAGGTTATAATAGAGAAAGATTATTAATAAATAACAGGGTCTTGTTTAAACAAATCATATTCTACACATTATATATTACTATTACGCAATAACAAGTATGTTGTAGGGGCACCTGGGTGGCTCAGGGAGTTAAGTGTCTGACTTTGGCTAGGGTCACGATCTCATGGTTTGTGGGTTCAGGCCCCAAACATTGGGCTCTGTGCTGACGGCTCAGAGACTGGAGCCTGCTTTGGATTCCATTTCTTTCTCTCTCTCTGCTCCTCTCCTGCTCATGCTCTGTCTCTCTCTTTCTCAAAAATAAATAAACATTAAAAAAAAGTATGTTGTAGATTAATTTCATTGACATGAAAATAAGTTCATGATATCCTTAAAAAAATGAGAAAACATGTACTTTTGTAATACCACTTTATAAAAGAAAACAAAAAACTGCATCAAAAAAAGAATCTGGAAGAACATACACCAGCTAACAATAATTATCTCTGGCCTATGGGATTATGGACATTTCACAACAGCTTCTTTTTTTCTTTTTTTTTTAATGTTTTTTCATTTTTGAGAGACAGCGACGGAGTACGAGTCAAGGAGGGACAGAGAAAGAGAAAGGGAGACAGAAAATCTGAAGCAGGCTCCAGGCTCTGAGCTGTCAGCGCAGAGCCTGACGCAGGGCTTGAACTCAGGAACCGCAAGATCGTGACCCAAGATGAAGTTGGATGCTCAACTGACTGAGACACCCAGGCGCCCCTCACAACAGCTTCTTTTGTTTATGTGAAACTTATGTACTATAAAACAGCCAAATGTATTTAGATTTTTTTATAAAGGAGAGGTAGGAAATGAGGGCTAAGCTTTTCAAAAGTTGCTTGCCACCAAACAGTGTGTTCCATGATGCTATTTCTGTCAGAATGCAGTTAAAACAGCAGTAAATATCCTTACCATTCAAGGTTCCCTTGTATCCTCTCAGATCTTAAAAGGGAAAGTTGGGAAGACAGTATGCCAACATCATTTCCAAAAGTATAATATAAAAAATATTTACTGTTAAATATTTTATACATGGATGCAGATGTAGAAAAGACAGAACAAAGAGATAAAAAGCAAAAGTAATTAAAAAGAAGATATACTAAAGCAATCCTCATACCAAAAAAGCAGAAAAGACGAGAAAGAGCATTAAACAGATTCTCATCTTGAAAAGTTCTTACCTTTCTGAATTCTTTGTTGTGAGAACAATACTCCTGTTTTACTTTATCCGCTATGGGATTGTCCTTGAATTTTACCACCTGATTCAGTCTTGGCCTGTTCAGAGTCTCTGGCAGTGAAGGCGAGCGATACAAGGAGCTTCTATTCCAAGATGCCTGTATGGGAATATCACCCCCCGTCCCCCGCCATGTTCTTACTCCTCTAAGTGTGTCTGCAGGCCAGCAGCATGAATATTCCGGGGAGCTTGTTAGAAATGAAGAATCCTAGATATTGGACCCCAGACTGAATTAAAATCTGCACTTTAGCAAGTTGCCCAGGTGATTTCTAGCAACCCTAAAGTTTGATAGGCAAAACCTTAGGTAAGCAACCACTCTTCCCCTCCTATTAACATCTTTCTCCTCAGACTGCATGATGTTTCATCTCCCCCAGATATATTAACTCTAAGCCAAACCAAATTCACCACGTGACCATCTTATACACACCAATTCTTGTAAGAGAAAGCAAGTGCAAACTCAATTCCTCCAGTCAAGGGAAAAAACAAACAAATGAACCTAATCCCACAATTTCTCTATAGGATCTTAAGACTCTGACAATCAACATTTAAGGACCCAAACAAAATAGAGGATGACAAACCAAAAAGGTCAGTCTGGGTAAAAAAAAATACTAGGCAGCAAGAGTATGTGTCACTTTTTTGGGTAGTAGTTTCTTAGAGGGACAGAGAAAAAATACCACTCAGCTTTCTTATAAAGGAGGTTGTTAGTGGGAAAGAAAAATAGCAAAATAAGCATCCTGCAAGGGAAACAGGAACACTAGAATCTAATATCAAGATTACTATTATAGGATTGATATTATGAAGACTATCAGGGGAAAAATGGATTAAATACGATGAAGAACTAGCCTTGGAGTTACTGGCCCAGACTAAAGTGTAACAGGATGGACTACTGTCTCCTTGAAAGCCATGATTTGGGTATTATAACCACAGGCAGAGGGATATATTAAATGACCTCTGATAACAACTTTCAATTTATCTAAGATTCTTTAAAAGAAATGTTTTTAAATAATCTCGACACCCAACATGAGGCTCGAACTCACAACACAGAGATCAAGAGTCCCATGTTCTAGTGACTGAGTCAGCCAGGTACCCCTCAACTAATCCAAGATTCTTATCTTCTGTTCCCATATACCTTCTATCTCTTGCCTAGATAAAAGCCAAAAGTTTCTACTTTATACTCTCACCTCACTAACTGCTATGGATTGATTGAGAAGTGAGCTAGATAATAAGAGAGCTATAACTAGAAGACAAGTTGATGGTCAATGGTTTCTGGGAGAATAAAAAAAGAACATCAAAATTTTACTTTATAGTAACTATATTACAGTGTTTGTCACATCGATGGTCCCATCTAAGGAAAACTCCACTGTTCATGGTACCAGCTGAAGGTACAGTTCACATTTTATATACCAATATTTTACACAGACCTTTTCCCTTGGATCCATGCCAGTCAACTCCCTACCTCCCCACAACCCTGTCCAGAGCCACTGACAGGCCCATATTGCTGGTTCAACACACCCATTTAGTAGCCTAGAATATGTAAAAATAATCTGGGCCAATTAGGTTCTCTCTCCTGGGAGTCTAACTTAGAAAATGGCAAAATAATTAGGCAGCAACAGAAGCCAAAGCTTAAAAGGAAGAAGTCAAGAGATACAGTCAAGGCCATGAGGCCAATGATGAATGCATGGATGAACCGAAGGTATAGTGGCAGAGAGATGTAGTAAAGGAATGAGGAACAGGCTACCCAGACTTCTTGACCCACTATTCTTCATATAATTTCAATTTTGCCCTGAGAAGAAGGCAGGAGAAAGCCAGATAGGAATTTCAAATTTGATGGCCTTAGTGCAGTCTTTGTTTCTTTTAACCATAAGAACCTTCCTAGAACATACCAAATTATTAGGCTAACGGCTCATTTTAAAGAGTTTGGAATTAATGAGCTACTAAGGGAAATGTATCCATTTTTTAATATTATATCTAAGAAACCTTTACCTAACCCATGGTCACAGAAATTTTCTCCCATGTTTTTTTCTTCAGATGTTTTATAGTTTCAGATTTTACATTTAGGTCTATGATTTGTTTTGTGCTAATTTCTATATACGGCATGAGGTATGGATTGAGGTTTTTGTTTTTCATATAGATTTTCAATTGCTCCAGCACAATTTGTTGAAAAGACCATGTTTTATCCATTTAATTCCTTTTGTATCTTGGTCTAATTATCAACTGGCCATATATGCATGGGTCTATTTCTTGAATCTCTATTCTCTTGCATTGATGCTTTAGGTTTCTAGTAGGTATTATGGTGATAATGAAGGTGATAAACATCTTTTTGTGTTTTGTATAATCCAAAGGCAAGAACCCAGAAATAAATGACAGCAGAAAACTACTTTAACAAACAGAAATAGCCACTACTTTTCTAACAGATTCTTTTCAACACATTTATATTAAAACAAAAGGCAATTTACTGCAAAGAGCATACCTGCTTGGTCATGAAGACATGATGATACTTTAGCTTTGTCTTGCTAGTCAAAATTTCCCAGTTCTCAGAAGCAGCAGTGGGGAGAACCAAGGACCAGCTGGCTTAGATGGCACTCAATATCTGCCAACTAGTGATTTTCCTTCTTTAAGGAATCAATAAATACTTTCAATATTTGGGAGTTTTAAGCATTGAAAAGGCCAGGAAGAAGAAAAGGAAACTTGCTAAGCTCGAGTCTACCTGCAGATTTTATAAAAAGATCTAATTGAATAATTATTATTTTGTAAACTGAGAAGGCATCACCATTTCCTCATGGCCTGCAAACTCTTCTATACAAATAGACTTGGCTTCTGGTCTTGTCAAAGTTATCAGCAATCTTCATATCACTGTATCTTTAGACATATATCTTTCTGAACTTCATAGTAGCTTCCATGGAGTTGGCTACTGCCTTCTTCCTTGGCTTCAAGACACCTTCTAGTTTAGATTAGGGCTGGTACAGGCAATCCCTAAACTATAGAACCATGATGCTTCTACCTCTCTGTTGCTCCTTCTCAGTCCTCTTTGTTGGGCCTCTTCACTACCAAACCTCTAACAGATGTTGGACGAGGGTTAGGTCCTGGCCCTTTTAAATCTCCTCACTTTGGCCTTATGTGATTTTTTTTTTTTCTATCTGTGAATTCAAATTTTCTGTTTATACTGATGACTCTCAAATATCTATTTCAAATCAAGACTTCTGCTCTTACTTCCAGATTTCCATATCCACATACTGCCTTGGCAGTTTCTGAGTACCTACTACGTGTCATAGCAGTGAATAAGGGAGTGGAAGAGACAAAGAAATATGTGCTTTTAAATTCTATAAGTAAAAAATAAGAAGAATAAAAAGATAGGGAATATATTTGGGTTGGAAAGCTTGTCAGGAAAGGCTTTTCTGATGGTTAACACATGTAGGGAAATGAGAATGAATTGAGGAAAAAAAATCCTCTGTTACCTATGGGAAGAATGTTCCAGGCTGAAACAACAATGCAAAGGCCCTGTAAGAATAGCAAGGCCAGTAATGCCCACATTTAGTATGGTACCATTTTTAGAAAGTTCAAAAACTAATTGAAGCAATACTATGAACCAACTAAACCTAACAGACATTACAGAAGACTGTACCCAACAACTAAACATGCATTCTTCTCAAATACACATGAAATATTCTCCAGGACAGATCATGCACTAGGTCATAAGACAAGACTCAATAAATATTAAAAGACTGAAATTATACAAAGTATGTTTTCTGACCACAATGGATTAATCAGAAATGAGTAACAGAAAAAAAATCTGGGAAATTCACAAATTAGGTGGAAATTAAACAACACACTCCAAAATAAACATTGGGTCAAAGAAGATCTCAAAAGAAATTAGAAAATACTTTTGGATGAATAAAAATGAAGACACAACATACCAAAATTTAGTTAAGGATACAGCTAAAGTAGTGCTTAGGTGAAACTTTACAGTTATAAAGGCCTGTAACAGAAAAAAAGGAATGATCTCAAGACAATGACCTAACCTTCCATCAAAAAGGAAACTAAATCCAAACCAAGCAGAAGCAAGGAAATAAAGATTAGAACAAAAACTTAATGAAGTAAAGAACAGAAAAAACAACAGAAACGAAAGTTGATTTTTTTAAAAGATCAACAAAATTGATAAACTTTTACCTAGATTGACCAAGAAAAAAAAAGAGAAAAGACTCAAATTACTAAAATTAGGAATGAAAGAATGGACAGTACTAGCAATTATAGTAAAAAAGATTATACGGGGATACTATGAACAACTACATACCAATGAATGAGAAAACTTAGATTAAATGGGCAAATTCCTAAAAAGACAAAAACTACTGAAACTAACTCAAGAAGGAATAGAAAATCTGACTAGACCTACAAAAAGTAAAAATTGAATTAGTAATTTTAAAACTTCCCACAAAGAAAAGCCCAGGTCCCGATGGCTTCACTGGTGAATTTGGCCTAACATTAAAAAAACAAAAAACAAAAAACTCCAATTCTACACACACTCTTCCAGAAAACTGAAAAAGAGTGAATTCTTTCCAAATGATGACATTACACTGATACCAATATTACAGACATTACAGGGAAAACAAAACAGTAAAGATCAGAATCTGTCATGAATTCTTTCCAAATGATGACATTACACTGATACCAATATTACAGACATTACAGGGAAAACAAAACAGTAAAGATCAGAATCTGTCATGAGCATGGACTCAAAAATTCTCAGTAAAATTTCAGTAAATCAAATCCAACAACATGTAAAAAGGATAATACATCATGACTAAGTAAGGATATCACCTGCATGAGAGGTTGTTTAACATTCTAAGATCAATGTAATTAACCATATTAATAAGTTAAAAAAAACTCCTAAGATCATCTCAAAAGATGCAGAAAAAACATTTGACAGAATATTTTCTCTTCCTGCTCAAATCTCTCAGCAAACTAAGAATAGAAAGGAACTTCCTCAGCCTAATAAAGGGCATCTTAAGAAACCCATAACTAACAATACTCAACAGAGAAAAACTGGATGCTTTTCCCGTAAGACCAGGTACAAGGCAAAGTGTTCTCAACAATTTCTAAGATTGCAAAGGAATCCTGATACCAAAAAAATTGTGAAGTCTTCATCTAGGAGCAAGGGGGAAATGATAATACAGGAAGGAAAAAGAGAGAGCAGATTACTGCAGAAACAGTCAAGAGGAGATGCTTCCATGTGACTCAGGTTTTTGCAAAATCTTTACAATGGCCTAGAAGGCCCTATGTGACCTGTCCTTCTTACTACCTACACTCTGTCCCACTGCGCACCTGCGAACTTTGCTCCAGCCATACTGGCTTCTTGGTGTTCCACAGAGATGCCAAGCACATTCCCACTTCAAAAGCATTGCACTTGCTTTTCCTTCTGCCTAGAAAAACTCATCCCTCCTGATACCTGTTTGTTTGGTACCCTCACCTGCTTCAGATGTCTGCTAAAACATCGCTCTCAGAGAGGTCTTTTCTAATCTATGAAACCTATCAAAAATATCAACTCCCACTCTACTCTAGCCCAATCCAGGTACTCCCTATTCTCTTTACCCTGCATTTTTACCACAGTCTTTAACCATCTGTCATATTATAAATGTATTTATTTATTTATCTGTTTCCTCCTGACTAGAATGTAAACTCCATGAGAGCACAGACTTTGCTGAGTTGTGTTCACTATTGTATCCCCAGTGTTACCAAATGAATGAATTAATCAATCAACAGGTGGAAGTGCAGAGGGGGAGGTAGCTTCAGATAGGGGAAGGGACACTTCATGCAGGATGACAAGAGGGATGGTAAATTATATGGGTATGATTGCTTCTGTTTTCCCTTTGAAACGGAAACACTTCAAACTTGTTTTTTTAATGTTTATTTTTAGAGAGAATGTGTGAGACAGCACACGGGTGTCATGGGGGGGCATGCAAAGGGAGAGAAGGGGAGAGAGGATCTGAAGTGGGCTCTGTGCTGACAGTAAAGACCCCAACACAGGGCTCGAAATCACCAACCGTGAGATCATGACCTGAGCCAAAGTCAGATGCTTAAGTGACTGAGCCTCCCAGGAGCCCCCAAAACACTTCAAATTTAACATGTCTAAATCATCCTTGATCCTTTCCTTCCTTCACAGCCTATATGCAACCCACCAAGTCCTGTCTACTCTGTATCCAAAATAGCTTTTGAATTTATCCATTTGTCTCTGTAGCCACCACCGTAGTCCAGGCTACTACCAACTTTCCCTGAAGCTACTGAAATAGCTTCCTGTCCTACTTGTACCTGCTTTCATTTCTTTTCCCACCTCCTTCCAACTCTTAATCCTCTCTAATCCATTATTCATCAAGCAACAGGGCAGTCTTCATAAAATAAACCACATCATATTATTCCTCTGCTTAATATCCCCCAATAGCTTGCCAATGCACTAAGAATAAAATCCACACACTTACCATAGCCCTAAGGCCCTGTATCGTCTGTCTCTTGCTTACCTGCTATCCCACTTCAGGCAAATGTCACCCTCTTTCACACTGGCTTCTCAATTCCTTGCACACACCAACATCTATTCAACCTTGGGAACTTTGCACCTACAATATGCTCCTCATGGAATGCTCCTGTCTCTAGTCAGGTCATGTATGGTTCCTGCACAACTAGAGTGACCAACTCATTCAAATCTGTCTATGATTTTCCCACTTCTGGCACTGAAAGGCCCAGGTTGTAGGAGCCTCCTCAATGGCAGGCAAACTGGGACAGTTTATCAATATGTTCTCGACTAAATATCTCCTACTCAAGGAGGCCTTTCCTATTTATTCCCATTAAAAGGTTCCCTTCAATTAGTGTTTATTTCAGTCCCCATTTCGTTACCTTCTTTACACTTGAACAATTGCAATAATTAAATCATTTTGTCTGTTATGGCAGTCATTTGCAATTTGGCTAAAATTGGAGGTTTGGTAAAATCTCAAATTAGATGGGAGGCAGACCTGCATCCTGATAAGAAGGCTGAAGGGGGACAGGTATTCCTTTTTCCATTCTTTTATAGTCAACCGGATATTCCTGACTGCATTTTGAAACTTAAGGAATAACACAAAAAAAGCAAAGGGTTGGTTGAGACTTTTTCTTATGGTTGCAGCATCACAGTTGAGAATATAGTGGGTGGCAGCAAATGTCCCTGAGCAAGAGTCTAGCATCAGGTGGGATTACATCATGGGGCAGGGGGTTCAGTAATGGTGACATTAAGTGTCCAGGCAGCTGGTGGTAATGTCCTGAGAACAATGACCCCATAGCAGCACTGTGGCCAGGCCTTACCTTGTTTTCCAGCCTTCCTAGCAATTCTGAGCTCCTCGATACCCTCCAGAAAAATCCCTTTTCTGCCTATGGTAAGTAGTAATCAGTTTCTTTTAATTGCAACCAAGAATTCTAACTAGAACATGTATTACCCTGACAAACGTGTGTTTGTTGTTGATATCCCTTTGACAAGAATACGAACTCCAAGAGACCATAAACCTAGTATGTATTGTTTATTATTGTATCACCAGTGACTAACATGGTATCTGACACTTAATAGGTACTCAATAAATATTTTTTAAATGAATGAATCAAAAATCACTGAGGTTACACAAATCTCCTTATTCTATCAGGTATCTATTTCCATTTAGCATCAAGAATGTAAACCCCAAACAAAAATCCCTATGCCTTTTCTATTCTAAAACCTACTGCTATGCATATTCTTATATAGTGTGCCCTCAACTGAAAATGATGTTATATGAGTCACAATACATTAAAATGAGCACTTAAAGGGAATTATTATTTTTTAAAGACAAAATAAATATCTCACAGCCATATGCTACTCTTCCATGTAAATAAACATACTCTCCAGAGTATTTCCTAGGGTCCGTCTATTTTAAATCCGTTCTTCCATACTGTCTATATTATACAATTCACAATGATGTTTCAAAGGCAAGAAAAATTTCTGTTATGTTCATTGTACTTATTTCATAAAAGCAGATTAAACCCATTAGATAAATTTTCAACAAAATTGAAAACAAAAAATTTTCTCTTTAATCAACATTAAATATAATTCCCTAAGTTAATACTAGTTGAGATTTGACTATTTTAGCTACATTTTGCAAACATGAAGACTAACATATATTTCTAAGAGCACCACCAAATGTTCACTCTATATTGCTCTTTGTTTTTCTCCAGAAGGCCTAGGAACCTTTCCCCATGCTAACTATGCCTAAACTTGCTGTTTTTCCACAGATCTACCCTCCATTACCAGTTAGCCCTCAATAATGTTTGTTTCAGGAAGGTGAACATCAATTCTCTCAATACCCACCCTGTCTCTTTCAGATCATATCTTGGTTCTGCTGTTTTCCTACAAACCAATGACATTCGCTTGGAAGCTTTGTTAAGACTGCTGGGCCCCACCCTTACAGTTTTTTGATTCAAAGTTTCTGGGAAAGGGCCCCAAAATTTGCACTGCTAAGAAATTCCTACCTGACACTGATGCTACTGCTCCAGGGACCATATGTTTAGAAGATTCTAGATCTGCACTACCCATTATAGTAACACTAGCCACACATGGTTGTCTGCATTAATTAAAACTCAACAAAATTATGGGGCACCTGGGTGGCTTGGTCGGTTAAGTGTCTGACTTCAGCTCAGGTCATGATCTCACAGTTCGTGAGTTCGGGTCCCGCGTGGGGCTCTGTGATGACAGCTCGGAGCCTACAGCCTGCTTCGGATTCTGTGTCTCCCTCTCTCTCTGCCCCTAACCTACTCACATTCTGTCTCTGTCTCTCTCAAAAATAAACATTTAAAAAAAATTTTTTTTTTAAACTCAACAAAATTAAAAATTCAGTGTCTCAGTTGCACTAGCCACATTTTAAGTGCTCAAAACGCACATAGGGCTACTGTATTGGACAGATATAAAGCATTTCCATCATCTCAGGAAGTTTTACAGAACAGCAGTGTTCTAGATAATTGATTCACCATCCTCCTGAACACTTCAATCCATTCAAACTGTGCCTATTCAACCTTACCAACCCTACTCAAAAAGCAAATGTCATTACTACATGTTCCTGGGACAACTTTCACCTTCCAGGTATCTTCATAAAAGACACCAAATACTGCTAGAAACACCAGCTCAGGAGTCAGGCAGATCTCACCTTAAATCCTGACACTGCCAATGGCTAATTTTGTGACCTTGGGTAAGAGCCTTTATCCCATGGCCAGATGTTCTCCTCCTAAGATAAGACTAAAGAAAGAACAAAAGGGAGAGAAGAAAGAAAATAAAGGGGCATCACACTCATATTTCAGGACTGACATGAAAATTAAATGCAATGACGGATATAAACTGTTCAGCACACAGTGCCCAGTACACTCTAAGTAGTCAATAAATGGGACCTACTATTATTACCTGGCTCTCATTTTTCTTTTCCAGTCTAGTCTCTGTTACACCAACAACACTAAAATCCCTATTTCTTCTCTCCTCAAACTCACAGTGTTCTGAAAACTGAAAACCCTTTGGACAGTGACTTCACAACTCCTCAATAGTTGCAGCAAGCTTCTCCTGCACTCCACATTAGCCTCTTGACAAAGAGGGACCAAAACAAAACAAAACAACAACAACAACAAAAAAGACAAAGCAAAAAGAAAAAGATCTGCAACTATCCTCTATTACTCTACTACCAAGAATTCAAACTTGGCATGCTCTCAAACTGACTAAACTTTCCCCTAGTTCTCAAAGCTTTCTAAACCAGGCACTTCTTGCTCCTCAGCAACTTTCAACCACATTACTGTTTTTACTTTACTGAGTCTACTCAGTGAGACATTTGGCTCCTTATCCAGGTTTTGATTCATCATCTTCTACTTCTCTGCTACCTTCACCATCACCTAGACTAACTCAACCCCTTTTTCATCTGCCATTAGCAACCTACAACCCTCTCTTAATCATCTCTGGAGTTCCAAAGTCCCCAGTCTTGCTTCTAGGCAACAGCACACTATGCCATGTAGGTCTATCATATAAAACAGCACAAATATCATTTTATTAGCCTTTTAATAATTCCCTTCTGTGGTTTCCAAAAGTTGATTATAACCTTCTCTAAATTCTTCATGACTGTCACGTAACACTCTCCACTGAGTCATGAGATTACTGCAACTTTCACTTCGCTAAGGACATCAAGGCTATTGAGCATCCCTTCTCCATCAATCTTTATAATTCCACATATTTTGGCCCTTACACTATAGTAATTAAGCACTCATACTACACTACAATAATTAAACATTAGTAATTGAGCAAGTATTGTTCTAACTGCTTTATGTACAATTAACTCATTTAATCATCACAACAACCCGAAGAAATAGTTACCCAAACTTTTTCTTTTTTATAAATTAAGAAACTAAAGCATAGGGAAATCATATAACTGTACCCGTATTGTTAAAGAATCAAGCTATGGAACCCAGAAAGTCTGGATCCAAAGTCTGTCACTTTCTAGACCAATATGTTCCACTAACTCCCACACTCTTGACTTTTCCCTATAATCCCAGATAATCTCAGATAATCTCAAAGTTGCTCTTCAACAGTGATCAGATAGGGTTAGCCTCAGCTATTACAGGTTGTTGTTTTTTTTTTAAGAATATATTCAGGTATAATTTGTGGAATAAAAAATATTTAAAATGATTTACTACAAAGCTACAGTAATCAAAACTATGGTACTGCTATAAAGATACACATATGGACCAATGGAATGGAATAGAGTCCAGAAATAAATCATCATGCATATGGTCGAATGATTTTTGACAAGGGAGCCAAGACCATTCAACAAGGAAAAGACAGTCTTTTCAACAAATGGTGCTGGGATAACTGAATATTCACATGCAAAAGAATGAAATTGGACCCTTACCTATCACTACACACAAAAATTAAATCAAAATGGACCAAGACCCAAATTTAAGAGCTATGGAGCACCTGGGTGTCTTAGTTGGTTAAGCTTCCAACTCTTGATTTCTTTTTTTTTTTTTAATTTTTTTTTAACGTTTATTTATTTATTTATTTATTTATTTTAATTTTTTTTAACGTTTATTTATTTTTGAGACAGGGAGAGGCAGAGCATGAACAGGGGAGGGTCAGAGAGAGGGAGACACAGAATCGGAAGCAGGCTCCAGGCTCTGAGCTGTCAGCACAGAGTCGGACGTGGGGCTCGAACTCATGGACCGAGAGATCATGACCTGAGCCGAAGTCGGCCGCTTAACCGACTGAGCCACCCATGCGCCCCTCCAACTCTTGATTTCAGCTCAGGTCATGACCTCATGGTTCCTGGGTTTGAGCCCTACATCAGGCTCTGTGCTGACAGTACGGAAGCTGCTTAGGAGCAGAAAGCAATATACTGGCTCAGTATATGGCCAGTAAGCCACAGGCTTCAGGTATGCCTCCCATTGATATGAGGAGGATAAAAGACAAAAGGATATATTGTAAAATACCTGAAAAATCATGCTAGGTATGTTCCATCCATTACTATTATCCTGGAGCCATCATTTACACCAAGTTACATTGATGGTGAGGTACTCAAACTACTAACTGGAACCTTCTCACCCAGCAGTAATAAGAATCCCATAGTTACCTGATATCCTATCAGGTAGCCCTTAGAGTTTAGAGATCATGTCTTCTTGATTTCTGCAGACCTACTACTTAGTAAGTGGCTGAAACCCAGTATATACACAACATTGTTAATTCAAGAATGAAGGAATATGGAAAATGCAAAGATACTGGGGAGCATTTTACCTTGATCTCTTTTTGATCTTCCAGAGAAAACTCCATCAATTCATTTGAAATCTCCTCTGCCTGGTGTTCTTCTAGTTCTGAATTTTTATCCAATTTTTGAAGTGTAGTAATGGGACTGCCCAGATATTTCATTTCTCCTTCCACCAACTTTCCATTGTCCTGTCAATTATATTGACAATATTAAAAACTATTCAGAACCCTTACGTTATACTATATACAAAAATTAACTCAAAATGAAGCAAAGATTTGAAAGCTAGAATTATAAAACTCTTACAAGAAAACAGTGGGAAATGTTCATGACATTGGATTTGGCAATGATTTTGTGAATATGACAGAAGCATAGGCAATAAAAGAAAAAATGGACAAATTGGACTTAACAAAATTAAAAACTTTTGTGCATCAAAAATACCACCAAGAAAGTAAAAAGACAACCCATCAAATGGGAGAAAATATCGACAAATCATACATTTGATGAGGTATTAATATCCAGAATATATATATAAAAACTCATATAGCTCAACACCAAAAAACCAAATAGAATGAAAAAAGGTGTAGCTGCCATGGATAACAGTATGGCAGCTTCCCTCCAAATTGAATATAGAATTATCTTATAATCCACCAATTCCATTTCTGGGTATATACCCTCAAAAAATGACAGCAAGGATTTGAACAGGTATTTCTACATCAATGTTCATAGCAGCATTATTTGCAATAGTCAAAGGTGAAAACAACCTGGGCACCTGGGTGGCTCAATTGGTTAAGTGTCCAACTCTTGATTTTGGCTCACATCATGATCTCATGGTTTATGACTTTGAGCCCAACATCAGACTCTGTGCTGGCATCACAGAACCTACTTGGGATTCTCTGTCTCCCTATCTCTCTGCCCCTCCCCTGCTCTCTCTCTGAAAACAAAGAAACAAGCAAACATTAAAAATAAATAAATAAAGCTTTAAAAAAAAGAAGAAGACTACCCAGTAATTTACCAGGCTCCAAGTCTTCCTCTTCTCCAAGAAATCAAATATCCGAAACACGGTCAACTTAATCTACTTAGGATGTGCTGTGTTAAAATGATTTTTCCCTAAGATTGAGATTAGACCCCAAATCCCTGGAATATCTTGAACCCACTGTCTATTAAAAGCAAGTGAATGCCTGGGTAACTTAAGACTCCAGTATCTAAATGGACAAAGGCACAATCATTTACTAGCAAAATGTGCATAGTTAATATTCACATGAAATCACTACTAATTGTTTTTAACATAAAACATTTATCAATCTAACTGGCAGTTAAAAAAATAAACATTTATCAAAAGAGCTATTGATTATTCATGAATTATGTAAATTCATAACTTTTTTGGAAAGGAATCTGGAAATATGTATCACAAATCTTAAAAATATATCTTTTAGCCTAGTAGTTATAATTCTTGGTACTAATCCTAAAGAAAAAATTTTGAAATGTAGGCAAAGATTTATGCTCAAGACCTTACATTTGTAAAAGCAAAATTGGGACCACTAAGTGTCCAAAAATAGGGAACTATGTAAATTGTGGTCCATTTGTTAGGGTAAAAGCATCCAACAAAGAATAATGTTTACTAGAAGTTTCAATATTAACTTAAAAAAAGCAGGATATCAAGTTATATATATGGGGCACCTGTGTGGCTCAGTTAAGCATCTGACTCTTGATTTCAGCTCAGGTAATAATCTCACATTTCGTCAGATAGAGCCCCGCATCATGTTCTGCACTGTCAGATAATCTTGGGGTTCTCTCTCTCCCTCTCTCTCTGCCCCTCCCCCAACTCTCTCAAAAATAAATAAACTTAAAAAAAAAAGGAATCTCTTTAAAAAAATGTTATACATATGTAATTAATATGACTTCAACTCTAAAATTATATACATAGTTAAAAGACTATAAAAAAAATGAGGTAAAAAGTTAATAGTTTTTCTCTATGAGGTAACTATTTTCTTTTTTATATTCCCTATTATATATATATATATATATATATACATATATATATTTTTAAGTTTATTTATTTATTTTGAAAGAGAGAGAGAGAGAACACAAGCCAAAGAGGAACAGAGAGAGAAGGACAGAGAGAGGATCCCAAGCAAGCTTTGTACTGTTAGCAGAGTCTGGTGCAGATCTTGAACTCACAAACCGTGAGATCATGACCTGAGCTGAAATCAAGAGTTGGACGCATAACTGACTGAGCCACCCAGGAACCCCTATATTTCCTATATTTTTAAACCATTTTCACAATGGGCACATAGTACTTTTAAAATTAGGGTGGGAGGAATCACATATATAATAAAATAGAAAAAATTTAAAAAAACACCTTTTTTAACACTTATTTATTTTTGAGAAGGGAGGGGAAGGGCAGAGAGAGGAGACAGAGGATCCAAAGCAGGCTCTGCGGGGACAGCAGAGAGCCCAATAAGGGGCTTGAACTCACCAACCACAAGATCATGACTTAAGCTGAAGTCAGATGCTTAACTGACTGAGCCACCCAGGGGACTCCAAAATAGAACAACTTTAAAGGCCTAAGAATTTTTTTTAATGTTTTTTTGCTTTGTTTTGTTTTGTTTTCATATTTGAGAGAGAGACAGACAAAGAGCGAGTAGGGGAGGGGCAGAAAGACAGGGACAGATTCCAAAGCAGGCTCCAGGCTCCGAGCTGTCAGCACAGAGCCAGACGCGGAGGTCCAACTCACAAACTGTGAAATCATGACGTGAGTGGAAGTCGGAAGCTTAACCACTTAACCGACTGAACCACCCAGGCGCCCCCTAAAGGCCTAAGAATTTTCTAACAAATAAAAACGTCAGAGGATGTCTCTTACTTTTCCCACAGTTCCTTCTCCAACCACTTTTCTCACCTAAGCCAGCTTAGAAAAATTGAAAGGGTTGTAATGCAGATCTGCCATCCTATAATCCACAACACCTCAGCAGACCCTTGATGAAGATGTTCAGTGACTCACCAGTAGAGAAAGGGGAGACATGTAAAGCTCCCCTGGTGTCTTTTGAAACTTCAGGCTCCTGGATGCCCACCACTCGGAGGACTTCAAAGTGTTATTCTTCTGCATAAGAAAAATTACATTGGCTGGAGGAAGACAAGTGTCAGCAAGCCCTGCCAAAAACATTTCATCAGGTGAAGCCATGAATAACCCTCACAAAACACATTAAGTATAATCAAGGTTGATCCTATATCCTGACAATACAAATTATGGTTTGGATTTGATGTATGATATGTAGATTTGCTTTGGAGGATACTGATTTTATGGTCACAAGCCAAAGGAAGGGAGGAAAAGGGGAGCCTGAGTAGGGAGGGGATGGTGAGATTTCCAAAAAGTGATTACAAGGACAGTGTCAAATCAAGAATAAGCTGATTAAAACAGCCAAAAGCATGGGTATAACTTAGTCAATGTGAGAAAAGAGGAACAGCAGCTACCTTTTATAGATACTGACCTGGGGGAAAGGATGACGGGCAGGGGAAAGAAAAAGATGGCTAGAAAACACAATTCAGGGCACCTGGGTGGCTCATATAGTTAAGGGTCCAACTCTTGATTTTGGCTGGGGTCATGATCTCCTTCCTGGTCATGGGATCGAGCCTTGTATCTGGCTTGGTGCAGAGGCTGGACTCTGCTTGGGATTCTCTCTCTCTCCCTCTCTGCTCCTCTCCTACTTGTGCTCTTTCGCGCATGCGCTGTCTCTCAAAATAAATAAATACACATAAAAAAAAAAACAAGAAAAGAGAATTCGTTGAAGGGATTAGTTAGAGAATGATCTTGGTGATTAGGTGGCTCTGTCGAGCCCAGTTTCAACTTAGAAATGACTGAAGGCCGGAGGATCAGACAAAAAGGCCCATGGCTTTCTCAGAACATGGGCTAAGAAGCTTGACTAAGGGAGAAATAAGAAGAAATTAAGTAAACCCATACATGAAGCCATGCACAGAGTATGTGAACAACTTATATACATTATCCGTTTAAAAAAATAGCCCTAAATTCCCAAACTACACTAATAGAGATTTTTGTCCTTAAACCAATCAACTGAACATGAGGAATAATGATGATCTGCTCTGGAAGACATGGAGCTAGGTGTCTGTTCTAGGGTCAAATCTTAAAGATAAAAAACAAACCATAAAGAATTTTTTTGCCTTATAGTGAAGCAGTTTGATTGTCTGCATACTGAGGGATAACAGTTCTGGGTCTCATAATGATACTGATGAGTTGCTCCCCTCACAGGGAGAAAAGTACTAATGTATCTGGGTTTCCATTTAACACTTACATTTTCTTTATTTGTGGGTGAGCTACATACTGCATCTTTCTTCCTGTTGCCACAGTCCAAAACATTTGGAGTGCTACAAAGCAGCTGTACCTACAAGAGAACATTTTCTGAGAACGTCCAGCATCCTTAAGCCACAGGTGAGGTGGAAAGCCTCTGCCTACCACCTGAGAAACAAACCCAAACCCAAGAAATAGATGTTACTCACTGGGCTGCATTTTGTAAAGTGCTGGTGATGATTCCTGAAGATCAAAAAAAGTGCCAGTCAGTAAACCCCAAATACTGTTTAGTTATTCCTCAATGGCTTGTGGCATCCCAACTTTTCCTTTTTTCCACTCTAGGAGCCCTATATCTAGTTGATATGTCTCCATACAATATGTAAAGTGCTCTCTGTGGCAAATATGAAGATGTTAAGTGACATCCTGGGGATAAGGCCCTCATAACCATATATATAGATATCCATTAAAGATGATGAGCTTGTCCTACATCTTATGTAGACCAAATTTACTAATTTTCCAGCATTGACTATTGGGAGCTAATACTTATTTTTTATGAATTATTATCCCTACTCCCAAGATTTTATCCAGTTTGCATGAGTTAGGATTTTTAAAGCAAGTCAAATAAACTACAAGCAATCTAAAGTGAAATTTTCACATGTATTATTAAAAACAGTGGAAGGGCAGGGCGCCTGGGTGGCTCAGTCAATTAAGTATCTGACTTCGGCTCAGGTCATGATCTCTTGGTTCATGAGTTCAAGCCCCGCATCAGGCTCTGTGCTGACAGCTCAGAGCCTGGAACCTGCTTTGGATTCTGTGTCTCCCTCTCTCTCTCTGTCCCTCCCCCTCTCTCTCTGTCCCTCCCCTGCTCACACTCTGTCTTTCTCTGTCTTGCAAAAATAAATAAAATGTTAAAAATTAAAAAAAAAAACAAAAAAAAAACAGTGGAAGGGCGGTTGGTGGGCTCAGTCAGTTAAACGGTTAAACAACTGATTCTTGATCTCAGCTCAGGTCATGATCCCTTGGTTGGTGGGATCGAACCCCGTGTCAGGCTCTGCCCTGGCAGTGTGGAGCCTGCTTGTGATGCTCTCTCTTCTCTTTCTGCTCCTCCCCACTCTCACTCTCTCCCTCAAAAATAAACATTAAAAAAACTGCTAAAAAAAATAAAGTCTTAATAAATTAATTAATTCAAAACTAATTAATTATTTAAATCAATAATTAAAACTAATAGGTTTAATTAATTAATTAAAAAACAGTCATGGAATGCTCTCACTAGTGTCCTAAAGTAGCTCCTAATTCACCTAAACATAGAAGGATAAAGTTCTAAAAAGATTAAAAGAGTCAAATGGAAACCTTACAATAAGTTTAAGAAGTTAATGGGTTGAATTGAAATAACTTCATTCCTGGAGCATTCCCTGATTGAATATTTTAAGATGTCCAACAAAGAGTCCCCATGAATAACAATACTAAACATTACAAAATAGTTCATACGTGCTAAATTCCATCCTTACAAGAGCAGTTATGAAAAGTACTAGTATTATGTCTATTGTTATTTATTACAAATGAAGAAACTGAGGTCCAGTGAAGTTAAGAAAATCTTCAGAATCACAGTTGGTGAAATAGTAAGCCACTGGAATCCAGATGCTCTAACACTGCACTATTCACATGCAGGAAACAGCCTAGGCCTAAACGCAATATACCCTTTCCTTCATTTTTAAAGATAATACGGGTCGTATGGAATGGTTAAAATGAACTATTTAGATCTGAGCAACTTAAAAAATCTTTCCAGTGAGGGACTGAGGCTTTCAAGCTAACTTATACCCAAACTAAAAGGTTCTACATACTGCAGAGATCGCACAGGATAAAATTCCTGTGCCAGAGCTGAAAAGTCTTCAGCATGGGGTTCATTTAGCAAAAGAACTTACATCCCAGCTAAATGTATGTCCTGAGGTCCTTTAGATTCCAAGTGGCCTGCAATCAAATGTGAAGAGTTAATCTTGTCCACACATCCTGTCTTTCCTTCTCATTTTTTTCATTGCCAGTAAGCCACATTAATCTCAAAAGCTGATGTTTTGAATGCATGGGCTCCTGATAGGTACCAATTTTATGGTACAAGGTACAAGTTCATGAAAACTTAAGAATTTATATATGTTACTTAAGAATTTATGCAGGAAATACTGCAGGACAATAACGAACAGAGATTTTTTTCATGGGTAGGAAATAATGCTGATCACTCAGGAAATAGACCATTTATTCTGAAAATAGAACAAATACTAAAATGGCCGACTAGTGGGGTGCCTTGGTGGCTCAGTCAGTTAAGTGTCCAACTCTTGACTTAGGCCCAGGTCATGATCTCATGGTTTTTTAGTTTGAGCCTGAGTCAGGCTCTGCGCTGACAGTGTGGAGCCTGCTTGGGATTCTCTGTCTCCTTATCCCTCTGCCCCTCTCCTGCTTGCTCTCTATCTGTCTCAAAATAAATAAAAATAAACTTAAAAAAAAAAAGACCGACTAGTGGGGCACCTGCATGGCTCAGTCAGTTAAGTGTTGGACTTTGGCTCAGCTCATGATCTCACAGTTTGTGGGTTTGAGTCCCACATCAGGCTCTCTTCTGTCAGCACAGGGCTTTCTTTGGATCCTCTGTCTCGCTCTCTCTCTCTGCCCTTTCCCGGCTGGTGAGTGCTCATTCTCTCTCCCTCTCAAAAATAAACAAACATTAAAAAAAATTATTGACTAGTAAAACATACTCCTTTTGGGCTCAGGCCCTACAAAACCACAAGAATTAGTTAACAAAGTATTTCTTTATGTTTCTTTGCCTTTGCTGAGATTATACTAGAGCATAAAACTTCCCATTTTAACTACTACTTTCATTCCCACATCAATCAGTTAACAAAATATTCCTTCTTGTCTAAATTTTTCAAATGCAAAATGACTCCTATTTATGTTATTACATTTCTCTTCTTGGCTTATCATTCTCAAAAATCCCTTAGGTACCCACAGAATTTCAACTTCAAGGATCTTTACCTCCTTTAAAAAAAATTTTTTTTTAATGTTTATTTATATTTGAGAGAGAGAGAGAGAGAGAGAGAGAGAGAGAGAGAGAGAGAGGGTCAGAGTGTGAACAAGAGAGGGGCAGACAGAGAGGGAGACACAGAATCTAAAGCAAGATCCAGGCTCTGAGCTGCCAGCACAGAGCCCGATGTGGGGTTTGAACTCAAGAACCATGAGATCATGACCTGAGCCGAAGTCGGATGGGCTTAACCGACTGAGCTACCCAGGCGCCCCTCTACCTAATTTTACCACCTTCCATCTTTATCTGACTACCCTGTTCTCTCCCTTAAAAGTTGTTCTTTTCCTTGAGGCCTTTACCTCCCTTCTCCTTACCTGTTTCATCAAGGTCTGCAGAAGTGGTAAGCTGACTGGCAGACATCTCCCCACCACTGCTAAGATTGGAAAGATCAAGGCAACATTTTGGGGTTCCTCTGTTGAGACATAATAGTACAGCAAGATTCCCTTAAAGTTGTAATAACCTTGAAAGGCAAAGATCACATTATCCTCTTCATCTGAAACACCCCTCAGGAACCTTTTCTCTACTCCAATAATTTGCATCTCATTTCCTCCTCACCAACATATTGAGACAAGTAATTTTTTTTTAAATTGAGGACCAAACATTATTGGCTGAGGTGGGTCTTGACCCCACATCTTTTGCCCTATGCACTGTGGGTACATAGATTTGATTTCTCCCTGGAGTCTCTAGTACTTCTCAGGTCTATAACTCTCCAACTAGCCGAGGCATCAGAGCATGGCGTGACCAGAATTTAAAGTACAATAATAATAACACTAATATTAATACAAATAAAAATACCAACTCCTATAACACAATAGAATTTTCAAAGACTTTTCCCAGACATCACATCATTTAATTCTCACAAGATCCTAGTAAGATAGGAAGAGATTATTATTTCTATGTCACAGAAAAGAAGCCTGAGGGTCAAAAGTCACACTGTTACTGAAGGGCAGGGTTTAAAACTTAAACCCTGATCTTTGAGCCACAATAATTGTTTAAAAATGTTTTTTTAATATTTACTTATTTTTGAGAAAGAGAGAGAGGGGCAGAGAGAGAGGGAGACACAGAATGAGAAGCAGGCTCCAGGCTCTGAGCTGTCAGCACCCACAAACCTTGAGATCATGACCTGAGTCAAAGTCAGACACTTAACTGACTGAGCCACCCAAGTGCCTCCTCCCCACTTTTTTTTTAAATGTTTATTTATTTTTGAGAGAGAGAGAGAGAGTGTGGGGGAGGGATATGGACAGAGGGAGACACAGAATCTGAAGCAGGAGCCAAGATAATTTTTTAAAAACCCCAAGGCTGTGCCTGGGTGGCTCAGATGGTTAAGCCCCCAACTCTCACTTCATGATCTCACAGTTTGTGAGTTCCAGCCCTGCATGGGGCTCTGCACTGACATCACAGAGCCTGGTTGGGATTTTCTCTCTCTGCTCCTCCCCTGCTCATACTCTCTCTTTCTCTCTATCAAAATAAATAAATAAACTTTTACGATAAACAAACAAACAAACAAATAAATAAATTGGGGCACCTGGGTGGCTCAGTCGGTTGAGCAACTAGCTTCAGGTCAGGTCATGATCTCAAAGCTCGTGAGTTCGAGCCCCACATCAGGCTTGCTACTATCAGCTTGTGCCAGCTTCAGATCTTCTGTCCCCCTCTCTCTCTGCCCTTCTCCCACTTGCTCACTCTCTCTCAAACATAAATAAACTTTTAAAAAAATAAATAAATAAAAATCCCAAGGCTATTTGGAAAAGCAAAGGAGATAAGGTGTAAAAGGTGGATTTACCCAGACAAAACACTTAGGTTTGCAGAATCGCTAAAGAGTTTGTTCACTGGAGTTCTAGGGAGATCTGGACAGGTGGTAAAGGAAGTGTCTCTCTCCAAGAGCAGGTTTAATATCTTCCTCTGACTGGACCTAAAACTGGGTCCTGAGCCAGCATGTACATCCTCTTCTGCAGATGAAATCAATTCTGCAGACATGGCCTCCTGAGAAAAAAAAAAAAATAACACCTACCTAAGAGGTGAACATCATCTACATAGGTCCCTCACAGGCTGTCCAGTTTTCACAACCTCCTCCACCCTTCCCAGCAGCAGCCCAGTGGCTCAGTACTGGAGAAAGAACATCCCTAGGATCACAACTAGGCATGAAAGTTGAATCCCACTTGCCCCAAGCACCTTGACCTTTTTCTTGGAGCCGAACTTATCTAGAGGCAAACGCGGGACTTTTTTTTTTTTTTTTTTTTTTTAAGTAAGCTGTACACCTAAAGTGGGGCATGAACTCGCGAGAACAGTTCCACATTCCATTGACTAAGCCAGCCAGGCAACCCAAAACCAGGACTTCATTAAAAAAGGAATGAGGAGGGGCGCCTGGGTGGCTCAGTAGGTTAAGCGTCCGACTTCGGCTCAGGTCATGATCTCACGGTCTGTGAGTTCGAGCCCCGAGTCGGGCTCTGTGCTGACCCAGAGCCTGGAGTCTGTTTCAGATTCTGTGTCTCCCTCTCTCTCTGCCCCTCCCCTGTTCACACTCTGTCTCTCTCTGTCTCAAAAATAAACAAACGTTAAAAAAAAAAAATTAAAAAAAAAAAAAAAAGGAATGAGGAGCGCCTGCATGCCTCAGTCCGTTAAGCTTGGGGCTCTTGATTTCAGCTCAGGCCATGATCTCATGATCTCACGGGGGTGAGATCGAGCCCCTCCAGGGCTCTGCCCTGGGCCTGGATCCTGCTTATGATTCTCCATCTCCCTCTGCCCTTCCCCCCTCCCCGCCGCCCCCCCTCCCCCGCGCTGACTCACCAGCTCTCGAAGGAAAAAAGGGAGAAAGGGATGAAAGAGAGAGGCAGAGAGAGAGAGAGAGAGAGAGGAAAAAAGAAAGAAAGAAAAGAGAAGAGAAAAGAAAAGGCTTTCACTTATTCGGGGGCCACACAGCTAGTGACTACTGACAGGAAAGAATTCGGGTCTCCTAACTCGCGATAATGCTTATTAAATCCCCTGAAGTTCTGTTTGTAGAGCCCCCACTGGACCCTGGGGGACGCTGAGGTTTCCGTGATACCGGTGGAGAGGGTTCCCGGCTTACCTCAGATTGGAGCCAGAGATTCACCTTCAGGAAAAACAAAGGTGGGGAGTCAGTCACAAGCGAAGACTTGAGCAGAATTAAAGGAAATCTGACGAAAGGAGTCAATTAACCAGACTACGATTCCGCTTCTAGACTGGATAGGCCGAGAGGATCGAAGTTACAGCCACAGTGCAAGAATATCAACAGTCACAGGGCCTGGCTATTCAAACCTTCCGCCTCCCCAGTAAACCTATCCCATTCACCTCAAGACTGCGTCAGCCAATCTGCGCCCGCGCGCGCCCAGACTCTTTTGGCCAATCGTTTGGCTCTACATCACTAGGCGTGACCTTGCTTTGGAAGGAACACAATTTGCCCCGCCCCTCAGCCAGAGCAGGATGCCGATTGGTCAGGGTTCAGTAAACCGCTAGGTAAGCCCCGCCCCCCCGGGTGCCTGGCACACCATTGGCTCTCCCTCTGGCCAATCTCCACACTCTTCCTGAGCACTCTATTCCCTTAGCCCCTCCAACCCCGGGAGATTTAAACTGGACTTCGGTAGCGAGTACTGCTCTTTAAGATAATACCTGGGGAGAGTTGTTTGGGTGACAGGGTGTTTTAAACTTTTCTTTCCCCTTGCTTCTTTCTTGTGTCGTTACTTGGGCCTTTTCATCTTCGTTTTTCTTGCCTTCCATTGGAGATGGAGCATTTGCCACCGGTATGGCAGATGTTGAGGCGAGACAGGTGTGTGTATTTATGCTGCATTTATGTATTGACCCCTTCCAATAGCTTTCATTGTTTCGAGTTCCTTTTAGAGCTCAGCATCTCTGAGACTCTAGGTTATGCAGGATAAAGGAAATTCCTTTTCAGGGAAAACAGGGGAATTAAATCATCTCTTGGTATAATCCTTATCACAGTCCAAAGGATCCCAAGCTTTGGCCGTTTATGGAAATTTGAACATTGATAGGTGATACTAAGAATTTATTCTTAATGTTGGGGATTTGAATAATCCTGCGGGAGTGGTGGTGGGTATAGATGGTGGGTGGTGGGTATAGACGAAACAAGATTTGCCATGAGTATTAAGCAATGGGTAACTGGGGGTACATTATATCACTACTGTCAAAGTTTAATCATCTGGGGATCTTGTTAAAATGCAGGTTCTGATTCAGTAGGTCTGGGTTGGGGTCCAAGATTCTGCATTTCTAACAAGCTCCCAGCTGATGCTGATGCAGCTTGTCCTGAGACCATACTTTGAGTAGCAAAACATTATGGCATGCTCTTCTCTATTTTTGAAATTTTCTACACACACAAAAAAATGTTCAAAATAACTTGGAAGCTCTTTGAATGCAGGCTCTTTAAAATGATGAATCAATAAGTAGAGAGTGGGGCCTAGGAATTATCAAGGCGCTACTCATGCTGATGGTTTGCAAATCACATTCTGAGAAACAAATCAGCAATGCAACAGTTCAGCCACAAACACAACCTTTATCCGGTGTCCACATCTTGGTGGTGGTAGTTGCTAAGAAGTACAGCATAGTCAGCTGGGTTTTATCCTAATACCCTTTTCATATGGAGAATCTGCTTCCCCAGAAAGGAGGTATGTGAAGAGTCTTTGTTCTCTGGGATTGAGATGGTGAGTGTGGGAGTCAGCACAGAGCCCTGCCATGCTAGGTGAGTTTGAAAAACAGACTAGGGGTTAAGGGAGTGTGTGTGGGATGAGTTGGTTTTTAGTTTGAAAACCATAATCACACTTCATGGGACCATTGTATACTTCCCCTGCAGGTGGGAGGTAGAGACAGATGAAGTTGTTCTACAGCGGCGGCAAAAACAGATAGATTATGGCAAGCGCACACCTGGTTACCAGTGTTTCCTGCAGCAGGTCCCCAAGTGAGTGCAGTCGTGCGGGGTCACAACAAGCATGTCAGCTAAGTGGCTTTGGTTCAATGTAGGGTGATGGAAAGATATTAGAATATGAATGTTCTCACAAAGTCTCATCATTACTAAAACTAAGTCTCCTGAAATGTAGCCCCCTAAATAAATTTTCAAGACTTTTTTTTTTTTTCAAATGGAACAAATCCTACTTGGCCCATGAGACTTTCAAAAGCTCAATCCATGTTTGCTAATGAAGTTTTTCTTTCCAACCATTTTTACCTCATACCGCCAGCTGACTTCACTAATTACAACATACTTGCCTAATTACATGTAAGTTTCCATGCATACATGCAAACTAAATGTATAAAGAGGTAGTATGTATTTCAAAGGGATGTCAGATACTGTCTTTTATATCTATCTTGACTTCTGAGGGAGTTGGAATATCTAAATTACCCTTGCCAGAAGAATATTAGGAATTTAGGAAGTTTGGTGCTTAATCCCAACTGAAGATTTATTTTTTCTATTGAATTGCAGGCATTGATCCTACCTGACTCTTAAGAAACCCCTAATGAGTCTCCTGATTCACTGTGATAAACTGACCTGTGCCCCTTCCCCCTGACCTGAGTCTGACACATATCTGTCATTGCCAGGGCAAAGCGACAGCCAGGACTTCACCCTCAAACACCAAATAAGAACAGGAGGTACAGCCGTCGCTCGTGGGATGCCCAAATCAGGCAGTGGAGAAGAGCTCTACATTCTTGGGACCCCCCCAGCCAGCCTCTGCAGGGCAGGGAGGCTGAGGGGTGAGTGCATTATTCTTGGTTTCTTGTTTGAGTGGTGGACTGAGCCCCACCTCTCCTTACTTTGCAGGGGTTTAGCTTTTAATGGCTGAAAAGGGAGAGTCTGAATGAGGTGCATGTTCCTCTGACTCTGCTGCATTCCTAGGCAGGGGATGGAGCATCTCTTAGAGCCAATGGGTTCCACCCCTTTGGATGACCTTTTGGATGACTGGTTCCAGGCCCTGGAACCCTCACCGAATCTGGATGGAGACCAGAAGGGAGCCCAGGTAGTCTTCTATCCACCTATCTTCTACCTGTCTTCTAAATCCCACTGGTGCACTGTTAGAGATGGAGTCTGGCCTATGAGGTGACAATTAGCATGGGGTTCAAGGTAGTAGTCCAAGAATGAAAGAAGGAAAATGGGGCAGCAAGAAAAAATAGGACATGAATAAAAAACTCTGAGAACTAAAGGTGGCAAAAGGAGATTTAATTATAGTTAGTAATGGCAGGGAAGTTGGGCTGCACTGGGGGCTATCTTATACTTGATGAAAGGGGTATAATCTTCCTTGGAATTGAGGCCTGAAACCTGACATGGAGGATTTGGGTGTTTGTTTTTTTCAAGTGTCTCATTTTATAAATGTTTTGCACATGAGCCAATGCTAACTTCTTATTCTCAACCATTGAACTTTATTAAAGCATTGTTAATAATAAAAGGAGGATAATAACAAAATTATAAAAGGATAATAAATAATAAAAAAAGGAGGATCATCAAGTGGTGAAGACCAAGGACTTTAAAGCATCAAGGACTGGTCTGTAATATTACCTTTGCCTACCAGATGGGCAGTCACTTAATCTCTCCAACCATTTCATCTGTCAAATAGAGACATTTGCTCATTTCATGATTCTAAGCAAAAATGAGAATACTTTTTTAAAGTATGTAGCACGGTGTCTGGTACATAATAAGTGCTCCACAACAGTAATTACTGGAAACCATGTCTCCTATACTTCATGGCCTTGTTCCCTCTTTTGCCAAGGGGAAATGTGCAGGGCAAGGGAATATGCAGTGCATCTATCTTCCCTCCACCCCTATTTTCTTGATAAATCTCACTTTCTCTTCACTCTTCTTTTTCAGTTTGCAGACTTGGTGGCTCCTGCCTACTCCCTTCCCTGGCTCTGTGAGGAAGATCCCCACCACTGGTGCTACTTTGTAGCTGATCAGTTACATATCTGTCCTAGACTTGAGTGGGGCACCAAATATTTACAGAAAACAGACGTCTTTCAAGGGACTTGTTGCTAGGTTGTAATAGTGTAATAGTTGGAATAGTGAAGATTATTTGCATTACTGCTACTTCCCAATCGATTAAAAAAGAAATCTAAAACTGCTGTACAAAAAGATGGCAACACGAAGGCATTGTTTAAAGCCTCTTTTTCTTTTTGCCTTTCTTTCTAAACCTTTTTTGATAGCTGAGACTCAAATTTACATGAAAGTCAGGAAGCATTTAGCTGTTCCTCAGCCTCTTCCCTACTAACGTCTACATGCAGTCTTTTCGAAAAAAGACTTAAACTTTGGCTGAGGTGGGAGGTGGTGGTAGTGGTGGAGATTTAATAAAAAGGGTGGTATCCTGTTCCTAAAGAGGAAATATACTGACATGAACATCTTTTCTCCAGCTGCCTGTTTCCTCCCTCCCTGTCTTAAGTGGTCCAGCTGTAACCACCATACTCCTCCTTCCCTCCCCCCCAACCCACCCCCGCAAGCAACTGAACCGCCTATGATGTCATAATCACAACCCCATTACCTCATCCTGCTCGGGGGTGGGGGTGCGTAGAGGAAGGAAGAGTAGTGGACAGCCCTGGGCCCTCCGCAGCTTCACAAAGTGTTTTGGGTGAGGGCTAATTACAAAACCAATTTGGAACGGCCGCGCAACCGTTGCAAGTCCTGGGTTTATAAGGTTCGAGGCGATCCGGCAGCTTGAAGAGGGGCTCCTGGGACTCGGAGCAGGCCCTAATCGACTCTTGGACTACATTTCCCAGAAGCCTTCACGCCGCGGACGGGTCCTCTGCTGGCGGAAGGGGGATTCCTTCTCCGAAGCAGCCCTAGAGGGCGGGACAGGAGAGCAGGTAAGAGGAACTTCGGCTAATTCTGTTACGCGGCTCAAATCGAGTAGAGGGCTGTACTTATGCCAGTGTTGGAATGGAGGGTGAGGGGGATGGCTTTGTTTACCTTCGTCCAACACGGCCTCCCCCGCGGGTTTCGAGATGTGCCGCCAACTGGGTCCGTCCACCTTCTGCGGTATTTTGGAGGGGGTGACTCGATGGTGAGGAAATCACCTTCATCCCTAAATCAAAGAACCTGTCTCATTCCCGACAGTACTTTCCAAAATAGACTTTGGGAGAGAAACGGCGCAAGGCTCGAGCCTCCGCGGGCGGTTCAGGAGGATTCCGCGAACCAGAGCGATCTCCCTACTCTCCTTAGGGGCCCTTTGGTTCGCGCCGGCGCCTTTTAAGGGCACCGTGGGGCGAACGGAGCGCTCAGAGCTGCTCCGGCCGCGGCCCTGGGAGCTGGAGGAGCCGCGGTAGGTGGCGAGGGCAGGTGGCGCTGGGCCCTCGGGGCGGGCACCTCGGCCGTCCCTCCCTCCTTCCCCCTTTCCCTTCCCCCAGCCCGGCCGCGAGCGCCGCACGGCCTCTCTGGACGCCTCCGCGGGGAGAGCACGGGACCCGGTGGGGGAGGGGTTGGCGGAGTGCTAAGTCCCAGACCCTCTTCATCCCTAGCGTCCTGAGTTCGCTTCCCGCGGCCAGGTGATGGAAGCTGATATGGGAGGAGGCGAACGACAGCCCCCCTGAGCGAGCCCTTGTGCCCCCCTAGGGGCCAGCGGACGCCCCATGCCCCACCCCGCAGGGACAGGCAGGGCAACCGAGGGAGAGGTTGAAGACTGGAGGGGGGCCTAGCCTTTTGCTTCTTCATCGGGGTGGGGGGAGGGGTGCTCCCCACTTGTCACCCCTATCCCCGCCAGAGCCATATGGAAGAAGGAACAGTCAGATCCTCACTTAAATGTTCATGCACCTCCCTGCCTTCCTCATGTTTTTCTTCAGTCTCCCCCAGAGGTGTGGGCCTGGGACCTGGGGGTGGGGTGGGGGGGAAGGTCCCCATGGGATTTGTGACTCTCTTACCCCTTGGCCTGACTAGATCCTAGGTTCTTCAGTTTTCATCACAACCTCAGCATCCCTGAAACCCGAATGTCAGGGGTTACTGCCATCCAATAAGAGATGGGATGGGGGTCCAGTCTTTATGTTAGGGGGCTGATGGTGGAAGGAAAGCCTGGATTGAGAGTTGGGCCTGGTGGGGTCGTGGGGAGGGCCTAGCGGCCTGCTGCTCTGTGAAGGGCTGAGCCCTGTGCCAGTTGTTAAGCTGAGAAGTTTTAACTTGTTTAGTGAAGGTTCAGGGCTGTCTTTGCCCCTCAGATAAACAAAATGGAAGGGGAAGGAAGGCGGCAAGAGAGGGTTTCTTACACTTTTTTCTATGCCTGCCTGAGAAAGAGGAGGCCCCTCGCGGAGCTGGTTTGCCTTCTTTTGTGTCCTGGTTTGATTCCTTATGGCTTCCGTTCTGTTCCCCCTCTCAGGCTGGCCTGTTTTAGGAAACTCAGGCTGAGAGTATCAGTTGCGTGGTGGTAGTTGCATTGTTCCAATTACCGCCGTGTGTGGCCACATCCCAACAATTAAAATGCAGAAAAACACAAAATCACTCTCTTCACTTGATCCCAGAGAGGGCTGGGAGTTTGCTGTTTGGCCAAATGCCTCATGAAAAGCTTGAAAGAGTTTGCTTCACTCCCTGCTCTTCATGGCTGGTCAGTCTGAGGCCTGTGATCTGTGGGGTAAAAGCCTTCAGTTAGGTTCCCTCTCTAGTTGATCTTTTGGGGGCAGAGTTAAGAAACCAAGAGCAGAAAAGAAGCTTTAGCTTTTCCCCCAAGAACATAGAAGCTGCTGAAGGGAGCTCTCGGGAAGCTGGAACTTCGTTCAGGGTGGTGATAATTATGCGTGAAAATGATAGTTATTTGTAACGATGATTGACTTCTCCCAGACCTTTCTTCCAAAAAAACTCCACATACACCCACATGTATTTCTTTGCTTTTCCTTACCTACCTCTCTCTGAGGTGGGGATGGGGTCAAGATGACTCCCTCTTTTTTTTGCAAAAGTAGAAAGTGATCTGCCTCCAAGGTCACAGAAGAGCCGTTTTGGGCTTCCCTAGGTGTGCAGATGAGGAAAGGTGGCGTCCAGCCAAATAGATAAACCCAATTGCCTTCTTCAGCTTAATATCATCACTTGTGGCATTCTTAGCCTGTGTAGAGCAACAAACAGGAGGGTTTGAGAAACAGCAGTCTTTGTGGAGTCTTGATTTGTACAGGCTAGATTGTATGCTTTTTACATTTTGGTATTTCATGTTATATGGTACCTGTGACAGGTTAAGACATATTTATTGTGCCCATTTTATATACAGGTTAACTAAGGCCAAGAAAAGTCAAGTGACTTCCCAGAACTGTCACAGCAAATTGGAGCAAGATTTAGATTTCTTGAATGTTTGTTTTATCTACTAGAGAATGCTATATACACCCTCTGATGAGCTGTCTGCCTGCTGGTCATTTCTGGGAATAGGCAGAACCATATGGAAATACTAGGTTAACCTCCTCTCCTCCATTGAGCAAGGCCCCTCAGGCAATTGTGTAGGCTGGAAGCCTGTTCTTTGATAGAATTAGTTTGCTTCTACTGAAATTGACCATGAGAAGGAGTCTCAGTTAATTGTATCCATGGTCTTGAGTCAGATCAGGCTAAAAACTTAGTTGAATGAAGTCATACAGTTGTTAACATCTGTAGAGTTGAAATGTAAGTGGAATAATCCTGGTTCCATTTCTGTCTTCTTAGCTTTGTAAGAGAATGTATACAGTATCTGTTAGAAAACAATATAACACGATATACATTCAGGCTAAGGGAGAACATGAAACCTTGTTCACTCTGATTGGTCTAAAGGAAAAAGTCATTCCTACAACCAGTGCTCCACCCTGTTCCCTATTACTATTTGTGTGGTTTAGGAAAAATGTATCTCTCTGTTTCTGATTAGAGGATAAAAGAAAATATTGGGGTAATCAGGATGGAAGTAACCATTTGGGTGTTGTCTCTCACTTGAGCTGTTTTTTAAGCGGTACCGGTAGTCTGGGTAGACAGAACAGAGCATGAACCAGGTTAGGAGTGGCAAATAGGTTTCAACTTGCTTGCTAACTCCAGTTAATTTTACTGGTTAACTGGAGTGCCACGTTCAGAATGTTTCTGAGGCTGTGTTTAGGCTTAGCAGGAAAGAGCTGTGATCAATTAATGATGTCTGCCAGAGGCCTGGCATAGGGATGCTGTGGTATGTGTGCCATGCATTTTCCACCTTTGGGCCAGGTACATCTCTAATATCACTTGGGGCTGGTCCCTCTGTAATTGGCAGACTCAGCAGGCATGACTGGAGAGGGGAGTCCCAATGGTGCTAGAATGGTGCTGCAGTGGCAGAAGACGGCTCACGAGTGAGGTCTGGAAGAACAACAGGGAAGACATCCATCATTTGCTCCAAAGTGTGCAAGTCATATCCTGGGGAGAATCATGATAACCCTGATCACTGAGCAGCTACAGAAGCAGACTCTGGATGAGCTGAAATGCACACGCTTCAGCATCAGTCTGGTAAAAGACCAGTCTTCCTGCTTCTCTACCATCCCCTCCCCCTTTTTTCTGAGGCTGTTTGTTGCTACTACTTTACCCATGTCCTGTGCCGTATGAGTCATGTTACTTGTACTGGAAGAGCCTACTAAAGGCTCAAAACCCAGCCCAAAAGGAAGGGGGCAGGTATTTTTCCACTGATAGAGAAGGGACACCAAAACTTGGGTGGAGAAGGGTATGAGATGTTGGAAGATGTGGATTATTTTACTCACTAACTTTGGGAAGACAACAAGAAGAGAACATTTAGGAGTCCCTAACATCTCTATAGCCCATGAATTACAGGGGTAAGCTGAAAAGGGCTTCCTGGAAATATGTGTCCTGAGCCTGAATCATGATGGATATCCTCTCTCTCTCTTAGCCTCTGCCTGATCATGCAGACATCTCCAACTGTGGGAACCCTTTCCAACTTGTGTCTGGTAAGGCTTTGTATGTGTGTCTGTGTGTATCTACACCTTTCTTTCATTGGTTTCCAGTGACCAGGGCTAGCTAGTCTATCTCCACAACTTTCTTGCCAGGGTCACCTGCTGAGATTCACACTTATCTCCATTTTCCTGCACCTGCATGGAGGTTATTTGTTTAGTTTGCTCTTATTCTAGCCTTGACAGGACTTTTATAATCTGATTTTTTTTTTAAATAGGTAATACATTCATGTGGTTCAAAAAATTTAAAGGGGCACTTGTGTGGCTCAGTCGGTTAAGTGTTCCACTCTTGATTTCAGCTCAGGTCATGATCTCAGGGTCGTGCCCCTCATTGGAGCTCGCTTAAGATCCTCTCTCTCCTACTCCCTCTGCCCTTCTCCCACACACACTAAAAAAAAAATTTTTTTTAATCTTTATTTATTTTTGAGAGAGACAGAGTGTGAGCTGGGGAGGAACAGAGAGAGAGGGAGACACAGAATCCGAAGCAGGCTCCAGGCTCTGAGCTGTCAGCACAAAGCCCAACGCGGGGCTCGAACTCATGAACCACGAGGTCATGACCTGAGCCGAAGTCGGACACTCAACCAACTGAGCCATCCGGGCACCCCTCAAAAAAAATTTTTGTGAATAACAAATATATTGAAAAAAGTCTCCCTTCTCCATCTAGCTCCCACCACCTCCCCAAAAGCAGCTCGTATTATTACTTTGTCTATCCAACTAGAGTTTCTTTATACAAATAGAAGCAAATATAAATGTGTACTTTTTATTCCTGCAAAAGGTTGCATACTATATATACTATTTGGCACTTTTTATTTTTTTAGTTAACTACACTCTAGCTAGATCTTTTGGTATCAGTGTGTTAATTGGAGCATTTCTTTGTGGGTGGCTAGACAACAAAGGAACATGAATAGTCTTAGGGTTTCCCAAGCCTGGGTTCCATCATCAAAGGCCTTCCCCACTCTGTTTGCCCTCTCTAGGAATAAAAATGATCTCTTACCTGCTCGATTGCCTCTTAATCCTTGGCAGCCCTAACTCTTGTCTGGGTGCTGGTGACATGTAGGAAGGAGAAAGATTAAAGAAGAGCATGGGCCTGCTTTTTACAACCTGGGGCTGGTAGGTATGGAAGCAGAGTAAGGCTAGGTGGAGTGAAGTATGAGCAGGGCACACATGCTTTTTTTTCTCTTGACTGTTTGTGCCTTTGAGAGGGAGTGATACGCAGTATTTGAGACTATTTTTAATTTTAGGTGGTTCCTCATAATGGAGGCAGTATAGTCTAGTGGTAAGAGACCTAGCCTTAGCATCACACAGACCTGGATTTGAATCCTCCTTTGATCATTTCATTCCTACATGACCTAGGACAGGTTACTGGACTTCTCTCATCTGTGAAATGGGGATAATAGTACCTACCTCCTGAGGTTTGGGGAAACCTCACATAAAGTGCTCATTATATTTTGTGGCATATAGTAAGCTCTTAAAAATATATTAGCTTTCATTAATACTATTTTTATTATGAATGCTTTCCAGAAGGTGCTTCCTGGAGGGGCCTGCCCCACTGTTCCTGTGCTGAGTTCCAGGACAGCCTCAACCTCAGCTACCACCCCTCGGGCTTGAGCCTGCACCTCAGACCACCTAGCCCGGGAAGTTCCCCACAGGAGCAGCCCCTCTCCCAAGTCCTAAGCCCTGAGCCCCCAGATCCAGAGAAGCTTCCTGTGCCCCCTGCCCCTCCATCCAAGAGGCACTGCCGCTCACTCTCAGTGCCCGTGGACCTGTCTCGCTGGCAGCCGGTGTGGCGGCCCGCCCCCTCCAAGCTGTGGACTCCCATCAAGCACCGGGGCAGTGGTGGAGGGGGTGGGCCGCAGGTGCCTCACCAGAGCCCCCCAAAGCGGGTCTCCAGCCTCAGGTTCCTCCAAGCTCCCAGTGCCTCTTCTCAATGTGCCCCGGCCCACAGACCCTACAGTCCCCCTTTCTTCAGCCTGGCTCTGGCCCAAGATTCCTCTCGACCCTGTGCCACTTCCCCCCAGAGTGTCTCCTGGGAGAGTGATGCTGAGTCCCTGTCACCTTGCCCACCCCAGCGTCGCTTCTCCTTGTCACCTAGCCTGGGCCCGCAGGCAAGCCGCTTCTTGCCCTCTGCCCGGAGCTCCCCTGCATCCTCCCCAGAGCTGCCCTGGCGACCTCGAGGCCTCCGCAATCTTCCCCGAAGCCGCTCACAACCCTGTGATCTGGATGCTCGCAAAGCTGGAGTCAAACGGCGCCATGAGGAGGACCCCCGGCGGCTGCGGCCTTCTTTAGACTTTGACAAGATGAATCAGGTGGGACCAGCAGGACTAGGGAAACTTGGTTGGGAGGAGGGAGACTCTGTTCCATTTTTACTTCGAAGTGTCCCCTAGTTCCATGCACTCCTGACAGGTTCTTTTCTGTCTGAGCTTCTGCTAGTGTGATTCACCATCCTAGTTGTCCGGGACTGTACCTACTTTAGGACTCAGTGTCCCATGTCGTGTGTAACTCCTTGGGCCTGGAGGTTCTAGAGAAATTGAGGGCAGACCCATGGTAAATCTTCCAATAGGGATTCCTGATTGTTCTGCTAAAGGTGCTTTCCCTCCTCTTCTGAGGATGCATAAGCCTCAAAAGTCACATCATCAGTGCCCTACCCTTTCTTGACCTCTAGACTGATTTTGCCACTCTCCGTCAGTGCTTCCGCTGGGTGTGTGAGGGCTTCAGCAAAACGGGTTGCTGCCTTATTCATCTGTTCAGCAAATGAATTTTGACTTCCCGGTGTGAGTGCAGCTATTATATGCACTTGTCCACTTTTTTCACACTCTTCCTACTAGTCCATTGGGTCACAAACCCCTTTGAGAATTTACTTATTCAGAGTCATTCCTCCAACCAGTCAGCAAATGTTACTGAATACCTGCTATGTACTGGGCTGTGACTAGGCACTTGCAATATTGTTGTGAGACACCCAGATAAGATTCTTGCCCACATGAAGCTTGTAAGTGAGCTCTTAATCTTGAACCCAACAGAAACTATGGGCTCTTTGCTTAAAGAACTGTGCCTGCATACTAAATTTTCTAAATGTTACCAGGGAGTTCACCCACGTCATGCCTAGGACTCATACCTGTAGGGGTATGGGATACTTTGAGGGATACTTTGAAATATAGCTTGGACCAGGGTTCTGTGGGAGTTGATATCTTTCTGCATTCTTAACTTTGTTGTTTGTTTGACAGAAACCATACTCAGGAGGTCTCTGTCTCCAAGAAACAGCCCGGGAAGGCAGCAGCATCTCTCCACCGTGGTTCATGGCCTGTAGCCCCCCACCCCTCTCTGCTTCCTGCAGCCCCATTGGGGGTTCCTCCCAGGTGCTCAGTGAAAGCGAAGAGGAGGAGGAGGGGGCCGTGCGGTGGGGGCGGCAGGCACTGAGAAAGCGGACACTGTGCCAGCAGGACTTTGGGGACCTGGACTTGAATCTAATTGAGGAGAACTAAAACTGAGAGGCTACTTCCTGGGGCCACACAGACTGATTCTCTATGGCTACTAACAAGTGTCAAGGCCCCAAGGCCAGGGGCCGAGCCTGGGAATGGGGGTGAGTGGAGGGCTCCGACTCAGGGCAGCCGGAAATCTTCTCGCTCCAGGAAGCTCGACCATGCCAACAGACTGGCCGGGACAAGATAAACGGAGCTGGTGGCGGGAGGGACAGCCCCAGAGCAGACCCTTCCCATGGCGGCCCTGAGTGTGAGTATCCCTGCCACCGAAAAAGCAATGGGCAGGGAAGGAAGGGGTCTGCTGACCCCAGCTCGGGGAATTTCACTAGCCCCTTTGCTTCAAAGGGCACTTGTGTCTTAGAATTTGGCCAGGGTGGGGGGTTCATTCAGCCTCCTTGGAGAAATTGTGTGAGAGTGTGCGCGTGCGTGGGAGTGTACTTGGGGAAAGGTGTGTTTGCGTAGCCTTAGGGAAGGAAGGCAGTTGCTCCATAACAGCAGAGCATCATGATACCCCCAGGATCTTGAGTTTGCACGGGATAGCAGGCTTATTCAAGGAGTCAAGAGGAGGGCACCAAGTTTTTCTTTTTTCTAAGTAGCTTGGTTTCAGAGCTGATAATCCATAAGCACTGTTGGCTCTGCAAAGGACTCTCTTTTGGGGGATGGCAGGGTCTTTTAAGTGCTGTGACCTTGGCTAATGGTCTTTGTCTTAGACCCGTCCCCTTCCCTAGTTAGGTCTAATATTAGGGCTGGAGAGGGCTCTCTATGTTGATTCTGAGCTGGCCTTTTTTTCTTATCAGATTGCCTAGGCTATGTACAACCTGCCTCTTTCTCTAAGTAGATGTAAGCACCTGTGGACAACTGAGGCATGGTTGGATGGCTCCATTTTTCTCTTTCCCTCTCTACTGATGGGATTTTTTCCCCTCACATTCTGAGCTTCGAGGGTCAAGAACAAGGAGGAAAGGCCCTGTGTTGGCCCTCATCATCTAAGGCCAACCTGCAGCAGAAGTGGCATTCAGTCCCCAGTAAGCATGGGTAAGCTCGTTCCAGCACTATCTTTTGGAAACAGACTATAGGGAAACCTGTTGTCATTAGATCCAGGTCTAACCTCTTTTCAGACCTGCTTGACAAAGAGGAAGGGGATGTCAGCATTTACTAGTTTGCTTGTCTTCCATTCCTGCCTAGAAATGTTTATTTGCCTCTAATTGGACCTGAGAGACCTCAGGGAGGTTGGGGCTCACTAAGGGGTTGGCTGAGGTTGTGTAAAGCAAAGGCTGTGAGAAGCAGCTGGGAATTTGTTGTTGTTGTTGGATTGAATTTCCTTTTTTTGTTTCTCGCCCATAACTTAAACCAGGGCAGCAGGTCCCAGTGGCTGCAGGGATGGGTTTAACGACTGTAGGACCCTTGGTAGGGCTGGCACCAGTGAAGATATACTGAAGCAGCCGCCAAATAGCTTGTTAGGCTTTGTCCGGCGGCTTTGGTTAGACCCTGCACGACTGAATTGGACCTGCCCTTCTTGTTTATTGGAGGAAGGGCATTCTCTTGGATTTCCAGGGTGTCTTAGGACCCAGTTCCTCATGGTAAGGGGAGAAGACCAAAGTCCACATGGTTTCTTCCTCATGGGATTGAACCTGTCATTTTCTTGGTTTCCCACATGTCACATAGGAACATCACTGACGCTGCAGCCCTCTCACCTCCACTCCAGGGGAGGTGGCCATTTCTTCTTGAGGCTCTGGCCCTCAAAGGTTCTACCCTTCCAGGGCTCTTCCCCTTCTCCTGCTAGTTACCATGTATTACCAGTGAGCTACCAAGTCTGTAGGGGCCTGAGAAAGGCTCTCTGGAGAATCCAGGGAAACTGTGAGCCCAGTAGTTGCCCATCCTTGGTTTCATCCCTCCCTTGGCTCTTCTTCTTTAGGCCATAATTTCCCTGGTGCCAGCTTCTTTTCCTCCTGGGGCATCCTTATGCCTGGGCTCTCTGCTGCATATTGGCTATGCCAGCTTCCAATAGGCCACTAGCAAGACCAGTGGTGTCTCTGTAAGCCCTAAGCTCAAGAAGTGAGGGCAGTGATTCTGCCTCTATCCTGGCTTCCCCAAAGCCCCAGGGTGCCATCCTTAGGGGAGAAGGTCTACAGATAATCATATTTGAATTCTATTACATTAAGATCTGGAAAGTTAAATTAGTTGAAACTGTCATCTTGCTTCCCAATCCAAGCACCCATGACCCTGGGACAAGCCTTTTCAAGAAGTGGTTCATTTTGCTTTACACAGTAGATCTGTTCCAAAAGTTCTGTATAAGCCAAATGCTATTTTGCAATGCATTTGGACTGCCGACCATTAAAAAGCAGCCTGTGTGATTGCTTCTTTTGTAAAGCAAGCAACCTCCCTCTACTTTAGCTGTTTTGACTATTTGGATTTTCACATATTGGGCTTACCCAGAGTGGAGCACACCTATACAGGGCTGTGGTTGACGCTGGGTAGACATCTGCATCTGTGTTGTGTGTGTGGTGTGGCTGACCAGTAGGTGAGTATTCCTGCGTGTGTGAGTGAAGCCACTCCCAGGCTGGTGCTCTCCTCCTGTGCCCGGTGACTGCCCAGTGGCAGCTCCAGCTGCCCTTCACTCCCACCTGCTGCCAAAGTCCCTGTGCTAATGGGATTACAAATACAAAAAGTGGAAAAAAATTTTTTCGTAAACTTTGTTTTATATTAAAAAAATCCATAAGTCTGTGTGTGTTAAACATGAGGTCCTGCCTCTGTGGCTGTGTTTGAAAAAATAAAGTTTTATTAGAATAATTCATTTTCCCAAGCAATCTTGTGTACTACAGTGTCTTCTTCCCTTCTCCACAAAGAAAAGCAAGGAGGAAGCAGGGAGAAGGCCATCTAACTCTAACAGTCCCTTGCTCTAAAACATGGCTGGGCCTTCGCCCCTCGAGGGCAGTATCTGGTCCTAGGCCTTTTGCAGCCACAGCATTAATATCCTGTGGCCCAGCTTGTGATAAGGCCTTGGTTATTTTTGGCAGTCTGATTGGTCTTTGTTTCCCTGATAGTGGTAACTATCTCCTCTACCCTGTGGTCAGTCTTCCAATAAGTTGAAGTCAAGTACTAATACATTCTAGCTCCCTGAGAAATGCTTGATAGTCCAGTCAGGAACTTGTCTAGACTGATTTGTAGTCTTTAGGAAGTGGGAAGAAAGCAGTTTGAGAGACTTGACCAGGAATCTTTTTCTTTTTTAAGAGTTTTTACATCTTATGCCCTGGAGAGATGGAGGTTTTAGTCTTGAGAATTCAGATTCCAAAGACCTAGGCAATTACTCCATTCTAAAAATAATGCTTTTGGAAAATTATCCTAACAGCAGAGCTTCTCTTTTGCCCCAGAAGTTGGTATTTTCCTTAATGATTTAGTTTGGGATGTTCATGTGCTCAGGGAAGGTGTGTGGCTCACTCTCTTTAGACATTTCTATTCCACCCTTTTCCCTGTATTAGCATTCTTGCAGTTTGGGTAAAATGTAGTTGCTTAGAGATCCAGGCAGGAGCCTCTGTCCCTAAGGAGTAGCCTTTCTTTACCAGTTGTGGTGCTGACTTGCCAGGCAGCAAGAAGAGTCAAGTTGCTTAGCCTCCGTCCCAGTTTCCTGCTTCAGATTTGTGGCACTCATCATTGAATACCAATGAAGTGTGCAAGAGGACAGGATTGGCTTGATAACCTGGAGCAGGAACCTTTGAGGGGATGAAAATACACTCCATAAATAGTGAGGGTTGTCACCTGCCCCAGAAACCAAGAAGAGGCTTTGAGGAGGGTGGGGCTTTGGCATGTGGTTAAAGAAGTCTCAGTATTATAAGTTTTTTCCTTACTTAACACTGCTGCTGTTTCATTTCACCTACCGTTTGAGCAAGGGTCAAGTTTGAGCATCTCGACTTTTTTTTCTTTCCTGTTCATTTGTTGTTATTGTTGTTGTTGTTAGATTTTTCTGTTTATTTTCTGTGAAGCGAAGTGTGATTTCATTTTCTCTTCCTGAAGTCCTATTAGTATAAGGAAGAACTCCATGAGAACACAAGGGGTCTGTTCAGTGTTGTGTCCCCGGCATGTTGAAAAGTTAATAGCACATGAAAAGTGCCTACTATGTTTGTTGAATGAATTTCTCATCTTTGCCTTCCCATCCCTGAGCTTAGGCATATTTCTGTCTCCGGTGCTGTGAGAATCCAGCTTTAGACACTGGGGCTGTAATTAGAGCTCCTTATGGGAGAAAGTCTCAACAGTGAATTTTGGTAGGAATCCTGCAAAGCAGGTAGGTCTTAGGGATTCACCCTGGTTCTATTACCAACTACAATTTGTGGGCCATGTGCTTTAAGAGGTGTCTTTTGGCCCAGGAAAGCATTCTGATTCAGGACTCAGGTTGGCTTATGGGAGGTGGAGGTTCTAAGGAATAGGAAGAGAAAAAGTCCAAGGAAATGTTTCCTTGGCGTTCCACAAGGTTAGTTCTAGAATGACTTCCTCTAGTGGTTTTGTACTTTTAGAAAAGTCAGTAGTTGCTCCCCGATCCCCAGTGCAGACCCCAACCTTTGCAAGGAAAGTATGTCTAGGGTAAAGAAAAGATATAGTCAGGAGATAACTGGGTAAGCACTTAAGTCTTAGAACCAGCTACTGCTCTTTCTGTCTGTAGAGCAGATCATTGAAAGAAATGGCCGCTTTGAGGGTAACAATCCATGATTTCTGGTTTGTATCTACTTCCATATGTACTCAGTCTGCATCTATAAAGCTATAGAACCCGTGCTAGTCTCTGATATTACCAATGTTAATGGATTTTTTTAATGTTTATTTTTGAGTGTGTGTATTTGAGAGTGTGTGCAAGCGGGGGAGGGGCAGAGAAAGAGAGGAAGACAGAATCCGAAGCAGGCTCCAGGCTTCAAGCTGTCAGTCAGAGCCTGATGCAGGGCTCAAACTCACCAGCTGTGAGATCATGACCTGAGCCAAAGTCGAATGCTTAACAGGCTGAGCCACCCAGGTACCCCACCAATGTTCATGTTTTAATGATTGAGGTTTCCCAGTGCCTGGTGTGAATGACAATCTAGGCAAAAAATTCGGTATCTCCCCTTCTCTACAATCCCTTTTCTAACAGGAACTATCAATCTCCCACACCTGTATTAAATGAATTGAGATAGGAGTGGTTGGGGTTTTTTTTTTTTTTTTTTTTGGCCCCCAACGCCACTACTTCCATGGTAAGATGAAGTGCTGTTGAGCCAAAGAGAATCTCTTTATTGCTGATCTCTTTCCAATTCCCCTAAAAGTTGAATTGAGAAACACCTGTACTGAATAACATTGGCAGACTTGGAAAGGGAAGAAGTTCCATTGGTTTAAGTAAAAATACCAAGATGTTGGAAATACATTGGCCTTCACCCAGTGTAAAGAGTGGTAGTACAACATCCAGTGGATGTAGCACATTGGTCAATGGAAAGGAACCTATGAAGTACTAGTAGTATAGAATAGGATGGTACCATGTTATGGGCCAGTGAGAAGACAATGTGTCCCAGGGACCAGTGGGGAGAGTTTTCTAAAAGATAATGACAGGACTGATAGGGCATATTTTCAGGATAGGAAATGAATAGTTATTGCGGTGCTAACTGCTGAGCTCAAAACGCTACCTCTAGGTACCTTGCCCCTCAAGCCCCCTACCCCAGTAAAAGTCTTGGGTGTCCGAGGCGGGTAAGCTACAGCCTTCTCACATATGGGACCCCCCAGAAGGAAGGTTGGGACCAGGATGGTACCAAGGAAGACTGAAGGGCCCGCCCACTTCCCTACCCCCGCCTAAACTGCAATTCCCCTCCCTGCCGCAGGGGGCACTGCAGGCCCGGGGGAGGTTGGGGCGGAGCGCTGCGAGGGGCCCGGAGCTGCCGTCCCGCTCCAGAGCGCGGGGGGCGCTGTGCGGGGCCCGGGCTGCGGCTCCGCTCCCGGCCACGGGGGGCGCTGCGCGGCGCCGGTGGTTGGTGGTGGCTGTTGGGGGGGGGGGGTGGGGGGAGCCGCGGCCGCGGGTGGTGCGGAGGGAGGCCTTGCGGGCGGATCGGGCGCTCAGCGGCAGAGGTGGTGGGAGGCGGCGGGTGGGAGCGCGGGTCTGGCCGGCCCTGGCGATGGCGGACGCGGCGGCCTCCCCGGTGGGCAAGCGGCTGCTGCTTCTGTTCGCGGATACCGCGGCCTCGTCCTCGGCCTCGGTCCCCGCGGCGGCGGCGGCGGCGGGTGGAGATCCGGGGCCTGCGCTGCGCACTCGGGCCTGGCGGGCCGGCACAGTGCGGGCTATGAGCGGGGCGGTGCCCCAGGACCTAGCGGTGAGTGGCGGCCGAGGCAGGCACTTGAGGCCGGGGCTGCGGGGCCTGCGGGCGGCCTCCCCGGGGGCCTTTGTGAGGGGGCGGTGGGGTGGGGGTGACCCAGTTCCTCGCCCCCAGATCTCCTCAGCGCCCCCCACCGGCTCCTCGGCACCCCGAGCTCTGGCCGGCATGGCTTCCGCGTCGGGGTGCGCGCCCCGGTTTCCCCCGGGGGGCAGCCAGGGCGCCAAGAGCTGCTGCCTCCACCCGACAGGCCCCGCCTCCTCAGCGACCCCTTTCTCAGCGTCCCCCCCACACCCCCAAAACACGCCTTGCGAGCAGGCTCCCGAACCCTGGGCTCCTGGGCCCCTCAGAGTTCGGCTGGTGCTGTCGCTGCTCCCTGAAAGACGCGGACCTGTAGTTCGCAGCCTCCCTGGAAATCTGCACCCTGTTCCCTTCCTCCCGGGAGCCCCGAGTGGGGCGGGAATGTGGGCAATTGTGGGAGGCACAGAGGCTGCAGTTGGAGCTGCTCGGGGCTTTTTTATCAGGCAGTTACTTCCTCCTTGTCTGAGCCGGGCTTGGCCTGGCGGTCTCCAGAAAGGCCAGCTCTCAGGACTCTTCAGGCTCCCTTTCTCTTTGAGCTTCTGGGTGACAGGAGCTGCGGTTGTGGCTGTTTTTGATAAGTTTGAGATCTGTCTTAGGAGCGGAATGGGGCTGCTAGGTGGTGCTTTTTTGCTCCCAGCTCGGCTACTCCCTCAACCCTGGGAGAGGTTTTGTTTTGAAACTTTGTGTTGGAGCTTGGGCGTTTTTGAATACTTGGCCTTGGTGTATTTCGTGATTGAAGTTATTCAGTAAAATAGAACTTAACTAGCATTTGGGACCTTGTGTTATTTTTGTTAATGTGGCGGCACAATATTGTCTTTGAGCTTTGGCAAGCCTCTTTAGTTCCTCATTCTGATAGCAGCCCTAGCTTCTCTGTTAAGACTATGAAAATAGGGAGATTCTTTTGGAATGTAATAGACAGAAGGTAAATTTTCGTGATGAACTTGCTTCTGCAGATATTTTATTTGCTGTAAGTGGGAATGATTTCCTGAGATTTGATGTTAATATTGTAGGCTTCTGATACTCATTTTTCTACCTATTGATTAGTGGTGTTAGGCTTTTTTTTTTCTTTTTTTTTTTCTTTTCCTCTGATATGCAGGCTTTATGGGTTGTTTAGCTTGCGGCTGGCTTAGCCTTTCCTTCTGCTACTTGAGTTCACATTCTTTGATCTTTCTCCATGCTAAATAAGAAAAGGCTGTTTGGGCATTTATGTGGCTTCAGTGGGGCGAATTTATAAAAAGCTACCAGGAATATAAAGGGATGAGGGTGATGCTTAAGGAGGGGATTTGGTTGTAAAATACTCTGTGCTTTCTTTAAAAGATTGCTTTCTAGGTTGGGATGGGGGAGAGGTGTCTATCTCAGATCCAAAAATTTACTCCCATAAATGAAAAACATAATTAGGATCCACTATTATATGCATACTTCGACCTAAGGCCTAGTCTGCCCTAGCTTTTCAGTTAGAATTTTATATTCTAGTTGTTTCCTCCATCAGATGAATTGCTAATGAGCTCTGCACCTGAAATGGCTACCCATTCACTTTGTTGTTTGCTGAGCTCCCTAAGGACAGAGGTTTTTGAAGCTCACTGAAATGCTGGACACCTACTAAGCTAAATACTGAATAATTTTACCACTGGGCTCATGAAGTGGTTTCCCAAACCAAGTAAAAAGTTGCAGTGATTCTTGGAAATTAAAGTTAAGGGTACATTAGAAGTGTGTTGGGGTCTCATGGAGCTGTGTGCATACAGAAGCAAAGGCAGATTTAGTTTTGAGAATAAACTTAAGCTTGTATGTATATTAAGGGACATAGGTGAGAAAACTACCACAACAAAACTCACAGCCTTTAGAATTTTTCACCAGTTTGCGAAATTGCTCAAGAATTACAGTAGCTATGTTGAGGTTCTGTTAATGACAATGACTAGCCTAGGATGAGAACTGGACATTTGTTTTTCTTTTTCATTAAAGAGATTTCCTTTGGACCCTAGACATGTGGGCCTTTCCAATTTGCACCACACACCGTAGTAAACACAACCGTCTTCCAATCAAAAGTGTTCTTCCTGTACTCACGGGTGGAGTTTTCAAGCAGCTGGCCTGTGATTGGGCAGATTTTCATTCAGTTAGTTTAAGATGTTTTCAGGCATGCTTGGTTTTGAGCATTGCATAGCAGGGCGCCCCCTGTTAAGGATGAGTAATTGAGGGTTGGATGAATGAGTTTTTGAAGTGATTGAAAACACTTTTCAGTTTTAGGCTCCATTAATGGTCTCTTTCTAAATATTATTTGATCCTGAAAACTTTAAAAATGTAGTCCTGCCCCTTTTAATGAACCCTTTTCTGGAAAACAATACCAAAGCCATGTACTTCCTTAAGATGAAATATGAAAATAGAAAAGTCAGGATCCTGTTGATTGGGAGTTTGGTTGGTAAAGGTTTGCTAGAGGGCATTTTCATCTTCAAAGCTATGCTGACAAATAACTACTGAGAATTTTAGATGTAATAGGACAACAGCTTTTTACCACAACCCCCCCCCCCCATGGAGTAGTAGCTTTATTTGTATTTCAAAATAGGCCTGTCCTGTTATGTTGAAAAAAAAAAAATGTGTTGCTGCAAGATTAGTTTAATGGGTTTCTATGCATTTATTTCTGATTCTTCTAACTGTCCTCTTTGTGTTCCCAATCATTACTGGTCCGGATAAGTTGCAGAGACCTTGGGACCTTCATATATGTAGGTGTGGTAGTTAAACACACAGACCAAAAAAAAAAAAAAACATGGGTTTTCCTTTTTTTATTAAAAGGCAAAACTTCTATTTTGCGTAATGTCTAATAACCAAAAGAATACACAAGAAAAGCCAACAGTATCTTTCACAGGCTTCCACTTTGCAAAAAAAAGGCTTTGCTTGTCTTTTTTAATTTTTTTAAGTAAAAAAGCCCAGCTTGGGGCTTGAACTCACAACCCTGAGACCAAGCAAGGGTCACATGCTCTGTTGACTGAGCCAGCCAGGCACCCCATTATCTTTCTTAATACTGGTACAAAAAATATAAAAACATTCATCTGTATACAAAAGGTTGCTTTTATTAGTGAATAGTATCATACTGCAGCCTTCCCCTCCCCCCCTTTTTTGTAAGGACTTTTTTTTTTTTTTTTTAAGATTTTGTTTTTAAGTCATCTCTTTACCCAGTATGGGACTCAAACTTAGAACCCCAGGATCAAGAGTTGCATGCTCTATGGACTGAGCCAGCCAGGCACCCCTCCCCTTTTTTCCATTTACCATTATACCATGGACATCAATACCTATAAATCTTACTCATCCTTTTAGATAACTACATGATATTTCATAGAACGGATGTACCATCATTTGTTTAATCATTCCTCCTTATCCTGGATGTTCCAGTTAGTTATATTTTTGGCACTACAAATAATGCTGTGCTTAATAAACTTGTACACATATCTTGTGTAATCATGGTTTTGTTTCTTTAGTTTAGACACCTAGGAGTGGGTTAGGAATTCTAGGAAGTACATGAATCTTCGGTTGTATTAGATAATACCAGGTAGTTTTCCAGTAAGATGATAGCATTTCTCATGCCCACCAGCAGTGCATACATGCAATGCTGGTTTCCACCTTTCCCATCACTCGTGTCATCAGTCTGTCTTTTTTGGCAATCTGATGGGTGAAAAATAATACCTAGCAGTTTCATGACTACTGGTCTTTTTCTATCTTTATTGGCCTTTTATATTTTTAATGAGTTATATACCTATCTTTTGTCCATTTAAAAAAAAATAGGAGTCTTTTCACTCTGTACAAGTCCTGTGCATTTTAAGGATATTAACCCCTTTATCCCTCAGGTGTGTTACAATTATTTTCTCTCGTTTGTCTTTGAACTTTATGAGTTGTTTTGCCATACAGAAAAACAAGATGTTTACATCATTAAATTTCTTACACTTTTCTTAATGGTTTCTTTACTTGCTTGGGGATAGCTCCTTGCCCTTGAATCTATGTAAATGTTATTTAATGTTTCTGTATTTTTACCTTTAGATCTTTGGTCTGCCTGGAATATTTTTGTAAGTGGCATGTGCGGTGGGGGATCTAACTTGCTTCCTACTGAGTAATCAGTTGTGGTAGCACCAGTTTTATTAAATAAACTATCCTTTTCTTGCTGTTTGTTAGAATTAAATGATTCTTTTAGTAGCCAATGATTTGTTTTGAATGTGTATCTTAGCTATCGCAGCTATCCAGAATTTGCAAGAGGAGTAGAAGCATATCTGCTTTATTGTTTTTATCCCTTAATCTTTCATCTTTATCTGGCAGAAAGGCGGACTCTAAAGTACTCCTTTCCTTTGATTCCAGATAATGTAATAATTGTAGCAGTGTCCAGGCTAGTACCATGTTTCTTCTATCTGGGAGTCTTCCAAGAGGAATGAAAACTTACCTGTATCTGCCTTATTTTTTTACGTCCTCCAACCTTCCTTGTCTCAGGTTAGGTGGACTTTAAAATACCTCTCTACTTTGTTCCTAGATAATGATTATAATCAGGTCTAGGACAGTACTCTGTTTCCAGGGCACAATCTCCACCTATGTTCACACAAACGTAGAACTCAGCCCTAATTGAAATGGGAGTTAATGATTATCCTTAAGTGTCCTTTACTTATAATTCCAGGAGTTTAATAAAAATCTGCCTGGTACATGATACACTGTTTATTAAAATAAATAGAATATGTTTTGTGGATCAGTGTACTGTTTACAGAACTGTAAATAAAAGTGAGATTATACAAAAGAATATGTAGTGTTTAAGTGTGAGCCCCTCTAATGTTTTTCATCTTAATTCTCTTAGAGCAGGAGGTCTATTTTTGAACATTAAGCCATCCTTGAGTTTTTCAGGCACTCAAGTGCTTCATATAATTCATTTAAAAAAAAAAGTTTGTCTTATTGTGTGTGTATAATTGTTAGTAGTTCTATCTTAATTTGCATTCTGTTGAGTTTAGAGCTGTGCAGTATGTCCACCAGTGATCACATACTCTGGCCATTTTGTCCATCCAGCATCCTCTCCCTTTAGTGCACAAATATTTCCTCTTAATTACCATTTATTTCTAAGAGTTGCTTCACTAATTCCCCACCTGCCAGGGGCTCAGTCCCTCCTTTAGTACTCGCTTGCCTACTTTTTATCTCCGACTTGTTATGGTTGATTCACTTGCCCCACTTCCCTTCTTGTAAATGGTGGGTGAATAACTGTAAATGGTGGGTAAGTTACGTGGCCTTTTCTGTTGTTAGTGATTTTCTCAACAGCTGGAGTTGATTCCTGTAGGGTTTGCTTCCACAAGGCCTGCGGGACTGACACCTGTTGCTGCTTCTCAGTTTTTCCACTGCCTTTGACAGGTTGGTGGTTTTTAAGCCCTCCCGACCCCACTATCCCGACTGCCAAAGTGTCTTTTACCCTTGTTCTGTAGGTGGATAAAACCTACCTGATGTTCAAGTAGTGACTCATATATATGACCTCTCTCAGTTTTGCAAGGGTAAAAACTCCACTTGTGTGTGTGTGTGTGTGTGTGTGTGTGTGTGTGTGTGTTTAGGGGTAATCAGGCTCTGGGGAAGTGATTCTCACTAACCACACTCTCTGGAGACTGATTTGTAAATTCGCATATAAGGTTATTAATTTACAGTAGGAGATACACCTATCCAGAGATCTGCACAGAGCCTCTTCCTGGTCTACTCACGAGACCAAATTATAGATACGAAGGACCCTTGGTGTGCAAAGAATCTTATGAGGGAAATTGGGTGTTGCCAAAAGGATGTTTATAGCAAGCAGCCCTGATTCAGTGATCCTCCACTTTCTTAGTATTTTTTGGCTTTTATTGCTTTGGTTCCCCTTTCCTCTTTGCTTTTAATATTAACCATCAAAATCCTATAAAGAGAAAGTTTGTCCATTCCAGGTTCTACCACCTCTATAAAGCCTTTCTGAATCCCCAACATGTTATTTTTTTTCTTTGCTGTTGTAGCACTTTGTGATATACCTCTTTTGGAATATTAATCACATTTTTCTTCTTATAGATATATAACAAGATATATAGCTTATTTCCTCTACTAAATGTAAGTTCCATCAAGAACAGAATGTGAATTTTTCTGTTAGTATTTTTAAGAGGCCTTTTCTGACTACCATATCTTAAAAAGTAGACTAGGGGCACCTGGGTGGCACAGTCGGTTAAGCATCCGACTCTTGATGTTGGCTTAGGTCATGATCTCATGAATCATGGGTTTGCCCCGTATCAGGCTCTGCACTGATGTTGCAGAGCCTGCTTGGGATTCTGTCTACTTCTCTCTGACCCTCCCCTGCTTGTGCTCTCTCTCTCTCTCAAAATAAACTTAAATTTTTTTTTTTAAGTAGACTATGTAGAAGCCAGTATTAGATTGTTAACTTTCATTTCTGATTTCTTACGGAATTTCTGCTCTGTGGCCTCCTGTTTTAAGGTGTTTATAATTGATCTTTAACTTTTTCCTGTTTATATATATATTTTTTTTATTTTTATTTTTTAACGTTTATTTATTATTGAGAGACAGAGCATGAGCATGAGCATGGGAGGGGCAGAGAGAGGAGGAGCATAGAATCCGAAGCAGGCTCCAGTCTCTGAGCTATCCTCACAGAACCCGACGCAGGGCTTGAACTCACAAATCGCGAGATTATGACCTGAGCCGAAGTTGGACACTTAACCTACTGAGCCACCCAAGCGCCCCTGTTTATATATTTTTATGGATATGGACTCACTACTAATTTTTTTGTCTTGAGATTATTGGAATCTTATTGGAGACCCCAATCCAAGGCCCATTGTCCACCTGACTTGTCACATTAGAAGCTTTAGATGTTTTATTTTTGTGGTTTTGTGGTAATGCATGCCTGTAATACAAAATGAAATTAATTTGATAATAATTTTAAAAGTCATCCCTGTATTCACAACCAATTAGAAACAGCTGTTCATATTTTGATACATATTTTGATACATATTCATCTAATCTCTTTAGAATTGTCAGAAGTTGAATTCGTACTGTATTTTCAGTTTTGTGTTTTGCTGTTTTACTTAATGTAGCACTTTTCCTGTATTACTGAAAACTTTTGTATATGGGTAATTTTAATTTTCTTGGGGCTTTATTTTCCACAGGTAACATGTATTGCTCTCGTAAGTGAAAGGAAAACAATAAAAGCTCTTTAAGAAAAATTTTATAATTTTTATTCTGGATAAATTATTTAACTGTTCCTCTTTCATTGAATATTGAAATTGTTTAAGATTTTAGACTTTATCAATAATGCTGTGTGAGCATTTTTGTGAATAAAGCCTTCCCTCTGTTTAAGGTTATTTCCTAGAATTATTGCTAGGAGTGGTTATTATGAAGACCCAGAGTATGCACATATTTAAGATTCTTGATAATATGTTTTCTTGTTTTTAAATCATACCAATTTATAATCTGACCAGTAGTGTGAGTTTCTTAAGGAGTGCATGTTTTTCAGAAGCCCCAAATCTGCTAGACATTTTATGCTTTCATTTCATTTAATCCTTAGACAATCCTTTGAGGTACTTACTGTCCCTATTTATAGGCAAAGGAAATGAGGCTCAAAGAGGCTAAAGTGTCTTGCCCTGGGCTACACAGCTAAGAAATAAGGAAGTTGAGATGCAAATTCAGTTCTTTATGATGCTAGAGCCCCTAAAAACACTATATATTTGTATGCTTGAGGTTTTTTTTAGGCTATCCTTATGATACTCAAGTACTTAACATTTCATATATTGCAGATGTTAGAAATTGGGGTGGGGGTTGATGAGGTTAATTGTTAGAAAGCTATCTCTTGAGAAAAAAAAGAAAGCTATCTCTTGATCAGATGAACCATATAGAAAAAAATTGTTTTATATTTGAAAACAGCCATCTTCTAGACGTGCATCATTCCCCATCTTGGCTGTCAAGATATCCCACAGTTTTGTAAAATAATTTCTTTAAAAAAATTTTTTTTAAGTTTATTTTTCACAGAGAGAGACAGAGCATGGGTGGGGGAGGGGCAGAGAGAGGGAGACACAGAATCCGAATCAGGCTCCAGGCTCTGTCTGAGCTGTCAGCACAGAGCCTGATGGGGGCTGAAACTCATGGACCGTGAGATCATGACCTTAGGTTGGACGCTCAACCTACTGAGCCACTCAGGCACACCTGTAAAATCATTTTTAATAGACTTTACATTTTGTTTAGAATCATTTAAAAAATAAAATTCAGCTGGTAAATTTTACAGATCTTCTTGGCTTTATTCAACAATGCCTGAATCAACAGCATCCCTTCGAGCTGATAGAAAGGAGCTCCAGAGAGCTGTGCAAAATGAAAGACTTTAATAGGCAGAAGGAGGTGGCACAAGGTGGTTATTCTAGCAAAGAGCTGATTGTTTCAGACAAGGTTACCTTCCTTTGGGGGAGAGCAGGGGTCCATCAGGCAGATTACCTCTCTAGTGCTGACCAGGTAATTCCAGATTTACTGGTTTAAGATTCCCTTCCTAGGAGAAGTTAAGTTGTGGTTTGATGACTTGCGCTTAGCACAAGTGACTCCATTTTGGGCTTGTGCCTTTTTTAATGGTATGTATGTAGGTAGTAAAATTGGAAAACTTAGGGACTTCGGGAGTTGAGTTAATCTTCCATTTCTCTTACTCTCAGCCATCATCATCTGTTATTTTTATCTCTGTAGTTTCTCAAATACACTTTGTTTTCCATTCATATCTTTTTGGATTAAGCCTTTTTCATCTTTTTACTGGATTATCATGACTTTGTAATTGGTCCCCCTGCCTCCAGTTTCTTCTCTCTGTAATTAATCTTCCACCCTGCTACCAAAGTTAATTCTTTCCTTTTTAAAAAGTGTTAATTATTTAAGCATTATATGAATATAGATTTTGTTTTGTTTTTAAAAAAGCATTTACTGATTAAGGCAAAAATGCTATTATCCCCTCTGTCCCAATCCTCCTATTCTCTCACATACACACCCTAAAATCTGCAACCAGCTTCTTTTGCATACAACACATCTTGGAGATCTTTCCATGGTAGTCTTCTAGATGTATCTCATTTTTTAAAACTTCTCGATATTTTTCTATAGTATGAATAAAGTGTTTTGCCATTCATCTAATTATAAAATACTTTGTAATTTCTATTTTGATTTTCTATTTAAATTGAGCATTGAGAAGTTTTCCCCCAGATGATATTATCTTTATAAAACATTGTACCATGTCTTCCCCCTCCCCATTTAAAACTATCAGTGGCTCCCTCAAGGCCTATATCAGGGAACATAAACCCACTTGTGTCCAAGGTACCAGGTGTATGAAAACAGCTAGATGACAGACTAGAGAATATAGTGGGTTGGCAACTGGAGAGTGCAGATACTGCCTACAGATGTTCAATGCACATTAAAAACAAATCAACAAAAAAACCACTCTGCTGGCCAAATATGATACCTTTGCCACCAGGTTTCAGTGCATCATGCATTAACATGCCAATCAGAGCCCTTACAGCTTACTTACTAACAGCTGCCACTGCTGCCTGGAACACTCAATCAGCTTTTATGTTTCTCTTCCTTTGCACCTGCCAGAAAGTCTTTCTCTGCCAGAAGGCAACTTGTCCTTTTAGACCCAGCTTGTATACTACTATCCCTTCTGTGAAACCATTCTAGTTTCTCAAGGCAGATATGTTTTCTAGCCTAACATAACATGTTTGTTATTGCCCTTATTACACAGCTCTGTAATCATTTTTATACCTCTGTGTTGACTCTTTTGGGGTGTGAGTCCCTCCTGCCAATTGCTACCATTATTCACCTTGATATTCTTGGTCAGTAAATGCTCTATATATACATAAGAGATGTTCTATTTTTGGTGAGCATGACTGAATGAATAACTTTATTAATTATAGTAAGAGTAGCCTTAGGCAGAACCAGAACTCAAGCTGATATTAACACAATAAACATGAAAGCTTATATTACTCAGGTTACTAGTTAGTATCTGATGTTATCAAACTTAGGAGAACTTAATTGATTTTATTAAAGAATTTCTTTGGTTTTAATGTCACTAAAATAAATGTAAGTCACATATATACCATAAAAGGAATTTTGAAATGAAAGCAAGAGTTTTACTACTATCTCTCCTTAACTCATGAAATATTTTACATCTACTGCTTGGATTCTAGCTATAGCATGTGTGGTTCTATTTGCTATTTTTATTCTAATAGTAGAAATTTTTAAAAGACTTTTTAAATAATCAACTCAAACTGTTTTAGTCTTGTTCTATTCAGATTATCAGCCTGTCTTGGTCATCTGTGACTCAGTTCAACCACAGCCATTGATTTTTTGTTAGTTTATATACCTTCCTCCTCTTCTCTGGTCTTGCCACTACCATTTTAAGAGTTCATGTTGTAGGTACTTTGATCTGAAATTATTGTTTACCTTATATGTTCTCCTTTGTTCCATTACCTAAGCTAGGAAGTAAAGCACAGTGCTAGGGCCAGAAATAAGCCTTAGTGTTCAGAGAACGTGCTTACATATATCCACATCCCATATTGCTCTTAAAACAGATTCATATTGGAGCTCCTGGGTCGCTCAACCAATTCAGTATCTGACTCTTAGTTTTGGCTCAGGTCTTGATCTTGCAGTTTGTGAATTCAAGCCCCTCATCCAGCTCCATGCTGACAGTGCAGAGTCTGCTTGGGATTCTCTCTCTCTCTCTCCCTCTCTCTGTCTGCTCCACCCCTGCTCGTGCTCTCTCTCTCAAAGTAAAGAAATAAACTTAAAAAAAAAATAGCAAACATTCATACTGTTAGCCTTGAACTGTAGCTTGATCCCAGAATGTGTAGCACTGTTGTTGTTGTCAAAGTAAACACTTCATTCCATATATGTCCTTTGCTGGGTGGGTTGAAAGTTTATTTCCTTTAAGTTGGGTGAAATCTGGTTTTTCAGTAATTGAACTTTTCCCTGATGTTTTCAGGTAAGTGATGATAGGATTCCTGAATATTAACTTTTTGAGTGTTGAAGTTCTTTTGTAAAAGCAATAAAAATTGTTATAGCTATAGTACAATGACTTCTTTTGGTATTTGTGTATTGCTATAACTTAGAATTTTGTGACTCGCCTTTGATTTTTAAAGTGGTTTCAGCATGGCACCTTGCCATCAGTCACCATGGAGCCTCAGCCTCTGGTTTTCTGAGTGATGCCTGGTAGCGTACTCAGGGTCAGACTCAGCCAGGGCATTTAATACTCCATGCTGCTTTTCATGCTGTGCAAGGTCTTGTCTGTCCTCCAGCCATCTCCTCCTCTTGATATCAGTTATGTAATGGTATCACTCTGGTTCAAAATCCAAGTCATTTTAAAATTTTCCTTTATCCTTTTATCCAGCCATTCATCAAGCTTGATGATTCTTAACAACCACAAGTCACTTTTCTTCCTAGTCTCACTGCTCTCACTCTAGGTCATGTAAGAATACTCCCTATAACCTTCCCCCAACTCCAGTCTGTCTGTATCCACTGGTTAGTAGCTGAATTTCCTTAAAACCAACTACTCTGTTCATATCTTGACCTCACTTATAAACCCTTTAATGACACTTGTGTGCATGCACACGTATACACACCCCTCCCATTGGCAGCTAGATGAAGCCTCAATTTTTTTATCCCAGTATTCAAGGTTTGCCACATTGACTTTGTTTTTTTTTAAGCCTCATCTCTCACTCCTTCCCCCACAGTCTGCTTATATAGCTCCTGGCCATCCTAGAACTTAAGTGGACTTTTTGGAGGGGGGTGGGGTTAGGGGACTCAGCCCATATCAGTCCCCTCTGCACCCTTAAAGTGATCTCTCCTGCCTCTGAACATCCCCTGTACTTGATTTTTTTACTTTATTTCTCCTTATTTTATGGCATATTATGCTTTTGAATCCATTACTTTATTTGAACTTCACAACCAATCTATGAGATAAGCAAGACAAGTGTGTCTTATCACAGGGGAGAAAACCAAAACTTGAGGAGGGAAGAGTGACTTGTCCAAGTTTTGGGGTTAATAGAGTAGACCTCAGGGTGCCTGTGTGGCTCAGTCGGTTGAGCGTCCAACTTCAGCTCAGGTCATGATCTCGCGGTTCGTGGGTTCGAGCCCTGTGTTGGGCTCTGTGCTGACAGCTCAGAGCCTGGAGCCTACTTCAACTGGTGTGTCTCCCTCTCTCTCTGCCCCTCCCCTGCTCGCTCTCTCTCTCTCTCTCTCTCTCTCTCAAAAATAAATAAACATTGGGGCGCCTGGGTGGCGCAGTCGGTTAAGCGTCCGACTCCAGCCAGGTCACGATCTCGCGGTCCGTGAGTTCGAGCCCCGCGTCAGGCTCTGGGCTGATGGCTCGGAGCCTGGAGCCTGTTTCCGATTCTGTGTCTCCCTCTCTCTCTGCCCCTCCCCCGTTCATGCTCTGTCTCTCTCTGTCCCAAAAATAAATAAAAAAACGTTGAAAAAAAATTTAAAAAAATAAATAAACATTAAAAATTTTTTTTTAATTTTTTTTAAACATTTATTTATTTTTGAGACAGAGAGAGACAGAGCATGAATGGGGGAGGGTCAGAGAGAGAGGGAGACACAGAATCTGAAACAGGCTCCAGGCTCTGAGCCGTCAGCACAGAGTCCGACATGGGGCTCGAACTCACAGACCGCGAGATCATGACCTGAGCGAAGTCGGCCGCTTAACCGACTGAGCCACCCAGGTGCCCCATCATTAAAAAAAAAATTTTTTTTAATAGTGTGGAGCTGGTACTCAAATTCAAGTCTCCTGGAACATAAGCCCCAACCTGTGTTTATTATGCTGCTACTACCTTTCTTGGTGCCTGAGTCTGCACATAAGTATAAGTTTGATTATCTCTTTCCAATGGTCTGCAAGTTATTTGAAGTTGTGTCTTATTCCCTTGGAACATTTATGTATATATAAGTGAGCCCATTCATGTATTAAATATATTGCAATTCATTGTTCTCCTCTTTCTCAGTAAAAATTGTGCTTCTCGTTTCTGAACCTTGTTTCCCCACTGTGTGTGTGTGGGTGGGTATATATATGTGTGTTTAATCAGAAGTGAAGCTTGGTATATTACAATAATAAAACTGGAGCTTTATATAGTGGATTTGATTTCTGGGATAACTTTTCAGCAACGCACTTCACATTCACAAGTATGCATTGACTGTGAAGAGATTAAGCCTAACACTAGGCTACTGCACAGTGCTTTCACACTTTGTGAATATAAGTATCCTAGATTTTCATTTAATTTTACCTTTAATTTTTATGTTGAATAGATGAGAACATGTATACCATGAAAGGCTGATATGAACTCAGTAACAATTTTAATGGATTTGAATTTTATTCATTGTATCATCTACACATATTTTAAAAATAACAGTACATACATGTACTGGAAGCTTCGTGTGAGAAATTTCTTATTGTGCCAAGAGGTTGGAAAAGCGTTGCTTCCCTGAGTAATTACTTTGTTTTCCTTTTAGCTCCTTTCCTCCGTGGGAGGAGCTCCTGGCTCCTCCAGTTGGTAGAGCATGTAAGTTCAAGCCCCATGTTGGGTGTAGAGTTTAATTAAAAAACAACAACAACAACAACAAAAAACCAGGCACCTGGGTGGTTCAGTCTGTTCAGCATCCAACTTTGGCTCAGGTTATGACCTCGCAGTTCATGAGTTCAGATCCGGGGTCAGGCTCTGTGCTGACAGCTGAGTTTGGAGCCTGCTTGGGATTCTGTGTCTCCCTCTCTCTCTCTGCCCCTCCCCTGCTTACACTCTATCTTCTTCTCTCTCGATTTTAAATAAATAAACATTACCAAAAAATTTAAAAAAAAAAGATGCTGACAGTGGAAACTATGCAACTAACCTCCTCATTTTCAAATTGGCCTTTAGGAAGCTCAGAGGCACATGTATCACTCGGTCATACAGCTGTATAGATCCTCGTGGCCAGCTTAAGTTTTCCCTTTTACACTTTCATAGTAACTTCTTGTTGTAGTTTCCTTGGCCTTGATTTTTTTTTTTTTCATTTGTATTTTGTCATTTTATTGCATGTGTTTCTCAAAAACCAACTAAAATTCTATGAAAATGAAGGGGCTATGAATAAAATAGTCTTTCTATCACCAGCTATAATTTAAGTCCTGGGTGTTTCTATGCTAACTATTGATACCTGTATGCATATGTCTTGCTCTTTATGCTGCATGTGAAACATACTCAGAAGTCAGAATTTATATAGAAAAGCCAAACCTAAGCATACTAGTTATTAGAAAAATGTAGTTTTGGGGTACCTGTGTGGCTCAGTCAGTTAAGTGGCTGTCTTTGGCTCAGTTCATGACCTCACAGTTCAGGAGTTCAAGCCCTAAACTGGGCTCTCTGCTGTTAGCATGAAGCCCACTTCGGATCCTCTTGTGTCACTCTTTCTGCCTCTTCCCTCCTCCTGCGGGTGTACTCTCTCTCTCTGTCTCTTTCAAAAATAAATATTTTTTAAAAAGTAAAATTAAAAAAAAAAAAGAAAAATGTGGTTTAGGGGTGCCTGGGTGGCTCAGTAGGTTGAGCGTCCGACTCTTGATTTTGGCTCAGGTCATGATTCCTGGGATGTGGTATCAAGCCCTGCGTCAGGCTCCACACTCAGTGTGGAGCTGTCTCCCTCTGCCCCTCTCCCCCTCTCGCACTGTCTCTCTCTCTAAAGTAAAATAAAATGAAATAAAAGAAAAATGAAGTTTTGTTTAATCTGAATCACTTTTTAAAACTTTCTGCACTGTCTATGTAACTATATCTCAAAAAGTAGAGTATCTCTGCTGGGAGGAAGCGAAGTATTGTTGATGTTGACAGCATGCCTCTTCTAACAGGTATGAGATCACTCCTGGCAGGAGCAGTTAAAAAATCCACATGCAGAACTGGGAAGGAACCTTTTTTTTTTGGTGTTCATCCTTTGAATTTTATATCATGTTGATATATCACCTATTCAAAAAAATTCCTCAAAGAAGTTCACTCGGGTGCCTGGGTGGCTCAGTTGAGAATTCGACTTCTGTTCAGGTCATGATTTCAAGGTTTGTAAGTTCAAGCCTTGCATCAAGGTCACTGCTGTCAGTACAGAGCCTGCTTTGGACCTCTGTCCCCCTCTTTCTACCCCTCCCCTGCTTGCATGCTCTCAAAAAAAAATAAATAAACATTTAAAAAAAATTTCTGTCATATTCAGTACAAGTGTAAAGAATTTCTCTCTAACCTGTTAGACTATGAGCTCCTTAAGACCAGGAAATGTGTGGGGCGCCTGGGTGGCTTGGTCGGTTAAGCGTCCGACTTCAGCTCAGGTCATGATCTCACAGTCCGTGAGTTCAAGCCCCGCGTCGGGCTCTGTGCTGACAGCTCAGAGCCTGGAGCCTGTTTCAGATTCTGTGTCTCCCTCTCTCTCTGCCCCTCCCCTGTTCATGCTCTCTCTCTCTGTCTCAAAAATAAATAAACGTTAAAAAAAATTTTTTTTTAATAAATAAATTTTAAAAAAGACCAGGAAATGTGCTAGATTTCTCTATTTCTGAACCTAGCATGGTGTCTCATACATAGTAGGCCCCTAGCTGGTGTGCATAGATGTAAATTGGAAACCAAGAGTTACAAATTTCAATAGGATAACAGCTAAAAATTGCTAACTGTGGATGTGCCCCCTTAACTCTGCTACCCTTTTCAGAGTGAAGCTGAGATCAGCTTCCTTGCTCTGAAATAAGATGGATTTTTATTGAAATTCATCAAAAGGACTTAAAAACAAATTAGAATTTTTCCTAGTCACAGTTTATGTCTGTTTATATATTATAATGTGGGATTTTTCCAAATGTGACCTCCAAACTCCTTTTTATCTCTTTTTGCAGATCTTTGTAGAATTTGATGGCTGTAACTGGAAGCAGCACTCCTGGGTTAAAGTTCATGCTGAAGAAGTTATTGTGCTTCTGCTGGAAGGGTCTCTGGTGTGGGCACCCCGGAAGGACCCAGTCCTTGTCCAGGGTACTCGAGTCTCAATTGCACAGTGGCCAGCCCTGGTGAGTGACTTACTGCCTACGAACATATTTGAGCTTTACTCCTGTACTATAACTGTAACTATGGTATTTATCCAATAGCTGAACTCCTGGGGCGCCTGGGTGGCTACTCAGTTAGGTGTCTGACTTCATCTCAGGTCACGATTTCACGGTCTGTGGGTTCAAGCCCCACGTCGGGCTCTGTGCTGACAGGTCAGACTGGCCTGGAGCCTGCTTCAGATTCTGTTTCCCTCTCTCTCTGCCCCTCCCCTGCTCGTGCTCTGTAGATCTCTCAAGAATAATAAATATTTTTTAAAAAATAGCTGAACTCTTTAGAGTTCCCAAAGCATGTATATTCCTAACATACTTTTATTCTGATGCTACTGAAGCAGAAAGTGGGAGATCTTTTCAACTGTGTCTTCTGAACTTGTTTTGTGTTTTTGAAATATAATTAACATACAGTGTTTATATTAGGTTTAGGTGCACAGTATAATGATTCAACAATTCTATTCATTACTCAGTGCTCGTAGTGATAAATATTTCTGAAGTTTGACAAAATAATGCCATAAACTTAATCCTCTTTATTTCACTCATGGCCCCACCCATCTCCCCTCTGGCAACCACCAGTTCTCTGTATTAAAGAGTGTGGGGTTTTTGTCTCTTTCTTTGTTCATTTATTTTGTTTCTTACATTCCACAAATGTGGAGTGCCTGAGTAGCTCAATCGATTTAAGCATCCAGCTCTTGATTTCAGCTCAGGTCATGATCTCACTGGTCAGGAGATCAAGCCCTGTGCTGGACTCTGCCCTGATAGTGTGGAGCCTGCTTGGGATCCTCTCTCTCCCTTTCTCCCTGCCCCTACCCATCTTGGCACGCTCGCATGTGTGCTCTCTCTCTCACTCTTTTCCAAATAAATTAACAGTTAAAAAAAAATCCACATATATGTGAAATCATATGGCATTTGTTTTTCTGTGACTTATTTCACTTAGCATTATACCCTCTGAGTCCATTCATGCTGTTGCATATGGCAAGATCTCATTCTTTTTTTTTTTTATGAATGAATAATATTTCTGTGTGTGTGTGTGTGTGTGTGTGTGTGTGTGTGTGTGTGTTCTTTATTCAGTTATGGATAGACCTTTGAATTGCTTCCATGTCTTGCCTGTTGTAAATAATGCTGCAGGAAACATAGGGGTGCATGTATCTTTTTAAATTTGTGTTTTTGTTTTCTTTGGGTAAACACCTAGTTGTGGAATTCTTGGATCATATGGTAATTCTACTTTTAATTTTTTGAAGACCTTCCATACTATTTGCCATTAGTGTAAATGGTTACACTAATTTACCTTCCCACCAACAGTGCAGGAGAGTTTTTGTTCTCCACCTCCAACCCAACACTTTTTGATACTCTCCATTCAGACAGATAGATGTGAGGTGGTATCTTGTGGTTTTGATGTACATTCACCTGATGATTCGTGGTGTTGAGCATCTTTTTATGCACCTGTTGGCCATTTACATGTCTTCTCTGGAAAAGTGTCTGTTCAGGTCCTCTGCCCATTTTTAACTGGATTATTTGGACAGTTGTTGGTGTTACATATATTAACCCCTTATCAAGTATATCATTCTCTATGTATCTTCTCCCATACGGTAGGTTGCCATGTCATTTTTTGGGTGGTTTACTTTGTGTGCAAAAGCTTTTTATTTTGATGTAATCCCAATAGTTTATTTTTGCTTTTGTTTCCCTTGCTGAGATGTATTGAGAAAAATGTTTGTATGACCAATGTCTACAAAATACTGCCTTGTTTTTCTTTTAGGAGTTTTATGGTTCCAGGTCTTACCTTTAGATGTTTATTTTTGTATATGTTGTAAGAGAGGGGTCCAGTTTCATTCTTTTGCATGTAGCTGTCCAGTTTTCCCGGCACCATTTGTTGAAGAGACTGTCTTTTTGTCATTGTATAGTCTTGTGTCCTGTCTCAGAGATTAATTGATCATATAAGCTATAAGCATGGGTTTGTTTCTGGGCTCTTTATTCTGTTCTGTTGATCTCTATGTCTTTTTTTGTGCCAGTACTGTATTCGATAATATTTGATACTTTTATTTCTAAAGAATTTTTTCACCTTAGTGTTTTCTCATGTAAGGTTGTGAAACAATGTTTGTAATCCTTAAAGCCTTTTCTTTCCATAAGAACTCTTATTTTTTTTCCCAGCCTTACTGAGGTAAAATTGACATATAACATTGTGCAAGTTTGTAACAATATAATAATTTGATATATATTGTGAAATGATTACCACAATAAAGTTAGTTAACATATCCACTGTTCACAGAGTTAACATTTTGTGTGTATGTGGTAAGAACTTTTAAGATTTAGTTTCTGGGGTGCCTGGGTGGCTCAGTCAGTTGAGCATCTGACTCTTGTTTTTGGCTCAGGTCCTGTTCTCATAGTTTGTGAGTTCGAGCCCTGCAATGGACTCTGTGCTGACATCATGGAGCCTGCTTGGGATTCTCCCTCTCTCTCTGACCGCCCCCCCGCCATTTGCATTCTCTGTCTCTCTCAAAATAAACTTAAAAAAAAAAGAAAGAAAAGATTTACTTTCTTAGCAACTTTTAAGTATATGTTATTGTTTTTTTAATGTTTAATTATGTTTAATTAATAACATTTAATTATTTCTTTTTGAGAGGGGGAGGACCTAGCCAACCTAGCTGCTCAGGCGCCCCACATCATTGTTAACTATAGTCACCATGCTGTATGTTAGAACCCCAGAACTTATAACTGAAGTTTGTACCTTTTGACCACATTCACCACATTTCACATTCCCCACTGCCCACACCCATAGGAACTATAGATCTACTCTAGGTGTTCTTTTTTTTTTTTCACACGTAAGTGAAATCATATAGTATTTCATTTGCATATGTGACTTATTTCACTTAGTTTAATGCCCTCAGGTTTTATCCATGTTGTAAATGGCAGGATTTCCTCCTCTTTTTTTTTTTAATTTTTTTTTTTTTAATGTTTATTTATCTTTGAGAGAGAGAGAAAGACAGAGAGCATGTGGGGGAGGGACAAAGAGAGTGGGAGACACAGAATCTGAAGCAGGCTCCAGGCTCTGAGCTGTCAGCACAGATCCCTACATGGGGCTCTAACTCACAAACCATGAGATCATGACCCAAGCCGAAGTCAGACGTCCAACCAATTGAGCCAGCCAGGCACCCCAGATTTCCTCCTTTTTTATGACTGAATAATATTTCTGTGTGTGTGTGTGTGTGTGTGTATGTGCGCGTGCACGTGCATGCACGTACACCTCACATCATTCCCTGTATCCGTCCATCACTGGAGGCTTAGGTTGTTTCCATATCTTAGCTGTTGTGAATAACACTGCAGTGAATGTGGGTGTGCAGATAATCCTTTGAAATGGTGATTTCATTTTCTTCAGATACATACTCAGAAGTGGGATTGCTGCATCATATGGTAGTTCCGCTCTTAATTTTTTGAGGAGCCTCCACACTGTTTTCTATGATGGCTGCACCAATTTATAGTCCCACCAACTGCACAAGGGTTTGCTTTTCTCTGCATCCTTGCCAGCCCTTATTTTATTGACTTTGATGATATGTCTTCTAACAGGTGTGAAGTGATGGCTTCTTGTGGTATTGATTTGCATTTCCCTAATAATTAGTGTTGTTCACCCCTTTTTATATACCTATTGGCCGTTTGTATATTTTCTTAGGAAAAATGTCTATTTAGGGTGATTTGCCCATTTTAAAAGTCAGATTATTTGGTCTTTTGCTTTTGAGTTGTATGAGTTCCTTATATATGTATTTGGATATTAACCTCTTGTGTGATACATGATTTGCAAATATTTTCTCTCATTCCTTACGTTGCCTTTTCATTTTGCTGATCATTTTTTTGCTATGCATAAACTTTTTAGTTTGTTATAGCCCCACTTATTTATTTTTGCTTTTGTTGTTTGTGCTTTATTATTGTTATTATTAAGTTTTGTTTTCTGAAGTTTGACAAAATAATGCCATAAATTTAATTCTGAGAGTATCCTTTTGTTTCTATCCTGTTAGCAAAGTAAAGGCATAAATGGCTACATTTAAAAAAAACCTACTTCTATGGCTAACCAGATCAAATAAATATTATTCAAAGCAAATTTTCTACTTAATTGATTATATGTAACATCATTTACTATACTCTCCTTTTTCATTTTTTTTTTTTTCCAGTTTATTCATTTTTGAAAGAGAGAGCGTGAGTTGGGGAGGGACAGAGAGAGGGAGACACAGAATCTAAAGTAGGCTCTAGGCTCTGAGCTGTCAGCACAGGGCCCGACTCAGGGCACGAACCATGAGATCATGACCTGAGCCAAAGTTGGACACTTAACCGATGTAGCCACCCAGGCACCCCCTTTTTTGTTTGTTTTTAAGTCCATTTCCAATTGAACTTTTGGAAGAAGCTCAAATGGACATGGGCCCCGGGTGACTTTTATAGGCTATTCATTTATGAGACAGCAATATGAATTCACCCATGAGCATTTATACCAGTGATTATTTTACATATCTCCCAAAGATTTTAGGAGTTCTAGAGACGATAATGTTGTAAGTCTTTATTTTGGGAATTTACTGTAATTTAGCCCTCTTGAAGCCTGGCAAGATTAGTCAGATCCCTAGAGGGAATTGGGAATTTCTTATTCTTTGTGTCCTTTTCAGCTGTAAATAGGAGTATTGGGCTGAGTTTCTGCTCTAGTTTGCTTCCTATGATTATTTGTGGGGTAGATGATGGGTTGGGAATGTTTTATGCTTTAGTTTATCTGTATTTACTGGGGTGAAAGATATATTAATGATGGATACTGTCTCTGAAGTTAGAGATGTGGATGAATTGTTACCTATTTTCTTTTCCAAGTTCTAATCAATTTCTTGTCATTTCTGTTTCACAGACTTTCACTCCCCTAGTAGATAAACTTGGTTTGGGTTCTGTGGTTCCAGTTGAATACCTTTTGGATCGAGAGCTTCGTTTCCTGTCAGATGCTAATGGATTGCATCTGTTTCAGGTACTTAATACTTCCTCTAGTCCTAAACTTATTTCCCTCCTTGCTAATTTGTTTGTTGATTATAAATATGTTTCCCCTTTTCTTTTAGTATTGAAACAAGTGCTTCCATTAATTCCCTGTGCATTTTAAAGCTTTTCTGCTACCTTGAAAGTCCATTCAGTGGCTGAGACTTGTTTCCTCTTCAGCACACCCCACCCTACCTTGAAACCACTTAAGACTTATGACCACAATTCTTTTTATTATTATTATTTTTTTTTAATGTTTTCATTTTATTTCTTAGAGAGAGAGAGAGTGCATGCGAGCAAGCAGGGGAGGGGCAGAGAGGGATAGATACAGAATCTGAAGCAGGCTCTAGGCTCTGAGCTGTCAACATAGAGCCTGACATGGGGCTCAAACTCATGAACTGTGAGATCATGACCTGAGCCAAAGTTGGATGCTTAACTGATTGAGCCACCCAGGTGCCCCAAAGACCACAATTCTAAGGGTCTCCTCAGAAGGTGGTTTCACAGAGGTGGCTGCTTGTATAACTTGAGGGGGTCTATACTTAGGTCAGTGGCAGAGAGGCTGGGAGTTGGGGCTTATTCCAAGCAGCATTAAATATTAAAGAGCTTAGGCGTATCTCTACTTAGAAAAGGAGTAAAATTAGTAGTTTAAACAAACTAGCATCTGAGTTAGAGTTTGAAAATTTTTGGATGGTAATATTTATTTCTCACTTGTAAGATTTATTGTCTGAAGGCTAAAAATTAGGAAACTTATAAGTTTTGCTGTCTTATTGAGGCAGCCAAGAACAGTATTTCCTTAACTGTGTTGTGGGAAATACTAGTGATGATTTCTTTGTTGATATGTCTTCCTTTCTCTTTCGGCTTCACTCCCTCTCACCACCCTTACTTTATTCATCTTTGCAATCTTGGTGTTTATATGAGTAGGCACTCAGTAAATGTTGAATAAATATCAACATATACCAAAAGATTTACATGGAATAAAATATTTTGTGGTCATATATGTGTGAGAAACCTAAACAATTTTTTTTTTACATGTCTTGTCAGAGCCTTTCATCTGCTACAACATATAGAAAGATAGAGTATATAGTATTTCCTATAATTAAATGATCCGAGCATCATTTTTTGCAGAACATCTCATGAGACTAGGGTTCTACGGAACATTCTTTGGTGGGGCGCCTGGGTGGCTCACTTGGCTGAGCATCTGACTCTTGATTTTGGCTCAGATCATGATCTCACAGTTTTGTGAGTTTGAGCCACATCTGGCTCTGTGCTAGCAGCACAGGGCCTGCGTGGGATTCTCTTTCTCCCTCTACCCCTGCTCACGCTCTCTTTCTTTCTTTCCCTCAAAATAAATTTAAAAAAACAAACAAAAACAAAACAAAACAAAAAAAACCATTCTTTGGCACTGTCAGTATAGAGCTCCTCAAGGGTATGATTTTCTCACCTGGTTAGATATTGCTATTTATTTTAATATTCGGTTGTTTTCTTTGTTTGTCTTTACCAGATGGGAACAGATAGCCAAAACCAGATTCTTTTGGAACATGCTGCACTGAGAGAAACAGTTAATGCTTTGATCAGTGACCAGAAGCTACAAGAGATATTCAGTCGAGGTAAGAACAAGCAGTCTTCTGTCCTTGAATCCTGAATCAGGTATGTGGTCAGTGTTGAAGTGATAGTATGGGAAAGACACCATGCAACTCTAAACATTTGTGTTTCTTCTTGTGGGTAGAGTCCAGAGTATTTCCAGTTAGCAAGATCTCTAGAATAGATGGGAAAAATAGAATCTCGCTCAGACCCCAGTTACCTCTTTAAATACATTTCATAATATCCAGTTTTGTTGTGAGTTTTGTTTTGTTTTGTTTTGTTTTGTTTTCCATTTCCTAAATAGTTACCAAGGACAAATCTTGTACTAAACACAATGTTATGGAACTAGAGCTAGAAAACCTCTGCCCTTATTGAGCTCAGTGTCTGTGAGATTCCTAATGACTAAAAAGACCAGTAACATAAATCACAACCTAGAGTGCAAGGTACATGTTCATAAAAGAAGGTATCCACAGACTCATTCACATTAACAACATGTTATTTTTTTAAGAATTAAAACAAAAGAATCCTTAGCTGTTTCCAGTTCAGATACAGATTTTGCCCAAAAGTCTACATAAAGAATATTTATCCTTCCCTTAGTGTTGCACATCTACTCCTCTTTTTTTCTGAGCCTCTTGAAAATAATGATTTTCAGTGAAACAGGGTCCTTGGTTCTCTTTGTCAAACTGTATCTGAATGGGTAAAAGTAGGAAAACTGGCTTATTTGGAGAAGGAGAGTATCAGCATAAAGTGATGTTTAATGGTCAAGGAAAGATATGAAGGAGGAAAGAATGTGAGAAAAACTTGATAGAAGAAAACTGGACAGAATGAGAAGTGAATATGTATGTGGATACATAGAGAAACATTGAGGAAGCTTCATTATAGTTGTGAGAGATAATAATAATTTAAAATAAGTGATGACTTAACTATATAGTCTCAAATGTATGAGATAATGCAGAGGAGAGAAACTGTCCTTCTTGGAGGGCAAATGAAATTGCAGGTTAACATTACCTGCTGATAAAGTAATATCTTTAGAACTTTGTTTTCCTAGGAAGGCAGGTGCTAATGTTTGTTCAGACTATTACTAGTGCAGAGGCTGGAGACTTCATAAATGGAACTCTCCACCTATTGCTATTGAAAGTCAGCAGAGTACAGATGGTTATCTAACATTCCTATGGTCACATGACAAAATAGTATGTTCAACTTACTGACCTCCCTTTTTTGTTGTTTTTAATTTTTTATTTATTTTGAGAGCAAGAAAGAGCGCGCCAGGCAAGGAGGGGCAGAGTGGGAGAGGGAGAGAGGGAGAGGGAGAGGGAGAGGGAGAGGGAGAGGGAGAGGGAGAGAGAGAGAGAGAATCCCAAGCAGGCTCTGCACTGTTAGGGCAGAGCTGGACTTGGGGCTCGATCCCACGAACTGTGAGATCATGACCTGAACTGAAATGAAAAGTTGGACACTCAACCAACTGGGCCACGCAGGCGCCCCACTGACCTCCCATTTTTTTTATATGTGTATATCAGATGAGATACGTCTGATAGATTTTCTTACTACCTGTAGTTTTTGTTTGTAAGTTTTGTCTTCCTTCTATTCCTTCTAGAATTGGAAGTTTCAGATAGGGTGAAATCAGATTTGGAATGCTAAAGAATCTCCACATAGAATTTACAAAGATCATGAGAAAAAATTATTTTGTTTTTAAGTGGCTTAATAACCATTTTATTCAGCTCTATACAAGAGAACTGAAAGTGCTAAATATTTACACCAAAGTTTTCTTTCTGCTTTTAGAAAGAACCATGAATTATAACTTTGCCAAACATTTTCAGTACTGACTGATCTCTCCTGTAGGTCCCTACAGTGTTCAAGGTCACAGGGTCAAAGTATACCAGCCAGAGGGGGAAGAAAGTTGGCTCTGTGGTGTTGTAAGCCATCAAGACTCCATCACCCGTCTTATGGAAGTGTCTGTAACTGAGGTGAGGTTTGGGGTTATTTCCTTTACGATTCATCCATCCTCTTACAGAGGGTGGTGTAGAGAAAGGGAGCATTTAGCTATATGTAAGAAGACTTAGGTTCTGTCTCCAGCTCTTTCACTTAATGACTGTATGATCTTGAGAAAGGCTATTCAACTTTCTTAACCTCTTTGCTCTCATTTGTAAGTTAAGAGATAATTAGGTAATCCCCCAGCCCCACCTCAGCACTGTTTTGGGAACTGGGATAGTAGATCTGAACGTGCTTTGCACTCTGTAAAACAGTGTAAAAATGTGAAGTAGAATTATCATTATTTTATCATATCCATAAAGGTTAGTAGTTTAAAATCTAGTCAGTTAACATTTGCTTCTGTAATGCTTATGCCACTCCCCTTTGGACGGTGAACAGTATCTAGAGCGACCTGGAGAATTGTCTCAGAAAAACAATAGATGAATGGTTTTTTTTTAACTTATTTTTGAGAGAGAGAGAGAAAGAGAGCGTGAGGGAGGGGCAGAGAGCGAGAGGGAGACATAGAATCTGAAGCAGGTTCTAGGCTCTGAGCTGTCAGCACAGCCCAACGTGGGGCTTGAACTCTTGAACTGCAAGATCATGACCTGAGCTGAAGTTGGATAGGCTTGACTGACTGAGCCACCCAGGCGCCCCTAGATGAGTGTTTTGAGGCAAACATAAATGTATTTATCTTTGAATTGGTTTCAGAGTTGTTCTTAACCACATATAATGTAAGCATAAATGATTTTACTTAATTTTATACTGAGTTTTCAAAAAAATTACTAATTAATCTTCATTTTAAAATTTCAAAAATACACATATATAAAGTATATATTGGAAGCCACCCCTTCCTTCAGGCAAATATCACTCCCCTCAGTGGTAACCACCATTAACAGTTTGGTATGTATTTTTTATATTCTTCCAAATATCTTCTGTGTGTATGTGTAATATTTGTATGTTCTCTATTTATGTGATATATATATGAACCATACTTTATTAACAAATGGAATTATACCATACATATAGTTCTTTACCTTTTTTACATAACTGTAAATTATCAGTATCTTTCTTGTAAATATACATAGAAATTTGCCTTATCTACTGAATGGGTATGTCATAACTAATTTAATCTAAAATTGGTGGACATTTACATAATTGCCATTATTTTCAGTAATACAAATAATGCTGCAGTGAATATCCTTAAATAGGTATCATTGTGTACTGCCACACATTGTTTATTGGAATAAGTTTTTACATATATAATTTCTAGATCATAGGATATGCACATTAAATCTGACAATGTCTGTCAAATTGGCTGCTCCCTAATGCTTTTATTCTTTATTAGTAGAGTGATTCCTTTAATGACTTGATTCTGTAGGTTTTTACTTTGATATGTACAGAATAGGAAGATTTTAGAGATGTAGAATTTGAAATTAACGTCTCTAAAAGAGACACTTGGTCATTGAATTCAATTCTTTCATTCATGTAACAAATATTTGAATGCTTACTGTATTCTAGACCTTGTTTTAGATGTTGTTATTCTGGCAGTGAATGAGATTGCGGGGATTCCTGGTTTCATGGAGCTTTCATTCTATTGGGGGAGTAGAAATAGATAATTACATGGATTAAAAAAATACATAATTATATCTTTGGACAGGGCTTAAATCTTTTTCCTCCCCTTTTTCATATTTTCTGCTATCCTTCTCCTACTCTAGAGTGGTGAGATCAAGTCCGTAGATCCCAGACTGATCCATGTGATGCTGGTGGATAATTCAACTACTCAGAGCGAGGTACAGTAATCAACTGAGTCTCTGAGACTCATGAGCTTTCTTTATCTTATTATGCAGATTCCTCATGTGTGTGTTATCCATGGATGCCCTTTGGGTCTCCATTCTGGCCACTGTACATTTCTTGCTCTCACCACAGTCTTATCTACTTAAGGGAAATACCGTCTCAAGCAGGAGTTGTAGTCTAAGAAAACCCTTTTAATCATGACTGTGTTGCCTAGCCTTTTTAAAATCCATGGCCTAACAATTTCTTTTTACAGTCATTCAGGACAGATATATTTGAAAGATACACTAGACAGTTAAAGCTGTAATAAGCAGTAGTAATATTTATAACCCATCGAGTAATAAGAAATGGAGAAGATGCATCCTCTTTTTCTTTTCATTAGGTGGTAGTGAGCTCCAAGAAGTCTGAAATTTTGTACTCCAAGAAAACTCAAATCAAACAGGTGCCTAGTTCAGTGCTCAGCACACAGTGGATTACTCCATAATTACTGTGAACCAGGCCAACTCTTGGTTCATTCAGAATTATCATAACCCAAATAAAGATACATAATAAATCAGTACCTAAATCAATCAGGAATCCTGTTTGAATTTCCTTCAGTAAGACATTGAGTATGACAGCCATCTATCCACATATTCCTGACAGTCTCTTAGCATCTCTGTAATATTGCTGTCTTGGCCACTCCTCTGCTAAGTAAGTATACATTTCTTCATATTTATCCAGTCATTCCTGACTTGATATAACAAGATCAAATTAGGAAAAGAAGAATCAGGGTTGAATTCAATATCTTTTCACTACATGTTATATTGCCACAAGTAGGATATGCCTTTTGACTATAAACATGACTGAAAACACTTTTTACTTTGAGGGTGTGTTGGGCCCCTTTCTTATTCCCTTCCTTATTTCATTCATTCATTAACTACTACTTACATGCCAGCCACTATTCAGCTGGTCAGATATAGCTGGAGAGTACTAGTCTTAGTGTCTTATGCCATCTACTCACATGTGAGGAGCTCACTGTAAGTAGGACATACATATAATTTCAGGGAAGTTGCTGTGAGCCAAGATCAGCAACTTGGCTGGATGTGTTGGATAGAAGATCTGTGGTTTCCACAGCAGACTACCAACAGTATGGGAGGAACAGGAGTAAATCTTGGGTTTGGTTAAGAGCAGTAGAAGGAAATTAAGGAGAAAAGATGCAAATGAAGGCAGCAAAAAAGAGAGAGAATACAAAAGCTAGAACTGGCAAGATGAAATATAAAATTTGAAAAAGTTACAGTTATAACTATAGTAATGGTTACAATAAAAATATAGATCTGCTCAAAGATTCTATAAATATTCAAGAGCATTAAGAGTAGTTTAATGAAGTTGGTAAATATTAATGGCTAAATAACTACATATCACTAGCTTATTACCAGCCCAACACATGTTATTTGAGTAAAACTATCTGAAAGTTAACTGAATAAAGCTAAAAAAAAAAAAAATTGCTTCATGGTGGGATACCAATCTAAGAATGTTCTAGACATAAGTTCTTGCTGCACAAAGATTGTTTGAGAGAATGGTACTGTGTTCCTAGCCCCTTTCCCCATGCTCTTGTCGGGAGAGGAGTTTATTCAGAGATAGGAATCATGTCTCCTAATCTACCTTTTAAGGTTGTTAGGCCTCTCAAATAAGACATAAGTAAGATTTCATAAAATGGGCTGAAATTATTGGAAAAGCTGCGGGATTTGGCTGTATGGTCTGTGGTAGCCTCCCTTTTTTGCTTTCCTGTGTCTAATACTTTGAAATAAGTTCTGGAAATTGTTTGAGTATTTATAGTGTCCACAAGAGCAATCCACGCTTGTCTTTGTTGGGCTCACTTTTCCTTTGGTCACAGACTCACCACTGTTAGTCGTCTTATTGCTAAGTTGTCCCCAGTTTTTTAGTGACTTCTGGATAGAGGAGATTTTTATATTTCAATACTTGAAATGCGATTGTCAGGCAAACAAGGAGAAAAATATGAAAGAAAGCAGATTTTTTTTTCATCAAGGGGCAATTGAGCTCCCAGCCTAGCAATAGCAGTCTTGTTTTATAAAAGAAATTCCACAAATTTTTAAAGCCCTCGAAAAAGTACATTTGAGGAAGCATTTTATTTAAGGGGAGGGTTTGCCAAGTGAGTGAACTTGTAGTAACTCTTATCTTGAATATGTGTGTAAAATGAGTCACAGGAAGATTGGAGCTTTCTGACTAAGGGGATGTCTTAGAGCTGGCATTGGAATGTAGCAATCTGCCTGCTTTCATTGTCTGCTTCTAGAGATGGGAAAGAGCTAATGGTTTATGGTTTTCACAGGATGGAAGGTTCCTTGTAATAAATCTTTTTTGAATTTTGTTTTGTAGGGGGGTACGTTAAAAGCAGTAAAATCTTCCAAAGGAAAGAAGAAGAGAGAGAGCATAGAGGGGAAAGATGGCCGGAGGAGGAAAAGTGCTTCGGACTCTGGGTGTGACCCTGCATCAAAGAAATTAAAAGGAGACAGGGGTGAAGTAGACAGTAATGGGAGCGATGGAGGTGAGGCGAGCCGAGGGCCCTGGAAAGGAGGGAATGCCAGTGGAGAGCCAGGGCTGGATCAGAGAGCCAAGCAGCCACCGACTACATTTGTCCCCCAGATTAACCGCAACATTCGCTTTGCCACTTACACCAAAGAAAACGGCAGGACTCTGGTGGTACAGGATGAGCCTGTAGGTGGGGACACACCTGTACCTTTCACTCCATATTCTACAGCCACAGGTCAGACACCTTTGGCCCCAGAGGTGGGTGGAGCCGAAAACAAAGAGGCAGGAAAAACACTGGAACAAGTTGGCCAGGGCATGGTGGCTTCAGCAGCTGTGGTCACTACCGCCAGCTCCACCCCAACCACGGTGAGGATCTCAGACACTGGCCTTGCAGCAGGGACTGGGCCGGAAAAACAGAAAGGCAGCCGGTTACAGGCCCCAGGAGAGGTGAGTTGTTTCAGGGGCAGATGTGCAAGATTTGGGTTCATTCTTTTACCCTACTTTATTGTTAACACATTAAGAAGCATCTAAAATGCCACAGGAAAGGAAGTATTTCTGACATGTGCTTAAATTGTGCTCTGAACAGTCCTTTACTGCTCATTGGGCAAATGTGTATATTTTCATAACTTTATCAGCTATTAAAAGTCACCCGAACAATTGCACTAATCAAAAACTGATGATAAAACCCAATTTAATGAGATAATAAAGTAGATCTGATGGGGAATCTTTTTAATTCAATTATCTATTTAGTTCACACAGTGGTTGAGCCTCTACCAGGCCTATGAGAGACAAGGTTAATGAATTACAGTGTTGGTAACAGTGAACACTATAATTAAGGCTATGTGAGAGTGACTATTACCATCCCCTGTTTTTAGTTCATCATTTTCTATGATATTTTCCTTTGAGGCTGGGCTTCTTTCCATGGTTTGATATAGCTATAAAAGCGTTTTGTTTTTTTTTCTTTTCTTTTCTGACTTAATCTTTTTAAGCCTTACTGGAAAATTTGATGGAATTAATCACAGTAGTATCCAACTTCCTATGTTTTTTATCTGATTTGCATGTATTGTTGCTGAAATGGAACTTCTGTTAAATAAAAGTTAACATTGGGGCACCTGGGTAGCTCATTCGGTTAAACGTCCCACTATTAATCTCAGCTCAGGTCTTGATCTCAGGGTTGTGAGTTCAGGCCCCACATTGGGCTCCACACTGGGCATGAAACCTACTTAAAAACAGATAGATGGATGGATAGATAGATAGATAGATAGATAGATAAACTTCTAAAAAAATACAAGTTAAATTTGAAACAATATCAAAATCATTTCTCACAGTCTTGACTCTTGTACACCACAGAATGATTTATGATGCTAGTTATTTTCTTTCAAGCTGGCTGTTTCTTCAAGCTGGAATATGAAATACAAAAAGTACTAAATGATTTAATTATGTATAAGAAACTACTGTGTGCTAAGTACTGTATATTATAGACAAGGAATTGAAATCCCTATTTGAAGGAGCTCACATCTTAAGATGGAATCATTATAGGCATAACAATGCCAGATAAAACATGGCATATACATTTCATCTGAGTTCGTCCCCTCCTAGCAAATGTGATTTGTGAATCCCTAGTGTGCAAGGATGGGCAGGGAGGTGAAATGTCCAGGCAGAAGAGAAGGTTTGTAAATGCAGATTTCATACTGATAAATGGTTTGTCCTTTGTTAGTTGACCAGCATTCCCAAGAGAAGTAGGTGAGGATCTTAAGTGAATTTCCACCGTCTATGTCATTATATTGCTCAAACTAATTAAAATCCACTCCATGCCGAAGGCTGTGTAGATGTAAAGGGGGTTACAAAGTAGACCAAATTTTATATGCTGGGAGATCCACTGAATGCTATTATTCTTGGGGTAGCAAAGCTGATTAGAAGAAATGTGGATTCAAAGGGCATTTCTTTTCCAAATAGATTGGAGAAGTTTCTGTGACTGTATCAGTGATTTTGGTAATGTGTCAGCCTAGGTATTCTCCTGGGATATGATTTAGAAGTACAGAAAAGGATGTTTCATTATGGTATCACGTCTAAATTAGGGACATAGCCCCCAGGAAATTTCTTGCCCTAAAAATTAAGTTGAAATCAATTTGTCATCACTTTCTTATAAGAAGAGGATTTAGAATTTAATCATGTGAAGGAAAATGAAAGACCATCCAAATTATTTTGCATTCATGTGTATATTTATTTTCAAAGGGTAACTTTAGTAGTGAAACCTAAGCTACCCATGCTGGATCCTTGGAGTCATGCAGGTGTCAAGGCTTCTGGCCAAATTTTGCTTAATGAAACAACAGACAATTCTTAGGGCTGTGTCTTTCTTGTCTCTTCTTTTTAGTAGTTGATTAGTGGGAAGGAAAAGAAAAAGTATAATGGGGTTACTGGCTGGCTCAGTTGGTAGTAGAACATGTGACTCTTGATCTCCGGTTCATGAGTTTGACTAAGTAGAGTTTACCTTAAAGAAAATAAATAAATAAATAAATAAATAAATAATAAACAACTTTAAGTTTTTAACTCTAAAATGCCCTGAAGCAGCCTCTGTAGCAAATGTCAACTGGAGGCAAGCCATAGGTGGCATGCCTGGTTCTCATGCCTCTGTGCCATCCTCAAGGAAAGTCCTAATGTAGGCTCTTCTTGCATATTTAATGAGTACCTTAAGTAAATTAACACCTGTTTTTGAACAATAGACCTTTCATTTATCTGGGATAATTTTTTTTTAATGTGGAAAAGTAATAACCATTAGATTTACCATTTTAACCATTTAAAGTGTTCTAATACTGTAGTATTTAGTACATCCACAATGTTACACAAGAATCACCACTTTCTAGTGGTGATTTTCATCACCCCAGAAGGAAACCCCATATCCGTTAAGCACTCCTAGAATAATTTTTACTTGCCATGTTTTAAAATGAATGTTTAATGGTATCCTACTACTACTACCTGAAGGTTGATTTTAAATGTTCAAACCCACCTGTGGATGAATGTTTCCCTCTTTGCATAATATGTATGAAAGTGATCCTCCCCTTCTTTATGCACACACCTTTTATTTACATGCAGAAGTTAACATTAACAAGGTGAAAGAAAGGAAAATTTTTTTTCATTCTCCAATTTGTTAGGCTGAATGCTTTTGTTTGGTGGGTGTATCAGTATCTACACTTTTCTTGTTTGGAGGCTTGTTAGATCCTAATGATAACAGAAGGGTTCAGTAATGAGTGCTTTGTAATTCAACATCTTTTTTTTTTAACATCTTTTATTTTGAGAGAGAGTGAGTGAGCACGAATGAGGAAGGGGCAGAGAGAGAAGGAGACACAGAATCTGAAGCAGACTCCAGACTCCCGAGCTGTCAGCACAGTCTAACGTGGGGCTCGAACCCACGGACCGTGAGATCCTGACCTGAGCTGAAGTCGGGCACTTAACCGACTGAGTCACCCAGAGGCCCTGATAATTTAACACCTTTAGGTCTAACTTTAATTGAAGTAGATACTCAACTTTTAGATTGATTTGGACGCATACATAAATGGCCAAATTCTAAAAGGGTCCATCTTGGGGAGTTTCAGACTAAGAAAGAGAATATTTTTCCTTGTTATGGGGCAGAAGTCACTTTTGTAAAATGGGCAGTTAGTTTAAATAAATCGAAACTTTGACAGTAGCTAAGATCATTGAGGGAGATTAATATAACAGGGTCACTAGGTACATTTCAGAGTAAAAGCTAGTATCTGTCTGTTCAGGAATCCTTTTCTCCAATTCCTGGTAGAATCTTCATTTCCAAGTAGAAACTGAGAATCCTACACAGCCTCCTAGTACTGTGACAGCCAGTTGGCTAACAGTCAAGGGAGTGGCAGGGTGAGTGACATCCTGCTGTCTCTAGCTCACCTTGTTAAAGATGCCCTCTGTGTGGTCTGTGGCAGGTGTCATCTCTAACACTGGTAAAATCTAGTTATAAGAGCAGTTTTCATGGAATTGTAGGGGAGAAAAGTTGATTTGACCCACAAGAAATGTTGGCCTAGGCCCAAGAAAGAGGTGGTAAGGTTGTCAAGAGAAACTAGAATTACTAATTCAGGCTATCTTCTTTTCAGAATTCAAGAAGTACTGTTCTGGCCTCTTCTGGATTTGGAGCATCTCTCCCAAGTTCATCACAACCTTTGACTTTTGGAAGTGGAAGGAGCCAGTCCAATGGGGTTCTAGCCACAGAGAATAAACCTTTGGGTTTCTCTTTTGGCTGTAGCTCTGCACCAGAGTCTCAGAAAGACTCTGATCTCTCCAAAAACTTGTTTTTTCAATGCATGTCCCAAACTTTACCCACCAGTAACTACTTCACTACCGTTTCAGAGAGTTTGGCTGATGATTCCTCCAGTCGAGACTCATTCAAACAAAGCCTTGAGAGCCTGTGTAAAGGCAGATCGGCTCTTGGAGCAGACACTAAATCAGGCTCTAAAGCTGGCAGCTCTGTGGACCGGAAGGTGCCTGCAGAGTCCATGCCCACCCTCACGCCAGCCTTCCCACGGAGCCTCCTAAACGCCCGCACCCCAGAGAGTCATGAAAATCTATTTTTACAACCCCCTAAACTATCCCGAGAAGAGCCCTCTAACCCTTTCCTAGCATTTGTGGAGAAAGTTGAACATAGCCCTTTCAGCAGCTTTGCATCTCAGGCGTCAGGTAGCTCTTCCTCTGCTACCACTGTCACCTCTAAGGCAGCACCCAGCTGGCCCGAGGCTCACTCTTCTACAGATTCGGCATCTTTAGCAAAGAAGAAAACCCTCTTCATCACAACTGACTCCTCCAAACTGGTGTCTGGTGTTCTGGGCTCAACTCTTACCACCGGGGGTCCGAGCCTCTCTGCCATGGGGAATGGCCGCTCCAGTTCACCCACCAGCAGCCTCACCCAACCCATTGAGATGCCTACTCTCTCCTCCAGCCCCACAGAGGAGAGGCCAACTGTGGGGCCTGGGCAACAGGACAATCCCCTCCTCAAAACCTTTAGTAACGTCTTTGGCAGGCACTCAGGCAGCTTTCTGTCCTCCCCAGCAGATTTTTCACAGGAGAACAAAGCTCCTTTTGAAGCTGTGAAAAGGTTCTCACTGGATGAGCGAAGCTTGGCTTGCAGACAGGACTCAGACTCCAGTACCAACAGTGACCTATCAGATTTGAGCGACTCTGAGGAGCAGCTGCAGGCCAAGACTGGCCTGAAGGGGATTCCAGAGCACCTGATGGGGAAGCTGGGCCCCAATGGGGAGCGCAGTGCTGAGCTATTACTGGGCAAAGGCAAAGGGAAGCAGGCCCCAAAGGGCCGGCCACGGACCGCCCCCCTGAAAGGTGATCTTGCTGGGCTTATTCATGGGCTTGGCTCTGGCACTGGCTTCGAATGCCTATTGTGGTCTTGGGCAGCAGAAGCCCTTTCTTTGATGGAAAGTTCTGTAATCACATAGAATAATATGGCCAAAAGGGCCTATTAGAGGCCCCTCATCAGACCTGTTGGTTCAGGGCAGGATTGCATCTAAACCCCAACACTGTAAGAGGGATATCTACCTGTATAATGAGGACAGAGAAAGGGAAGACCCCTGATACTCCTTTCAGTCAAGAGTTCTTTCCCGGTGTTTTTCTCATCCCTTTCTCCTTCTCTTTGGCCCATCCTCTTTAATTTACTTTAGAGGAATTACTGAGTACTGGACTCTGTTCTCACATAGCAGCCTTTCATAGACTTAATTAGGCAAAAAGAATCACCCCTCAAATTTACTTCTCTCTGTTACATATATCAGGTTTTAACACCTCTTCCAAAAGCCATTAACTCCTATGCCATGAGCTTCTAGCCCAGGAATGTGTAAGGGCAAGCGTCCATTACTATTGTCATTAGGAATTGGTACCATGGGGGCCCAACAGTCTGTGATTAATAGAATAGTCGTATCCTGAAAGTCTAGAGGCAAGTGGCTACCTTCTGCCTTCTTGGGTTTTCCTCACCCATACCAGAGTTGTTTCCTTATAATGGGGCAATGCCCACAAATTCTCCATGGTCCTTAGCTTCCTTTTGAAGCCTCTTGGCTCCCTCCCTTTCTGTCACGGCTGGACATGATGCACACAAGCCCAGCCATGGCAAGGAGCAATGACCCAGGCCAGGACAAGAATTCATCCCCAAGAGGATTATGTTATTGGGTCTCATTAATACCAATCATGACCAACCGTTTCTCCTTTCCTTGCCACAGTTGGCCAATCAGTGCTAAAAGATGTGAGCAAGGTGAAGAAGCTGAAGCAGTCTGGAGAGCCCTTCCTGCAGGATGGGTCATGCATCAATGTAGCTCCTCACCTGCACAAGTGTCGGGAATGCCGCCTGGAGCGGTATCGGAAGTTTAAAGAACAGGAGCAAGATGATTCCACTGTGGCCTGCCGCTTCTTTCACTTCCGGAGGTACCCAAACCTGCCTGTCTCCTTCCCACTTTCCATTAGTGATATACAACTCCCACTCTCTGAATCTGTAAGCATATGTCCAGTCTATTCCTTGTTTTCCTTAACCTGTTTGCTCTTGAGTCTTTGCTGAGGCTCTATCCATAGTAGCCATTTGGTTTGGATTGTGAAGTGACTTGTGGCTTTGTCCTTAGGGAACTGAATAGCTCAGCCACTGGCCCCTGAACTACGTTGAGTCATTCCTAATTTGGATTCCATTTGAAACCAGTGGTAGAAGCAGAGGATGCTATTTTGTATTATGGATGTGTCTGACCCTTTATTCCTCTACAGTGCTAGAGTAACTTGAGTCTCAGGGAGAAAGGCAAGTAAGATGAGGAGATATGTGAAGTGTCTTTGAAATAGATATAACTGATGAAAATCCTGGGAGTATCCCTGCTTTTACCAAACAGCAGATAGTCACTTTTTTCTGCTTGGTAAACTTAGAAAAAGAATTTCCTCTAAACAATCTTCCAAGAATTCTTAATTTTTAAGAAACAGAAATCCAAATGATTTATCCACATAGTGTAGCTTCACTTATTCTGCAAATGTTTACTGAACACATACTCTGTGTCAGCCATCGTTGTCGGCATTGAGGATTAAACACTGTATAAAACCATAAAAATCTAGCCCTTAAGAGGTTTGCTGAGGAGGCAGACAATAAATAAGGAAAAGAGATTAAATGTATGGCATGTTAGCTGTTAATAACTGAGAAAAATAAGGACAGGAAAGAGGATTGAACTGTGGGGACGTTAGAAAGCCTACAGTTTAGTGGGGGGTTTTTGTTTTTGTTTTTTTGAGAGAGAGCATGTGCATGTGAGCGAGGGAGAGGCAGAGGGAGTGGGGCACAGAGGATCCAAAGCAGGCCATGTGCTGATAGCAGTGAGCCCAACGTGGGGCTCGAACTCAAGAACCACAAGATCCCGACCTGAGCCAAAGTCAGACACTGCACTCACCGAACCACCCAGGCGCCCCTAGAGAGGCTATAGTTTAAATAGGATGACTTGAGAAGATAAGTAAGACTTGAGTAAAGACATGAAGGAGGTGAGGGAGTGGACCACACATGTCTCTGAGAGACAAGTTTTCCGGGTAGAGGGCACAAGGGCAACTGTCCTGAGGTTGGAATATTCCTGGTGTGTTTGTGGACCTAGGGTGGCTAAAATACAGAATGGGGGCAGGGGAATTGAGGTCACAAAATTAATGATGAGTCCATATTTTAAAGGACTAATCTAAGGGCCTTGGCTTTTGTGCTGAATAAGAAGTCATTGGAGGTTTTGAGTTGATGAGTGACGCTGAGGAATGTTTTAAAGGATCACTGTGACTACCTTACTGAGGATAGATTATATTGAGGCAAAGGCAGGAGCACAGAGAAATTAGGAGGCTGTTGGAATTATCTGGGTGAGAATGACAGTAGCTTAGTGATGGAAGTGATGAGTCCAGTTGGATTAAGGATATATTTTGAAGGTAGAACTCACAGGATTTTCTGATTGATCAGATGTAGAGCATGAAAGAAGAAATGGATTCTACAGCTTTTGACCTGAAAACTGGAAAAATGGGACTACAATTTACTGATAAGGAGATTCCTTAGGGAAAAGCGGGTTTGGGGAAGAAAATGGGAACTTTTAATTTGGGCATGTAAAATTTGAGATGCCTATTAGATTTCTAGATTGAGGGGCACCTGGGTGGCTCTGTCAGTTGAATGTCCAACTTTTGATTTTGGCTCAGGTCATGAAATCAGGGTTTGTGGGTTAGGGCCCCACATTAGGCCCCATGCTGACAGGGCAGAGCCTGCTTGGGATTCTCTCTCTCTCCCTCTCTCTCCCTCTCTCTCTGCCCCTCCTCTGAATTAACTAACACTCTCTCTCTCTCTCTCTCTCTCTCTCTCTCTCTCTCTCTCTCTCTCTCAAAAATAAATGAATAAACTTAAAAAAAAAAAAAAAGATTTCTAGATGGAGATGTTGAAAGGGCAGCTGGAAACTCAACTCTAGAGTTGAGGGGAGAAGTCCAGGCAGATAAAAATTTCGATGTCATCAGGTATTTAAGCCTAATTGAGATCACTGAAGGAGTCCAAATGTAGACAAAGAAGAGAAGCATTCCTAGGACTGAGTCCTGGAGTTCTCCCACATTGACAGATGGGAAAGATGAGGAGGAGCTAGTAAAGGCAGCTAAGAAAGAACAGCCAGTAAGGTATCCTGGAAGGCAAGTGAAGAAAGTATTTCCAGGAAGGAATAATGAACTCTGTCAAATACTGGGGATTGGGTCAAGTCAGATGAGAACGGAAAGTGACCGTTAGATTTAATGAGGGGTAATGACCTTATCAAAAAACAGTTTTGGTATGTTGGTGAGGGAAAGCCTGATTGGAGAGGAGTAAGAAAATGAGAGGGAAGAGGAGCTGGTAACAATCAGTATAGACAACTCGGTCAAGAAACATTGCTCTTACAAGCAGATAAATGGAGGGGGGTGTGGGATCGAGAGGATTTTTGAGATAGAAAATTCTTAGAGAATTTTTGAGATAGTTCAAATACAAGAATGATTCAGTAGAGAGGAAGATAGATGATGTAGAAGAAAGAATATGTGGAGGGCTGCCTACGTGAGAGGATGTAGAGGATGTAGAGCATAGGTGGAGAGATTGGTCTTCGCTGGGATCCTAGTTCATTCCTAGCAGCAGCACGTCAGATGGAACATGGGCCCAGTTGCAGGAAGGCATGGTAGTATGGTGTTGGGAACTTGGGGGACATCTCTTCTGACTTCTTGTATTTTCTCCATGGAATACATAACAAGGTCCTCATGAGAGAATTATATTGGAGGTTAGAAAAGAAAAGAGAAGCTACGAAACAGGCATCTAGGAGAGGGCATGCACCAGGAAACTGTTGTAACTGGAAGGCAACATGAAGGGCTCAGCTGACATAGTTAGACGTGAATTTCAAATGTGACAATGAGCATGGCTATTTTCCTCTGGTCACGTTCAGTGGTGTGGGTGCACACCACTCAGGTGGATAGAGAAACTGAAAGAGGTTTCTTGACACAGCTTTTTAAAGAACCCAGACATATTAAGTGTTAATAATAAACCTTTCTACTATTGCAGAGAATGTATACTGTGTTGGTCAAATAGGGTGAAAATTCGTTTTTATTTTTATTTTTTTGTTTTGTTTTTATTTTTTGAAAATTAGTTTTTAAACAAAATTTGGGGGCACCTGGCTGGCTCAGTTGGATAAGCGTCTGACTCTGGCTCAGGTCATGATCTCATGGTTGGTGAGTTCAAGCCCCACATCGGGCTCTGTGCTGACAGCTCGGAGCCTGGAACCTGCTTCAGATTCTGTGTCTCCCTCCGTCTCTGCTCCTCCCCCGCTACACTCTGACTCTCTCTGTCTCAAAAATAAATAAACATTAAAAAAAATAGATAAATAAAATTTGGAGGGGTGCCTGTGTGGCTCAGCCAGTTAAGCATCTGACTCTTGATGTTGGCTCAGGTCATGATCTCACAGCTCATGAGATCAAGCCTCACGTTAGGCTCTGTGCTCACGACGTGGAGCCTCCTTGGGATTCTTTTTTCTCCCTATCTCTGCCCGTATCTATCCCTCTAACATTCTTTGTTTCTCAGAATAAATGAATAAACTTAAAAAAATTTTTTTTTCCTTTTATTTATTTATTTATTTATTTATTTATTTATTTATTTATTTATTTTACGTTTATTTATTTTTGAGACAGAGAGAGACAGGGCATGAACGGGGGAGGGTCAGAGAGAGAGAAGGAGACACAGAGTCTGAAACAGGCTCCAGGCTCTGAGCGGTCAACACAGAGCCCAACGCGGGGCTTGAACTCACGAACCGCAAGATCATGACCTGAGCCGATGTCGGACGCTTAACCGACTGAGCCACCCAGGTGCCCCTTTTTTTTTCCTTTTTAAATATGTCTACACCCAATGTGGGGATGGAACTCATAAACCCAAGATCAAGAGTCACATGCTTTTCTGACTGAGCTAGCCAGGTGCCCCACTAGGGTGAAAATTCTTAATGCACTCTAATGCCTTTTAAGGCTCATTTAATTTTTGTAGATCCTAGGCTTTTAGGTGTGTTTTAGTTTGCATGGCTGCTGTTTACCATGTATTTGATTATCTGCCTTCCTATCTCAGGTTGATCTTCACTCGAAAGGGAGTACTCCGTGTGGAGGGGTTTCTGAGTCCCCAGCAGAGTGACCCTGATGCCATGAACCTGTGGATTCCCTCTTCCTCCCTTGCAGAAGGAATAGACCTAGAAACCTCAAAATACATCCTGGCCAATGTTGGGGACCAGTTCTGCCAGCTCGTGATGTCAGAGAAAGAGGCCATGATGATGGTGGAGCCACATCGTAAGACACCCACTTCCTTGTCTTCCAGGCACTTCTATTTGGGAACTTGTATTTTCTGTTACGTCACAGGAGTAGAAAGAGTGACAAATGGCATTCTCTGTGGACAAATTAAGACTGATAAGACTTCTCTTTGTAGCAAACTAAGGAGCTGAGGCTCTAACTATATCCAGCAGACATTATTCCTTCCTTGATCCCTGTCTGGGTTTGGGTCACTCTAAATACTTTGAGTTTGCTTTGAACCTATTTGTATTAGTAAGTGATATTATATGGTTTGTGAGTAGATGAAGTGCTAGCGGGTACGATGTTTCATACCTAGAACCCGCTGTTATTCAGACACTGATGATGTTTCCATATCTGTGAGATACTGTACCCTATTTCTACACCAAGGAAAATTCTCCCAAGACATTATACCCTACATTTCAAGTGAAGAATCCTCTTATTTCAGACTCCCCCACATTGACATTTTTACAGTATCTTTAAATAACAACACGTGGCATTTATATCGTTGACACTTGTTTAGAAATATTAACAATTCCATCTATTTTGTTTCTCTTACATTTATAGAAACACCAGCTTCTTGCATCTTTGAGTTTGATTGCTGGACAAAACAGTTTGAGGAGCAGTCAGTGGATCTGTAGTCTTTTACTGTTATTCAGGATGATCAATGCCAACAATATCCCTCTTCCTCTTTCCACCAGAGAAAGTGGCATGGAAGCGAGCAGTGCGTGGTGTGCGGGAGATGTGTGATGTATGTGAAACAACTCTCTTCAACATCCACTGGGTTTGTCGCAAATGTGGATTTGGGGTCTGCCTTGACTGTTACAGGCTCAGAAAAAGCCGTCCGCGCAGTGGTGAGCAAATATTGTCCTGTTCAATTCTAAAGGTAACCTGTCATTGGAGGTATGGGACTTGAAGCAAGAATGGGTTTGTGCCCCCATTTTAGCTGCTTAGCTTCACTCATTTTTGTTGCATTATGAGGCGTTATGGTTGCCAATATTCCAGCCTAACTGGGAAGGCTAAAACAATCCAAGGAAAGTTATTCTTCATCTTCCCTTGTGTGTTTTTTTTTTTTTAACAGCATCTTTATTGAGATATAATTCACATGCCATAAAATTCACCCTTTGAAAGTGTACAATTCAAAAGTTTCTAGTATATTCTCAAGGTTGTGCAACCATTTCCACTATCAAATTTCACTTTTGTCTTTCCAAAAAAAAATGTAACCCGTAGCACTAACTCCCTATTTTTCTCCCTCTCCTCAACCCTTGGTAACCATTAATCTTCTTACTGTCTCATCTCTCCCTGTTCTGTACATGTCATATAAATGGAATCATACGATATTTGGCCTCCTGTGACTTGACTTCTTTCACTTTAGCATACTGTTTTAAAGCTTCATCCATGTGATAGCATGTATCATTAACTCATTCTTTTGTGTTGCCAAATAATATTCCATTGTATGGGTGTATTATATTTTGTCTATCCATTCATTAGTCAGTGGACATGTAGGTTGTGTCTGTTTTGAGCTATTATGAAAAGTACCACTATGAACATTTGTGTACAGGTTTTTGTGTGAACATAGGTTTTCATTTCTTTTGAGTATATACTTAATGGATTTTATGTATTATATGGCAGTCCTATGTTTTTAATTCTTTCAGAAACTGCCAAGTTGTATTCCATAGTAGCTACATCATTTTATAATCCCACTAGCAATGCACAAGGCTTCCAGTTTTTCCACGTCTTTGCCAATGCTTATTATTGTCTGCCTTTTAGGTTATAGCCATCACAGTGGCTATGAAGTAGTCCCTGTTTCATTGTGTGATTCTGATTTGCATTTCCCTGATGACTAATGGTGTTGACCATCTTTTCATGTGCTTGTTGGCTGTATTCATCTTTGGAAAAAGGCTATTCAAATCTTGTGCTTCCTTTTTTCCTTGCTTTATCTTACTACTTGCCCCTTAACCTCATCCTTCCCTCTTCAGAGATATTGTGCAACCATTGGAACATGGTGGTTTAGAGGTATGCAACTGGGATTTGAATCCTACTTCCACATCTTTTATACCACCTGTGGTATCTTGGGCTATTTTCTTAATCCCTCAGAGCTTCAGTTTCCTTATCTATAAAACAAAGATAATATGAGTATTTCTCTCACAGCATTGTTGTGAGGATTAAATGAGATCATGTACTTGAAATGGTTAGCACAGGGCCTGACATCTACTAGGTACTATGTGTTATGTAGCTGTTAGATCTTCCACTTCTGCCCACGAAAGATTAACTTCTACAGGAATTGCCCTCCTGCCATAAACAATAAGAAAACCAGACTAAATATATGAAATCATGGATTTAGACATTGGACAGCAGGCAGCATGAGTCTGTCTCTTAAGAGAAGGGAAGAAACAAGGCACATCCTACAATTGCTCCCGTTTACTGCCCGCAGGCAGTTTCCAGGCTGTAGTAGAGGGAAAAGCAACTACACCAGTTTGACAGTCTCACTGAGCTGAAACAGAGATAAGAGTCTGAGAAGAGTGAGGCAGAGTGCTGAAGACGTTAGAGCTGCAGAGAGATCACCTCAGTTTTTGGCTCTGTAGTGATCTGCACACACATGAGGTGAAACTCCTTAAGGCCCAAAAAGGAACTTTCAGAAAGCAATTGACTGAATAATTTCCAGAACTTACCATTTGTATCGCCACAAGCCAGACTGGAAAGACTCTGGATAAGAGTGCACAAGGGTCACGTTTTAGCAGTGGGACTAATGTAGTCCCAGAATAATGGCTGCTGTGGAGATGCCATAACAAAGTGTAAAGCAAGCCTTGGAGGGATCAAACTGATCTGCAGGTTACTTAACTATGCACCAGACTAAAATCAAACATTCTTTAAAGGATTACAACAAAATCCAGTACTCTGAAACATTAAAGTCACAAAGCTCTGCATTCAATCAGGAAAAATCAGGGTATGAGTAATAATCAGCTAAATGGCTGGCTCATTCGGTAGAGCCAAGGTCTTGAGTTTGAGCCCCCCAATGAGGATAGAGTTTACTTAAAAAAAAAAAAAAAAAAAAAAACATAATCAGGTGTGAGTCTCTTAAGTAAATGGTGCTGAGAAAACTAGACAGCTACATGCAAAGGAATGAAACTGGACTACCCTCTTACCCCATACACAAAAATAAACTCAAAATGGATTAAAGAATTAAATGTGAGACCCAAAACCATAAACCACCTGTAAGAAAACACTGGCAGTAATCTCTTGGGCACTGGCCATAGCAACATTTTTCTGGATATGTCTCCTCAGGCAAGGAAAACAAAAGAAAAATAAATGAAAGCTTTTGCACAGCGAAGGAAACCACCAACAAAACAAAAAGGCAACCTTCTGAATGGGAAAAGATATTTGATATTTGCAAATGATATATCCAATAAAGAGTTAATATCCAAAACTAGAATACTTACACAACTCAACACCAAAAAAAAAAAAAAAAAACCCTAAAACTGCCCAATTAAAAAGTGGGCAGAGGACCTGCATAGACATTTTTTCAAAGAAGACCTACAGATGGCCAAAAGATACATGAAGACACGCTGCACATCACTCTCATCAGGTAAATGCACATAAAAACTACAATGAGATACCACCTCACACCTGTCAGAATGACTAGTATCAAAAAGACAAGAAATGACAAGTGTTGGGGAGGGTGTGGAAATAAAAGGAACGGTTGTGCATTGTTGGTGGCAATGTAAATCTGTGTAGCCACTGTGGAAACAGTGTGGAAGTCTCTCAAAAAATAAAATACAGAAATGCAATCCAGTAATTCCACTACTGGGTAATTACCCAAAGAAGATGGAAACACTAATTCAAAAAGATATATGCACCCCTATGTTTACTGCACTGTTATTTACAACAGGCAAGATATAGAAGTAGCCTAAGTGTGTATATACATATATACACCTACATATACATTATGGAATATTACTTGGCCATAAAAAACTATGACATCTTGCCACTTGCAGCAACAGAGATGGACATACAGGGTATTACACTAAGTGAAATAAAGATACCATATTTTTCACTTACATGTGGAATCTAAAAAACAAAACAGGGGTGCCTCTCTGGCTCAGTCACTAGAGCATGCATGTCTTGATCCTGGGAACATGAGTTCACGCTCCACGTTGGGCATAGAAACCACTTTAAAAAAATAGGGGTGCCTGGGTGGCTCAGTCGGTTAAGCATCCAGCTTTTGCTCAGGTCATGATCTCATGGTTTGTGAGTTCAAGCCCCACATTGGGCTCTCTGCTGTCAGTGCAGAGCCCGCTTCACTTCCTCTCTCTCCCTCTCTCTCTGCTCCTCCCCTACTCTTGCTTTCTCTCTCAAAAATGAAACTTTAAAAAAAAATAAAAATTAATTAAAAAAAAAACCAAGACAAACTCATAAATGCAGAAAACAAACTAGTGATTGCCAGAAGGGAGGCAATGGGGGTGGGGCGAGTGAAATACGTATCAGGGATTAAGCAGTACAAACTTCCAATGATAAATAAGTCAAAAGGATGGAAAGTATGGCACAGAGAATATAGTCAATAATATTGTAATGACATTGTATGGTGACATATGGCAACTACATTTATTATAGTGAGCATTGCATAATGTATAGAATTGTCAAATCACTGTGTTGTACACCAGAACTACTTTAGTATGTTAACAGTACATGTCAACTATACTTTAGTGATAAAGTTTTGTTAAATAAAAGAATAATCAAGTATGCAAAAAAAGAATGTGACCAATAATCTGGGGGAAAGAAACATTCAATAGAAACACATCCAGAAATGACAGTGATGATAGAATTACTGTAAAAAGGCCTTAAAGCAGCTATTATAAATCATATGAATATATTTAAAGACATAAAGGGAAGAGCACCTGGGTAGCTCAGTCATTGAGCATCCGACTCTTGATTTCAGCTGGTTGAACATCCGACTCGATTTCGGCTCAATTCATCATCTCACGGTAGTGAGATCAAACCCCACGTTGGGCTCCACACTGGGCATGGATTTTCCCCCTCCCTCTGCCCCTTCCTCACTCAAGCACATGCTCACTCACTCTCCCTCTCCCTCCCTGTCTCTCTCTCTCTCTCAAAAAATAAAAATAAATACATAAAGGGAAATATGAGAGAAATAGAAAATACATAAAAGACCCAAATAAATGGTCTAGAGATTAAAAAATCCCCCAAAAATTATACTAGGTGGGATTAATGGCAAATTAGATACTGCACAAGAAGCTGAATTTAAAGATGTAACAATAGAAACTATCCAAAACTAAGCACAAAGAGAAGAAAGACTTAAATTTATAAGTTAAAGAGTGCCTTGTTTATGTATAGGAAATATCAGGCAGAAATGGTCAGAGAGCAGATACAAAAAAATACCTGAAAAATTCCAAAAATTTTCCAAATTTGATGAAAAGCTATAAAACCACAAATCAACAATAAATCTCAAATAGAAGAAGCATGGGCACATGGGTGGCTCAGTTGGTTAAACATCCAACTTTGGCCCAGGTCATGATCTCATAGTTTGTGTGTTTGAGCCTCTTGTCGGGCTCTGCTGACAGCTCAGAGCCTGGAGTCTGCTTCCGATTCTGTGTCTCCCTCTTTCTGTGTCCCTCCCCTGCTTGCACTCTGTCTCTCTTTCTCAAAAATAAACATTTTTTTAAATTAAAAGAAAACCACACTAAAGTACATCATTACCCACCTTACTGAAAAGCAATAAGGAGAAAATCTGAAAATCACAAGAGGGAAAAAAAGTACTTTATATATACAAACTAACAAAGATAAGAATGACAGCCAAGTTGTCAGAAACGCTCTTCCACTGAAGACAACGGAACAGCATCTTAAAGTGCTGAAAACCAATTATTAACCTAAAATTCATACCTAGTGAGAATATCTTCAAAAACGAGAGTGAAATAGTCTTTCAGACAAAGAAAAGCTGGTAGAATTCATCACCAGCAGATTCACAGTGCAAAAGCAGGGGAAAAAAAGATACAGTAAGGGAATTTGGATTTACACAAAGGAATGAAGAACATCTGTGGGTAAATATGTGAGTACATATAAAAGACTTTTTCTTATTTTTAAACTTTTTAAAAGATAATTGTTTAAAGCAAAAGTAACAAAGTAATTTGGGGCTTATAATGTGTAAAATTAGGGGTGCCTGGGTGGCTCAGTTGGTTAAACGTCCAACTTCGGCTCAGGTCATGATCTCATGATTTGTGGGTTCAAGCCCCGCATTGGGCTCTTTGCTGATAGCTCAGAGCCTGGAGCCTGCTTTGGATTCTGTCTGTCTGTCTTTCTGTCTGTCTGTCTTGTCTGTCTCTCTCTCTCTGCCCCTCCCCTGCTTGCACTCTGTCTCCCTCAAAAATAAACATTAAAAATTTTTTTTAAATGTGTAAAATTAAAATATGTAATAGCACAAAGGAAGGGGAAGTGGAAGAATATAAGAATCTTACACAGTATGTGAAGAGTGGTATACTATTTGAAGACAGACTGTGGTAAGCTAGAGATACTACAAACCCAAGAACAAACAGTAGCAAATAAAGAGGTGTATATAGCCAGTCAGCCAAAAGTGGAGACAAAGGCAAATCATACAAAAGCAGTTAATTCAAAAGAAGAAGGAAAATGAAACAGTATATATAATACAGATCTGTAGTATATCTTGCATTCAGTTTTCTTGGGGTGGGTAGTATAATTACCAAAAAAAAAAAAAAATGTCTATAAAGGTCTTGGGAGGGAAGTGATAAAGAAATAAGGGTCGAAAAACACTGAACCTAGGTATAGATAGGAACGTCTTACATAATGCAAAAGACTGAATATTTCTCCTTAAGATCAGGAGCAAACAAAAATACCTGTTTTCACAGCTTCTATTCAGCACTGAGCCGGAGTTACTAGTCAGCATGAGAAATAAAAGACAAAGAAAAGCATAATGCCATCCCTCCCGCAAAAAGCATATACTGGAATGAAGTAAAAAAAATTTTTAAGATTTATTTATTTTTGAAAGAGAGACAGCAAGTGAGGGAGAGAAGGATGGGACAGAAGATTCGAAGCAGACTCTACACTGACAGGAGCAAGCCTGATGCAGGGCTCGAACTCATGAGCCGTGAGATCATGACCTGAGCAAAAGTCAGCCATTTAACCAACTGAGCCACCCAGGTGCCCCAAGTAAAATGTGTTTTATTCTCAGGTGACATGATCATCTATATAGAAAACCCCAAGGAGGGCTCCTGCCTGGCTTGGTCGGAAAAGCATATGGCTCTTGATCTGGGGCCATGGGTTTGTGCCCCACGTTGGGTGGGGCGCCTGGGTGGCTCAGTCAGTTAACTCTCTGAATCTTGCTTTCAGCTCGGTTCATGGAATTGAGCTCAAAGAGCTGCGCTGAGCTCTTTGCTGAGAGCATGGAGCCTGCTTGGGATTCTCTCTGCCTCTCCCCTGCTTGCACTCCCTCTCTCTCTCTCTCTCAAATAAACTTAAAAAAAAACTTAAAAAAGAAAACCCCAAGTAATCTACAAAAAAAGCTACAAGAACTAATAAGTGAGTTTAAGCAAGATTACTGGACAAACTGAACAAAAATTAATTATATTTCTATATGCTGTCAATGAGCAACTAGAAATTGAATTTTTAAATTAATATCATTTATAGTAACATCAAAAAACCATGAAGTGCTTAAGGATAAATTCAATTAATAGGTAAGAAACACATGGGGTGCCTTGGTGGCTCAGTTGATTGAGCATCCGTCTCTTGATTTCAGCTCAGGTCATGATCCCAGGGTTGTGGGATGGAGCCCAATGTTAGGCTCCGTGTTCAGCATGGAGCCTGCCTAAAATTCTCTTTCTGTCCCCCACTCACACTGTCTCTCTCAAAAAATAAATTTAAGGGTGCCTAGGTGGCTCAGTTGGTTGAGGGTCTGACTTCAGTTTGGGTCATGATCTCATGGTTCATGAGTTCAAGCACCACGTTGGGCTCTCTGCTGTCAGCACAGAACCTGTTTTGGATCTTCTGTCCCTCTTTCTCTCTCTCTCTCTGTCTCTCTCTCTGCCCCTCCTCTGCTTGCATGTTCTCTCTCAAAAATAAACTTAAAAAAAAAAAGACTAGAATAACGAAAACAATTTTGAAAAAGAAGGCATTTGGAGGATTTATACTATTTCATTTTAAGACTATACAGCTACAGGAATTTAAGGCACTGTGGTAATACAACAGCAGAGATGTACACACATATATAGTCGGCTGATTAGGTAATGAAGGTGCCAAGATAATTCAGTTGGGAAGAGATAGTTCAACAAACGGTACTGGGATAATTGTGTATCTGTACTAAATAAAGTGAGCTTTATTTGTTTATTTTTTAGTGTTTATTTTTGAGACAGATAATGAGTGGGGGAGGGGCACAGAGAGAGGGAGATGCAGAATCTGAAGCAGGCTCCAGACTCTGAGCTGTCAGCACAGAGCCTGACGTGGGGCTCAAACTCATGAACCGTGAGATCATGACCTGAGCCAAAGTCGGATGGACACATAACTGACTGAGCCACCCAGGCGCCCCAAATGAGCTTTATTTTTACCCACACGATATATCAAAAGTAAATTGTAGGCCTAACCATAAAAAGCTATAACTACAAAATTTCTAGAAAAAAAATAGGAGAAAATCTTTGTGTCCTTGAGTTGGATAACTACTTGTATGGACACAAAAAGCAAAAGAAGAATTGTTATCAAATTTGAAATATTTTGCTCCTCAAACAACACTTTGAGTAAATGAAAAGACAAGCCACAGATTGGGAGAAAAGATTTGCTGATTCCCTATTTGTTAAAGGACTTGAATCCACCATAAAGAGCTCTCACAACTCAGTAAGAAGACAACAACCTGATTTTTAAGTGAGCAAAAGATTTGAACAGATACTTTATCAAAGAAGATAGATCAATGGAAAATAAATGCATTAAAAAAATTACCACTACTCATTTGGAAAAGGAAAAAATAAAACCGTAACGAGAAACCCCTCTACCCACTTAGAAGACTAGAATTTTAGAAACTGACAGTACCTGGTGTTTCCAAGAATGTGGAGGAACTAGAACCCTTAACAGTTGCTGGTAGGAATGGAAATTGGTACCATCCTTTTGGAAAACGGTATGACCATGTCTTATAAGTTTAAACATAAATTTTCCATATGACCCAGCATCCCACTTCTACATGTTTATGAGAGAAATGAAAATGTGTCCACACATGGGGCACCTGGGTGGCTCAGTTAGTTGAGCGTCCGACTGCAGCTCAGGTCATGATCTCACAGCTTGTGAGTTTGAGCCCAGAGTTGGGCTCTGTTGCTGACAGCCCCGAGCCTGGAACCTGCTTCGGATTCAGTGTCTCCCTCTGTGTCTCTCTCTCTCTCTCTCTCTCTCTCTCTCCCCCCCCCCCCCCCCCCCACGCTCATGCTTTCTCTCTGTCTGTCCATCTCATAAGTAAACATCAGGGGCACCTGGGTGGCTCTCTTGGTTAGGCGTCTGACTTCGGCTCAGGTCACAGTTTCACGGTTCATGGGTTTGAGCCCTGCGTCAGGCTCTTTGCTGATGGCTCTGAGCCTGGAGCCTTCTTTGGATTCTGTGTGCCCATCTCTCTCTGCCCCTCCCCACTTGTGCTCTGTGTCTCTCTCAAAAATAAACACATAAAATAAACATTTTTAAAAATGAGAAAAGAAAATATGTCCACACAAAAGATTGTACTTGGATGTTAATAGTAGTTTTATTCATAATAGCCCCAAATTGGAAATAATCCAACTGTTCACCAGCTGGTAAATGGGTAATAAAAATGTATATCCATACCACAGTATAGTATTCAGCCATGAAAGGAAATGAATTGCCAATACATGAACAATATGGATGAATCTCCAATCATGCTAAATGAAATAAATCCAACACAAATGACTATATACTGTATGCTTCCAGTTATATGAAATTCTAGAAAAAGCAAAAATGTTAGTATTAGGAAGTTGACCACTGGTGACCAGGGGTTAAGAAAAGGCTAATGACTTTAAGCAAAGGGCTCGAAGGAACTTTAGGAAGGAAGATGGAAATGTTCTATGTTATGATTGTGGTAGTGCCTATGCAGCTGTATACATTCATGAAAATTCATGGGAGTGCACACTAAATTGTTGGATTTTTTGTATGTAGATACAATAAATAACAGTAAATCAGTGAAGTCGATTTTTTTAAGTTAGATACTATCTTCTTTGGCTGAAGAAAAAAATGGCCTTTAGGATCTGAAACTCTGACTCACTAAGAGGGATACATCTTATGACCCTAGTAATATAAATAAAGTCATTTCATTTCTGTTTCAGAGACAGAGGAGATGGGTGATGAAGAAGTTTTCTCCTGGTTGAAGTGTGCAAAGGGGCAGTCCCATGAACCAGAGAATCTCATGCCTACACAGATTATCCCTGGCACAGGTAAGGGAGTTCTTTTTTTTTTTTTAAGTTTATTTCTTTTGAGAGAGAGAAAGAGTATGCAAGCAGGAGAGGGGCAGAGAGAGAGAGAATCCCAAGCAGGCTCTGCACTGCCAGTGCAGAGCCCAACTTGGGGCTTGATCCTATGAACTGTGAGATCCTGACCTGAGTGGAAATCAAGAGTTAGATGCTTAAATGACTGAGCTGCCCAGGCACCCAAAGGAGTTCTTTTTTAAATTTGATGAAAGAGTGGCTCCTGGCTGACTCAGTCAGAGGAGCATGTGGCTGTCGATCTTGGTGTCATGAGTTCGAGCCTCACATTGGGTATTGAGATTACTTGAATAAAAAAACTTAAAAAATAAATAAGTAAATAAATAGGGGCACCTGGTTGGCTCACTCAGTTAAGTGTCTCACTCTTGGTTTAAGCTCAGGTCCTGATTTCTGGGGTTTGTGGGATCAAGCTGCGCATCCGGCTTTGCTCTGACAGCAGGAAGCTTGCTTGAGATTTTCTCTCTCCTTCTCTCTCTGTTCCTCTCCCACTTGCACACTCTATCTCAGAATAAATAAACCTTAAAAAATATTTTTAAGCAAAGAAAAAAAAATACGTAAATTTGGTGGAAAAAAAGTTTTTTATTTAGTTGAGGTTTAATTCATACATCATAAGATCTGGTAAAATGGTTTTATCTCAGCCTGATTTTTGTTAAGCTTCCCCAGATTTTTCTGAGTATTTGAATCTTCAGATATGTGTTAGATTCTATGCAGCCATTGCACACACTATGCCTCACCTTTCAGGTTAGAGAAGTTGGTTACTTTTCTACATAACATTTTACATTCCTGTGGTTGGCAGGACCAGAATAGAAAAAAGTCCCACATGCTTCCAGAAAGACCTTTGCTTTTAGGCTTGTAAAAATCCAGCTGAAGGTAAGCAAACCTTTTGAATCCATGAAGGCAGCCTATGAATGGTCATGTTTATGTCACTATTGAAATCATTATTTCAATGATTCCTCCAAAAAGTGTGTTTTCACCTTCCATACTTACAATAACACACATTGAAGATGGTCAATCTACTGCCTATATTCTCCTCCAGTGTGGCAGAGGGCACTCGTTGGATCCTTTATACCCCAGCGCTTCCAAGCAGAGGGGCTCCTTCAGGGCACTGGTAGGATGCTTGCTCCCTACTGATCTAAGCATTGGTTAAATGTTCACGTTAAGTTTACATTGGTCTGCTTTTTCCCCACTTTTCCTTTTTTTTTTTTTTTTTTTTTAGATATAAGTTAAAGTATATAAATCTCATGTGTACAATTTAAAATGTTTACATGGTCGAGAAGCCTGGGTGGCTCAGTGGGTTGAGCGTCTGACTTCAGCTCAGGTCATGATCTCATGGTTCGTGAGTTCGGGCCCTGCATCAGGCTCTGTGCTGACAGCTCAGAGCCTAGAGCTTGCTTTGGATTCTGTGTTTCCCTCTCTCTCTGCCCCTCCCCCACTCACGCTCTGTCTCTTTCTGTCAAAAATAAAGAAAACTAATAAAAAAAAATTAAAATGTTTTACATGCTCTTGAACAGAAGGGAATCTACCCCCTAGAGTTTCTCCTGCAAGACACCTTAATATTTACTGTAACAGGGAGAGAGTGTAACTTGTTAAGAGTACACAGAACTTTAGGCTAGTTATACTTGGGTTAAAGTATTAGTACTTCCATTTACCAACTATATGTATTTGAGAAATGATGTTCTCTGAGTATCAGTTTCATCATCAAAAATTGAGAGTATGGGGTGCTTGGCTGGTTCATTTGGTGGAGTATGAGACTCTTGATTTTGGGGTTGTGCGTTCAAGTCCCACATTGGGTGTAGAAATTATTTAAAAACTAAAATCCTTAGGGGCACATGTCTAGCTCAGTTGGTAGCATATGGCACTCCTTATTTTTATTTTTTTAATGTTTATTTAAATGTTTATTTATTTAATGTTTATTTAATGTTTAATGTTTATTTTTGAGAGATGGAGACAGAGCATGAGCAGGGAAGGGACAGAGAGAGAGGGAGACATAGAATCTAAAGCAGGCTCCAGGCTCTGAGCTGTCAGCACAGAGCCCAATGCAGGCTCGAACTCACAAATGGTGAGATCATGACCTGAAGTCTGACGCTGAATTGACAGAGCCACCCTGGTGCCCCGCACATGGACCTCTTAATCTCAGGTTTGTGAGTTCAAGCCCCATGTTGGGTGTGGAGCCTGCTTAAAAAATGAACTTAAAAAAATAGTCCTTTTTTTTTTTTTTAAGTTTGTTTATTTCGAGAGAAAATGGGAGAGGGGCAGAGAGAGAGAGAGAGAGAGAGAGAGAAAGAATCCCAAGCAGGCTCCACAGTCAGCACCAGAGCCAGACTCGGGGCTCCATCCCATAAACTGTGAGATTACAACCTGAGCCAAAATCAAGAGTCAGATGCTTAACCGACTGAGTCACATAGGTGCCCTAATAAATAATATCTTTAAAAAAATGTTGAGGGTAATAGCTGCCACCTCATTGAAATGTGGGTAAGGATTGAGGAAGATAATGTAAATGAGATCGCTAGCACAATATCTGGCACATAAAACATTCTGAGGCTTCTGTTGCTCTCTTTCTCCCAGCTCTTTACAATATTGGAGACATGGTACATGCTGCCCGGGGCAAGTGGGGAATAAAAGCAAACTGCCCTTGTATTAGTCGGCAAAACAAATCTGTGTTGAGACCTGCTGTCACCAATGGGATGTCACAGGTAAAGTGGTATGTGTGGGTATGAATGAGAGAAACTTCTCTTCTTAGTACCAGGAAATGCCCCATTTTCACCTGTGTTGTCCTAGGCTACTGTAGGATTCCTGAGGAATTAGGGGATGGAGAAGCCTATCTAGAGAGAACCCCCAAAAAGTTACTCAAGGGATTTTAATTCCCTCCAGCTGGTATGAGTTTCTCTTTATTTGTCTTTAAAACCAATTCAGGCTGGGTTGATAAGTAGCACAATGAGATTCTTTTCATCTTGTCAAGATTTATACCTCAGGGTCCTTGTATAGGTGAAGAGTATAGAAAAGGTTAACAGGAAGGCAGTCCAATATGTGTGCATGGTCCCTGTCCTTGTCATGTTAGGTACTGAGGACAGAAATATGAAGATTGGCCTGCTGAGCTGGGATCATTCTACTCTGAAAACAATCCCAAGCCTCCAGAGAGGCAGTGGTTTGCTCATTGCTCTATCAGAGGTGGAGGTCATTCCGGTTTGATGGTAACTGTTTTGAACAAGAGGCCGTTTTAAACACACACGCACGCGCGCGCACACACACACACACACACACACACACACACACACAGCTAACTTGCTTATATTTGGAGTGCTTTCCAGGAACACTACTAATTCATGGTCTGTAGGAGGTACAGGAATTAAGGCTGAGGGATCTCAAGATATATTTTCAATAGAGTTGACATATTAGAGCAAATCATGTGGAAAATTCAGTAATAGAATAGTAAACATTTATGGAACATTGATGTATGCCAAACACTCTACTAAGCTCTTTGCATATACTATCTCATTTAATCCTCAGAACAGCTTTATGAGGTCACATTTTAATCATCGGTTTACCATTGCAGAAACTGAGCCTCAGGCATGCTAAATAAATATATTTTAATATTTTAAAATAAATTGTATTATTTATTTTTATGTTCACTGATTTTTTCACAGAACCAAGCATAGTTTCTGTCATGTTGTAGGACTCCTTAAATATGTGTTAAATTAATCAATGAATGAAATAGTTTATGAGACAGTTTCAGGTTGTTTTCCCAGACTTTTTTAGTGTCAGTAGCCCTTGCTATGTGTTTGTTTTTTTTTTTCCTACACAAGAACAGCACTCTAACCATGTTGGCCTTCTGTGCTTTAGCTCCCTAGCATAAACCCTAGTGCCTCTTCTGGAAATGAAACCACTTTCTCAGGCGGAGGAGGAACTGCAGCAGTAACAACATCAGAGACTGACCATGTTCCCAAAGCTGACAGCACTGACATCAGATCTGATGAGTCTCTGAAAGCAGATAGTTCGACTTCAAATAGCAATAGTGAGCTAAAAACCATCAGGCCCCCTTGCCCTGACACAGCCCCCCCCTCATCTGCCCTGCACTGGTTGGCGGATTTAGCAACTCAGAAGGCTAAAGAAGAAACAAAAGGTGAGATTCTCGAACACAAGCCTCTGCCCTGCCTTTGGGTGGAACCTGGACTTATTCCCGGATTCTTCAAACTCACACATGACCATCCACGTTTATGAAACATGATGCTTGCTTTTTCTGGGTAATCACATAAAATGAGGGAATTGCTTTCAATATTTTTACAGAAGTGGAGCTTTTTTAAAAAAGACATATGCCTGGGTACCTGAGTGGCTCAGTTGGTAGAGCATCCGATTCTTGATCTCAGGGTGATGAGTTCAAGCCCCACATTGGGCGTGGAGTCTACTTTTAAGAAATAAAACATAAAACTTCAAAAGAAAAGGCACATGCCTGGGCTGTACCCCAGACCTCTTTAGTCAGAATTGATAGGAGATTTTTATTAACCTTCCAGTTGGTTCTGTTATGCAGCCAGGGTTGATTTTCCATGGGCCCAAGAGTTGCCTGGGGAATTATTATAAATAGAGATTCCTGGGCCCCACCAGAACTATTAAATGACATTCTCTTAGAGTACAAACAGGAATCTCCATTTTTAGTAAACACTCCAGGTGATTCCAGTACAAGTATTCTGAAGACCCCCTTGCAGAAACACTATGTTAGAAAGTGAGGGAGATGAAAGATGGATTGGAACAAAAGGAAATTTGAAATCCAGATCTGGTAAAGGAAGGAAGAAGTAGGAGAGCTTCTCCTTGGCCGTGATCCTGCTATAGTCATAACCTTGTCAAGGTTGGCCTGGACAAACTGTGTAGTTTGTGGACCAGGGCAGGGGAAAGTCCTCCTCCCCTCTTGGCTCATTTTTAGGAGTCATTTGCTTGCTGGGTATTACTTGTCATGCCTAATGCTATTCCTGGTTATGTCCTTACAGAAGCAGGGTCCCTGAGGTCGGTGCTCAGTAAAGAGTCTCATTCACCCTTTGGGCTGGACTCGTTCAACTCCACTGCAAAGGTCTCTCCATTGACTCCAAAGCTTTTTAACAGTCTGTTACTGGGTCCCACTGCCTCCAACAACAAAACCGAAGGCTCTAGCCTTCGAGACCTCCTTCACTCCGGACCCGGAAAGCTTCCTCAAGCCCCCTTGGACACAGGCATACCCTTCCCCCCGGTCTTCTCTACATCCTCAGCAGTAAGTGTCCTTTCTACAACTCTAGCCTTTGCTGCTTTTCCAAGGAAGAGCCATCAGAGATCTGATAACTGGATTAGAGTATATATGGGTAACTTGTGTTATCTGTGTTGTCTGTCCAACTGACAAGTTACTTACATCGCGTTTGGGAAATGTTTGAGATCCGTTTAAATAGTGAACCTTGGGGCGCCTGGGTGGCTCAGTCGGTTAAGTGTCCAACTTCAGCTCAGGTCACGATCTCACGGTCCGTGAGTTCGAGCCCCGCGTCGGGCTCTGGGCTGGTGGCTCAGAGCCTGGAGCCTGCTTCTGATTCTCTGTCTCCCCCTCTCTCTGCCCCTCCCCCGTTCATGCTGTGTCTCTCTCTGTCTCAAAAATAAATAAACGTTAAAGAAAATTGTTTAATAAATAAATAGTGAACCTTTTTGTGCCATGTTAAGAAGTCAATAGGGGCACCTGAGTGGCTTGGTCGGTTAAGCGTCCGACTTTGGCTCAGGTCATGATCTCACGGTCCGTGAGTTCGAGCCCCACATCGGGCTCTGCTGACAGCTCAGAGCCTGGAGCCTGTTTCAGATTCTGTGTCTCCCTCTCTCTCTGCCCCTCCCCTGTTCATGCTCTGTCTCTCTCTGTCTCAAAAATAAATAAACGTTAAAAAAAAATTTTTTTTTTTTAAAAGAAGTCAATAGAAATTGAGACATTGAAATTTTCAGTCAGCAGGAATCACTATTTTCTTGACAATAACAGGCATTATTATTTTTTTTAACCTAGACAGTACATTCATACTGCCTTTTCTTGGGTATCTGTAATAGACACCTAAACCTAACACATCTAAGACCATATGCCTGATCTTCTGCGTATAAGCCTCCTTCTCCTGTAGTTTCCTCTCTTGGTCATGAGCATCTGCATTCTTCCAGTTGCTTGGCCAAAAATCTTGGAGTCATTTGGGACTCCCCTCTTTCACATTTCCTATCTAATCTGCCAGCACATCCTTTTAGTCTGATCTTTAAAATGTATGCAGGGGCACCTCAGTGGCTCAGCCATTTGAGTGTCCAGCTCTCAATATCAGCTCAGGTCGTGATCCCAGGGTCATGGAATCGAGCCCTGTATCAGGCTCTGTGCTGAGCATGGAACCTGCTTAAGATTTTCTCTCTTTCCTTTTGCCCCTCTCGCTCTCTCTCTCTGTCTCTCTCAAATAAAAAATAACATGTATTCAGAGTCCACCCATTTCTCATTAGCTCCACCACTTCCTCTCTGGTCTGAGCCAACATCCTCTCTTGCCTGCATGTTTGCAGTAAACTTCTTACAGGTCTCCTTTATTTCTTCCCTTTTCCACTCTATAGTCTATTGTCAACACAGCAGCTTGAGTGGTTCTTTTTAAATATGAGTGGTTTCATTGACATGATTTTTGTTAGCTCTGCTGAAAATCCTTCAAGGGCTTCCTATTTCTCTGATAATATAAACAGAATCCTTTCAGTGGACAATAATGCTCTAGCTTTATCTGTGCAAGACTTCTTCCTTGCACTTCTCTGACTTCACCCACCACTTTCCTTGTTCACTCTGCTCTGACCACACCCACCTTCTTACTGACCGTGACCAGGCAAGAATCCCTCTTCAGAGCCTTTGCGCTTACCCTTTTCTTCCACTTGGAACTCTCTTTGCCATGTAACCATATGCTTGCTTCATCATTAATTTCATCTCCTCCCTTCTGAAATGTCACGTCCTGTAAGCCTTCTTAAACCACCCTTTGTAAAATCCATCACAGCTCCATCCTCCATATCTGTTTTCTCTGCACTTACTATTTTTTCCATAGCATTCATTACCATGACTGATTTGTTGTCTGTCTTCCCTTTTCTTAAAAGATTTTTGACTGTTTTATTCACTGCTGTATCACTAGTGCCACAGTGTTTGATACATAGTAGGTATTCGGTAAGCATTTACTGAATGAATGAATTCACAAGATAAAAATTTAAATGATGTAGTGAAAAGTCTCCTTCCCATCATCATCTCCCAGCCACCTGTTTTCTTTTCTGCAGGTCAGTCATTGTATGGTTTTTTTCCTCCTTTTTTTACTCAGATGCTCTACACCTTGCTTTTCTGTTTTCACTGTGTATTGTCTTAGAGATCATTTCAAGCAAGTACATAAATATATTTCTCATTCTATTTTATAATTAGTGGCTAAAATTCAGTGAGCTGTGGATGGTTGAGCCATGTACGATGTGGGTTATTTGTTTCTTTTGCATTAGTGACTTGAAAAAATTACTTTTGGCTCTCTTTTATATGTACTTGCTCTGACCTTCAGTTCTCCTTTTTCTTTTTTGATTTTCCCAGGAAGTTCTATGATTACATGTACTTTGTACAGATAATAATTAGTGATACTTCAGACTTAGGAATACTTCAGGCTTTTTATAAAAGCCCTCTCAGTTCTGTGACATTAGGTATGTCACTTTGATTTTTGAGCCTGGTGATTTCATCACCTGGAACGTGTGAGAGATTCTCAGTGGGGTGATAAGCAAGGGAAGAATTGAACATTAGGAGACTACTTTCAGAATATTTAGTTCCTTTTGAATACTTTCATTTACCACTTTTTTGGGGTATACTCCCTGGTTAAAAAACAAACAAACAAACAAACAAACAAACAAACAAAAAACCACTGCCTTGGCACCTGGGTGGCTCCGTTGTTAAGTGTCCAACTTTGACCCAGGTCATGATCTCACAATTCGTGAGTTCAAGCCCCGCGTCGGGCTCTGTGCTGACAGCTCAGAGCCTGGAGCCTGCTTTGGATTCTGTGTCTCCGTCTCTCTCTACCCCTGCCCCGCTTGCACTCTGACCCCTTCTCTCTCTCAAAAATAAAAATAAACATTAAAAGAAATAAAAAATACTGCCTTGGGGCGCCTGGGTGGCTCAGTCGGTTAAGCGTCCGACTTCAGCTCAGGTCACGATCTCGCGGTCCGCGAGTTCGAGCCCCGCGTCGGGCTCTGGGCTGATAGCTCAGAGCCTGGAGCCTGCTTCCGATTCCGTGTCTCCCTCTCTCTGCCCCTCCCCCGTTCATGCTGTGTCTCTCTCTGTCTCAAAAATAAATAAACGTTAAAAAAAATTTTTTTTTAATTAAAATAAAAAACACTGCCTTGATAAGTCACTTTATTACTTAGTTGAAGTATCCTTGGGCATGCTAGCCAGAAAAAAATTTATAAGCCTCAAAGTAAATAATCTTTTTCACTCAGTTAAAGCATTTTGTGATCCTTGTGGTCCACACGCAAATCCTTAATACAAGGCTGGATGGTAAAGACATTTCTTAGGTCTCTAGGCTCTTGAGGCAGATGGGATCTTTGCATACTTTTCTGGCATAAATGTAAAGCACAGTATAAAAGATGGAAATTTAAGATACTGACTTCATAAACCCCCATTCAATTACAAAAAGTATCTCAGAAAAAAAAAAAAAAAGTATCTCAGAAACGTTTGTGAAACTTAATCAGGTAAGTCAGAACTCCTTCTTGTGAGTACAGTTGTGAGACAGTTTTTTGAATGCTCTTCTCATGGTGCCTCATTCATACTTACCTGATAGAATTGTATCTGGCAGGGAGTGAAGAACAAGGCCAGCCTACCCAACTTCCTTGACCACATCATTGCCTCAGTGGTAGAAAATAAGAAAACCTCAGATGCTGCAAAGCGGGCCTGTAACTTGACTGATACCCAAAAGGAAGTGAAGGAGATGGTGATGGGGTTGAATGTGCTGGACCCCCATACATCTCACTCCTGGCTCTGTGATGGCCGACTTCTGTGTCTTCATGACCCCAGCAACAAAAACAATTGGAAGATCTTCCGGGAATGTTGGAAGCAAGGCCAGGTAAGTAAGGATAAGTAGCTACCAGGACCAGCTGGCTGCTTGCCCACCACAACTACAACAATAGTTTCAATTCTGTCTGGGAGACTTTTTGACAGGGAGATTGAGACATAGTAAGTTCACCGAAAACTTCCTTGCTACTTCGATTTTACTTGGATTTTAAAAAATCAGAAGATTTCTAAAAATATATTGTGGTTCCTTCTATTTCTAAGCTTTATAGGTCTGTGGTCTGAAAAGGGTAGTTGAAATTTCTGGGAAGTGGTGATCTGGCATTAATGACACTTTTAGAGGAAAATCCTTAAGTGTGATAGGGGTAAGGTGAAGGTGGGTAGAAATGGGTAGTACAAAAAAAAAAAAAAAAAAAGAAAGAAATGGGTAGTACTTTTCTAGGTAAATGTTCCAAGGCTGCACAAATTTGGATGATAGTGTGATAACACTTCCTAATTTTTATACTTTAGCAGGTGCTTGAAAAACGGGGAGGTTATGGAATTGTCTGGATAGTTCTTCATTCTCACTGTGAGGAAGTATTCTCAAAGTTGCATTAGTCAGCTTTTTGTCCTCTCACCTCAAAATAGTGGTAGATACCAGAGCAACAGAAGTAATTTCTGTAGCATGCCTCCCAGCATGAAACTCAAAAATTATAATGGAGAAGTGGTTTCCATTTCCTGCACCTGACATGTTGAAACCTATAGATTCTGAAGCTGGGACAGAACAGTAAATCATCATGAAGAAGAGGTTGTCCTCAGGAAACCTATCCTGTCCTTGAGCTCTGAGCTAAAAAGTATTTCCTAAATCGTTCTGATTGGCATATTTTGTTTCCGCAGCCAGTGTTGGTTTCAGGGGTACATAAAAAGCTCAAGTCTGAACTCTGGAAGCCAGAAGCCTTTAGCCAGGAATTTGGAGACCAAGATGTGGACTTAGTGAACTGCAGGAACTGTGCTATAATTTCCGATGTGAAAGTTCGGGATTTCTGGGATGGCTTTGAGATCATATGCAGTAAGTAGTTTTGATGAAGGCAGACTGGAAAGGAAGTCCAGCTCTGCCCTTGGACACAAATCATACCCCCTTGGCGGGGGGACAGTCTGTCTTGGTGCCAACCAAGCTAGCTCTCCTGGCAATCATTGGCTCCCAGAGCACACCTGGGCTTAAGCACCTTCTCCCATGGGTTGTGTGGAGCACTTTCACTCTTGAGGCTGGAATTTTTGTGAGATGGAAAAATATAGCATGTGTTAAATAAAGCAGTGGGCGAGGAAAACAAAGCTCACCTAGTCCATTAGGACGGGTTATAAGTGTGAAAATAAGTTAGTCTCCTAAAACTTGCAGTCTTTGGAAAACCAGGCAGCAGCCAAACAAGCAGATTGTGGGAGTGCTGTCTGTCTTTCAGAGCGATTAAGATCAGAAGATGGGCAGCCTATGGTGCTTAAACTCAAGGACTGGCCTCCTGGGGAAGATTTTCGAGACATGATGCCCACAAGGTTAGTGAACTACAGTAGGTCATCTTGAGACCCTGTGCCTTGCTGAAGCATCACAAAGTAATGATAGAAAAGTGGACTTTGCCTCTTTGCTTTTTTCCCTCTTAACAAGCTAAGTCATCTTTCCTGATCTTCTGTAGGTTTGAAGATCTGATGGAGAATCTTCCTCTGCCAGAGTACACCAAACGAGATGGCAGGCTCAATCTGGCTTCTAGGCTACCCAGCTACTTTGTAAGACCTGATCTGGGCCCCAAGATGTACAATGCCTACGGTATGAAGAAGCCAAAGCCGTAATTGCCCTTTTGGGATACTACTGTTCCCCATTTCACCTAAAGAGGGAGATATTTAGTCAGGGTCCTGTGTAGAGCTAATAGAGCACAAAGTGACAGGTGCTAAAGAATTTAACAGTAGCCATAATGGTTTGAGGTTTGTTTGTTTGTTAAGATTTTTTTTATTTTTAAGTAATCTTTATACCCATTATGGGGCTTGAACTTACAACCCTGAGATCAAGAGTCACATGCTCTACCAACTGAGCCAGGCACAGGCCCCAGGGTGGATTTAAATGCTATGGCTTTTGTCATACTGATTTGTATCACATCTATACTTTGTATATCTACAATAATTAGAAAGTTTCCTCTCAAACATTCTGTGCAAGAAGACATGATTCTTAGTTTTTAAGAGCCTTGATAAAATAACAGTGAAGAAGACAGAGTTCCATACCACCCAGCAAGCTCTTTGTGAAGTCACAATAAGGCCGTAAATCACTGTGAAAGCCAATTCTCATTTGTATGTCAGTAATGCACATATCTGTTTTTCTTTTAAAGGAAAGATTGTTGGGGTGCCTGGGTGACTCAGTCAGTTTAGCATCCAACTTCAGCTCACATCATGATCTCACAGTTCATGAGTTCAAGCCCTGCATTAGGCTCGCTGCTTTCACTGCAGAGCCTGCTTCAAATCCTCTGTTCTGCCCCTCTCCTGCTCATTCTATCTCAGAAAGAAACATTAAAAAAAAAAAAAAAAAAATAGAGTGTTGTAGGGAGTGGAATTGGTTCAGTGAATGGCCAAAACTATAGTGTCAACTGAACTAGAAATCAATCTTAAAACACTAGAAAAGAGATGAGAGTGATTTTTTTTAATAAACAGATATACTTCACTCTCCCTGTTACCCATTTAAGAACATCTTAGAGTATGTTCTCACTTGTAGAGTTGGTATGGATTTTTCACAATATTGCCCTTTCACCCTGCATATCCTCCTTTTCCCTCAGGCTTAATAACCGCAGAAGATAGAAGAGTTGGCACAACAAACCTTCATTTAGATGTATCTGATGCAGTCAATGTGATGGTGTATGTTGGGATCCCCATCGGGGAGGGTGCTCATGATGAAGGTACTATTTCTATATACCCACTACTTCAGGATGGTGAGGCTCAACGTCAGGAGTAGAATCGGGTGTCTTTCTCCTCAGGGCCTATGCATAGTAGGTGCCCAGTAGATGTTGCTAAGTGAAAGGAGGTTTTAGGAAAGAAGAGTGGTACTTATGTATCTCTGACCACAGTCATTCTCTTTCTGGGAATGCTCCCTTTTCCACTGAGTATAGAGCATCAGAAATAGGAGCAAAGAAGGAAGGGTAGTCTGGCTCACTTGCCATCAGCCAGATCAATTTATCAGATGATAAAGCCAGCTTATTTGCGCAGAACGAAAGCATCAAAGTGATATTTTGCTGCATTTTTACTCCCTGCCATCTCAGTATAAAATTAATATGTGTTAATTATGGACATTTTAGAAAATGTACAAAATGTTAAAGAAATACGTAATTCAAAATCTCACAGTTCAGGGATTATTGGTGTCATTATTTTGGATATTTGCTGCCACACATTTGCTTTTAATGCGATACACCTGCAGATCCTTCCGTTAGTTGTCCTTTAGAGGATCATAATAGACAAGCATTAGAAGTCTACCCTCTTAACTTGCCAGGGAAGCTTTATGTTTCATGGCCTTATATCCGTAGAACCCTAGAGTTTATAAAGAGGTCTTGAAAAAGTACATGGAGTCTGTCTACTTACAGCAGGAAATAACCTGCATGTTGAACATAAGATGTGGCTAAACAGTTTGAGCAAGAAATATGTTTTAAAAGACTACTCTCCCTCCAAAGAAATGCAGAGTCTCTATTAAGGAAGATTTAGGGTTGCTCTTACTGTGTGTAGAAAGCTTAGGCAAATATGAGTTTTGATTCTTTGATTCTACCTTACATTGCTTCAGAGAGATGGAGAATAGTAGAGACTAAGCTTGTTTGAATTGAACATTTTGCTTTACTCAGAAGAAGTGAAATGACTGGAAAAGTAATTTTGCTCTTTTCAGAGGTACTCAAGACAATTGATGAGGGAGATGCTGATGAGGTGACAAAGCAGAGGATTCATGATGGAAAGGAGAAGCCTGGTGCTTTGTGGCACATCTATGCAGCCAAGGATGCAGAAAAGATCCGGGAATTGCTACGAAAGGTATGCCCCCAAGTAGGCTATCCACTCACGGATGAAGGGTCTGGGGGTGATGAGACCACCTGTTTAGGTTTCTCGTGTGGGGTTTCTTGGCTTGTAAGACCTGTACTTTTGGGACGGCTGGGAGGCTCAGTTAAGTGTCTGACTTTAGCTCACGGTTTGTGAGTTCGAGTCCCGTGTCTGGCTCTGTGCTGACAGCTTGGAGCCTGGAGCCTGCTTCGGATTCTGTGTCTCCCTCTCTCTCTGCCTCCCCTGCTCATTCTCTGTCTCTCTCTGTCTCTCAAAAATAAATAAATGTTAAAAAAAAAAAAAAAATTAAAGACAGGTACTTTTTGTCCAAATGCCCTGAAGGCCTGAATCCACACCTGGAGGGTGTTGAATAGAATAAAGCAGAAGACTTTGGCCCCACTAGGGACATTGCTGCAGGAAGTTGGGTTTATGCTATAATTTTTACGCATTGATTTTTCCATCTTTGGGTTTGGTTATGGCTTCAGGTTGGAGAAGAGCAAGGCCAAGAGAATCCCCCTGATCATGACCCAATCCATGACCAAAGTTGGTACCTGGACCAGACCCTCCGTAAGCGACTCTATGAGGAGTATGGTGTGCAAGGCTGGGCCATCGTTCAGTTCCTGGGAGATGCTGTCTTCATACCTGCTGGAGCCCCACACCAGGTGGGTTCCACTGGATTCCATCGGCTTCCTTATTTCTGAGTTTCCTACTAATCTGGCAATAGATACATATAAATGGCTGCATTAGGCTGACTGTTCTTAAACTGCAACTTCTTTTTTGCTCTTTAAGTTTCTTCAGTGTAATTCTCAATGCACGTTTGAAAATTTTTAAATAAGGGAGAAAGTGAAAGTCCCAACTCGGCTACCTGTGCCATGCCCCTTTTCCATCCCCTCACCCGGCTTTCTCCAGAAGTAGCTTGTGGTTAACAGTTTGGTGTATATTTTTCCAGATCCTCTTCTGTGAGAATACTAACATTTTCATTTATAAATATATACTTGGAATTTTTCTGCTTTTGTTTTTATGACAATGGAATATCATAAGCATTTCTCAAGTTTGGGGGGTTTTGTCTTCTTTTTAAAACTATATCATGGATATTTTCCATATATTGCTGAACATCTCAGGGCTCTTTTCCCTCTGAACTTTTCCTCTCCCAGGTGCACAATCTATACAGTTGCATAAAAGTAGCAGAAGACTTTGTATCTCCAGAACATGTAAAGCACTGTTTCCGCCTGACGCAGGAATTCAGGCATCTCTCTAACACTCATACAAACCATGAGGATAAACTGCAGGTAAATAACTCCTCCTTCACCCCCACTCTCTCTCCTTATCTCCTGCTTGCCTACATACATAGGATGAGCATTCTGCTTTCTGAGGGTATTCTATGGGAGGTATTACTGGAGAGATGATCCTCTTCCACAGAGTATTTAATGAGTCCTCTTCCGATTTGCTTTTAGAGGATACACATCTATTAACCTAGTCATTTCTGCTATCATCTTCTATTTCTCTGCCCCTGGGAGATAAAGTATTTCAGTGTTAATAACTGACTAGACTGACTTTTCCCAGTTAGATGGCGAAAGCACTGTGGCAGAGTGTTCCAAGCATGTTTCCAAGAAGGGCATTTCCCCAGAGCTGCTTCTCACAGCATGTTTCTGTGCAGGCTCCATTCCTTAATGCCCTGCTAGGTACTGCAATCCATATCCCTAAGAATTGTTGGGTGCTTTAGTAGCATTAAAAAAAAGAAGAAGAAGAAGGAAGCAAGATTTCCCAGGCAGGACTTCAGCAATCTGAATATAGTCTCCCAGCCTCCCGCAGGTAGATTCAGACATCTTCAACCCTGAGTCTCCTCATTTTTGCTGTTCCTTTTTAAAAATTAAGAACATTTCAGGCTGCCTGGGTGGCTCAGTCGGTTAAGCATCTAACTCTTGATTTTGACTCAGGTCTTGATCTGTGGGTTTGTGTTCCGAGCCCTGCCTCCAGCTCTATGCTGACAGCGCAGAGCCTACTTTGGATTCGGTCTCCCTCTCTCTCTGCCCCTCCTGCTTACACTCACTCTCTCTCTCTCAAAAATAAATAAACTTAAAAAATTTTTTTGAACGTTTCAACCTTAAAGTTCTTATTACAAAGTACAATCACATTGATAGATAACATTGATATTATAGATATAATGCAAATATGCAGACATATGTATTTTCAGATCTCAGCTCCATTAGGTCTCTACTTATAATATGTCACCTCCAACACTCTCAATCCTCTGTCACTGCTCTATTTTTGTCTGTAGTATTTTTTATTGTCTAACATACTATGTATTTTTTCTGTTTGTTTGTATCCCTACTAGAATATAAGCTATTTAAGCTCCATGAAGGCAGGAATTTTACTCCTTTATTCACTGCTTTTCCCTAGCATGATATCTGATACATACTAGGTACTCAGTAAAAATATTTGTTGAATTAGGGGTGCCTGGGTGGCTCAGTCGGTTAGGCATCCGACTTGGGCTCAGGCCATATTCTCACGGTTTGTGAGTTTGAGGCCCATGTCGGGCTCTGTGCTGACAGCTCGGAGCCTGGAGCCTGCTTCAGATTCTGTGTCTCCCTCTCTCTCCCTGTCCCTCCCCTGCTCACACTCTGTCTCTCAATAATAAATAAACATTAAAAAAATTAAATAAAAAAAATATTTGTTTAATTAATACAAAAATTATTTTTTTTTAACGTTTATTCATTTTTTGAGAGTCAGAGAGAGAGGTTAACACAGAATCTTAAAGAAGGCTCCAGCCTCTGAGCTGTCAGCACAGACCCCGAGGCAGGGCCTGAACCCACAAACCGTGAGATCATGACCTGAGCCGAAGTCGGAGGCCTAACTGATTGAACCACCTAGGCGCCCCAATACAAAAGTTTTTAAATAAAAAATAGCAAAAGGGAGCTTATGTGCCCATCCTTCACCTTAAGAAATAAAGCATCCTATACATACTTATTATACAACATACACATATAGAACAACTACATTATTGAAGCTTCCATATACCCTTCCCCATTCTGTCTCTTTATTTCCCTCCCCAGAAATAATCACTATCTTGGTTTAAAACTGTCTTTAGCCTGTTCACTTAATTTTAGTAACTCTAACTATTCCTTCCTGCTTCACGTGTAATATGTGTTCTTCTTAGACAAAATAGAAAATATTTTTTCTCAGTTTCTCATCTGTAAAAATGGGGATGATAATAACAGAACAGACCTCAGGGGCACCTGGGTGGCTCAGTTGGTTGAGCGTCCAACTTTGGCTCGGGTCATGATCTCATGGTTCATGAGCTCGAGCCCTACGTCGGGCTCTGTGCTGACAGCTCGGAGCCTGGAGCCTGCTTCACATTCTATGTCTCCCTCTCTCTCTGCCCCATCCCCACTCATGCTCTGTCTCTCTCTGTCTTAAAAATAAATAAAACATTAAAAAAAAATTTTTTTTTAAAGAATAGACCTAATAAGACTGTGGTAAGGATTAAGTGAAAGTCCACATAAAAAGCTTAGCAATAGGGCACCTGGGTGACTCAGTCAGTTAAGCGTCGGACTTCAGCTCAGGTCATGATCATGTGGTCCATGAGTTCAAGCCCCACGTCAGGCTCTGTGCTGACAACTCAGGGCCTGGAGCCTGCTTCGGATTCTGTGTGTCCCTATCTCTGCTCCTCTCCCACTCACACTCTGTCTCTCTCTGAAAAATAAACAAACATTTTAAAAAATTAAGCAACAAAAACAAAAAACTTAGCAATAGTGTGCCCAGCATGTACTAAGTACATAGATGATGGTGATTATATAGCCTTTCAAATGATTTCATCATTCTTTTTTGAATATAGACCTTCTATCCTCTGTGATTTGTAAATCATCTATGGGATTGATTTGGGAAGTATGCAGTCCTCGTTGAAGGATTTCCTCACTCACTAGTAGGCTTTATAGGTTGTTTAAAATATATATCTTCATTTGAGAATATAATATGAGGCCACCATGAACTGACTGTGCCGATTGCTCTCTCCAGGTGAAGAACATCATTTATCACGCAGTGAAAGATGCTGTCGGCACCCTCAAGGCTCATGAATCCAAACTGGCAAGATCTTAGGCATGGAGAAATTGTTAACTCCCCTGTGAAGCAGGTCTTTCACTCACAACACATACAGGGAACGGCAGGGTTCTCTGCTGGAGCAGAGGCCCTTCACTGGGAGCCTGTGTGGTCAGTATTACAAACTCTCCAGCCACTCTTTTCTACGCTGCCTCAACACTGAAGGTTGACCCAGGAAAGTCACACTGTTCACACACACAGTTTCAGACTCCAAGCCAAGGGTGCCACATACCCATCCTGTGGTCTTTGGGACTCTGAATTGCCTGAACATTGCTGGGCTTTCCTGCACATTCTCGTGACTTGAGATTCATGGAAACCGGGAATGTGGGCACACCTTTCTTTTCTTTGTTCTCTCGTGCCTAGTTAAGTGGGAATGTGTTTGGAGGTAGGGGGAATCACATAACTGGTACAAGTAGGGGCTAATTGCTTAAACACACCTGGTGGAAGCCTGACAGTGTCTCTGCACGTGACCTCTGACACAGACCATCCCAGGAGACGGGGTGAAGCCATTCCCCACAATCTCTCTCGTGAACACTGGAGTCTTGCAGGACCCAGGGAGAACCCACTGCTTTTCCCAGGAGGCTCCAGGATTAGGAAACGTGTGTATTTAGTGAAAAATAGGTTTGTAGTGAAATAGTTACTATTTCATGAAAGTAGATATTTTTAGAATTTTTGAAATACCACAGTTGTTTTCCTGGATTATGAGGAAAGGCACATTACATTTAGTCTTCCTTTCGATAAAAATCTTTGAAGAATTATGATTTTTAGAAATCACCTGCCCATTATAGCACAAAATCAGCCAAAGCAGAATTGAAAAGAATTGGCTTTTTAGGATTCTTTTAGTTTCTTCCCTTCCCATCTCAGTCCTATCTTGAGGGAACAGCCATCTGAGAAAGAACTTTGTCATGTCTGAGCTGTGGTGTGTTTTACCGATACACACACTGGTGTCGCAGGAACCATTTTCACATATTACCAGCGTTCCCTTGGGACTCCTCTTAAATTTCCAAATGCAAAGGAAAGTTTGATTTCCTACATGAGTCTGTTTGGTTTTTTGGGTTTTTTGTCCAAAAATGTTTTCAGCAAAACTTTCCAACTCTGTGGAGTTTTATTAAGAATTTATTTGAAAACGATGGAATTCATTAGCCCATAGATACATTGGAAAATGTATCTATCTTCTTTCCAGCTGTACTGTAGTGCCCTGCAGGCTTGTTTATATGTTCACAATTACCTTTTTTTTTTTTTTTAATAAAAGTCATTTACTGTAGAATACTTTTAATTTCACTTTCTGTATTTTAATTTTGTTGAAGGGCTGATTGGGATTTCCATGTTCTTATTAAAAATCTAACAAATCTGTTTGGAGTGGACTAAATTCTTCTGTGCCGGCCATTCTAAAAAGCAAAGGCAGGTTGAGGGCGGGGTTGGAGGTGGCGAATGGTTCATTTTCTGACCTTCATTACATTGCTGCATCCGATTACCCTTTACTTCCTGAATTTGTGCCCATTTGAGAGAGGAAAGTGCCAGGTCATTGTGGTTTGTGGGTTTGGGGGGTGAAGGGAAAAGAGTGGCAGAAAAGATGGGTTTTCCATTGTTGATGCTATGTGAATGGAGTGGGAAAGATGAGGTCTTTAACCTTCCTAGAGCAGCTGGGGGTAAGCGCAGTGGGGGACAGCCTGAGCAAGGTTTTGGGTGATCAGTGATGAGGTTCCTCAAAGCAGGAGGCCCAGCTGCCCACATATGAAACATGTGGCCCTAGGTCCACCTCAGTTGGTGGGAAAAGACCCAAGTGGATTTTTTGTTTATAAATCAGCAATTAAAGTAGCTTGAGGAGTAAGGACAGACTACATTCCAATTAGAAAAGGCCTTTTGAAGAGGAAGTTGTAAAGAATAGCAAGAGGGGTCATTGGAGGCTGCTTCTCCAGACTCTGTTGGAAAACATCTTCCAAAGTGTTTGAGCCTGGAAATACAATTATCAGGGTGGAAATAGACCATTGTGTGGTTCAAGGATACTGAGTTTGAATAGGACCATAACTGAAATACAGAGCTCTGAACGTGTCCTTTCAGGCTGGATGGGCACGGGTCGAGGCTGTGGTCACCAGAAGACTCACACCTCCACTTAAAGAATGCAGAAGCTTTGAAATGGGACAGGAAAGGAAAGCAATGGGGAGAAAGGGGGTTGCAGAGGTTGGAGCTTTGTTGCTTTGGTGAAAATCAGGAGGCGGGCTAGCCTACATTCTGGATATAAATGTCTTCAGAATTAGGGCATACACTGCTGCCAGCATTTGCTGATGGGGGTGGAACTGGAGGCCCTAGATCCATCTCCAACCCAGACGCCATGCCTCCCTACCCCTTTGTTTAAAGAGGGTCTACCCCTGGGTATTCACCTTGAGAGCCTGGGCTCTGTCCCTGCAAAGCTTAGCAAGCGACAACGTAAAAAAGCACATCAGAGTGGGGGACGGGTCCTCCAACAGGATTGATTGGTAGTGGCCACGAAGGGGTGAGGTGGACAGGTGTAGCTATAGCTATACCTTTGACTTGAGAAGTTCTTGGGTGGGTGTCTACAGGGCCTGTAATGGAGGAAGACAGTTTGCTAGTCAGCAGTTAGGAGAAGTGGCCTGATTAAAATAGACTTCATGGGTTCATACCTTAGCATGACTTAGTGGTTTTGTGACCTTGGCAAATTATTGAACTTCCCTAAGCTTCCCATTTCCTTATCTTCAAAATGAGGATAATTATAACCTCTGCCTTATGAAATGAGGATTCAGTGAAATAATGCATGTGAAGCTCTTAGCTCAGAGGCTGGCACAGTAAGCACTCAATAAGTCCTAGCTAGTATTCCTGGGGGAATGTTTAAACCTTTCAGCCTGATGTGGGCAAGGCAGGAGGAGGGCTAGGACGTCAGGATGGAACCTGAAGGCCTGTAAGGACCTCAAGCCACGGCTTGGAATCCAAGGAAGACGAACAAGCGATTAGACGAAGGCAGGGCGGTGAGGGTCAAAGGCGCATGCCCGGTGATAGCAGGTGCAGGGGGGCGCGCCGCCGCCGCCGCCGCCGCCGCCGCCGCCGCCGGCGGGCCTCCCCTTTAAGAGCCGCCGCCGCCCACGGCCCGCCGCTGCGGCAGGGACCTCCCCTTTAACCGCGGCTGCTCGGCACTTCGCGGCCCCCGCGGCGGCTGCTGCTGCGGCTGCTGCTGCTATTGCGGCTCTTGCTGCCGCCGCCGCTCGACCTCCGGCACCTGCATCCTCCGCTCGGGCCGGGTCCCCGCCCCGCGCCCCGCCCGGCCCCGCCATGGTGTCCTGGATCATCTCTCGCCTGGTGGTGTGAGTGCGGCGGTGGCGGGGCGCGGCCGGCAGGGAGGGGGATGGGGAATGGGAATTGGGGGCTGAGGGGTGTTGAAGCCCAGCATGGACCGTTCCGTGGCTTCATACAACAGAGTCCCCTAAAGGAACATCGTTCCTATTTGGGGTTCCCAGAGACAAGACATGGAAGAGTAGGACCCAGGACCTGAGGGGGGAACATTAGAGGAGCATAGTAAGCCTGGCTTCCCACCCCTTTTATTTTCAATTTTCGGTGTTCCTTCATCCTAGGGCTGGGCAGCATGGCTTGATTTATGAAGGGGAGGCAGCATGTCCCCTCCCCCACCTAGCAGATCTGGGCTGAAGGAGCAACTCAGACCTGGGCCGTCATCTTCATGCGGGGAGAGGGCTAATGGAAGAGCGGGGAGCCAGACAGGGCCTCATCATTCCATTGCTTAGGGCCGTAGTTAGCAGCCTTGGCCTCCTCTCTCTTCCACTATCAGGACTCTAGAGATGAGGGCATAAGCTCTGAAGGCCCCCCAGGGAGGACATCTGGGTGTTGGGAAGCAGAGATGCTTGGAGGACAAAGTGTGGGAGGTAACCGGGAGGGGATATGTGTGCTCAGCCTGGATTTGTGAAAGCCACAGAGGGGAGGGCCTTAGGTGGCCTTCATTCCAGGCTGCCAGCTACATTGTGGAGCTCTGTCCCTGCTCCTCCCCCAGGCTCCAGGAGGGAAGCCTGCTTCCACACCCCACACTTTGTCCTTGAGGACTCCACCCCGACCCCTTCTCCACAGGTCGGTTTGAAAGTATCTTGCCTGTAAAAGGCAGGTCCCTGGGAGAACAGGCAATACCCACACATGGTCAGGGGGCTGGGCCCAGCAGGGGCTTTGCTTGGGCCTCAGCCAACCCCTACCCTGGCTCAGGACCCTGCCCCAGGACCCTGCCCCTCAGCCTCTACCGCGGGGGACTGACACCCCAGAATTCCCTCCCCCTGCCTTCTTCCCATTCAGTGCTGTTATGTGCTTGTATTCTGGCTCCCTGTCACTGGAGTCTCCCTCCTTCCTCTCCCCCATCCCACCCCAGAGGTTATCCACAGGCGTCATACCTCCCTGTGCCCTTCAGAGTGGCTGCTTCTCTCTTGCCTGGATGAGCTCCCTGGGGAGCATCAGTCTTCTCCTTCCCTCACCCGTGTCCTATATATGGTCTCTCTAATGGGATCACTACCAGGTTGTACTCCAGCTAGGGCCTCGAGCCCAGGACCCTCCCCTGAGCTTGGTCCAAGTGTACTTATGGGGGAATAAACCTTTTGCCCCTCTTAGGGCCTCCTGCCCCTGTGCCCTCTATGCCCCAGGTCCCCAGAGCCACAGAGGTGCCTCTGATTGCCACATAGAGTGCCCTGTTACGTGGTGTCTGGTTCCCCTACAGACCTGGCCCTAAGCAGCCTGGCTCAGAACTAGAGGTAGAAGGTAAGGGCAGACAGGTATGAATGAGCACAGTATCTGGAGAAGGGAGACACCCTGTTGCAGTGACCAGACCCCCACTCCCCACAATACGGATAACCAGTGATCATGGGTGAAGATACCACATTGGACCCTCTGGCCTCTGGGTCTTTCTTTACCTAAGGGGCTGGAGAAAAACTGAAAAACAGAGAGGCGAGAGACATCACCTTCACTGGCTGGGGACCTCCAAGCTTGTCACCTGAGGCTTAATGGCTTTGACTGTAACCACTGGCCTGAGTTCATCAGTCCAGTTGATGTGGCACTCTGGAGTTCTGTCCTTCTCCCCTTACCTACCCAGGGACTGACTGATGCAGAGCTGGGAGGGAGAGGCCACTGCTCTTGGCCGAGGGGACCAGTAACCATGCCTGCCTCCCTAGGCTCATCTTTGGCACCTTGTACCCAGCCTATTCTTCCTACAAGGCCGTGAAGACAAAAAACGTGAAGGAATATGTGAGTTTATGACCCTTTAATCTCCTACCCACCCCATGTGGCAAAGATAGGCCAGTGGATCACAATACAGACAGTAGTGACTTTGTGCCAGTGCTTCAGCACTAATGAGACCTTACTTCAAGGAAGTTCCTTTGTGTTCCCTTTCCCCTGTGGTGTGATTCACAGGCAAAGTTGAGGTCCCGAGTGTCCCTTCCCCACAACACCTCCAGCATAGTTGGCAAGAGAGATGGGGTCCTGGGTGTTCCCTCAAGGCCCCAGCTAATACTGCTCTCTGTACCTTCAGGTGAAATGGATGATGTACTGGATCGTCTTTGCCTTCTTCACCACGGCTGAGACACTCACGGATATTGTGCTTTCCTGGTGAGGTCCAGCATCCCCAACCTGCATCTCAGGGTCCAGAGTTTAGACTCTCTACCCCCACCAGCCCAACAGAAGATTGAGACCCAGGGTAGAGTCCTCCCACAGTTCCATGGGGTCCTGGATGTCCACTCTCCCCCCGTGCAGGCCTGGCTTAATCAGTAGAATAAGAGACCCAACCCCCACATTTCTACCTGATGATAGCCAAAGCACCATAATAGAATTCAGGAAACCTGCTTCTGCTAGACATCCTGTATGACTTTGGGCAGGTTTCAGCTTCCTAGGTCTCAGTTTCCTTATTTGTAAACTAGGCATATGATTCAATCTTATAGACATTCAGTGCTAGTATTTCAAAGCACTACTAGACTATGTTGTGAACCCTTGAAGGACAGAGAATGTCTTAATCACCTATATGTATGTTCACAGCAGGAGCTCAAAAAATGTGTACTGAGTGAGCAGATACCTCTTGGAAGAGAGTACTAACAAAGCACAGAACACTAAATCAAGAGAGAAGAGAGTTTTATGGAGAGGTAGAGAACAAAAGATGACTGCATTGGCTTGCAAGGGCCAATGACCTTTGAGAAAAATAGTTTTAGCAGAAGTTGAGTAGGGTTAGATTAGGAAAGAATAGTGGGTTAAAAATTGTGAGGACAGTGAGCATAGATGCTTCTTTTTTTTTTAAGTTTATTTATATTTATTTTTGAGAGAGAGAGAACCAGCAGGGGAGGGGGAGAGAGAGAGGGGTCAGAGGATCTGAAGCAGGTGCTGTACTGAGAACAGAGAGCCCGATGTGGGGCTCAAACTCACAAACTGCAAGGTCATGACCTGAACCAAAGTCAGACACTTAACTGACTGAGCCACCCAGGAGCCCCTAGCATAGATGCTTCTTGCCACAAACAAAGGAAAGTGCTTTGTGAGGATGTCGGAAACATGAAGGAGTCTGGCCTGAGGAGAAGGAGCCAGGGAATGGACACCAATCCTTAAAAGTAAGAGGCAGCAAAGAATGGGATCCAGAGCACAGCTGGAAAAGCTTCAGTCTTCCTTGTGGGAGGAAGGGCAGGAAGAGAAGGGGGTGAGGACCCAGGAGTGGACCTGGGAGGTTAGGAAGCTCACCTTTGTGTTGGCCCTGGGATAGACAAGCAGGAGTGTTCTATCAGAGTGAGAGGCCTGGGACTCCCAAAAGAAAAATGTGCAGAGAGCCACTGCAAGGGGAATTCTGCTGGAGGCACTTACCATCCCCCTTGGAATCTCAGCTATGCCTCCCATTTTCCTTGAGATTAGAAATGCCAAGGGGCACCTGGGTGGCTCAGTCAGTTAAGCATCTGACTCTTGATTTGGGCTCAGGTCATGATCTTGTGGTTCTTAAGTTCTAGCCTCTCATCAGACTCTGTACTGACAGCCTGGAGCCTGCTTGGGATTCTCTCTCTCTCTCTCTCTCTCTCTCTCTCTCTCTCCCTCTATCTCTGCCCCTCCCCTGCTCACACTCTCTCTCTCGGTTTCTCTCAAAATAAATAAATAAACTTAAACAATTAAAAAAAAGAAGGAAAGAAAGAAGGAAATGCCCAGTCTCCTGAGCCACATGGGAACCCCAGTGCACTAAGGGGTGGGGAACCAGGCAAGGTCTTGCAGGGGATCAGCTCACCTCCTGACTCCCTATCCCAGGCTCTGCCACTTGCCTCTGTCCCACCCACAGGTTCCCCTTCTACTTTGAGCTCAAGATCGCCTTTGTGATATGGCTGCTGTCCCCTTATACCAAGGGCTCCAGCGTGCTCTACCGCAAGTTCGTGCACCCGACACTGTCCAACAAGGAGAAGGTTTGCCTCCACTCTCAGCTGACTTCCTAGCCTGCCCCAGGCCATGGCAGCCCAGTGTCTGCAGCCACGTCCATTCCTGGCTCTCCTTGTGGGCACCCAGAACCTGAAGTGATCTGGCAGGGCCCTGGCCTCCTGGAGCAGGCAGTGCCTTTGTCTGGGTGTGAACAGGGGCAGGGAATGGCCTAGCCAGCAGGGACCACCCCTCACCTCCTACTCCTTCCCCTCCCACCTCTCAGGAAATCGACGAGTACATCACACAGGCCCGAGACAAGAGCTATGAGACCATGATGAGAGTGGGCAAGAGAGGCCTGAACCTGGCTGCCAATGCTGCAGTCACCGCTGCTGCCAAGGTGAGATGGGGGCAGACCAGGCTCCCAGGGCCCCACCTTGCTCATTTCATCCCCCTGGCCAAGCCTCTTTGCATCTAACCTGTCCTTGGTGCTGTGATGGTTTGGGGCTTGTGCAACTCAGGGTTGTAGGCCTGGTTCTAACACCTTCCAGCCAAGTGACTTCAACTTGCTGAGCCAGTTTCCTCAACTGTCCAAAGGGAAATGATGGGCCTTTCAGTGCTGCCAAAGGACTGGGTGAGGATAGTGTGAGGAAAGCACTGAGCTCAGTGGCTGCCCGTGCTCTATAGTGACCTCTATCTCCACCCCGCCCCTTCCTCCGGTTCTCCCGGTGCGTGGTGGTGACCCTAGGGCCAGGGGGTGCTATCAGAGAAGCTCCGAAGCTTCAGCATGCAGGACCTGACCCTGATCCGGGACGAGGATGCACTGCCCCTGCAGGGGCCTGACAGCCGTCTCCGACCCAATCCTGGCAGCCTCCTGGATACCATTGAGGACTTAGGTACAGGCAGGGCCCAGGACTGGGCAGAGGGAGGGGGGACCTCAAGGGCATGGAGGCCAGGTAGGAGAGCCGCCAGACCTCTGTTCTCCTTTCTTCCCCCAAACCAGGAGATGACCCTACCCTGAATTTAAGATCTAGCACAAACCAGGCAGATCCCCGGACAGAGACCTCTGAAGATGATATGGGAGACAAGGCCCCTAAGAGGGTCAAACCTGTCAAAAAAGTGCCCAAAGCTGAGGTGAGAGCCCAGGCCAGAGCAGGGGGAAATGGGGAGGGGGTGTGACCCCAGGCTGAACCTCTAACTTCTTCTCTCCTTCCCACAGCCACTGGCTTCCAAGACACTGAAGACCCGGCCCAAGAAGAAGACCTCTGGTGGGGGTGACTTGGCTTGAGGTTCTGATCCCCCGGAGGCTGCACACTGTGCCAGTAACCCACACGCCTCCGGCCCCAGGGCCCCTCAGATGGCTGTTTCTGGTGCCTGCCCAGTGACCACTCCTCTGGAAGGGCTTGGAAAAGGGGAGGGAGGCCCTGCTATGGGGGTGGAGGGTAGAGGCTGGAGGAGTTACTGAAGACTGAGCCCCCCAAGGAGGCGGGGGCTCCTTAGAGCCCAAACTGCTATTCTCCCTGCTCCAGTTCTGCTCCCACCCACCCAGTGCCTTGCTGAAGACCATGGCCATCCCCTTTTCTGAGGTCCTAATATGCCCCCACTGCTCTCTCCGGGCTGGGGGAGCAGTCACAGCCCAGACTGACCAGAGATGGGCCTGAAGGCACCTGGGAGACAGGGAGGGAGAGGGGAAGGCTTCAGAGAACTTGTGGCACAGGCCACAGATGTGAATGGAGGACAGGGGCTTAGCATGTGCTTAAATGACCAGGATGATGAGGCCAGAGCTGCAGCTGGGGGCATTGGATAGGGCTGTGTGCTACATGTCCCCACTAAAAAGAAGTGGGGTCCTAGGGGTGTGAGTGTGTGTGTGTGTGTGTATCTTTCTAGGTCTAGGGCTGGGGAGATTTTGAGTAAAGGACTTTCCTGCCAGCAGTGACCATCCCCCACCCTAAGCCCCACAGCTAGCTGGCCCTTCCCTGCTTTCAGCCCTCCCTCCTACTCTCAGAGCCTCAGAGGAGCTCAGCCCAAGAGAGGATGAGGCTCTGAAGGCCTCTTATCTCCTCCTCTGCCCTTGATACCCTTTTGCTTCCTCCCATTCCTGCCCTGCCCCTGGGCTGGGCTCCTCTACCCCTCAGGGCCCATTGTAGAGGGCCCTGCTGAGCCAGCTCCTTTCCTCCTCACCTGGGGGCCCATCTTCCTTTTCTCCAGACTCCTTTTCCTGTGCCAAGCAAACTGAGCCCATGTAAGCAGGCAGACCCTTATTAGCCCAGCCTTTGCCCCACACTCTACCCCAGCTTCTGCCGTGGCTTCAGGAGGAATGTGTGAAGAAGAAAAGAAATATTGGAGCCAAAGTGCTTCCAATTCTATGAAAAGAGGGTGCCCATTGGACCTTTGGCACTGGATGAGCCAATAAACCAAATTCTGGCACCTCATGTATTTCGGCCTCTGTACTTTGTTCTTGCTCCTCCAGTCCCCAGGTGGGAAGGACCTCAAGTAAAAAGCAGGGCTCAGCTATAGGAGGAAGGGGGGACAAGGTCAGAATGTGAGACCCAAGAGCTCTGATCTCCAAGATAAGAGATAGGTTTGAGCTGGTCCATCTGGGAAAATGGTTTGGAGGTTCAAGATACAGCCAGAGGAGTAGGAGGGATCATGACTTATGAAGGCCTAGGGGTCTCCAACTGTCAAGGTTGTCTTGTCCCTTGGAATTCTGCCCAGAGACCTCCATCCCCAGTGGACCTCCTGGTACCTTATGGAAAGTGTCAGTATAAGCTCTGAGGATAAAGACCCCCATGAGTGTCCCAGGGAAGAGGGAATAGGATTTCGGGGTTGCTGGGCAAGGAACTGGTTGGCCATGCTGCTTAGAAAGGCTTAAGAATGTTGGAGGAGGGCTGAGAGGGAGAGACTCTGAAAGGAGGAGACAGGCTGAGGGAAGAGGTAGAGATGGGGAACCAGCCTCACAGTGCATGTCTGAGCCTGGGGACAGAGAAGGATGACAGGACACCAAGGACTGGAGACAAAGAGATAGTCCCTGTGGCCCCAGGAGGAAAGGCTTGAGCCCTGGGCTGCTTGGCTAGGTTGGAGGAGACAAGGAAGGAGGCTGCAGGGCATGGGGTCTGAGTCCTTGGGAGGTAGAAGACCACCAGGGGCCAAGGGGAACAACTGGCTGGGGATAAGCCCTGCAAGGCGGTGCCCAAGAGAATGGAAAGGATGGCAGAGGAGCAGAGGCAGCATGGGAAGAGAAAAACAAAGGGAAAGAGTGGAGAGGGAGGGGGGAGAGAGCAAGGCAGGGAGGAGGAAGGGAGAAGGAAGGGGAGAAACAGTAGTGCAGCTTTGTAGAAGGAAAATGAAGGAAGCAGAGCATGGGGTGTGGCATAGGGTGTGTGGGGACCTAGCCCCAGGCTCTGGACCCCACAGTTGGCAAAATGCCCCTACAGCAGACTTCCCTCTCCCTTCCCCGGCATCACAGAGGTATGTCCTCTCCAGCCTCACACTCAGGCCAAAGTGGCCAAGAACTTCCTGAACTGAGGTCATGGTGGAGGTGGAGTGTGAAATGCCCTTTTCATCTTCTCTGGAATCCTCCAGTCAACAGCCCTCTGAAGGTCATTCTTTTCACCACTGGCCTCTGAGCAAATTGGTCCCTTCCTCTAGAAAGGAGAGGATGCGTCAGGATAGGATTCAGGGAGAGACTCCTTTGTTCTAGAAAGATCTCGAGAGAGTAAGATGCTGCAGTCTCATGCTAGCAGCTACCATATGGCCAGAAAACCAGGTTAGGCCCTCCCTAACCTAAATCCCATTTGCTGCATAACACACAAATATGAACGCGTGTGCATGGATGCACACAGATACATGCTTGCACCCACAGTGACCACTTGCTAAGAAGGTCACTGACAGATTCCCCACTGCCAGGCTCTCCATGCACATCTGGGTTTCTCTGTGTCAACAGGAACATGCTCAGATTTCCAAGCTCCTTGGTCCGTTGCCGTGGAAACAGTCTCCTAGAACTCGGCACAGGGCCTGGCCCCTGTGGTGCAGGGGAGGAGAGGAAAGATGGAGGGTGACAAGAAGATGGAGGGATCAGCTTCTTGGAGGGGCAGGCAGGACACATTTGGGTCTAGGTGACATCTTGCCATCTCATTCCTTAGGACCACCTTCTCTCTCCCCTCCTCCTCAGTAGACCTCTAGGCCAGGGGAGTGGGGAAGAGATGTCACAAGACAGGTGTATGGTTAAAACTATGTGGAGAATTCTTGTTCACTCCCTGGGTCCCCAGTGAGCATTGAGAGATATTAGCTTTTGAGTGGGAGCTAAGGTCTAGCCCTCTGTCCCACCGTGCTGGGGGACACTGGACAGCCCTCCAGGCCTGAGGTCCCTGGATAGAATGTCCTCATGGCTGGAGCTGCTTCAGCTGGCTCCCCCTCTCTTGTGTGTGTCCCACACCCAAAGAACCTGCTTAAAATGGGATTTCCAGGCTGTGACGTCAGAGGAAAGCCAGCAGCTCCAGCCTGTGCCAGTTCTTCCTTGATCAACAGAGCTGAGCCCAGTCTTGCTCAGCCTGGAGGAAAGGGGGTTGGCAGAGGAGGGAGTGGATCCAAGGGCTCTAGGCCATTGACACCGTATCAGTGGCATCCATGATAATAGGGAGAGACTGTAATAGGAAGAGGCAGGCCGAAGCCACTGCTGGCTTCCCCACTGCCTTAAATTTCAGCCATTTCGTGATCATTTCCCTCCCAAATTCCTCTAGTTTTTCCCTCTCTGAGCTGAGATAGGCCTGTCTGGTGGAGGAGGGCACTTTAGTATTAGAGCCATTTGGGTTCTGCCTGACAACTTGTCCCATATCTGGGCTGGAGGCAGGGATGGGTAGGAGGGATACCAGCAAGGAGGGGGGAAAAAGCCCACTAGGTGGCGCAGCTCACTCCCAGTGTGGGATTCCCAGCCCCTGAAGGGGAGAATCTTTTCCTGCTGTCAGTCAGCCTTATGGTCTGGTGAGCAGGGTGTCTCATGCCCCACTCGCTAGAGTTGTAGGTTCATGAAGAAAACATTCTTGCAGGTGCATGGAACAACTATGGATTTTCAAGCAATTACTTCCTAAACCCAGATTGTGTACCACCCCCTGCACACTCCCCAGGAGAACGTCAGGCCCAAAGGGCAGGTACTCCCTTTTGGTGAGAATCAGGCACTGTCCTAGAAGCAGGGAAGGTGACAAGCTGACTCTGGGAGGGTCCTGCAGCCCAAGGGACCCAACATGAGTTTCTGAAATGACATCAACAAGGCCACTGGAGCTAATTTCAAGGTCAGGTGAGGAGAGGAACCCAACAGGTGGCAAGGGGTGGGGAACTTGGGAGAGGCAGGCTAGGCCCAGAGGGATGGCAGCTCGCCTGACTGCAGGACTCTTCTGGATATTATTTCCCTGATGGCCATAGTGACAGTCCCAGGCCAGGCCCAAGTGTTTGTGTTTCCTGTCCCTTCCCTTATTTTATCTGATCCACTATGAGATTTAAAAAGGAGAAAAAAAGACCCTAATTTCCAAATTCTGGAATCCCAAGGTACTTCTACAAGAGCCAAGGTTGGGCCTCCTTAGTAACCTACCTTTCCCTGACCTCCTTCCCAAACTGACCCCACCAGCCCTGCATCCCTAATGAATTACCCTCTCCTTTTGTCCCAGCCAGATGAGTGATCAATAAATAATGCTGCCTGAAATATTGATGGTGAGTTTTACACTAGCATCCCTTAGCTGTGCCTGTCATTGGGGAATTTGAGAGCTGACAGAGAAATGCATGGCCACCAGAGAGCTCTTTTCTATCTCTGCCAAGAGGGGGTCTTTCTTTGCCAAGATTTCAACCTGTTCCCATCTCAGCCAGAATCATGACTCATTCCCATCAAGTAAGATGAGGACTCAGCCAGCAACCTCCAACCTGGGAAGAGTCAGGTAAGCTAAACAAAGCAGAGACCCTTCCTGATACTTTTGTCTCAAGACAAAGAGATCCCATTTCCTCTGTTCCATGTCCATCTTGGACCTTCCAGGTCCAGCTCTCTGAGCAGGATCTCAGAAGGAGAACTGCAGGTTCCCTGTCCCCCAGGTTGACTGTTTAAAGCATGAACAGAAGGACTCACATGCTCCCAGACTTCTCTGGTCCAAGTCACTGTCATCTAGTTTTGTTCTCCCTGGAAGAAGGGTAGGGGAGAGGAGGAGCAGGTAGAAACTCTTGAGCCCTGTTGAGCCTGACTCACCCGATGCCAGGGCCCTCCTTGGCAGAAGCTAGGCACACTCAGATCTTTGCATGCACAATGCCCTCGGCCTAGGCACTCTAGTTCTGCTCCACTTGGTCAGCTGCTGCATACACTTCAAGTCTCAGTTTAGAAGTGACGTCCCTGCCCCATCCTATCCCGGTCCCTGTGGCATTCTGCTCTTCCTCCCCAACACCTCCCCCTGTTCGGTCATTGCCTGTTTCCCCACCAGACTGAAAGCCAGGGCATAGGCAGTGAGTGGGTCTACCTGGTGCACCACGGTTTCCCCAGCATCTAGCAGGGGTCCGGGCACACAACAAGCACTCGGCACATTTTTGCGGAATGTTCTAATGATGTCCTGTAGTGCTTTTCCACTCCTGAAAAAAACATCAACCTTCAAACTTCACCGTCTCTCTTGACTGAGCTGTTTGCCTGCACCGGAGGATGGGTGTCTGCACTAAACAGCAGCAGCCCAGATCAGCCTCCCTTGCTCTCACTTCTCCTGCATGTGTTCATGCTCATTTGCTCTCCTTTCTCTCTCACACACACAGATGGGAGTCAGCTTTCCAGCCACATTCAGTTCTCACTTTAATTCAAAAGCTAAATTGGGAAGAAGAGCAGCTTCACACTCCTAATTTAGCCTGGGAGAGAAAAAGGGAGACAGCCTGGATTTGCCAGGGAAAGGAGAAAGTTGGGTGTGGGGTGGGGAATGGTGGCAAACATACCCATAGCCTAAGGGAAGACAATGAAACTCTTACCACCCAGCTCCTAAAAATAAACCATCTACAGCTATGACCCCAGAGTGACCCTTATTAAGCCTCTTTCCCATACAAGTGCAGCCATTCCGGGCATTCCCCCAGTCTAGGGGTAGGATTAAGGGAGGCAGAGATTGTGGTTATTAAAACTATGAAAAGAGGGAGATGCTGCTGCTTTGGTCACTGGTAGTACAAAATCAGGAAGTCCTTCTTAAATCTAACTTTAATCCCTCTTTTGATAGCTGAAGTGGATGATGAATAAAAACAGTCTGCAGGTACTTGCCCACTAATATTCATAGCAGTGTTATTCACGAGAGTGAAAAGGTGGGAACAGTGGCGCCTGGCTGTCTCAGGCGGTTAAGCATCCAGCTCTTCATTTCAGCTCAGGTCATGATCTCATGGGTCATGAGTTTGAGCCCCACGTTGGGCTCCATGCTGGCAGTTTGGAGCCTGTTTGGTATTCTTTCTCTCTCTCCTTCTCTCCCTGCCACTCCTGTGCTCATGAAAAACAAATAAATAAACTTAAAACAAAACAAAACAAGAGGTGGAAATGGTCTAAATGTCCATCAACAGATGAAGGATTAAACAGAATGTGGTATATACATACAATGGAATATTATTCAGCCTTAGGAAGGAATGAAGTTATGACACATGCTGCAACATGGACAAAGCTCAAAAACATTATGCAAAGTGAGATAAGGCAGTCAAAAAAGGGCAAATATTATGATTCCACTTACATGTAGTACCTAGAATAGACAAATTCATCAAGACAGAAACTATAATAGAGGTTACTAGGCAGTGGTGTGAGGGAGCAGGATGGGTACAGAGTTTCTCTTCAGGAAGATGAAAAAGTTCTGGAGATGGATGAAAGTGACGGTTGCACAACATTGTGAGTGTACTTAATGTCAGTGAATTGTACACTTAAAAAAAATGGTTAAACTGGTGGGATGCCTAGCCAGCTTGGTTGGCCGAGCCTGCGCCTCTTTATCTCTGAGTCCTGAGTTCAAGCCCCACGTTGGGCATAGAGTTTAGGTTTCAAAAAATGATTAAAATGGTAAATATTATGGTATGTATATTTTATAAATGTCTTTATTTTATTTTATTTTATTTTATTTTATTTTATTTTGAGAGAGAGACAGCACAAGCAGGGGAGGGGCAGAGAGAGAGGGAGAAAGAGAATCCCAAGCAGGCTCTGAGCTGTCAGCATAAAGCCTGATGACACAGGGCTTGATCCCACGAACCATGAGATCATGACCTGAGCTGAAAACTCAGGTCAGACTTAAGAGTCGGACACTTAACCAACTGAGCCACTCAAGTACCCCTATGGCGTATATATTTTACTGCAATACATTTTTTAAGAAGGCACTGAGTCCAATGTTGGCTTGAAGACTGTCACCCTGCCATGATGACTCTCTGAGGCATGACCAGAGGGAAACTGAGTCCTAGAAGTTCAAAAGACCCCTCCCCTTACTCACAGGGACAGAAATGCTGCTTCTGCCTGGAGTACAGAGAAGAACCCTCTGGGGCATTCCTAAGGATAGGAGCTAACTCTGCCTACCTCTTATCTCTTCTTATCAGTATGATAATCTGGAGGGAAGTTCTTCTTCCTGGCTCTGGATTCCAGCATCCTCTTCAGTCACTTCTTTTGACTTTGCCCTAAACAGGGTTCTTATATGGGTGTAGTAGATAAGGGGATGGTTAGAGAAGGGAAAAAGAGAAGACCCTTCCATCCAGCCTCTCCCACTTCCCTGTGGCCACTGTACCAAGGAAAAGGGATGTATGCACCTTTGGGCTGAGCTGCCTGTCAGTAAATTTGGGTGTCAAATTTTCTTGCTCTCTGCGTCTGACTGGGTGGCACCTGAAGGGAGTGTGTGATAGCTGGTACTGATGCATCCAGACCTCACCCTCTCTCCTAGATGACTACATGATTTCCTGCCTGGTCTCCCCACCAGCACTCCCCCCCACCCAGCCTCCTGCAAAATGGCCAGTTGGCTCCCCAACTGCCTGGGAAGCACTTCAGTGGGTAGGAGATGATTAGGGGTTCCACAGTCACTAAGCTTCCCCTATGATAGCACATTTCACACTGTTGTGATTGCCTGTTTATCTGTCTGTCTCCCACACCCAGACTACAAACTGCAAAAGAGGAGTCACCTTTTTACTTCTTTTTGTATCTTTAATACCTAGAGGAGCAGATGTTTGATAAGTAACTGTTGAAATGGTCTGTTCACATGTCTGTCTGCCCTACTCGACTTGACTCAAGAATCCCTGGAGGGTGGGGGTGCCTGGGTGGCTCAGTTGGTTAAGCATCCAACTTTGATTCAGGTCGTGATCTCAAGGTCTGAGTTCAAGCCCCATGTCATGCTCTGCGCCGACAGCTCAGATGCTGGAGCCTGCTTCAGATTCTGTGTCTCCCTCTCTCTCTCTGCCCCTCCCCTGCTCATTCTCTCTCTCTCTCTCTCAAAAATAATAAATAAATGTTAAAATGTTTAAAATAAATAAATAAATAAATAAATAAATAGATACAAATAAAGAATCCCTAGGGGTGAAAGCTTTGTCCAGTTCATTCTGGAACCCCAGAGAACATGTTGTTCTTGGTATGACTTTGGTTTCAGCCAGAGGTTCTGAAGCCAGACTATCTGGATTGGAATCCTGGCTCCCCCATTGCTCAGCTTTCTGACCTTAATCAAGTCACCTGCCCTCTCTGAGCCCCCTTCCTCATCAATGACATGGGGGTGAGAATAGTACCTACTTCATGAGGTATTGTGAATACAAATGTCTGTCAAATGTTTAGCACAGAGCCTGTCACATTGTAAATGTGTCTTATGGGTGAGGTGGGGGTAGAGAATGCAGCTAGATGTTAAGAAGAATCAAAAAAAACAAGCACCCACAGCTCATGGCTGCATCCTGGTATTTTGGGGTAGGGGGTGAGGCCAGTGCCACAGTGACACAACCCCAGGGGCTGCCTGTCCCCTACTTCCCTCCCCCTCCCACCAGGTCTACAGAGTCCAAGCTCACCCACCATGAAGCTGAGCACCCCCGGCGCTGGGCTGGGCGGCGGTGAGGGGCCAGAAATAACTGCCGTTGCTATTCCTGCTTTTCTAGGCTGGATGGGAACGCTGCCTCTCTCATCTAAAGGCTGCTCCAGACTTCCTGCACATCAGTGGGCTCTTATGTAACGCTCCCCTCCCTCTGCCTGCCCAACACGCTTCCAGAGATTTCTGCAGCCAGCTTTGCTGCACACTCAGCTGAGGGGTGGGGAGAGCAAAGAATCCACCACCGGCCAAATTGTCCTGTAAGTCCAGGGTCTTGACAGCCCCAGGCCTGGGAGAGGATCCACACAGCACAGGGCAGAGAGACTGATGTCCAAGGACAGCAGCCTCTTTCTGCATCTGCAGGTTACTCTGAGGCAGAAAGGACCAGGAGAGCCCTATCTGAGTGTTCACCCTCTCCCTCTGCCCAAAACAGATGCTCTGTGCCAAATTATTATGCTTTAGTGTCTCCACTTTAGACCTAACCTGTGTCTGGCACACAACCCATCAGCCAGACTCTGAGGATGGCAACACAGACCCCAGCTCTCTCAGGCAGATCCCCTAATCTTGGCCAAATCCTCCATGTCCCTTTCCTGAAGCTCCTAGAACCCACCCCGAGCATGCCAGGTACCCTCTTCAGAGCCAGGGGCCCCTGTGCCTCAGGCCTCAGCATCACTCTCCATGAGCCCTTCTTAGAACTTGCCCCTCTCTGGGCACCTGTCAGTTAAACATCTGGCCCTTGGTTTTAGCTCAGGTCGTGATCGCAACATTCTCGGGATTGAGCCCTGACAGCATGGAGTCTGCTTGGGATCTCTCTCCCCATCTCTTTCTGCCCCTCCTACGCTCTCTCTTAAAATAAATAAACATTTAAAAAAACATTAAAAAAAAAAAAAGAACATGCCCTTCTCCACCTGGCTTAGGAGTCAGGGTTTTCCTCTGGCACCCGGTTTCCCCACCTGTAACTGGAGCAAAATACAATGGCTTCACACTCCAACACCTCAAGGGGATTTTCTCTTTCATCTCCCCTGGTCATTCTTCATGTCTCCATTTCTCCTCTTCTGTCAGTGCACTTTCTATCCCCTCATTCGACCCCCCACCAGATCTGGCCTCTCCAGAGGTTTCTCCTCACCTCTCACAACCCTTCCTTCACAGGGTGGGAGTAGAGCTGTACCCAGACCTATTGAAGGCCAGGCCCTCCATATTTCCGGCAGAACCCATCAGCCATCGGAAAGTGTGACAGGCACCCCAGACGGAACTGAAGGGAGAGTCACTTCCTGAGCCCCAGGCTGGCCACAGCAGTGGCAAACCACGATCTGAGCAGCACATGTGGGTGCTGACGTAGTCGGGGTTGAGGAGGAGGAAGTGGCAGTGGAAAATGGGGCTTGTTTTCCTCTGACAGATGCTGGGTGCTCAACAATGGGTCAAGTTTCTGAGACATAGTGATTCCCACTGGCTTTTGCTTGGAGCCCCAGATGCCCTGGGCAAGCTCAGCTCTCACCTCTGTTCCCTACTCCTCTCCTGCTTGCAAGGAAAGTCGGAGTGTAGACGGCAGCCCAGACCTGCACCCCTTCCAAGAGCTTCTCACCTTTTCCAGGGCTTCTGGCACCAGTCACCCAGGATGCAAGGTGTGAGAGTCCCACACTCATCCCTAATGCTCCTGGAAACCCTGTAGATCCCAGGTCAGGGTGCAGGAGTGACTCTGAGTCTTGTTTACCCCCAGTTTCATTTCCATTAGAACCCAGGCTGGTTGTCAGGTTTGTTGGTCACAAGTTAGGTAGGTGCTCAAAAGCCCACCTGAGATTTGGCTCCTTGGGAGGGGTCAGTTCTTTTCACTCTGTCTCCTCCTCACCTTCCAGTCCTCCCCCAGCCCCCACCCATGAGAGCAACCAGGGGTGTGCCATTGCCCAGAAGACAGAAGAGAATGGGGATAACCTAGATGCTTCCAGCTGTATTGCTGAGAAGGCAGGCCCAGAGCATAACTCTACCCAGGGAGAAGACTCTCAGACCCTCCTTCTCACTGGTTTCCCAGTCAGAGAGAGGGCTAAGGTCTGTGCAGTGTGTAGGGACTTTGAGCCCGCTCCTCTCAGTGCTCTTCAGGGGCGTATACCATGAAGGCAGAGCAGGGTAGAAAATGATACCTCCTCCTCTGTATGAGCTATAGAGGGCAGAATAAGGGAGAAGAGGGTGGAGGGGTACAGTTGAGCCCTAAACATTCTCACTGCCCATACCTTAGCTTGAGGCCCTAGACTGATCGCAGCCTTTCCCTCCTGAGGCCTTTGCACAGCTGTCCCCTTTGCCTGGAATGCCCTCCCCACCACACTCCTCTATGCACAGTTGGTTTCCTCTCATCCTTTATGTCTCTGCATAAATGTCACCTCTTCTGAGATGCTTTCCTCACCTCTCTAGTATGTTTTACTTACCATAATCTGAAATCATCCTTTTTATTTACATAGTTGTTTACTTGTGTCACTGAATAGCAGTTTCCAAGAGGGCATAACTCCATCTGCTTTCTTCATTGCAGAATCCCCAAGACTTAGAATTGTTTCTGATACAAGCAAGGGCCAATAAACCTTTTAAAAAATAAATCAATGTGTTTTTTTGTAAATGAATGTTTTACTCAGCCTTACCTCCTGCTATCTCCCAATTGAAACCCTCTCTACTCTAGCGCTTTAAAAAAAATATTTATTTATTAATTAAAGTTTATTTATTTATTTTTAGAGAGACAGAGACAGGGTGAGTGGGGGAGGGTCCGAGAGAGAGGGAGAAAGAGAATCCCAAGCAGGCTCCATGCTGCCAGCACAGAGCCCAACGTGGGGCTCAAACTCATGAAACTGTGAGATTATGACCTTAGCCAAAACCAAGAGTCAGATGCTTTACCAATTGAGCCACCCAGGTGCCCCTGAATGTTTATTTGTGTGTGTGTGTGTGTGTGTGAGAGAGAGAGAGAGAGAGGGGAAAAAAAGCGAGCCAGAGAGGGGCAGAGAGAGAGGGAAACAGAGGATCTGAAGCTGACAGCAGAGAGCACAATACAGGGCTCAAACTCACCAACCATGTGATCGTGACCTGAGCCAAAGTCAGACACTTAACCAACTGAACCACCCAGGTGCCCCTTAGCTCATTTTTTCCAGGCAGATCACACAAGGACTGTTCTGGCCAACCTCCCCCCAACCCTGGTCTGAAAGTGCTTCACTTCCTCACCACAACGTTTGGTTCTTCTCATGTTCGCTCTCCTCTAAAATCTTTTTATCATCTTTGTCCCCTTCCCTGGAATCTCTGCCTCCTCTTATCTTCTGTGTTCTTCAGCACAACTGACATTTGGAGGCTAACAGGGCTGCTTCCTATTCTTAATTCTCTTGCAACATGGAATCCAGTCTTCTTTTACCTAACTGTAAGCTTCTTAGAGGCCGGGGTGTATGCCATAGGCCTTCCTAATCCTTGCCCACAGAAAGTCCTCAGAAAAGTTTTTTGTTGTCGTGGAAAATGGGTGTATTAATCAGAAACTGCTGGATTGTGAGTAACAGAAACTGAAAGGAGCCTATTTTATTAAATCAAAAAGAAATGCATTGGCCTGCATAACTAAAAACCTCAGGCTGTATCCAAAGACTTACTCTCTGTATGTAGAAGCCTTCTATGTTTTCCTCTGCATTGGCTTCATTTTCAGGTAGGCTTTCCAGTCCTCATGGCAAGATGGCCTCCAGGCTTACATTCCATTGGCTTAGTACCATCAGAGAGAGAATTGCCCTTTTTCAAGAGTTCCAGAAAAAATCCCAGAAGTGCTTTTCATTAGCCTTGTTTGGGTCATGTGCCCATCCTAACTCAGTTGCTCTGGCTAGGGACATGGAATGGTCCTAGGATGGAGCATTCTAGATGGATGGCCAGGTGTGGGTGACATACCCACTCCTAGGTCTAGAACAGGGTTGTCTTCCTCCAACCACATGGACTGGAGTGGTTCCCCAAAAGAAACCGTTGTCTGGGGAACAATTATGAAAAGAGAGGGGAATTGATGTTACATATGCAAAACAAAAGATATAGACTATAAGGATTTCCATTGCCCAGCTTCAGTGAGGATCTGAAGATAACTTAGGTCAACTTCCACATGAGAATCATAGGGGAATTGGTTTGTTCTGGCTGTGCTCTTGGGATCTGGGCAGCTCCCCAGGGACAGAAGGAGGATCCTAACTAAGATGAGGAATCCACTCAGTTCAGTTCTGGCACTCACAAGGTCAGAAAAATTATGACTCAGTAGGTCTAAGGTAAAACTTCTTCTTCTTCTTTTTTCCAGAGCTCCAGAAGTGATTCTGTCACACACACAAGGTTGTAAAATTCTGTTCTAGGAAGTGATGTTTTACTTCAGCAAGAAAGATTCAGATTAGCTCTTCAGGACAATGTCCCCTGTGTTAGAATTGGAATGTTTCTCCCTTTCTGCACAGTTTTTCAGAAAAGGATCACTGGAGTTTGCTTGGAGGCTGAAGACGGGTGGGTGAATTGTGGGTGACCCTGTGGGTCAAAAGCCCCTGAAAATAACAATAGTCACTGTTTATTGAATGGTAATTCCAAGGCAGGAACTGTGCTTTGGGACTTCAGTGATGTCAGTCCATGTAAGCTTCAATTTTTCACAACAATTCTTCCATGTGGGTATCATTAACATTAGCTCTATTTTACAGTTGAAGAAAGTGAGATACAAAAAGCCTGGCCAAGATACCCAACCTGGGAATGGCATTCAGACACAAGGCCATCTGACCCTGACTGGCAGGAGGCCTCAGAGAAGGTACATCACTCATGGCCCTAATGGACAACACGGTTAGGCATTAGGAGTGGGCCTCTCACCACGCCCTAGCCATTTGGGTTGGGGAGCTCAGACTTAGAGCACACAGGTTCATTGCTAGATTCCTTAAATAGATTTTTATAAGAAAATGTGTGCGTGTGTGCCTGTGTGTGTGTTGGCATGCGTGTGTGCGTGTGTAGAGGATAGAGAAGGATGAAGCCCAAAAGTTATTGCCCCTCCCATTTAAACCCCAGGACTCTGACCTGTTTGGGTTCACAAGGACCCCAGTCCTACCCCCGTCCGTCCCTGTGTCCTCAGCACCCTCCTTCCACACAAATTTTGTGCTTTCTTTTTAAATTCAGAAAAACAGCACCTCCCTGGATTGAGAGCTAGAGCAGGAGCCTTCCCCTCTCGGAATCCCTGTTTTCTTGGGGTGCGCATTTAAATGCGGGGGTAGGGATGGGACCGAAAGGGCTTCCCCATTCGCGTCCTGCTCCTGGAAGACCTGCGGGAATCGTTCCCGCCTACCCACCCCCGCCCTCCCGCCCTTAGGCTGGCTCCGGGAGGGAAGTGTTATCCCGCCTGGAGTCTGGGCGCCTCGGCGGTGGCGGCTCCCCAGGGACTGCAGGGAGAACCCAGGCTGCGGCGCCTGCTCAGTTCGCGCTCACTGCGTCTAAGGCTCCCCCGGCCTGGCTACGCGCCCAGCACAGGAGCAGGGAGGGGGAACCCGAAGCCGGCGGAAGAGCCCACTCGGCCCGGGGCCCGGGGAACTGAGCTGGAGAGGGGACCTCCAGGGGGCAGCACCAGGCCGCTAAGCAGGTCCTCTCGGTGCCAGCCTAGGGGTCCCCAGACAGCCCATAGGGAAGCCTCCTTTTCAGATTGCCGCATTGCCCGCCCATCTCCATTTGTTCTGGATAAAGGTGGGAAAGTCTCCCACCACCACAAGGACCACCAGCTCCTGGTTGAGAAGCTCCTGGTGGCCCACCGCAACCCAAAGAGACCTAGGGAACCACCTAGCGAGTATTTCCTAGCCTCAGTTTCCCCCATGACATCTGGAATGGCTTCGTGCCATTGGTCAAGGCCGGGGGGTCAATGCCCCGCCTCTCCTGGGCGGCCTCTGCCCCGGCCAGCCCAGCCGCTCCTCCCCTTAGCTCCCGCCCCGCTCCCACGGTCCCAGAGGTGGGCGGGAGGGCCCTGGATGACGGTGGCAGAACCCCGAGCCGACTCGCCCTCGCCCCCGCCCCCGCCCCGGGCCCGGGCTTCCCCAGCCCAGTCCCCGCTGGGGAGTCGTCTGAGCCGCGATGCGCCAAGCGCTACGCGCCCGGAGACCTCCACCAGGGCGTCCCCAGCTCTTGCGCTCATTCTGGCTCCCGGGGAGGGGGAGGGGGGGCAACCAGGGAGCAGCGAGCAACGACCCGGAAACACCATATAAGGAGCAGGAAGGATCCCCCGCCGGAACAACCCTTATTTGGGCAGCGCCTTATTTGGAACGGCCAGATATGGCCCGGCCGCTTCCGGCTCCGGGAGGAGGGAAGAAGGCGGAGGGAAGAGGCGGGGGCAAGGCTGGGAACTCCGAGGCAGCCTGAGTCCGGGAGTCCCCAGCTGAGGCTTGAGTCCTAAGCTTTCTCGAAGCCTAGACGCCCAGGGTCCAGGAGTCCGCGCAGGGGCCGGGGTGAGGGATGGCGGTGCCCACAGCTCTAGGATAGGGGGCTTCACGTCACTCTGGGTCCTCCCGGCCGGTCTTGCCATATTAGGGCTTCCTGCTTCCCTTATATGGCCATGTACGTCACGACGGAGGCGGGCCCGTGGCGTTCCAGACCCTTCAAATAGAAGCGGATCTGGGGAGTCGCGAGAGATTCCAGCGCGCAGAACTTGGGGAGCCGCCGCCGCCGCCTGCTGCCATCGCCACCAGCTTCCGCCGCCGCAGGACCGGCCCCTGCCCCAGCCTCGGTAGCAGCGCCGCGTCCACACCCGCTGGCTGCGAGGGCGAGCCTAGAGGCCCCACCTGCTCCCGCCACAGTGTGCCCTGCGTCCCGCATGTGACCCGGCCAGGCCCCCGAGAGTGTGTCCCCCGCAGCCACGGCTCCGGGCTGCGCCCACCCGCCCCAACACCAGCTCTCCAGCCTGCCCGTCCGGGATGGCCGCAGCCAAGGCCGAGATGCAGCTGATGTCTCCGCTGCAGATCTCCGACCCGTTCGGCTCCTTTCCTCACTCGCCCACCATGGACAACTACCCTAAGCTGGAGGAGATGATGCTGCTGAGCAACGGGGCTCCCCAGTTTCTCGGTGCTGCCGGCGCCTCAGAGGGCAGCGGCGGTAACAGCAGCAGCAGCAGCGGGGGCGGTGGAGGTGGAGGGGGCGGCAGCAGCGCCAGCAGCAACAGCGCCTTCAACCCTCAGGGGGAGGCAGGCGAGCAGCCCTACGAGCACCTGACCGCAGGTAAGCGGTGGCCGACGCCGAGGATTAGCCCCTTCGCCACCATCCTGGCATCCAATCCTTCCCCACAGCCTTGCAGCGCCCCCTTCACCGCAGCAGTGCTCCTGGACCTCAGGGATGCAAGTGGGATTTCCCTTCCCTTCCTCGCATCCTTAGGGTCATGTGCTAGAGGGATACCTGGGGACACCCACCTCACCCTCACCCTCCTTGTCCCTAGCGGTGCGCAGAGGAGCGAGCTTCTGTTTTGGATGGAGAGCTCGGGCTGCGTGGGTGGGTGGAGGGGGGAGGGCTTGTTTTGAAGAGCAGGGCTGCGCCCCCCTTTCTCCAGACATCCTTGCGTTGCTTGCCGCCTGTGCCCAAGGAAGGGCCGTGATCCGTGCCCAGGGATGTCCTGGCAGCCCGGGGTAGGGGGCGCGCACTAGCCGCGGCGGAGGGGTTGCTGGCGGGAATCCCTCCGTGGCGCAGCCGCCGCTGCGGAGCGCGGTGAGCTGCAGTGGAGGGGGATTCTCCGTATTTGCGTCAGCTGTTGTTGAAATGGGCTCTGCCGCTGGAGCGGGTCCAGGAACATTGCAATCTGCTGCTATCAATTATTAACCAGCTCAGGAGTCAATGGTAGCCAGCCCGACCTCTTGCCTGGTAGCTCGGGTCCTCCTCCTCCAGTGATTGCTCTCCAGTAACCGGGCCTCCTCCCTCTCTCTCTCCTGCCAGAGTCTTTTCCTGATATCTCTCTGAATAACGAGAAGGTTCTGGTGGAGACAAGTTACCCCAGCCAAACCACCCGGCTGCCCCCCATCACCTACACTGGCCGCTTCTCTCTGGAGCCTGCACCCAACAGTGGCAACACCTTGTGGCCTGAGCCCCTCTTCAGCCTGGTCAGCGGCCTCGTGAGCATGACCAACCCACCGGCCACCTCATCTTCAGCACCATCTCCAGCAGCCTCCTCCTCCTCCTCTGCCTCTCAGAGCCCACCCCTGAGCTGTGCAGTACAGTCCAATGACAGCAGCCCCATTTACTCAGCAGCACCCACTTTCCCCACACCTAACACTGACATCTTCCCTGAGCCACAAAGCCAGGCCTTTCCAGGCTCAGCAGGCACCGCGCTCCAGTACCCGCCTCCTGCCTACCCTGCTGCCAAGGGTAGCTTCCAGGTCCCCATGATCCCTGACTATTTGTTTCCACAACAGCAGGGGGACCTGGGCCTGGGCACCCCAGACCAGAAGCCTTTCCAAGGCCTGGAAAGCCGTACCCAGCAGCCTTCACTCACTCCACTGTCTACCATCAAGGCCTTTGCCACACAGTCGGGCTCCCAGGACTTGAAGGCCCTCAATACCACCTACCAGTCCCAGCTCATCAAACCCAGCCGCATGCGCAAGTACCCCAACCGGCCCAGCAAGACGCCCCCCCACGAACGCCCCTATGCCTGCCCCGTGGAGTCCTGTGACCGCCGCTTCTCCCGCTCAGATGAGCTCACCCGCCACATTCGCATCCATACTGGCCAGAAGCCCTTCCAGTGTCGCATCTGCATGCGCAACTTCAGCCGCAGTGACCATCTCACCACCCACATCCGCACACACACAGGCGAGAAGCCCTTCGCCTGCGACATCTGTGGGAGAAAATTTGCCAGGAGTGATGAACGCAAGAGGCATACCAAGATCCACTTGCGGCAGAAGGACAAAAAGGCAGACAAAGGTGTTGTGGCTTCTTCTGCCACCACCTCCCTCTCTTCCTACCCGTCCCAGGTGGCTACCTCCTACACATCCCCAGTTACTACCTCTTATCCGTCCCCAGCCACCACCTCATATCCATCACCTGTGCCCACCTCCTACTCCTCTCCTGGTTCCTCAACCTACCCATCCCCTGTGCACAGTGGCTTCCCCTCACCCTCAGTGGCTACCACATACTCCTCCGTTCCCCCTGCTTTCCCAGCCCAAGTCAGCAGCTTCCCTTCCTCGGCTGTCACCAACTCCTTCAGCGCCTCAACAGGGCTTTCGGACATGACAACAACCTTTTCTCCCAGGACAATTGAAATTTGCTAAAGGGAAAGGGGGAAAAAAGGAAAAGGGAGAAAAAGAAACACAAGAGACTTAGGACAGCAGGAGGAGATGGCCACAGGAGGGGGTTCCTCTTAGGTGAGATGGAGGTTCTCAGAGCCAAACCCTCCCCCTCTACTCTACCCCAGGGTCGGCGTGGAAGGTCTATTGGCCTGCAATCCTCTCTGCCCGCTTGCCCTTCCTCCCCCGTCCCTACTCCCTTTGACTTCAGCTGCCTGAAACAGCCATGTCCAAGTTCTTCACCTCTTTCCAAAGAACTTGATTTGCATGGATTTTGAATATATCATTTCAGTATCATCTCCATCGTATGCCTGACCCCCTGGTCCCTTCAATGCTAGAAAATCAAGTTGGCAAAATGCGGTTTGGGCCGTAAGAGCCCAGCCCTGCACCCTTGTACAGTGTCTGTGCCATGGATTTTGTTTTTCTTGGGGTACTCTTGATGTGAAGATAATTTGCATATTCTATTGTATTATTTGGAGTTAGGGCCTCACTTTGGAAAAAAAAAAAAAAAAAAGAAAAGCCAAGCAAACCAACGGTGATCCTTTATTTTGTGATGATGCTGTGACGATTAAGTTTGAAGCTTTTTTTGAAACAGCAGTCCTTGATATTAATCAGAGCATGTGTCAGAGTGATGTTCCGTTAACTTTTTTGTAAATATTGCCCGACTGTACTCTCACATGTGACAAAATACGGTTTGGTTTTTCTTCTTTTTTTGGAAAGTTTTTTTTTTTTCGTCCTTTTGGTTTAAGGAGTTTCACGTCTTGGTGCCTTTTGTGTGCTGCGCCTTGCTGACAGCTTGACTCATGCCGTAGTGAGGGACGTGCTCACCTCTAGCCTTAAGGGGGGCAGGGAGTGATGATTCGGGGGAGGCTTTGGGAGCAAAATAAGGAAGAGGGCTGAGCTGAGCCTCAGTTCTCCAGAATGTAAGAAAACAAAATCTAAAACAAAATCTGAACTCTCAAAAGTCTATTTTTTTAACTGAAAATGTAAATTTATAAATATATTCAGGAGTTGGAATGTTGTAGTTACCTACTGAGTAGGCGGCGATTTTTGTATGTTATGAACATGCAGTTCATTATTTTGTGGTTTTATTTTACTTTGTACTTGTGTTTGCTTAAACAAAGTGACTGTTTGGCTTATAAACACATTGAATGCGCTTTATTGCCCATGGGATATGTGGTGTATATCCTTCAGAAAAATTAAAAGGAAAATAAAATAGTTGTGGTTGGGTGCGTGTTTCCTGGGGTGGGAGAGGGGGCGGCCCTTTTGTAGCCATCTTTATCGAGGGCTTTGAAGGGCTTTTACAGAGACAGGGAGATTCCTTTCTTGTTTTTTAAGATTTTATTTTTAAGTAATCTCTACAGCCAACATGGGGCTTGAACTCACAACACTGAGATCAAGAGTCACATGCTCTGCAGACTGAGCCAGCCAGGCTCCCTGGAGACAGGGAGATTCCAGTCAAAGTCGTGCCCGTTGTGTGTCACTGGAGTGAATTTTTTGAGAACTGTGTGTGGGTCTCTTGATACTGGGCCTTTTCCTTAGTCTAGCAGACTGGAACCTTAACTTGGTTAATTAAAGCTGAAGAAGGCTACAGGTAGAAATGGAACATGAAGGGCACCTGGGTGGCTCATTCGGTTGAGTGTCCGACCAGACTTCGGCTCAGGTCATGATCTATTGGTTCTTGAGTTCAAGCCCTGCGTCGGGCTCTGTGCTGACAGCTCAGAGCCTGCAGCCTGGCAGATTCTGTGTCTCCCTCTCTCTCTGCCCATCCACTGCTTATGCTTTGTCTTTCTCTGTCTCTCTCTCTCTCTTAAAAATAAACATTAAAGAAAAAACAAAAAACAAAAAAATAAAAAGTGGAACGTGAGTGCCCAGAAGCAGTGCTATTCTCCTGGCCCCAAGTGTTTGGCCGACCCTGCCCCCTATCTCTACCCAGGGTTGGGGAAAGCTATGTTCTTGGGAGTTCCTGCCATATATACTTGGGGGAGATAAAGGGTGGGCCTGAGGGCTTTGGGAAGTAGTAACAAGGCTGGAGCTGACTCAGCCTCTCTTTCCCATTCTCCACGTCCCCAGAAACCTGAGGGTATCGAAGAAGCCTAGAAGAGGCGAGGGCCAGTTCTCAAGCCAAGAATCCTTCCAGGAAGAAATCTAACTACTTGCCAGCTGGAGCTGCGATCCTTGGCAGCTTCTGGGGAACACAAGGCAGAGTGGGCAGGAGGCTGGCCTGGTATTTAAGGTTCCCATCCAGACCAAGTCTGTTCCCATTGTGTAGGAGGCCTGAGGTTCTAGGTTCCCTAGCCCCAGCTCCCTGATGGTGCACACTCATGGCTGGAGCAATTCTTATGGGTTTATTAGCATCTTCTGCTCTGTGAGAAGCCTTGAGCTGGTCACAACAATGTAGACTGTTGAGGACACGGATATGTAGGCCAAAAATTATAACATGGTGTTATATAATATGGACAAGCATGGTGCTCTCTGAGAGCAAGGAGAAGGACACCCAACCCCCACAGGAGCTTAGGAAAGGTGGAAAAATTGAGTTGGGAAGGCTAAGTAAGAGTCAACTCAATTGACTTACTTTTTATGTGTGAGCTAGGGAGGGTGTTGGTGAGTTTTTACCTGGGAGAATGAATGAATGGGTAGATTACTGAATGCAAGCACTACCTCCAGCCCTGATTTGAGTCTTCTGTAAATGGGTCAGACACTACCAACGATTGGTCATTTGGGTACAATAGATTTGATGTCCTGGAATTCCCAAGCCTTGGATCCTGTCAACTTCTGATCCTCCCAGTCAGGAACAATGAAGTATATTCTATACCCAGTGTGGTTATCAGCCTTTGAGTGAGGGTGAGGTCTAACCTGCGTCCTCCATTCCTTCTCCCTCTGAGGGTCTCCCACACTACTTCTGAAGCCAGGGAAATTCCAGAAGTCTCCTGGCATTAGTCCAATTCTTTCTCTTCTATTCTAGCCCTCAGCCACCAACACTGTTGATCTCTGCCCTTTCCCATGATACCACACTGCTCAGTCTAGAGCAGGAGCAACCAAGCCACCTTCTCCAGCTAAGGTCACATCCCCATGAGCGTTCTGGCAAAGTTGCCAGGTCCTGATGGGACAGTATTTGCATTGACACACCTTTTCCCAGCCCCACCTACCCTTCCCCATCTCACTCTGGCCCCAGAAACACAAGTCTATGCCTGTAACACAGTCTTAATAATTTCTCACCACAGACTACCAAGGCAAGGGTGGGCACGGGAGGACATGGCAAGAATAAAATATGTAAGAAGGAGCAAAGAAACTCTATTCCTTTAAAGCAGAAAATCTCCTATGTTATTACAATGCATTAGAATCATTTTCCCAAGCCCCATTCCCAGAGCATCTGATTCTTGAGGTCAAGGTGGGGGCCTGGACCTGGTCTTGACAACAAGCACGCCAGGCAACTCTGATGTAGAGGGTTTGTAGAGAAATTCTGCCAGTATTGCCAGCTAATTTTTATTAGTCCTGTTACCAGGGTTCCTTTGGATTCTGTCACTTGAAACTCAAGTTTCTCTGCATAGCTGAAATAGGGCAAGACTAAAAAATTGCCCCATTTTATAGTCCTATAGTATTAAAAAAAAAAAAAAAAGGAAAGTATTTTAACTCCTGCTTCTGTGAGGGAAATCTGAAACCAAGGGCACAGGGTGGTGCTGATAAAAGCTCTATCATCATAAAGGCTGAGGTTTAGGAAGGGACCCAGATAGTGTTGAACAATTGATTGCTACCTGGGGACATTGTCTAGGGCTTCAAGGATGTTGAGGACAGAGGAGTGGGGTGGAAGAAGAGAAAGGGCAGGGCAAACTTGGCCAGCGAAGGATAGGTTTAGATTCTGAATTTTAAAAAGAACCTGGTTTTAAGGACCCTTGACCCTTCTTTCTAGTACCTGAGAGGTACTCTTTTCTCTTGAATTTCAGGAATGTTGAGTCTATGAGGCTTTCCATTTGGAAAGATTCTAAGCACTCAGGCAGAGTTTAGCCTGGTTGTCAGGCTGAGTTTGAGGTGTGCTTCCTTCCTTCTACCTACCCCCCTCTTGGAACCTCCAACTCTAGGAAGCAGGAATGGGTACTAGAGGGTTAGAGGTGGTTCCTGCAATGTCCCTCTCACTCCCTATCCCTGCTGTTTTCCCTGGTTCAGCCACACTTAGTGTAGTTTGAAAGGCAAGGAGTAAGCAGAGCAAGATCTCAGTGGTCCTAAAGGACCAATGAGGCCGAGTCTAAAAGAATCAGGCACTGAACAAACAAGGTTTCAACATTTTATCTGTTAGCGTCCAGGTGCTATTAAGATTTTTGCCTCCAAATAGCAAATCTAGCCCTTCACTGCAGTGAGTTTTCTTTCTATCTCCCTTTTCCCATTACTAGAACCTAGGAAAGCCTTTTGAGACAAAGCTTACTTGAGAACTTCTCCTCGGTCAAGTTGGCAGCTCAGCTTCTCAGTTGTAAGTAAATCTATTTCATTTCCTTTTTTGGGGAGCTATCTCAGACAAGCCTATTCTCCTCAGTGCTTAGGTTATTTATTATTATAGCTTTTTTGAGTACAACTGATATACAATAAACTGTACCATTTGATGAAGTCTTGATGTATGTGTTCGCAGGTGAAACCATAACCACAATTAAGATAATGAACATATCAGGGGTGCCTGCCTGGTTCAGTTGGAAGAGCATGCGGCTCTTGATCTTGGGGTCATGAGTTCAAGCCCCATGTTGTGTATAGAGATTATTTAAATAAATAAATACTTAAGAAAAAAAGATAATGAACACATCCATCACCTGCAAAACTTTCCTTGTGCCCCTTGGAAATGTTTCCTTCTTCCATCCCTGTCCCCAGGCATCCACTGATCTGCTTTCTTTTGCTGTGTAGATCAGTTTGCATTTTCTGGAGTTTCATAGAAATTCACTAATTCTGTATGTACTCATTTGGGTCTTGTTCTTTAACCTAGCATTATTATTTTGCGATTCATCCATGTTATTGCTTACATAAATAGTTCACTCCTTTTTATTGCTGAGTGGTATTTTGCTCTATGGCTATAGCACAATTTGTTCACCCTTTCACCTGCGGATGGACATTGGGGTTGGTTCCCTCTGGGGCTATTATAAACAAAGCTGCTATGAACACCTGAGTACAAGTCTTTGTGTGGATGTGATCCCATTTACTCCACAGCCCCTGTTCTGACTCCTTCCCACCATGTCCCCATTTACTCACCTCCCTCTTACTAGAAGCAATAATTCCCCACCTTCCCCCACACTCACATAGTGAAGGCCCAGCCTTCTAAAAGAACTGCTTCATTTAATCTTTCCTCACGTAAACAGAGCCAGCCCTTCATCATTTTTATTGCCCTACTTCAAACTCCCTCCCATTCATTTATACCTTCTGGTAATGAGACGTCTGGGGCTAAGCAACGTATCCTGTTGCTATTTATTCAGCTTAGCAAATGTACATGAGTCCTTGGTGATACTTCTCTAAGGTACCTGGTAGAGGGTGGACTACGTATCGATGAGGCATTTCTACCTCATAAGGAGGAAGGAGCTAAGCTCAAATGGTGTGGGAAGCTGCCCTAGGGTACTAGTCCTTTGAGGTTATCTGTCCATGTTATTACTATATCCTATGGGCTCTTCCCTGGGTGGGTTTTCTGAAACACAGGCCCCACTCACTCACTAGTTGTGAAAAACACTATCCTACCAAATTCCCACTTCTCAATTCTGAGGTAATGTAACTATAGCTTCTCTTTTTCTCTTCTTTGGGCCTAGGGAGCCTAGAACTGAGGAGCAGCCTGAGAGTGGAAAGGGCAGCTAAGGCTCTGTGTTCTCAACTCTGATAAATTGGCACTTGTTGCCTTCTGGGGTATGAGTTGGGGTTGGGGTAAGGAGAGATGGCTTTACTTATTTTAGAAAGTTATCTTGGGATGCCTGTGTGGCTCAGTCAGTTAAGCGTCAGACTTCAGCTCAGGTCATGATCTCATGAACCCGGAGATCATGACCTGAGCCAAACATTTAACCAACTGAGCCACCCAGGAGCCCCAAGCAACCAACTCTTGATTTCACTTCAGGTCTCACCATCGTGAAATCAAGCCCCGAGTCAGGCTCTGCATTGACAGCACGGAGCCTGCTTAGGATTCTCTGTCTCCTTCTCTCTCTGTCCCTCCCCTGCTTACACTCACAATCCACTCTCAAAATAAGTAAATAAACTTAAAAAAGAAAAAAAAAAAGTAAAGACTATCATTTAAAAAAAATATCTTTTTTAAGGGTGCCTGGGTGGCTCAGTCGGTTAAGCATCCGACTTTGGGTCAGGTCATGATCTCACAGTTTGTGAGTTTGTGAGTTTGTGAGTTTGAGCCCCATGTCTGGCTCTATGCTTACAGCTCGGAGCCTGGAGCCTGCTTCGGATTCTGTGTCTCCCTCTCTCTCTGCCCCTCCTCCGCTCTCTCTCTCTCTCTCTCTCTCTCTCAAAAATAAACATTAAAAAGTTAAAAAAAAAAATCTTTTCTTTCCCTGTCTTTGAGTGCCCATTCTCCAGGTGGGCTTTGCAGTGTTAATTCTACCCTACAGATCTGTCCTCCATCCTTATAGGTATACATCTTGGGTCCTCTCTCCTGCCACCTGCCTTGGCCTGTGCTCTGACAAGATCCTCTGCTCGGAGGACACAGCCCTCTAAGATTGTGGTGCTGATTTGCAAGCTGGAGGCCTAAGAGCAGGCCTTATGGTAGTGGGGGTGGAGGTCTTCCTAAGACTTGCACTTAGGGACTCATTTTGAAGGAAGGGACTTTAAAAATCTGAGGAGGCAAATGCATGGAAATGAGTCTCTGCTGGAGTGTCTTGTCCCATCTCTGTGACCCAGGTAAATCAGTCTGCCCACCTGGGTTAGAGTGCCTCCTCACTTCCCAAACAAACCTGGAAGTCGAGTTGCCGCAGAACCACCCACAGTGGGTGCGCTGCTTAGAGAAAATGATTTTGGCCTTCTCTGAAACTCTTTTCTCCTTAGAACCAACTTCTCACCCTAGAATCTTTTCAGATCCAATAACCAGACTCCTGAGAACCAAACTGTACTTCATTTATTCAACAAATTGGTGGAACATCTACTAATGCTACCTGGGAGCATCTCCCAGGGGTCTGAGAGAAAGAGAAACAAATCCATCCCAGCCTGCCAATCACCTGTGACTCTCTTTAGAACCAATTTTGGGTTCCCTCAAACTGGCTTCTCAGTCACAGTGAATAACCTCCAGCTTTCTTATCAGAACCAATTTTCAGTCATCTCAACACCAATTGTTCATCTCAAACTGTGTTCTCAGAACCACCTCTTCACTATTCTCAGGTCCACCTGACTTAATAATCCTTCCCAAATCAGTGATGAGGCTAGCAGTACCTTGGTGAGTGTTCCCAATCTTCTATGAATGATGTAAACACAACTTTATGATTGCCCCCAAGTCTCTATAAAACAGAAACCCTGAAGTGGTAACTGCTTCCAGTCCTATTTCAGCAGCTTCAGAATTTCGTTCCCTCAGATTTGTGATGACTCCCCAGAATTATCTCCTCAGAACCATATTTCTTTCTCTTCAAAGCCAGATTTCATTTTTGGCTAATGAGACTGCCAAGGTCCTTAGAATTTTCTTCTCAGAAGCATGTTGATTCTATCCAGAAACACTTTTTTCAACGTCCTCAGACCCAACTGTCAGGCTTCATAAAGCTGTTCTTTTTAAGTTATTCACCCATGTACCACTGTCTTATGGGAAAATGTGTATTTTCTTCTTTTTCAAATAAAACAAATTTTCTTCCTGATTACAAATATACTCATTGTGAGGAATACAGAAAGTCTTACCTTTTTCACTTTGACCACGAAACTCACACACTGGTGGAAGGAAGATAAACTGGTATAAGCTGTCCCGAGGGCAATTCAACAATGTGCACCAACAGCCTTATAAAAGTTCATGCCCTCTGACCTAGCAATTCTTCCAGGACTGCTGTTAATTACAGTATTTTTGGTAATGGAGAAAAACTGGGAACAACATAAATGGCCAAGAGATGATGGCTGAAATAAATTGTTATCTGATGGGCTATCATTATAAATCATGTTCTAAAATAATTATTACCCTGAAAAAAAATGCCTACAATATAATTTTAAGTGATAAAATAATGTATAAAACTTTATATGGCATGATTTCAATTTTATAAAATATACACATGTGCACACACATACATCAAATGTTAATGGTTGTTACTTCTTTGTAAGTTTATTTATTTATTTTTGAGAGAGAGGGAGAGAGACAGCACAAGAGAGGGGGAGGCAGAGAGAGGGAGAGAGAGAGCCCTAAGCAGATTCCCTGCTGTCAGAGAGGAGGCTCAAAACAAACTGTGAAATCATGACCTGAACTGAAAGCAAGAGACAAATGCTTGACCAAATGAGCCACCCAGGTGCCCCAATTCTGATGGGTTTATGGAAACTTTTTATTTAATTTTTATACTTTTCCTTATTTTTCAAATAAGTAGGTATTTTTTAAAGTTCATTTATTTGTTGAGAAAGAGACAGAGAGAGCAGAGGAGGGGCAGAGATAGAATCCCAAGCAGGCTTCGCGCTGTCAGCACAGAGCCCGATGTAGGGCTAAGTCTCATGAACTGTGAGATCATGACCTGAGCCAAAATCAAGAGTTGGATTCTTAATTGACTGAGCCACCCAGGTGCCTCTGAGCAGTAGAAAATCATTCTAGGGGTGCCTGACTGGCTCAGTCAATAGAACTTGAGACTCCTGATCTCAGGATCATGAGTTCAAGCCCCATCTTGGTCATAGAGCTTACTTAAAAAACAAAACAAACAAAACAAAATATTTTATGCCTTAAACTTTCACAGTGTTATATATACATATCAATTGCATCTTAAGAAAGCTGGTAAAAATGTAAAAAAGACGGGCACCTAGCTGGTTCAGTATGTAGAGCCATACATCTCTTGATTTCTGAGTTGTGAGTTCAAGCCCCATGTTGGGTGTAGAGATTACTTAAAAATAAAATATTTGAAAAAAAGGGAAAAAAGGAAAGTCATTCCATTTATGAAAGAAAATGAAAAAAATAAGACTAAGAAAATAATTATTTTTTAGTATCTGGTGTGATGTACAGGTCTTCATGAAGGTCCTCTGATAGAGTATTCTCTCCCCCTGCAGTGATCTGCCCCTTCATTTGTAAGGTGTTAAAGAAGAGTGCTAAAGAAAAAAGAAAGATTTTCTAGAGATTTAGGGCTCTAGGTCCCTTACTATGTGGACACAAGTTGGCTGTTTCCCTGTAGGTGGGTCATCTATTGGGACTGACAGGATGGAAATACCAGAGAGCTGCTACTGGCTTCTAAATTTGAGGGATGTAGGTTTTTTAAAAATCAGGAAGGGTTGTGATTTTATTAATTCTCTGAGCTCTCTCAACTATGTCTTAGAGAACTCTTGAGATCTTAACCCACCATTGAATTATCTCTACCCCCATATCTTCCCCCCCTTTTTTAAATTTTATTTTTTATTTTTTAAAATTGACATCCAAATTAGTTAGCATCTAGTGTAACAATGATTTCAGGAGTAGATTCCTTAGTGCCCCTTACCCATTTAGCCCATTCCTCCTCCCACAACCTCTCCAGTAACCTTCAGTTTGTTCTCCATATTTATGAGTTTCTTCTGGTTTGTCCCCCTCCCTGTTTTTGTGTTATTTTTGTTTCCCTTCCCTTATGTTCATCTGTTTTGTCTCCTAAAGTCCTCATATGAGTGAAGTCGTATGATTTTTGTCTTTCTCTGACTGACTAATTTCACTTAGCATAATACCCTCCAGTTCCATCCACGTAGTTGCAAATGGCCAGATTTCATTCTTTTTGATTGCTGAGTAATACTCCATTGTGTGTGTGTGTGTGTGTGTGTGTGTGTGTGTGTGTGTATATATATATATATATATATATATATATATATATATATAGGACATCTTCTTTATCCATTCATCCATCAATGGACATTTGGGCTCTTTCCATACTTTGGCTATTGTTGATAGTGCTGCTATAAACATGAGGGTGAATGTGTCCCTTCGAAACAGCACACCTGTATCCCATGAATAAATGTTTAGTAGGGCAATTGCTGGGTATTAGTAGTTTAGACTAAGTTTAAGTAGTTAAGACTTAGTTTAGTAGTGCAATTGCTGGTAGTTCTATTTTTAGTTTTTTGAGGAACCTCCATACTGTTTTCCAGTGTCTGTACCAGCTTGCATTCCCACCAACCATGCAAAAGAGATCCTCTTTCTCCGCATCCTCACCAGCATCTGTTGTTGCTTGAGTTGTTAATGTTAGCCATTCTGACAGGTATATTTCCCCCTTTTTTTTTGAGGGAGTGAGAGAGACAGAGGGAGAAAATCTCAAGCAGGCCCCACCCTCAGCGTGGAGCTTCATGCAGGGCTTGATCCCACAACCCTGGGATCATGACCTGAGCCAAAATCAAGAGCCAGAGGCTCAATCAACTGAGCTACCCAGGGGCCCATTCCCACTTCTAATATACAATTCATGCATACCACTAAGCTCAGAACCTTTCTCTTAAATTTCTTTCTTCTACTTATTACTGAGTTGATATTAACCAGGTGATCTTGTTAGTTATTCTTTGATCAGGCTGCTTGCTTTGTTGTGTCCTAACTTAGTAGGCACATAAAGGGACAAGTGCAGGTCTGGGTAACTGGGCTATTCAAAGTCTATGCTGCTCCTTCAGCCCCCGTCTGTTGTCCAAAAAACATTTATCAAATACCTACTTTATGTCAGACCCTGAACATGTAGAGATAAACAAGATAGAGTCTGGGGCAGCACAGAATTGGGTGTGGGGGAAATTTAAACATAAATAATACCTTACAGTGTGATATATCAGAAGCACGTACAGAACAGGGAATGGCTAATTCTGTCGAAGAGAAGGAGACATGTGTAAAGGGTGTGAAAGAAAGATTGGGAGTTCACAGAAGGATTTGCAGGCAAGGATTTAAAGGCAAGGGAGTCGGGGCGCCTGGGTGGCTCAGTCGGTTAAGCATACGACTTCAACTCAGGTCACGATCTCGCGGTCTGTGAGTTCGAGCCCCGCGTCGGGCTCTGGGCTGACGGCTCAGAGCCTGGAGCTGCTTCGGATTCTGTGTCTCCCTCTCTCTGACACTCCCCCGTTCATGCTCTGTCTCTCTCTGTCTCAAAAATAAATAAACGTTAAAAAAAAAATAAATAAAGGCAAGGGAGTCAGTATGTTCAGAAACCAGTGAATTACTGGCGGCCAGGAATCAAGGAGAGGAGGGTGAGGAAACAAGGCTGGAAAGGCAGGTCAGGACCGGATTTGGAAGCTTGTACTTTTCCTAGAGGCAACAAGGAGTCAGGTGTTGTTAGAGGGAAGATCAACAACTTAGTATGACTGTGTTTCTTGGTGTATGAAAGGCTATACTACTTCCTGGCTCCTTGGGAGGGTCCTGGTACCCTTGCAATTTAGCTATTGCAATAATAACAGTAGTGATTACAATAATTTGGGCTGGTCACTTCAGATTGTGCATATGTTCTTTAATTTCAGCTTTTAATAAAGTAGGAGTCATCTCAAATTCAACTATTCGATCTCAGCCCATTTTCCTTCAAAGAAGATAGACTTTCTAAATATACTCCAATTTAATGGATAATCCAAGCCTCATATATATTTTTTAAGATTTTATTTTATTTTATTTTTTATTTTTTTTAACGTTTATTTATTTTTGAGACAGAGAGAGACAGAGCATGAACGGGGGAGGGTCAGAGAGAAGGAGACACAGAATCTGAAACAGGCTCCAGGCTCTGAGCTGTCAGCACAGAGCCCGACGCGGGGCTCGAACTCACGGACCAAGAGATCATGACCTGAGCCGAAGTCGGCCGCTCAACTGACTGAGCCACCCAGGCACCCCTAAGATTTTATTTTTTAAAGCAATCTCTACACCCAGTATGGGGCTGGAAATCACAACCCCCAAAGAGTTGTATGCTCTACCGAGTGAGCCAGCCAGGTGCCCCGTAAGTCTCATATTTTTTAAGTTTTTAAACATTCACAAAAGTAGGAGAGAATAGTGTAATAAACCTCTGTGTATCTATCAAGTAGTTCAACAACTGTCATTTCACAGATGGTCTAGTTTTGTCTCTACCACCCTCCTCTACCAGCACACACTGGATTGTTTTGAAGCAAATTCTGGACATTATATAATTTCCATGTGTAAATACTTTAGTGTATTTAGTATACACACACACACACACACATATACATATATATGTATGTATATATATATATATTTAATTTCATTTATTTATTTTTGAGAGAGAGAGAGATAGAGAGAGCACATGAGCAGAGGAGGGGCAGAGAGAGAGAGGGAGAGAATGAATGCCAAGCAGGCTCCCAATGCGGGGCTCAGTCCCATGAACCATGAGATCATGACCTGAGCCAAAATCAAGAGTTGGACACTTAACTGAGCTACCCAGGTGCCCCACTTAGCATAATGTTTTTAAGGTTCATTCCTGTTACACTATTCATCAATACTTCATATCTGATTTTGGCTGAATAATATTCCATTGTATGAATATGCCACATTTTTGTTTATCGATTCATCAGTGGATGGACATTTGGATTGTTTCCACTTTTGCCTATTACATAATGCTAATGCTATGAACATTATGTACAGATTTCTATGTGAATATGTTTTTAGTTCTCTTGGGTGGTCTCTTTTTGTGATGTTAAAATTAATTGGTGGGCTTAAGTATTATTGGTATTATAAAGTTCCTTCAGTCTTTGACCCAATAGAATCCCTGATGATTGATGATCCTTGTCTAAATCCTTATCTCACAGAGGTTACAAAATGGTGATTTTATTATTCTGTCATTCCATTTGCACTTATTAGCCAAAATTTGACAATAAAGACTTTAGACTAAATCAAGTTGTTAAGGGTTCCTTGGCTAGTTCAGTCAGTAGACCATACAACTCTTGGTCTCGGGGTTATGAGTTTGAGCTTCACATTGGGGGTAGAATCTTATTAATTAAAAAAAATTTTTTTAATTTTTATTTATTTTGAGAAAGAGAGACAGAGTGTGAGCAGGGGAGGAGCTGAGGGGAGGGAGACACAGAATCAGAAGCAGGCTCCAGGCCCTGAGCTGTCAGCTCAGAGCCCAAACCAATGAACCGTGAGATCACAACCTGAGCCAAAGTCGAACGCCCAACCGACTGAGCCTCCCAGGCGCCCCTAGAATTTTATTAATTAAAAAAAAAAAACATAGCTGTTAAAAAAAAAAAAAAAGGCCAGGATAAATACTTGCCTGTTCTCTTTCTTTTATCAAATAATGATATTTTATAATTTCCTGTATGGAATCTTAGTAATTTCTGGGTCCCTACATGGTCAAGTCTCTAGGTGGAGTTACAAATAAAGAATTATAATCCTGGAGACGCCTGAGTGGCTGGTTGGTTGAGGGTCTGACTTCGGCTCAGGTCATGATGTCTCGGTTCATGGGTTTGAGCACTGCATCAAGCTCTGGGGTGACGGCTTGGAGCCTGGAGCCTGCTTGGGATTCTGTGTCTCCCTCTCTCTACCCCTCCCCTACTCGTACTCTGTCTCTGTCTCTCTCTCAAAAATAAATACAACATTAAAAAAAAAGAATTATAGTCCTGGAGCCAGGGAATAAAAATGGTATTTCAATCTCTACTTGAGGAATTACAGGGGATCCATTTAATTCCCCACAGTGACCCTTGATAAAATTCCTCCTAGTGTTCCTTTTGCAACCCATCTCTTTGTCTCCTTCCCTCCCTTGTTCTTTTTTTTTTTAAGTTTATTTATTTTGAGAGAGAGAGCGAGAGAGCATAGGCATGCTTGTGCATGAGATGGGGAGGAGCAGAGAAAGAGGGAGAGAGAGAATCCCAAGCAACTTTCATGCTCAGCATCAAGCCAGACAGGCCTCAATCCCACCATTTTGAGATTATGACCTGAGCTAACCTCAAGAGTCAGATACTCAAACGACTGAGCCACCCAGGTGCCCCACCTTGTTCTTTATTATACAGATCAATTTAGCCTCTCTGCCCCAATTTTTCCTTCTCCCAGCCTCTCAGGCTCTACATCTCATTCTCTGTTTCTAACCAGTAATGACCCCCTTCCCTTCCCTAGCATTTACGATTCTATAGTTTAAAAGATCCAGGAATTGGTCTGGCAAAGACCAAACTCTATTTATTTACAAAATTTTTTTTTTAATGTTCATTATTTTTGAGTGAGAGAGACAGAGCATGAGTGGGGGAGGGGCAAAGAGAGAGGGAGACACAGAAACAGAAGCAGGCTCCAGGCTCTGAGTTGTTAGTACAGAGCCTGATGTTGGACTTGAACCCACAAACTGTGAGATCATGACCTGAGCTGAAGTCGGACGCTTAACCGACTGAGCCACCCAGGTGCCCAAGATCCAACTTTAAACTAGAAAGTGGGATAGGATTCTAAACTGTAAAACATTTTGTGGATGGGCAAGAGGAGAGAAAAAAATGGAGGAACATTCATACTAATAAGTCTTATTATCTTCACGTGTATTTTCTGCAGTGAACATGCATAAAAAAGACATAAATGGAATAAAAAATACATAAAAAATATTTTAAACATAAAAGAGATGATAGGGAAGGAAATGAGTACTATACTTTCTCACTTTCCAGTTCCCCTTCCTCTCTAGATAGACTGACTGCTGCATCCTTGACATTCCAGGGAAAGTGAAGTGGAACCTTTTCTCTGACTCAGGATTTCAAGTGTTTCCCACCCCCACAGCCCTGCAGCATGGGTGGGAGTGGTGGAGTTGGCTCCTGTAACAAGGCAGAGGAGCCTTTGGGAGAGGGCCCAGGGAGCCCGCCTAGCTGGAGAGGCTGCCACTCTGTGGTCTCCCTGATTGATTGCTGGGTTCTCCAGACTCTTCTCCAAAAAGTACCTCCCTTGGGCATTAAGGAGCCCTCCTGAGGGCTGTTCAATTTATGTTTTTGCATCTCTTCCGGAAATGTCAAGGCGTGGGGAAGGTAGAGAAGCCCTCTCAAGGTTCCTTCTTGCCTTGGGAATCTGGATTGAATGTAATGAGAGCCCTATGACACAGGGCCCATATTACCCTGGCCCATCTGTCTAGACCCTAGAAATACTCTGGTGGCAAGTCTGAACTAAAGCAAGTGAACATTCTTGGCCAGGTTTTTGCCTGTGTGGCCAGCACTACAGAAATGTAGGTGTGGGCAGATTTTTGTGGTTTCAGCCTATGTGAGAAGGAGCCCTGGAAGATGTGGAGAAGCCTTGGTGTCAGCAAGGCCAAGTAGTCAAGCTCTAGAGTCACATGCTCTAGAGTCACACATCAAATTGTAATCCTTTACTCTGCCACTTATATCACTTAGTGATCACAGACAAGATCCCTACTTCTCTGATCCTCAGTTTTCACCTGTAGAAAATGGCCACAATGGTTTCATCTCATTGGTTTGTGGTGAGGATTATATAAGATAATGTCTACAGAGTGCTTGATCCACTCTCATTAATTGGGAGCTATTTTTATTGAGGAGCCCATAAACCTCAGTTTCCTTATCTCCAAAACAGGGATAACGGTGGGATCTACCTGAGGGAAGGGATTCAGATAATAAATAAGGCATGGTCAGCACACATAAATAAATATTAACTATTAACACTATTAATACTTCCTATGTTGGGGCACCTGGGTGGCTAAGTCAGTTAAGCATCCGACTCTGGATTTCAGTTCATGTCATGATCTCATGGTACATGGGTTCGAGCCCCACGTCAACTCTATGCTGACAGTGTGGAACCTGTTTGGGATTCTCTGTCCCACCCCCCTCTCTCTGCTCCTCCCTCAGTCATGCTATTTCAACAATAAATAAAATAAACATTAATAAAAATACTTCCTATGTTTTGCTTGCGGTCATTACCTGGTAGTACCCTCCTCCTACTGCTTTCTTCCTCACCCTGTTCCAGTTGCCAGTACTCTTCTCATTTTTTTGGACAGAAGACTTGCAGAAAGAAAAATGATACCTATGAAGTAGCACATGAGGAGACCATGAGGAGATCCAGGAGTCTCTCTCCCTCCTGAGACCTGCCTCCTCTTCTCTCCCACCACAGTCAAATCCAGGCTTTCCTACTAATGTCTCTCCTGGGCAAAGCTCTTGCCCAAGGGTTCATTTTAGAGTCTTCCATAATCTCGAGAGGATCAGTATTAATCTTCCCCACCTACAAAATGAGTGACAGCTTGAAGCCAAGTGCTTCCCAGCCGGGGAAAAAAATGGAAGTTTCCTTTTTTTCTGTGTGTCTCTCTCCCCCTCCTTTTTGCGGGGGAGCTGAATGTGCTCACTCTGGAGGGACTGAGGGAAGCCGGGGCTGGCTGTAATGCAATTTTGCCTAGACGAAGCTGGCAGCTGGGAACCACTTTCCCTCAGCTTGCCCTCTGCCGGGGAAACTCCATGATGAGACAAGGCAGCTGGCAGGGGGAAGCCTCAAGTTTGAGGCTGCTGCTGCTGCTGCTGCTGCTGCAATGCCACACAGAGCCACACAGGACCTCGTGGCCATGGAGATTGATGCTAATGCCCATTTTGTTCCTGTGGACCTCATAGAAGGGCAGTGCCTTGGGTTCCTGGGGGAAGGATTTCTCAGTAGCAGGATAGTAAATACAAAGGAACACAAAACCTAGTAAAAAGTGCGAGATTGGGAATCTGAAGACCAGGGTTCAAGTCCTGATGCCACCACTCCATGGCCATGTGATTTTTGGTCAAGTTGTATAAGATCTTTGTTTTTAGTTTTTTCCATTTGTAAAATGTCCTAATACCTCTCTCATAGGGACTGTGGGAAGAATTAGTTGAAATAATGTATGTGAAACTGCAACACAGGAAATGGTTAATAAATATTCATTTATTCCACAGAGGGACTGAGGAGAAAGGAAATCACTGGATTCTGGAGGCTTTCTGGTTTATCAGCTTATTCTACAGAATTAAGCACTGGGCCTCATGCCATTTGTTGGGTGCCTGATTTTAGTGAAGATGTGTGTTTACCATTCACTATGAGATGTCGAGAGGCCCCCTAAATATTCTGGGCCTCAGAACTGGTTTCTCTGGGCGGCAGAGGATCAACATGTAGGACAGAAGGAACCTGTTCTTCAGAGATCCAATCAGCGTGTGCCTTAGGCCCTTTGCTGCTCTCCTGAACCAAACCTCCTTTTGTGCCACCAGCACCATGTCCCCATTCTGGAGGAGGCCAGAATGACACAGCTACGTGTCACCCAATGATCTACAGTGCAGGGAAGGAGCTATGTCCCTGCTGGAATTGAAAAACATCCTTGAGGGCTGCAACTTTTATAGGGAAGGTTACCATGCCAACAACAGCCTCCTTGCCCAACAAGGATGAAAGGAAACAAGGCCGTGGGTGACACACATCTATTGTGTATGTCCACAAACTTGCCTGGAACCTCTTAGGGTTGCAGCTCAGCAGGATGGGACTTCGACTGAGAGGCAGGAAGATTCAGGTTAGATATAAGTGGGACTCCAGGACAGGGAAAACTGATGAGGGCAGGGCAGGGACAAGGGAGGATTGGGAAATGTATTTCTGAGATTGATACCCATCTCTTGCTGAAATGTGTGGGTGTGGTAGTGACAGGCTGTGGGAGGGTACGGTGTCCTAGATACCAGGTTCTGGCTGTGATGGGAACTTCAACTTCCTATAAGTTCTTTTGCCCTTGCCAGACTGTCCAGGTCACCTATGCTCTGGGAGTAGGTAGAGAAGAGCAGCAGCAGGGAAGACAGGTTATTTGGGTGGTGGCTGAACTGAGAAAGGGGGGCATTAGGGCCACACACACTTCTGGCAAAGGTATCATATCTTGGCAATAAGGCCCCAGAGATGCCAAAGAAGGGACAGAAGAATGGCCAACTACTCAATCCCTTCATATCTTCTCCCACCTCCCATTTGGGAAAGCGCACCGAGAACTGAGGAACTGACATCAGTTCAGCATTTACTCAATGTCAGGTACGTTATGCACACACAGGCTCCATTTCATTTGATTATCATTACAGCCTTGCAAATCAGAAATTATTTTCTCCATTTTACCTATGAGGAAATTAAGATTCAGGAAAGGGAAGTACCTTCCCAGCATCAACCAGTTGGTAAGAGAAGCTGGGGTTGGAGCTCTCTCGATGTGAACCTCACAGACTCGAAGGGAAAACTCTAGACCTTAAAGTTGCCTTATTTTCTTCTGGAGCGGTCTCTTCTGAAGCCGTCAGCTCCCATACAGCCTTTCATTCAGGCTCCCCAGTAGTTGGCGGGGGAGGGGTTTAAGGGACACAGACCGTGGGTGACTGGGAAAACCGCCCCCCCCCCCCCGCCCCCAGCCCTTCAGTTGTTAGGGTGACAGACTGTCACTGCGGGCCTGGCTCGCTCGAGGAACTGCTTAACTGGTGTCCTCTCATTTTGTCCCCACAATCCTCGGAAGAGGAATCTGAGAGACAAGGTGCTTGGCCCAAGGTCACAGAGCGAGGGCATGGTGGAGCTGGGAATCCAGCTCGGCTCGGCCAGGCGTCTAAGCCGGGCTGGATCCCCCGCCGCGCCGGCCCCCGAGAGTCCCCTGCGGCCCCCCCATTCCTGTGGCCCGGGCCCGAGGAGTGGGATGGAGTAGGAGGGGTGGGGTAGGGGGCGCGGGCGCGGCCGGGGAGGGGCCAGAGGCCCGGGCGCGCGGTGGGGGTGGTGCGGAACAGGCGCCGGAAGCTCGCTCCATTCCGGGCGGACTGCCCGCCCCCGGCCCATGCCCGCCCGCCCCTCGCCATGTATGGCGCTTCCTCCCCGGGCCCTACAAGGCGCTTCCTCCCGGTCCTAGGCCCATACAAGGCGCTTCCTTCCCGGCGCGTCTGGCAGACGGCCCGCGGGCGGCTGTGGGCGGGAGCCAGCGGCCAGGGGATCCGCTGCCAAGGAGGGGGCGGCTGGCGGCGCTGGGAACGCGCGGCCTGGCCTCTTCGCGGCCGGGCCTGGCTGAGGTAAACGCGGACAGGCGGACTGAGGAGTCTGTATGTAGGCATGGTGTCTTGCTCCATCCCCAGGTCTGAGGTTCCCACCGGCCCCACCGGTTTCATTTTTTTGCCCCCCTCTTCTCCCCCATTTCTGAACACAGCACGCCTTGCTGGAGATCCCTCCGCGGTTGCCAACCCCGGGCCTGAAGCCCCAAATCCTAAACAACGGTGTGAGGGCCTACCGCTCCTCCCTCACTGCTCCCCTTACGTGTCGCAAGTGGGTGTTTGTTATTTGTTCTTGCCGCCCTCCTTGCTGTTTCTTGAGCCTTCCTGCCTTTACTCAAGCTGTCTGCCCTCCCTGGAGTGCCTTTCCCAGGTACAACTGCTACTCATCCTTTACCTGGTTGAGACATGCGGCCTTCTGGAAATCCTTCCCGCCCCCAACTCCTAGGCACGTTATGCACTTAACACAGTATTATATACCTTTTTATTTATTGAGACTGCTGTTTGATCTTACTCCTCTTTGCATTCCTGGTGCCTAGCTCAGTGAGTTATATCTGGGTGAGGAGAAAGAGGGGGAAAGGACCCCATTTTTAGGCCAACTACACCGTTTTTTAGGCCGTTTCACCTTGGACAAGCGTCCCTGACTTAAGGCTGGGCCCCTAACACGCTGTGCGGTGCATCCTGTGGTCTGGAAGTTTGTGAGCCCCAGAACTCTATCTACATCAATAGTTTGACTCTGTAGAGAAAATTAGAGGGATGGTGTGGGGTCAGCCAGAGCTGGGGCAGGTATACAGCTGCAGTGGGGATGAGGTCTGGAGCAGGGCACACTGGGTGCCCCTACCACCCAGAATGGCCTTTGCTCAGCCTGACAATTCTGGTTTATCCACTGCAGGAATCAGCAAGTCCTTACAGGCCCTTCCAACAGCACCTCCAGAGATTTGAACGTGGTTCAATCACATGGTTACTCTGATCTGTCTGCCTGGAGATGAGCACAGGTCAGAGTGAGGGACCACACCTCAGCACAGACCAAACCAGCAGCAGCAGCTCAAACGCCACCCTCCAGCTCTTCCAGAAGTGCAACACATCATCAACGTACAGGCATTCTGGTGGACCAACCCGTGAGACCCTGACTGTTCTGCTTCAGGTGAGGCAGGGAAAGAAAAGCTCAGTAGGGAATATGCCCTGGAAGGGGCTTCTAGCACCAAGCAGCCTCTAGACTTGATCACTCACAGGTTTCCAGTTTTTTGGTTGTGCACATGTGTGTATATGTGTGTGTGCGCACACACACACACACACACACACACACACACAGTGAATAAGGTCAAAAGATAAGGAGCTTTGTTGGTTTCCCTGACTCCAGGTGGGCTGAGTGCCTGTGAATTGGATGCATGGAGAGGAGATGATCTCTGAAGTCCAGGACTGAGGGTTTAGGGGTTAGCTTTTGGGGAAAAAAAACTGGGTTTCAGGGCCTGCACTGCACACCCAGGGCCTAGGATTCCGCTGGCCTTGTTTTCCCTTCTAAGGCTTCAGGCTCCTAGCAGCCTCCTCTTCCCAACTATTGTCTGGGATTGTGGGTAATGTAGTCCAGGGGCCAGCTTCTGTGTGGTGCTTGTTCCTGCCCTTCCCTCCTCTCCTCTCCTTCCCCCTTCCAGCCACCACCCCCTTCTGCTCCAGGCTGAGGGCAGCACTGGGTGAGAAGGCGGTGCTTGCTCCTGCAGGGCTGGGAGATCCCCTGCTGGAAACCAACTAGCTATTTATAGCTGAGCCTAGCAGAGGGGGAAGGCCTGAGAGAGAAACCAGGGAGCTCCAGCAGCCTCCTCTCCAGCTACAGAATTTACAGGAACCCCAGGCCTCTGCTGGGCAGGTCTTGTGTTCTATTCTGGGTGAAAGGGCTTTGAGCCTCAGAAAGCCTATGAAGCACTAGGGATACTGGGTTGCTCCTTGCTTTGAGAGAGTGAGGTTACTACTTGGGCCTCTCTAAGGGTGGGGATATTTGGAACCCGGAAACTGATAAGCTGAGATTTTTGCAAAAAAAAGTCAGTGTGACACCCTGTATGATGGTCACCTAATACTTATATACATTTTTCTTCTCAATTGTTTTCCTGTGCTTGCTTTCTCAACCAAGTTATTATCTTTAAGGACAGGAACCAAACCTCTTGTCGGTAACACCAATGCTGTCTTCATGCTATAACAAGTGATCTTGCCAAAAGGAAAACCAAACCCTCCCTACCAAGAATGGGTTGGGTGTGATTTTTATTCCCACCACTACCCAATCCTTCTCCCAGTGCCCTGTGCCTTTTCATCGGAGCACCAAATTTTTATTTGACTGGGTTCTTCACCAGATTGGGCAGTCCTTATTGACATGGATGGGTCTGTCTTGTTGACTACGATAGCCCCATTGCCTAGCATCATAAATAATTGATGAATGAATATGAATGAATGAATATGAGACTATGATAGCCAGTACTGTTTGTGGAGTACTTGATACATACTTGTCACATTTATTTATTTATTTTTGAGAAAGAGCATGAATGGGTGAGGAGAAGAGAGAGAGAGAGAGAGAGACTCCCACATGGACTCTATGCTGACAAATATGGGGCTTGATCCCAGGGACTGTGAGATATGACCTGAGCCATAATCAAGAGTCTGAGGCTCAACTGAGCCATCCAGGAGCCCCTTCACTGTTACATTTAATCACAGGGTTTTACAGGTTGGAAAACAGCTCTAACTGTTTAAGTATCTTTCACCAAGATCTTGTTAAGTGGTAGAGTTGTGATATGAACTAGTCTGACTTCAGAGTATTGCTTAGCCATGGCAAGAGGTTGCCTTTATGCTGGTACCCAGTAGGTACCTCTGGCTCCCAAGCAGATAGATGGGTGAGGTGGTTAGATGAGGTGGGCAGACATGGTTGACCTGGCCTGGCCCCATGACACAGCTAGTGCAACCAGCCAGGAGAGCTGCCAGGGAATCCTCAGAAGCTTAATGAGAAAGACCTGCCCTTATCTGCCAGAGAGAAAGTTCTGAGGCAGGTGCCATGGGGGCTGGAAATGGCAGACAGGCTCTGAGGGCTGAGCAGTGGTGTTGGGGGGCTCCTCAGATGTTACCAGGGACCTCTTGTTTCTTGAGTAGATTTTTTAGTCCTCTTCTTCCTTCAGTAATTTTCAACGGCATTTGACTTGTATGTGACCATCTCTTCTTTTTTATAAATATTTTTACTTATTTTTGAGAGAGAGAGACAGAGCACAAGTGGGGGGAGGGGCAGAGAGAGAAAGAGAGAGGGAGACATAGAATCCGAAGTAGGCTTCAGGCTGTGAGCTATCAGCATAGAGCCCGAGGTGGGGCTCGAACTCATGAACCCCGAGATCATGACCTGAGAGGAAGTCAGATGTTTAACTGACTGACCCACCCAGGTGCCCCTGTTCATCTCTCTCTCTTGGCTTATATGTTTTGAACAATGTTCTAGTTGGATATTAAGTGCTTCAGGACTCAGCCCCATGCTCTCTTCTCACATATAAAACAGATTTGAAGTTTGAAAAACAAATCTGAGTTTTCATCTTCTTGCTTAAAACCCCTGAATGGCTTTTCATAATCTTTGGAATAAAATTTCAAATTCTCAGCAAGGCCTTGAAGCTTAGCCTGTTCTGTGCTTGCTGGCCTCTCTTCAGTTTCATATTCTATCGCATGTCTCCTTCATTCTTTGAGCTTCTTCCACACTTCCACACTGAGCTTCTTTCACCTACCTCCTCAACTGTACTCTGTCCCACCTCCCAAGTGTTCTCACTTTGTTTGGGATGCTCTTCTCTTCTTTGCCTAGTTAACTCCTTTGTGCTCAGTTCAAGCATCAGTGTTTTTTGAAAAGCTTTCTCTGGACTCTGGCCAGGTCAAAGTCCTGTGCAACAGGTGTTAATTGTAATAGGGATTTCACATTCATTGGGGTGGTCCACTGGCCTGGAAACCCACTGGGATGGCAGTTGTGTGTTTTTTGCTTCTGACTGTAATGTAGGGTCTAGCACAACGCTTGACTGGGGTAGCCACTTATTTTATGTAACAAATGGAATAAACTGTTAAACTTGAACGAAATGAAAGAGAAGTTAAGCAAGGTTAAGTTAAATTATGCCCAAGGTCATGCAGTTAGTAAGTGGCAGAGTGGGACAATAGTCATCTGGTTCCAGTCCCTGTGGTCTTAACTTTCTGACCTGTGCTACTCCTCTACTTGTTAAGTACTTTTTGAAAGTAAAGGGAAAGGGAAGAAGGGAGTAAGGGTATCTGAGACAAAGGGATTCCCTGTCTCCACTCAGAGTTGGAGATTAAGAGTTGGAGATTAAGAATGAAAGATTAAGGGGGGGGCTGGGTGGCTCAGTCGGGTAGTCAGATAAGACTCTTGATTTCGGCTCAGGTCATGATTGTAAATTGGAGCCCCAAGTGGCACTGTCAGCGAAGAGCCTGCTTGGGGTTCTCTATCTCTTTCTCTGCCCCTTCTCTGCTTGCTCTCTCTCGCTCTCTCTCAAAATAAATAAACTTTAAAAAATTTAAAAGAATGAAAGATTAAGATGGTAGCTGTCCTTGTGAGCATAGCAACTATAGAGTTTTGGAATCAGTGTATTGTAAATCTGAAGCTAATGTGATATTGTCTGTCAACTGTATTTCAGTTAAAACAAAAGAAAACACTGGAATAGGATAAATAGGTCTGGAGGAAAAAAAAAAGAAAGATTACATTCTGCCAAAAGAGATATATGAATGGCCAATAAGCACTTGAAAAGATGCTCAACATCATTAGCCTTCAGGAAAATGCAAATAAAAACCAGAATGACATCAGCAATGAACAATCCAAAAAGGAAATTAATAAAACAATTCTACATTAGCATTCAAAAGAATGCCTAGGCATAAATTTAACCAAGGAAGTAAAACATTTGTACACAGAAAACTACAGAACGCAGTTGAAGGAAACTAAAGACCTAAATAAATGGAAAGACATACTATATTTGTTGATTGGAAGACTTAATATCTTCAAAATGGTAATATTACTCAAACCAATCTACAGATTCAGTGCAATCTGTATCAAAATTCCAGTGGTCTTTTTGCTGAAATGGAAAAGCTGATCCTCAGATTCATATAGAATTACAAGGAGCCCTCCCAATGCTTCAGTATGTTCACCAACCTGGAAGCTCTCTGAACCCCATAATTTAGGGGTTTTAAGGGAAGCATCATTATGTAGACATTGTTGACTAAATCATGGACCATTGGTGATTAACTTACCCTCCAGCCTCTTTCCCTTCCCTTGAATTGAGACTGAAAGTTCCAACCCTGTAATCACACTTTTCTGCCAACCAGGCTCCATCCTGAAGCCATCTAGGGGCACCCAGACACCAATTCATCTCATTAGCATACAAAACACTCTTATCACTATGCAAATTCCAAGGGTTTTAGGAACTGTATGTATACCTGGAACTGGGGACAGAAACCAAATATATATAATTAAAAATTCTTTAAAAAAATAGATTTTTAAAATAATTTTTTTAACATCCATTTTTTGAGAGAGTGAGTGTGAGGGGGGGGAGAGGGGCAGGGAGAGCAGGAGACAAAAGAATCTGAAGTAGGCTCCAGGCTCTGAGCTGTCAGCACAGAGCCTGATGTGGGGGCTCAAACACACGACCTGAGCCAAAGTCAGATGCTTAACCAACTGAGCCATCTGGGTGCCCTTTAATACATATTTCTTATTGTATCATACTCCTCAACAATAAAAAGGAACAAACATACAACAACATGGATGTATCTAAAAAATTCATCTGAATGGAAGGAGCTAAGTCAAAGAAGCATGAACATATAAAAGGCTACATAGGGGTGCTTGGGTGGTTAAGTTGGTTGAGCATCCAGCTCTTGGTTTTGACTCATGTCATGATCTCATGGTTCATGAGATTGAGCCTTGAGGTTGGGCTCTGCACTGAGAGTGAGGAACCTGCTTGGGATTCTCTCTCTCTGCCCCTTCCACACTCGTGTGCACGCTCTCAAATAAAATAAACTAGAAAAAAAGTACAACTAAAAAAAAAGACTACGTATTATATTAGTCCAGTAATACAGAGTTTCTAGGAAAGGGCAAACTGGAGAGACAAAGCTGATCAGTCGTTGGCTAAGGCTGGGAGTGGGACCAGGATTGACTGCAGAAGGGCACAGAAGATCTTTTGGGGGTGATGGACACTGGATTATGTTGTTTGCATAACTGTACAGATTTATTCCAGAGAGCCATTAAACTATATTTACAGTGGACAAATTTTAATAGTATATAAATTATACCTCAATAAATAAACCACAAAAAAAAGTGATAGCAAGATGAAAAAAATCAGTGTCCTGAAATCTAAGTGGCATCCTGGCCTTTGGATCAAGACAGGACCAACTCATCTGCCTCTCCAAACTCACTTCTCATGTGTCCAAGCTGCCCTGCTGCTTCCCAGGTGGGTCAGGCACTCCCAGATGATGTGGGAGCCACCCTTATATTCTAACACTCCTTCCTCTGTCATTCCTTGCTAATTGCCTCTGCTGCTGAAGGGGAGGGATAGTGCCTGTGTTGTTCACCGTGTTCCAGCATCTAGCACAGGCGCAGCACACAAGAAATGTCTGTAAATGCTTGAACGGAAGATTTATATCAGGGTTAATCTAAGTGTCATTTAAGGAATAGAGGAGGCAGTGGGCTCTGTCTGTGGAAATTGAAAGCTAAGGAGACTGGGTTTCTAAGGCCCTTTGCTCAGTTTCCCAGGGAGAGTCAGAGCCCCTTCGGTGCTACATCTCTTCGTAATCAGATTTTGACACAGGTGCAAGGGAGGGCCTCTAGTGCTGAGCACGGGAATGCAACTTCATCTAGAGGAACTTTACTTCCTCTTCCCTAGGTGACATCCTGCCATATTACTGATAGAGTCCTCTTCTGCAGGCTTTTCAGTGGGGATTGTATCATGAGCTGGTTGTTCCATTTCCACCCCTTGGGGAGCCTAGGCTGAGAATGTACTTGGCTCTGGACAGCCATGTAACATGGGGCAGGTGTCCCCACCTCACTCCCATGATTTTTCCTCCTTAAACTAAGCTGTCTCCCACCTACCTTCCTCCCAAGTAGCAGAATATCTTTGCCTTTACCTTAGAAGATCTTTGCCATTCCTCAGAGAACCTCTCTCTGAAGTTTTCACTCTTCTTTCCTAGTTTTCAGCGTTCCCTGGGAAATGGATTTACCCTCTAGGTTTCCTTTATGTGGGGAAGGAGAACTGAGCAGAAGGGGCTGAGCCCAGTCAGGGTCTCTCAGCAGAGCGGAAGAGCTGGAAATCTGACAGGGAAGCCTAGATGGGGCTAATTTGGAACCCTGGGGGCTGGAGAAGCAAGTTAATCTACACACTCAAGCCAACCCTGACTCACAGGGAAGTGACCTCAAAACAGCTTTCATAACCCCTCTGGATGTTGGCCACCTTCCCCCTCCCCAATGTCTTTGGCATCAAGCCACTCTCTGATCCTCCCTTTTCTCATCCTTAACAAGGGGAAGAATGGGGTTGTGATGAAGAATAACAAGACCATCCATGTGTTAAGAGCAAAGAATTTGTAGCTGTAACGTCACGTGTTCATGTTGGCTTTGCTAATCTGCTGCACAAGCATAACAGGTCATTGGGTTGCTCTCTCGGCTTCAGCTTCCTTCTGTCTTTAAAACAATTTTTTTTTTTACGTTTATTAATTTTTGAGAGACAGAAGGAGACAGAGCATGAGCGGGGAAGGGGCAGAGAGAGGGAGACACAGAGTCTGAAGCAGGCTCCAGGCTCTGAGCTATTAGCACAGAGCCTGATGCAGGGCTCAAACTCATGAACTGTGAGATCATGACCTGAGCCGAAGTCGGACGCTCAACCGACTGAGCCACCCAGGCGCCCCCAGTTTTCTTCTGTCTTTAATGAGATTGGATTAGCAACGTTAATTGGAGTAGCAAGGTCCCCTTTAAGTACTAAAATTATGGTTCCTTAAGAAGTGAAAGTATGGAGCAATAGAAGAGCTGTGTGTGACTGTAGACAAAGGACTAGAGTGTCTAATGATACGCTTGTCCTGAGAAAGGGCTCTAGGCTCCCAGGTACAGCTCTGCCTCCTTCCCATCATGCCTGAGTTGCTCACTAAGCTAGGGGTCAAGCGATCCCCAAGAAGCCCTGTTCTTTACATGGCCTCATCTCATCCATCCAGCAGCACCAGACCAACCCCAAAGTGTTTTTTTTTTTTTTTTTAAGATTTTATTTTTATTCTGTAGAGATTACACCCAATGAGGGCCTCAAACTCACAACCTTGGGATCAAGGGTCACATGCTCTACCAGGTGCCCCCACTCCAAAGTGATTTTCTCTCTGTGGTGTGTGACAGTAGCTCCTCTCTTGGCCCTGCCTCTGCTCTTTCCAGTCTGGGCCCAACTCCCAGGCAGTCCCCCAGCCCCACTGGCTGACTGCGTAAGGATTTCTCCTGAGCTGTAAACCCTGTAGCAGAACTTCTAAATTACGACCTCTGAGTCAAACCCACATTCTCAGTGAAAACCAAACTTGAATGAAGATTCAAACCAAAGTTGTTTTAAATACCTTGTGAACCAGTTTGAACCTAAGCACTCATTATCGCACTATTCTATAATGGATGTTCATGATGACTCTAAACTGTTAAAGATAAATGATCCGTTTTTCTTTTACATTTCTGAAATTTCAAGATCTTCCTTAATGAATTCATCTTATTTAAAATCCCTTGATGCTTCAATATATATATATTTCCTAAGAAAAAGGGTATTCTCTTACATAACCACAGTAGAGTTATCAAATCCAGGAGATTTAAGATTGATACAATACTTTTATTTATAGTCCATATTCCAATTCTGTTGTTCTACAGATGACCTATTAAGAGCAGGGACAGATGCCCTAGTCTCTGAGAAATTCCATTATGTGTGTACATTCTTCTATGAAGGTGCTGGATCAATTATAGGGATCTTGTACAGAGTCCAAGGGAGCTCTTTTTATCCATCCTCAACTGTAGTTGTGCTGGGCTGACCAGTCAAAATGCTGTTGGGGGAAGGACAGGATTGCTAGATAGGTGCCTTTGAAATGAATTTGAGCTGTTGATGGTCTCTGAAAGCACAAGGGTTGGTGAGGTGAACCCACAAATCTTCTTAGCAGTACTAGCAATGGTCCCGTCCCTTCGTATTCCCTTCTTGAGTCATGAATGACCTGCAGTTACATTGGCTTTGTAACCAATTAGACTTGAGTCCCAAATTTTTCCACTTAGTAGCTTATGAACTTGAATGTGCAGATATAAAATATCCACCTCATTGCTTTTCTAAGGATTAAATAACATGATGATGTGACATAGCATTAGTGTTAACTATTTAACCAATGTTGGGGATTGTAGTTATTTTAGATTGGTAGCTCAAAGCCCAGATGGAGACTCTTTGAGTTCTCCTTGGTGTTCACTCATCCCTACATCCTTTAGTAGTTTGCCCTATTTCTCGATATTTTAAGGGCAATCAAGCTGTCTCAGCTTGTCAAGATTTAATAATGCTCATCAAAAATCTCCCCACCAGATGCAACAAATTTATCCCACAGCCAGTATCCTTAACTCTAGCACCATCTGGCGGTTGCCAGTGCAAACTCACCCTAGTTACTTCCAGAGGACCAAGGTTGGTAGTGGTGGCACTGAGGATCAGAGTAGCTCCCGTCTGAATCTTTGCAAAGGCATGTCACATGCCTTCAATCCTTAACAATCCTTGTGGAGTAGGCATTATTACAGGTAGGGAAATTGCTGTTCAGAGACATTAATAATTTGCCAAAGTATCACTGGCAGGATTTCTACCCCAGTCAGAAGTGAGATTTGCTTGCTCGCCATGATGCTGTCCTTATGGCTTTAAGGCTGCAAAGTCTCTTTTCATTCACAGATTTCCTTACCCTGATAGGGAAACTGAGGGATAAGAAGGGACTTACCTGAAAATCACAAGGCCAACTAATGCAAAGCCAGAATGAAATGTTTGTCCTAAAAATTTGACTCTGACCTGGGCTCTTAACTGAAACCCAGGATAAGCCTCCCAAAACGAATTTCAAACTTTACCTGAAACCACATTCACAGACAGGATTTAGTTACCCAAGAATCCTGGAAATGAAATGTTTTCACATGTACTTCTAGTTCCTGTTGTCCAGCCATGTGCTCAGCAACTCTGGCATCCAGTGCTTCTAATACTCCTTGGCTGGTCATTTCCTATGTCCCTGGAGGCACAGTCCCACTAGGGTGGGACTTGGCAGGTGGGAGTCCCAGCAGGCCCTCAAATTGGCAACAAGGGAGAAGCTGGCATGAGGCTTAAATTCCACTTTGGCACTCAGCCCTGAATCCAGTGTGCTTGTCTGGGAGCGTCGCATGAGAACCAGAGCCAGAGAACAAAAGATGGCAAGCGCTGCAGGCCCAGACAGGCAAACACAACAGCCCACACACCCAGCACCAGTGTGCTGCCTTCCAACTTTTGACTTTAGCAGCACCTAGGGATGCATTAGGAGGAAAAATTATAGATCTCCACCATGCACAGGCATGTCTGCCCTTCCCAGAGGGTGACTGGGTTTCATCAAAGCTATCCTCTAAATCTGCTGGAAAATGGGCAAAAGTATGCTAAAAAGTACCATTACTGGTCACTTTTGTTAAATACGTTTTCTTAAATCTGGAGAAAGCAAATCACGGATCACACCTTGACTTTTTAAGTAGGCTTTCTAAACCACCAACTAGGAGCTCTTAAGAATCTAAATCTTTGGGAAAAACAAAATTATCTTCTCTTGACACAACCTGGAAGGCTTGCTCTTGGATGAAGTTATTTATTACTCTCCTACACAGTACCAGGTATGCAAGATCAAGGAGGCTTCGTTTCTGCTCTTCCATCTGGACCATCCAAAGGTGATGAGATGTAGAAAGAGAATCAAATGTGGGATTAGGCCTGGGGTAAGATTTGGCTTCACCACTATAGGGCTGTTGTCTAATGTCTTTTGGCCTGTTTCATCACTTGTAAAATGGGCACAACATGTACCTCCATGAAATGTTGAGTTGCATGGCATAACATACTTGAAACAGCTTTTTAAAAAGCGCAAGATTTCCCTTCGGTGGGCATGTAGAATAAGGGAAGCTACAAATTAGTTTCACCCCAACAACTTGAACTTTCTTCCTCTCATGGTAATTTTGGGACCATGTCCTCAGGCCTCCTTTGCATATACCCTTCCATAGGCAAATGTAACAAAGACAACTAAAATTTAAGGCTGAAAAGTTATTAGCCATTACTAAACTTAACACATGCCTTGGAGAGCTTATACTGTCTCCATGGTGCAGACCCTGACAAGGAACAGTCCTAAAGAATCTCAAGCACACAAAGTGTATTCTTAAATATGGTTTAATACTCTTCTCCATTTCTGTACATCACAACACCAAGATTTCGCTGCTTAGGATCTCTCTGTAGAGGCTATAGAGAATGCAAAGGCTACGGTTTTCACCCCTCTTATTTACGTGTTTGTATGTGTAAGTGTAATACATATCAGTATATATTGATACACACATCAATATATAATGCAATATATATCACCAAAGAGAACACATTGATTAAAGAAATACAAAAATTTGGCATCATTTCCAAACTTAAATAGTAAAAATAAAAACTACAAAAGGAGCTGCATACCCTAAATGTATCATGTGAAACAACAAGCATATTCAAAAATGTAAATTTACATCCAATTTCTCTGGTCTTGTCATATCACATTAGACCCATTTACAATGGCAAAACCCTAAGGTACTGCTGTGAAGAGAGCATGTTTGCTCGCTCTTGGGTGTTCTGCAAACAAACAGCAGAGCCCAAAGCAAAAGCCTGTTCCGGTGAAGCCTCCCACGTTGGTGAATACCAAAGAATGGACTCTTCTCACTGGGGGTTGAGACATCAGGTTATACATTAAAAGACAGTCATTTGGACCTCAGAGTATATACAGTGTGAGAACCAGAAGCTTTACAATTAAGACATACTCCCTTCATTCAAGTGAAACAGGATTATTGGAACGATAGGCAGGTCTGCAACCTGGGAACAAGGAGCTGGTTCAGACCAATAAAGCTACGAGTGACTGAGTCAAGTCAGTGAAGAACAGCAGTCAGGCACTAAAGTGTTAAAAGTACCCAATTTGAAAACCAAATGTACCCCACTACTCTATCAGTGTGGGAACGATACCAATTGACTTTTAAAAACCTTTGGTCCTTCAAAGTCCATTTGGTATACTTTTTTCCATTGCTACCACTGGGCACATCCTATACACTTTATTCACTGTCACCACCTCGGGCACGCCATGACCTTGCATGTCAGCTGGGGTCAAATCCAACTTAGAACCCAGCTATGAAGCGTGAGCTTCAGGTTTTCAGGCCCACTTTTGGATCCAACAATAGTTAAGTCCTTGGTGCCAGAAGCTGTGTCCCATCCCTTCCCACCCCTGCCCTTCCCACCTCCCTCCCATAATTTCTCATATGAGAGGTGCTTGTAAGTCCCATATTTGAAACAGATGCTCCAACCCCACCAGGAGGTCAGGGGTTTATAATTACATGCACAGTCATACATGTCTTGTCAGTCGTTCCTGTGAAAAACCTTGCAGTTCACTTTAAAAAAAATCAAAACATTCACATAATCATGCCATCCAACACAAGGAAAACACAACCATCTCCCTTTTACCAAGGTCAGACCCAAGCAAAATAAAATATTCTTTAAATTTCTTTGCTTCCACTTAAATTGCATGTTTTATTTCTCCCAATCCCAGCAATAGCACAGAAGCCCCATCATATCCATCCCAAACTGGTTTCTAGTAGGCTAAGATTATGGGAACCCTTATCAATGCAACTGATGCCAAGAGCTCCCAAACCCCGGGCACAAATGCGCCTGCAAAACAGATGAAAGGGAACAGTGCATTGGCCCAAATGCTTCCTGTGTCAGTTTGACTTTGCAATGCAATTTGCATCCTTGAAACTGACAGTCTGGAGGGGGAGGAGTAATGTGAGGGAGTGAAGTTGAAATTGCCTCCTATTAGCTCACCCTTTCAACATTAAACAGAGACCAAGAAAAAATGGTTCCAACATTTCACCGCATGTATTTCTTCTTATGCAGTCTAAGCTGAGAATGCCATGTAAATGGGTCACTGCGAAATGCAGCAATTTTTCTCCAATCAAAATAAGAAACAAACCAGTATGATCTCATTTCTATTAACTTTTGAAGGTTTACAGCAGTTAAAGTATTTTTGATTCTATGTATGAAGGTTAAAAAAATCATTTTTTTTTTTTCATAAAATACAAGAGCAACCAATTTCACCATCGAGTAAAAGTAAAAACTGGGATTCTTTTTTAAATTAGTCCAAAGTGGCATTTTAGGAACTTAGTTGTAGGCTGCTGCGCTGACACCATGACAAACCAAAGTGTAGGGTTGGGTCTGGTTTTGTTTCGGTTTTCTTTTCAATATCCAATGCTCATGGATTAAGTTCTGGAAATGTTCCAATTGTAAGGCAGGGATCTGTTTGGATTCCACCACGGGTATGCTCCTTGGGTTGGATGCTGGAGGGTGAGGCACGTTTTGCCGGACCCATGTCGACTACCTAGTAGTCATCAAGGTCAAAAAATTCATCATCTCCTCCTTGGTATTCCATTCCCTGGAAATCTACTCGGTACCGCAAGATACCTGGGAAAGCAAATCAAAGAGTAAATCACCAGTGTTCCTGGGATGGGGAGGGTTCACTTCAATAAGGAAAGTCCAATTCCCTTGTAGAATTACAGAAAACAAAGAGATGATGATAAAAAATACAGTTCCAACCAAGGAACCTGCAACCATGTGCTGCCTCAACCTCCTGCCTCTGCCTCGTTGGATGAGCACACTTCATCTCATAGCTTGATTTTGGGATAGCCAGGAAAGCTTTGGCCTGAGACCCTGGCCGTAAGTTTAGTTTTCTTATTTGCTACTTACCTCCAATTCCACCAAATCCTTTCACAAACTGGGATCCTTCTTGTGACTTATCTGTGACGATTTCCAACGTTGCTCCAAATTTTTTATAGTTGTTAGCAAACCATTCCAGCAGGGGCATGCTTTCGATCAGCTCATGTTCTTGTCCTGTCTGCAAGGGTGACCATGAAGATACAGAAAAAATGGGATTAGGATGTAATCAAGACTTAGCCACCCTAGCTCCCGGACCCACGATCATTCTCATTCTCTCTCCTTATTAAGTGGGTGTGCCATGCTCTATGTGAATTCTGGTTTCTAATGACATAATTCTAATAGCACAGAAGTTCTATTTCAAATAACATTCCTCCTCAGGCTCTGGCTCAATGATAAAATGTCAACACACACTTAGCAGTTTTCAACTTCTGGTTCCTGTTGTTGTCTCTAAAGTCAGGCTGTTGTAAAGTGTCTCCAGGCTGCACTCATTTAACAGCCCAGAAGAGACAAGCCAAATTTACTTTTTAGAGCAACCTTGTGAAAAACAAAGTCATTCAACTCAGAATTTGAGGAACTTTAAGTGATCTGTGCTGGCCAGGTGACACTTTTGTGGTGATACATATAGACCAAAGCTGCAGAAGCTGTTTCAGTACAAAAGCTTATAAAGTGAGTGAAGAAAGTAGCACAGGATTCACAATGCAGAAGAGGCACTAGTCAATCAAATCTTCCTCTTTACTATTTCAAGAATGAGAATATTTAACTACTTCATGGCACGGTCTCCTTCCTTGGAATCAGACAGGCATGTAGCATATAAGACGTGACCACCTCCCGTTGCCCCCCACTGCCAAGAGTATGAAGTGTGGTATCTCAAAGCTGATACTCTACTTTGCCAATGCCCTAACATAGATTTCCTTTCCTTGCATTTATTACCAAACTAGGAAAACAATCACATACCTCTTTGTCTGTGAAATGAGATTTATCCTTCTCTTGTTCTGGAGTTAGATAGAGAATTTTCTCCTCTGTAGTATTGGGGGAAAAAGTATGTTAACCTAGTTCTTATACACTAGCAGATTTAAGTCCCATAAGTCAGGTTAGATGAAAGGGCTTCTGAATTCATTCTTTCAACCTTCTTTTTATAAGCAATATTAGTCAGCATGCACTTAATGTCTACTAGGTATACTGCTCCTACCGTAAGTAAACACCAAACATACTCAAGATACAGTTCTTGTCCTCAGGAAATTTAACAGTCTTAAGCAGACATTTATCAGTTCAAGCAAAACAGTTTACGCAGACAGAAGCCACCTCTCCCAAATTTCCACCCCAGGTTTCCAGAACACAGAGGTCACCAACAAACCATAATCTTATTTAACTTTCTAATTCTCATACCTTCTGTGCCTTGGCAATGAAGAACATATCTCATTATATCCAGATTTTCATAGACTATTAGAATCTCTACAGCTCCCATTTCTAAAGCCTTTAGTGTATCTTCAACTCCAAAACAGTACTTGCCCGTGTCCTGACTGATTTCATCGAAGTATCGTCCTGTGATGAGGGATAGGTGAGGAAGCACATATATTAAAAGTTTCCTTTGTAGAAATAGACTTTCTAGCTCAAAATCCAAGAGATAGTGGTGGCTGGGTGGCTCAGTCAGTTGCACATCCTACTCTAGGTTTTGGCTCAGGTCATAATCTCATGGTCTGTGAGATTACCCTGCATCAGGCTCCATTCTGACAGTGTGGAGCCTGCTTTGATATTCTCTCTCTCTCTCTCTCTCTCTCTCTCTCTCTGCCCCTCCTCGGCTTGCGCACACATGCACTCTCTCAAAATAAATAATAAAAAAATAAACTTAAAAAAACCCAAGAGAGAGAAAATAACAACTTAAAAATAAGAGCCAAAAGCTGTGAAAAGTCCTACCACTCTAGTTGAGGCTCTAGAAATTGACTCAAGAGTTAATAGCGGGGCCAAATACACAACCACTTGGAAAAATGTGTGCTCCATAAATCAGAAACAAAGCCAAATAATGGCCAGATTTTTTTTTTTTTTAAGGTTTGTTTATTTTTGAGAGAGAGCACAAGCAGGGTAGGGGCAGAGAGAGGAGAGGAGAGAGAATCCCAAGCAGGCTCCACGCTGTCAGCACAAAACCAAGCGGGGAACTCAGGAAACGTAAGAATAAGACCCAAGTCAATGCTTAACTGACTCAGCCACCCAGGTGCCCCAATGGCCAGATTAATCTTTAATTTGGTCTCTATTCACCACTGCATTATAAAAGATAATATGTGAAAACTGAAGTTTGGTTCCTATTGCCAAAGGGTAAAAAGAGTGGAAATACAAGCACACTTACTAGAACTCAAGAATAAAGGAAGATTAATGACTCCACTGAGGAAGATTTTAATACAAACGTTCAATCTTCCTCTTACCGTTTTGGCATTTTGTTACATATATATAATCACACACAAACATACATACAAATACATTTCACATAATAAGTAAGTTGCATTTCACTGATACCTATTAATTTCTTCTCTTGAATGAATTTCACGTTGGAGAGGACTTCAGTAGATAGCTCGATAGCTTGGTTGAACCCATTTTCACCACCATAGGATATATCAACTAATTTTAAAACTTTTGACTGCAACCTCTGACATACACACATTTAAAAAAAAAAAAAAAAAAAGCATCATTAGTACTTCAAAACACCTTGACCAAGACACACTTCTTCTTAATGGGTCTTTAACCACTTCTAACTAAAGTCTAAAGAGGGAGAATACGGGGAAAGAGCCCAGTATGTTCATGAGCAGGTCTCAGTGAGCAACACTGTAAAGTGTAACTTCCCCAGCCAGTCATATCACATATTTGATTAGATTTGACAACTCATTAATCACCAACAAGACTAAGTTCCTTGTTAAGGAAACAGGATATTGGTTCCTGCCATATAAAGTGGTTGAGTACAACACCACTTCTTTGGTTGAGACTTCTACCATATAATGCTACTCCCTCTCAAGAGCACCTTTGAAATGTGTTATGCCTGAGTCCATGTCATAGACCAAAAGATTTTTTTGGATTAAATGCTTTAGGCTAATCAGCTCTATCATATTACTGGGAGTTTCACTGCTTTATTTACCTCCAGAAATAAATCAGAAGAAGACCAGAAAAACCCCTACTTTCTCTGAAATCACATTCCATTTTGAGGCTAATTATAGCAATTCACTAAACCAGAAGCTGCCACCAGACCATAATGATTCTATCTAAAAATGGTTGGTTTTCAAAGAGAAAAAAGACCCAGAAAAACGTGGAGGAATGTTTCTTAATAAAAACCTGTCAACTTGTTTTTAAACATGAAATTCTGTCAACTTGTTTTTAAACATGAAATCTATCACTTGAAAACCAAAAAGATGTGCATGTCCCAGTGCTCAGAGGACCCACTACTCTCACCTAGCAACTTAACAGAGCATCTACTTCTCACTTACCTGATCAAACATATCAGATTGACTTAGTTCAGTTTTAAAGTCAGCTGATCCAGCTAAAACAAGACCAGCCACATTCACTTTGTCCCCAGAAATAAAGAGCTGTACAGCAGTCTCAGCTACTTTCCGAACATAGTTATGTCGCTTTTCCATTCTTAAACGAGCAAAACGCAAGGCTGACTGACCTCCTCTACCTTTGACACAAAATGTGGGAAAAAATGGGTAATTAGTAAGAAGTACAAAATAACTTGCTAATTAAAAACGAATCATGCCATTATCTAACACAAAGACAGAGAAAAATTACTATTTATTTTAAATGATTGTTTGGCACAAACTGATATACATTTTCAGAATAAATACCAATTATCTTATCAAAAGAAGAATCATAAGCACCAATGAGTCATGTGTCATTTCATGATGCCTCTCATCTGGAGTTATTCCCTTTATGTAGTTGACCACCCCTTAAAAAAATATTTTATTTGTTAAAGTAATCTCTACCCCCAGTGTGCAGCTTGACTGAAATCACAACCCCAAGATCAAGAGTTGCACGCTCTACCAACTGAGCCAGCCAGGTGCCCCTACAGTTGACCCTTAAGAAAAACACAGTATATTTCTGTAAATGTATTTTCTCTCTGATGATTTTCTCATTAACATTTTTTTCCCTAACTTAAAGAATACAGTACAAAATATAATTAACATACAAAACATGTGTTAGTCAATTGTTTATGTTAATGGTGAAGACTTCCAACAATAGGTTATCAGTAGGTAAGTTTTTGAGAAGTCAAAAATTATATGTGTGTGTTTGGCGGGGGTGGGGGGTGAAAGTGCGTGCCTGGGTGGCTCAGTCAGTTAAGCATCTGACTCACTCCTGATTTTAGCTCAGGTCACAGTCTCACAGTTCATGAGAGTAAGCCCTGCCAACAGGCTCTGCACTGGGTATGGAGACTGCTTGGGATTCTGTCTCTCCTCTCAAAACAAGTAAGTAAATAAATAAACTTAAAAAAAAAAAAAAAAGTTTTATGTGGGTTTTCAACTGTGCACAGAGGTTGGGACCCATATGTGTTGTTCAGGGGTCAACTGTACTATTTGTTTCCTTTTTGCTAGACACAAAATGGGCTCATGTTCTCCTCCTGTGTTACCATGTTTCTTTGGGAGATCCACAGTGAATTTGTGTAGGACTTCTCTTGTGTTTCCTTGGAGTGTGCCAAAAAGTGCACCACTACCATCTATTACAATGAAGCCAAACTTGCTGTCATCCGAAAGTAGTGCTGTAAGAGCCTGAAAAGCAAACATAAGTTATCACACAATAAATAAATCCCAAAGCTTTGTTAGGCAAGACAAAATCCAAAAGGATGTACATACAAGCCCTTTCACCCCATCCAGAATGGTAGGAGTACTTAAAGTCATTTTATGGAATGATTTAGACTATAGCTATAAATATGTAACCCATACGGTCAATTTTGAAACAGATGCAGGGAAAAACACCAACAATAATGATAGAAAGCCCTTCAACAAACCTGACCTGGACACATGAATAGAAAACCAAGAGAGGTATAGGGTTCAGATTAATTCTATCCTTGATTTGATTTAGTCTGATGGCAATCCATGGAACATAATGTTCAAATGAAAAGTCCAAACTCTAAAACATCAACAGTACAAAAAGCTAACCTCCATCAGGTCACTTTCTGTATTATCCCATCATTAGCAGGCAGTATTCATTATAGCAAATAAGGGTATCTTGTAAATCAACTCTAGAGAAGGAGTCCATGAGGAGAAAACCCAGAAAGTCTACAAAAAGATCTAGATTTGAAATGTTTCATTTAACATATATGTCTTGAACACCCTTAATGGTATCAGGATCTAAAACTCAATTTTATTAAAAAAGTTTTTTTTTAATGTTTATTTTTGAGAGAGACGTGAGTGGGGGAGGGAGGGAGAGGAGGCGGGGAGAGAGAGACACAGAGACAGACAGACACACACACATACAGAATCTGAAGCAGGCTCCAGGCTCCGAGCTGGCAGTACAGAGCCCGACATGGGGCTCAAACTCAGAAATCGGTGAGATCATGACCTGAGCTGAAGTTGGCCACTTAATGGATTGAGCCACCTAAAACTCAATTTTAAGCACCCCTAAAACTCAATTTTATTTTAAAGGTATTATATAGCTAATGATTTGGAGTTTTTCTGGGGGACAATTCCCCTTCTAGGTTAGCTTATAATTATATCCCATAGTTCTGTCCCCACAAAGAACAAATATTTAAATAGTCCTGGAACTCATATAGATGGGTCAAGAGTTTTCATGATGGAATGTGCACACCTGGTAGATGATTAGTTCCTAGGTGCCAGGCTTCTTTGGAGTTAAGAAATACCCTTTCCATTTTAACTAAGGAAGAAAATATTTCCTTTAAGAATTGACCAGAAAGCAGATTAATCATTAGTAATCAATCTTTAATCATACCATATCTGAAAATTAGCATTAAGACATGAATGTTGTGCCATTATGTCGCAATCTCTTAGGTGGCTTGATTAGTTTAGGTTTTCAATAATTCTGCTCATCAGGGAATACTTATCCCTCTTAAGAATGTATAATTGTCCTGATGAAGCGACATAAATTGTGTTGTACAGCATGTCACATTCACATCTAGTTATCAACATATCAGCTGAAGCCAAAATAAACAAAGCTAGCAAGATTAAACAGTACCTGGAAGGGTTAAGGTTTAGAAATACCAATGAAGCTAGCTTAATAAAAGCTAGATAACACAAGTAACAGGTACTACTTAAATTAAGACTTGAAATCTGCTTTCATGAAACTAGATACAGGTAAGTGGGACATGGTAGCTAAGAGCCTTCCCAATGAAGCTTTTGCCAAAAAGAGGCTGGCAAGATAGGCCAGAGAACAGTCTCAATCATCTATGCAACGAACCAAGATCCAACTGGAATTGGACTTCCTGTCAAGTTAGCAGAAATCATCCATTGTAAACTGTGTCGACAAATGTCAGTTCTAATTCCACTGTAGAGGTTTTTCCCTAGGTTGATGAAAAGCAAAAGACTGAACTAGGAGCCAGCTGTGAATTCCTGATTGTTCTACTGTTGACTGATTTAGGTCACTCTAATGAGGTTTCCTTTCCACCCTTAAATTTTATCTTATGGCATCTCTGTCACTCAAAAGTTTCATGGGGAAATAAAAGCTCTTACAGTCCTAAAGGTTTTATAATTTGTGAACTGAAAACTAAGGATGCAAGAAATATAGGCAAGTATCATGGGTATACAGGGAGAGATGGAGAGATAGGCAATTATTTCTTCACCTCTAACCAGTTCTCCAAACCCAGTTTAGCACTTTCTTCAAACATAATGATGGTCATTCAGTGTGTCACAATTAATGTATAATTTTTTTTTTTTTTAAATAGCCAGCCTTGTGGTACAATGACTTAGAAAACAGTCTAGCAATTCCTCAAAAGGTTAAGCAGTTACCATTTAACCCAGCAATTTCATTCTTAAGTATATATACTGCCCTCCCATGAAAACGTATGGTCACACATATGGTACATGTATGTTCAGAGCACTATTATTCCTAATATTCCTGATGAACAGATAAATCAAATATAGCAAATATGATCTGGTAATAAAAAAGGATGAAGTACTGATGCTAAGTGAAAGAAACAAGTCACAAAAATCCACCCATTGTATGAAATGCCCAGCATAAGTGAAATCTAGAGAGACAGACAAAATCAATGGTAGCCTAGAGGTGAGAGATCTTGGGGAGGCGGGGGTACGGATAGGGGGTGGGGGGGAGGATGGTAATGACTGCTAATGGATATAGGGTTTCTTTCTGGGATGATGAAAATACTGTTTGAACTTCTTACCTCTGTATGGAATTTGTTGTCACACAAATACAATGATGTATTAATTGGTTTGAAAGGTTCAAAGTCAATGTTGACTTTCTTTTCCTTTCCTTCTTCTGTTACAATGGTACCACAGTAAACAACCAGGCCATTTGGAGGTACTGCAAAAAACACACAATTTCTCTACTTAAATCTATAGCTAATTTTCCTCAATTAATAGAAAATGTTCCTAGTTCTGTCCCTACTCCTTTATTATTTTTAAAGATTTATTAAGTAATCTCTACAACCAACGGAGGGCTTGAGCCTACAACCCTGAAATCAAGAGTCACATGCTCTAATGACTGAGCCAGCCAGGTGCCCCGTGTCCCTGGTTCCTTTAAGTCATAATTTAAATAAAGCAGAAATATCTGTAAATCTCTCCGGCAGAATTCTCTCCCTAATTTTAAAAATACTTGAGATGTTTAAAAAAGGAGGATTTACACTTTTAAGTAACTACTACTTTGCTTTAAAGAAAAAAAAAGGGGAGAGAGGGGTAAGTTCCAAGGCCAAAGGTAAATTGCTGATGGCTATCTGAAAAAGATACAATAGTGACCAAAAGCATCATGGCAGGATCAAAGTGGAAAATATAACGAAAACACAATAGAGGAGGAAAATGATCATATTCTAGATTACCTTTGTTATAAAGTTTGAGTCTTTGTTGTACAGATGTAATGGCTCCCAGGACTGAAAGGCGGTTTACTCGTGACTTAATGTTAGATGCAGTTCCAAACTCATCTGCTAACATTTTTGCCACTCGTGAAATCTGGTCTTTGGGAGGAATGATCAATGATATCATGCTTGTGCCATTGCTGTGAAAGAAAGAGTAACATCAGAGGTTCAAGTACCACATAAGTCAAGAATTTAAATTCATGCTTATCATTAGTAAAGGGAGCTAATGAAATCCCCTTAAAATAGAAATATATCACTCTCAGTGATTAGGAAGATAGGGACTATTCCAGTGTAATCAAAGTATGCCCAGAATTAGGAAAAGTGATCAGAATGTGATAGGTACTCAATTATTTGAATCAATTTTAGCTAGCCAAAAGAAAAAGTAGTAAGGCACTTTAAAGGATGCTTGGGAAACACCTCATTCTTCAAGGGCAAAGAGAGAAGCTTTCATAAGGGGGTGATAACAGGCTGGAATCTGACAGTGAGTCCATGGTAGAAGCTTGGAATCTGGTGGTTCTTCAGTGGGAGAAGCCACCACAGGATGATACAACAAGTCTTTACAAAGTCTAGATGAAATAACTGAATATCATAGTGTCTCTCCTTTTCTTTAAATTCCAGGCTCACCATGAAAATTTAAAATCACTAGTTTAGCACCCTTAGGAACTAAACTAGTTCCTAATAGGAATAGCAGAATCTTGGAATTCAAACAAATATCCCAATTAGGAAATCATACATCTACTCTATGTGTTTCTCTAAACGTATTTTACATATTAATCACTTTTTAAAAAAAATTCATTTTGACACTGTGTGGAGGGGGGGCGGGGGGGGAGAGAGAGAGAGAGGGAGGGAGAGAGAGGGAATCTGAAGCAGGCTCCTTGCTGTCAGCACACAGCCCAACGTGGGGCTCAATCCCACCAACTGTGAGATCATGACCTAAGCCAAGATCAAGAGCCGCTTACTGAACCACCCAGGCGCCCCCATATTAATCATTTTTCAATCTAAGACACACACACCCCATATATGAGAAATTGGCCAATTCAGGGTGCTCAAACAAATTCCAGCTTCTAAAATTCAAAACCAGGACCAAACTCTGAACTATGAAGGACACTACTATCAAAGCCTTGCCATGTGGGAGGTCCCTTTCGAGCAGCCACCAACTTCGGTATAACCTCAGTATTGATGCCAAAACCTTTTTTAGCTACATTCTCCAGACATTTATTAACAAGATCTCATTTCAATATTTCTACTTCTACTTGAAGCAAACACAAAACTACATTATCAAAACAAATGAACTCATCACTAATCATCAGGGCAATGCAAATCAACACACAAAAACACTTCACACCCATTAAAATAGTTACCATCAAAAAACAAAATAACAAGTGTTGGCAAAGACATGGAGATATTGGAACCCTATATCTTACTGGGTGATGTTAAATCACACAGCCATTATGAATAGCAGCATGGCAGTCATTCACATGAACACAGAATTACCACATCATCTAGCATTGCCACTTCTGGGTATATACTCCAAAGAGTGAAACTGGGAACCAGATACTTAGGCACTAAATGCTTACAGCAGCAATGTTCACAACAGCCAAAAGATGGCTAGAATTCCTACGTCCATCTATCCATTTGATGGATCAACAGTAACACAAAAAAGTGGTACATATATAGATACAGTGAAATATTATTCAGCCTTAAAGGAAATTCTGACACATGCTACAATCTGTATGAGCCTTGAACAATTTATGCTAAGAGAAATAAGCCATATACAAAAGGACACATACTGTATGATTCCACTTACATGAGGTATCTAAGAGTAGTCAAATTAACAGAGACAAAAAGAACAGTGGGTTGCTGTGAATGGGGGGAAGGGGAAATAGGGTGTTTTGTTGTTTAGCATGGTTTCAGTTTTCTAAGATAAAGAGTTCTGAAGACTGGTTGCGTAACACTGTGAACGTATTTTTAACACTACTTAACTGCATAAATAAATTGGCCGAGATGGTTAAATTTCATGTTGTGTGTACTCTGCCACAATACAAAAGCTAAAAGTTCATTTACGGTAACACAAAAATTTAAAACACACATTCTCTTTAAATTAGCAGTTCTTGGGGCACTCTACAATAAAATGTAGAGAAAACCTTTATCCACAGGTATCTGAAATTTTAAAATGTCTGGAAAAATATCTTCATATAGTAAAATTAATCCCGCAAATTTGTTTTTTCCCAGTATTAATGTTGGAAAGGGACCTCATTTACATAAGACCTTGCCCTTTTAAAGTTTTCTAAGTGGTAAATCCCTCAGTTCCCTTGCAATACAAGTTTTCTCTATAAGCAGACAAGCTGCCTATCTAGCCCTTCCAACTATCAAAATAGTTATTCAGATTATCAGCTTATTTTCTATCTTTGAAACTGGCACTGTTTCTGTTGGGGTTTCTATTTAAAACCCAGAAGGTCAGTTCATAACCTTTGCGATACTTTCCTCAATGAACTACAAGTTGATCAATGACAAATGACAGTACCTGGTAAAGTATGGTGTGTGCTCTGCTGCCACCCCTTGGGTAGGGGAACAAGTATTCTAGCCAAACCAGAGAAGCAAGCAAATTTATGAGGAGCAGCTTTACTTGGCATCACAAACACAATCAAAATGATCATAAAACAAAACTGCTTCAGGACAATCCTTTGCTCATGCACACACAAACACACATTAAGTCAGATGTATCACTCTCTAAAATGTTTTTCATTTTAATGTTCACAATACAACTACATAAAAGGAATTTTTCTAAACCAGGAGAAGGTGCCCAGAAATAAAAAATTCTACATAAAATTCTACCTGTGGCCATGTTCCAGTTTCTGAACTAGATGGAAAAAGAATTCCCAAATGAAACAAATGGGTATCTTCAATTACAAAAAAAGAAAAATGCTCTTTACCGTCAGTGAGTTCGTTGGATCCTATTTTTAAGCAACCAACTGTAACAAACTGCTTTTCTTCCAGTAATTTATCTTTCTAGGTTTCTAAAAAGGAAATTTCCTAAGAACCTTTCAGATAAGTCTTTACAGAGTTATGTCAAATACTATAGGCTAAGGGAGAGAAGACTTTGCTTTCATAGGGACTGGAAACATTAGACACGTAAATTTAACTTCAAACATGGTCTCTACTGTAGTTGCCATTTACCTGTCTCTAAACAGGGACTGTCAATTTATGCACAATAGGAAAATGTACAAAATGGGGAAAAAAGAAGATATATATGAGAAGTTTTAATATGGACTTTACTAGCTTGTGCTTATTCTCAGATTAACAATTCTCAAAAGAACGTATTTCTCTATCCCACGGGCTCTTGGAATCTTTAGGGATCAAAGGAGTTATTTCTCAAAAGGGCTCAGTTTTTAAAAGCTGACGTGCTCTGATTTACAGAGTAGTTTCCTAGGAGATGGAACCAGCAAAGAGGCAATCAGTAGGGAATGGAAAGAGAAGGGGCTCCAAGGATAGCAGGGGTGAAGGCTCAGCTCAGGAAGTCAACAGGCACCAGACCCCAAAGGATGGAAAATTTAAGGCTAAAGAGGATGTTGGGACAAATTCACTGAGTGAACCCAAAATGCCTGAAGGAAATCCTTAAAGCAAGATAATCATGCAGAGGGCAAAGCAATGACCTTAAGATAAGCAGCTATTTACTTTCCACTGCAGATAGGTTAAGAAGATAAGCATTCATTAAGCAACTTTGCTGTTATAGCACCAGAGTTGGACAACCAACCTTACACTTACAACCATGTAACATTCTACAGGACAAAGTAATGAAGAAACCTGAGAACATTATCTTGCCATAGGTTTCCACTTAAGTAATTCAGAAATGTAGCTTGAAAAAAAAAAAAAAATTCTACCAAGTTGCTAAATCTGAAACACTACTTGAAAGTTAGTTTTGGCCTCCTACTCCTTTTGAATTTTGATTAATGCTCAAAAAATGACCTTTCACTAGTTTCCCCTTTACGTCTCTCTCTCCTATGTGAGGGGGGCACCTTAAATTTTTGAATTCATCTTTATTAAATGGATGGCCTCTATTTTAAAATTTAAAGGCTACTTGATAATATCTGAATTTTTTTTATGTTGGGTTTAACAGAAGCATATTTAAGTTTTACCAGGAAAGTTTCCAAACAAAATAACCGCTCATTTACCCCCAAGGCAAGCCACTCAAGGTCGCTAGACCACTTTGTGTAAACACAAAAATAAAATCAAGGAAGTTGAATTTTCCTTTCCTTTTTTTCTTTCAGAAACACAGAACAGGGGAGGGGCAGAAAGAGAGGGAGAGAGAATCCCAAGTAGGCTCTGCACAATCAGCGTGGGTTCAAATCAAACCGGGTTCAAATCAAACTTGAGTACTGTGAAATCATGACCTAAGCCAAAATCATGAGTTGTACACTCAAATGACTGAGCCATCCAGGCTCCCCAAGGAAGCTGAATTATTTCAAAGTAACCCGAACAACCCACAGGGAAGAACAAGAAGTAAAACTCTCACCAAGGAGTTGCTGGCTACATATACAAACTACTACCTTTTTAAATTTAAGAGTTTTCATGTACTGGTCTGCTTTGCCACTATATCCTTTTTCAAAAATCAAAAGGCTCTCATTTAAGAGTTAGTGAATTATAAGGTACAGCAATGATTCACATGCAGGTTGTAAAAACTGGGCAAAGCAAGACAGACAATACACAACAATGTGCCACATAGGGCTTCGAGGGGCTTCTGCTCTTAGATTCCTTCTTGTTCTCACCATTTTAGGGGCATTTTCCCTTATCAAAGAAGAGTTCATCAATGCTTTCAGAGACTAACTTCTGAGAAGTAAAATATTTGGGAGGCAGAAGGAAGTAGTAGTTGTAAATAGACTAAATGCAGACAGTAAATAAAACTAGACAAAACTCAGGAAGGAAGAGAATTTAAATAAAGAGCTGACAGCTTTTCCTTCCTTCAGTCTCAAATAGATGGTTGAAGGAAAAGTTTCTCTCCCTAAGATGAGAGGTTATGATAGTGCCACCAGTTATCCATCCAAGGTTTCGTGAATCCTGAGCACTATTAACACAGAGACATTTATAAGGTTACCTGAAGTACCAGAACTAAAATGTATTTCAGGAAGAAAATGCAAGGTAATCAGAACAAGCCTGGACTATGGGATGTGTGTAAGTTTAGGTCTCAGAATTCCAGCCTTTGGATTCAAGGTACCTTCTGATGAATGACACGCAGAGAAAATCTAGGCACTCTTTCACTTGTAAAGAGCTTATTAAGATTCATCAATAATGCTCAAGAACATTTTAGAAAGGTAACTGGAAAAAGAAAAAACCTCATAGTTCAGTGACCTATTTGCATGAGAACCCTGAATCTCTGGAAAATTTTCTAAAGGAGCAAAACAAATGCCCAGCAACAAAATTTCCCCTTCCTCCACCTTGATTCCATCACTCCCCCAATAGGGACAGTGACGGTGGTGGTGACTGTGATTAAGAGGGAGTCTCAATTTTCAGAATGACTGATTTCAACAGAATCAGCATCACTTCTGATGTGTAATTAGGGCTGAGAATCACTGGTTTGGCTAGCTTTCTGCATCTGCAAGAAGGATCTCTTGGCCAGCTGAACTCAATTCCATGACCTCATCCACACCTAAAGAAGATCAACTCACAGAACCCACCTGCAGGAGGTAAGATGCTGTCCTTTACCCTTCCTGGCAGCAATACAACCACAATGAATTGTCCAACTTTTCCCAGATAGAACACAAATGTCCTGCTACCCCTCTCCTCACTCTTACGTAATGGAACTACTTTCAGGCTAGGAACCAGAACACTTTAGAGACTGCCTATAATACTTTGTAATTACGATTTAGAGTATGTGCTCACCAAGGAGCTTTCATCTCAATGTTTGATGGAGTCGAGCCTAGGATATGGATGCCCAAGGATTCCCACCATCCCCTTTTCAAGCTCAAAAAACTCAACTTAAATCTCAGTCAAATCATTTCTGATAATTGCCAAGCTAGCCACATTATATGGATCACCAGCTGAAAAATCATTGAGTTCCTCTCCAATTTCTATTGCCTTTGTCTGTATTTCTTATTCACCATGGGGTTTCTATTTTTCTTTTACCAAACATACAAAACCAAGTTTAAACTTTGAGACTACAGCAGTCTTTCTGATATGGGTTTAATATGGGAACAGAGTAGGAGGTTGGTTAGGAGCACAGATTATTTTTGAAGATTTTTTATTTTTAAGTACTCTTTACATCCAATGTGGGGCTTGAACCCATGATCCTAAGATCAAGAATCAACATGCTTTTCCAAATGAGACAGCCAGGTGCCCCAGGAGCACAGACTGGACCTCAGTTTCTACTTTCTTCCCAAGGTCATGAGGGTTCTGTAATACAGGTGAAGTACCTAGCATGGATAGCAGATAGTAAGTGCTCATTGAAACGTAACCAGATGGAACTGTAGCTCCATGTACTCTACCCCTCTGCTCTTTAGTAGTATAATCAGAAAGAATTAACATGATAGCACAGTTGGGGGGGTGGTATTTCAGATGGTGGTAAGTTTTATTTGAATCTGATTAAGTCCAGAGATAAAAGCTGACTTTGTGGTAGGGCAACTACCATTCTTAGATTACAGGATTTATCAAATCTTCCAACAGAAAAGAACCAAACCAAAAATGCAGTTCAAATTAATATAGCTAGAGCAGTAGAAGCAATTTTGTATAAAGAAAAGCAGAAATCCTTTCCCCTCTAACATTTTAAATAATTTTATTATACAAAAGCTTAAGTAGCTTTATCCTACAGCTGTGGCATGGTTCACGTTATTTTGATATACCCCAGAGTTAGCCACTACTTCTGTCTAGTTGTCAGTCACTTCAAAGATCTAACCCCATTTTCTCTTCCATCAAGTATCAAATAGTAAGATAACATGTTGCTTACACTAGGTCTATAGAAGCTTCTTAAGGGCACAAATCATTTTAGCACATGAATCTGATGAATAAACAAACCGTTAATTCTTAACATCAGAAAAAGGATCCTCTATATTTGGTCTCCTCTAGGCAAACACCAGAGATTTATTCTAAACTACCATTTAAAACTTTGCTAGTCTTTGGAGAGGAACCAACATTTGCCTAGAAATGACTAAGTGTCCCAGCTTTCGCTTCGTTAAAAAACCCAAATCACTCCATTAGTCTTTAAACATAACAAAACCAATACTTCCAAAGTGTCTTCTTTTGCTTAATTTTGTTCATCCTGAACTTGATGCCCTGGCCCCTCATCATCTATGAGGAAGATTGGAGGTGGATGGGCCTGCCTTTTATAAAGAGCTCAGAGAATACCAAACTAGGAGGGAGGATTCTATTACTGTTCAAAAGACTAAACAGAATTACCAGAAATTGGTTTATGCAATTGACCTTAGGGTCAGAAGCCATTACCAGATGGGACAAAGTCCAAGATCTGAATATACTGAGACATTAAAGCAGCTTCTACAGAGAAAAGAATAACTCACATGTCCCAAAAATTTCCAGCAGAAAGCTTACAAAGGTTCATTTTAGTATTTTACCCTCAAAAGCACTACGATTACTTAGTTACCCAAAACAAAAATGTATGTATCTGATGCCTTTTTATACAATTACAGGCATTCGTTTGGTCTTAAAAAGAAAAATTTTAACAACTTCACAAAGTTAACCTAGTGGAATATTCCACCAGGGAGCAGCAGAAGCTGGAAAATTTCTCTAGTAGTCTCACATCAAGGCAAAGCCTACAGGTATCAGTCACAACCAGCATTAGGCACCAGTGTTCTACAAGGAATCCTAGAAATGAGATAGTTCACCTGATGTTTCTTTACCACCACTATAAGTACTTTTCACATAAAACAAAAGCCACTGCCTTCTTGTTACTGTTCTAATACACAAAATGAAATTCTGCGGAAGGATTTAAACCCAAGTTACTTCCCTCACCAGCGATGCTCATTAAGAGTAAATATGTTTGGTACTCAAGTTCTTCCTTGGGTAGATTTGCAAATAGCATGTCTGTTTTACTTTTATCTTTGCTCCTGGGTCTCAGCACACCTGCTCCCTCTAGTGAAATGCAAATCTCCTTGGACAAGAGTCCTCCTTTCAGAAGGGAATGGGAGATGTTTCTACTTAGCAAAGAAATACCAATCAAAGAGAAAGGCAGCGTGGTATAATAGGATCACAGGCTTTGAAATCAGGAGTAGGAACAGAAAATCCAGCACTGCCCCTCACCAGGGTGGGGCGTGATGTTAGGCAAGCTACTTAATCACTCTTTATTTCAATTTTTTCATCCGTGAAATGGCAATAGTTTCCTCACAGAATTGCTGTGAGGAGTCAAAATGTAGGCTATTCACCTCATCTTTAGAAAACTGTTTTATTAAAACACATCTCAGCCACGAACCTCTAACCCTGTCTTTCCTGAGGATTCTCTTTGCTTAAATGGAGTCATTAAGCCCAGAAGATGCCAGAAAACAGGAGCCAAGAAAGGAAGAAAATTTTTTAGTAAAATCTAAAAACACCCAGAGGTATTAAGGAATTAATGTTTGGGGATCAGCACTTTTCATTACTTGCAAATCAAAGTTTATTTAGGTTGAAAGGCAAACTGTTGGGACTGTCTTAAGCTTTGTCATGCCAACTTTACGAACAAGGCACACATGCACAAATGCTCTGTGCTATTTCAATACCCTGACAGCTCACCATCAACCAACACAAAGCTCTTGGATCTAATTTTAGACTAACTGGCTTTCAATCAAAAATGAATTTCAATTACAATTTCAAAGCCACAGCAGTTACAGCTTCACTCCATCAATGTATCAAAGATACTGTATCAGCCAAATACTACTGCCCAAGGTAACATTCTATGACAGTACCTGCCTTGCCTAGGAAATCCGCCTGAGTAGTTATACAACTTTTGGTTTCTGATAATGTCCAACACCTCATTCTAGACCCTAATCATCATCTTACAGCACACCCCTCTTCAACATGTACTGTGTTATTCTGTACTTACTAACATGGGTCTGGAAATGGTTCATATAATCAATTCAGGGTTGTGTGTCAGACCATGTCCTCACTGCATTACACATTTCTTTCAAAATGTCCAGTGTCCAACCTACAGATATTCAAGTTTGTAAGCTAACTGGTTAGTAGTAAAAATGCATTTGTAGGCTTCAATTTTTATATATCTAGAACTGTGGATGTGGGTTTGGAGAAATATCTGATTTAGAGGGCCACAAATGCGGCAGGGAAAAAAATCTTTTGTTTTGACTAAGAACATTCTTCTCAAGGAGACCTTAGAGCATCAAATGAAAATGTGAAAACAGAAGAGCACAGGCACAATATCCCCAAGTTAATCTGCATGACAAGAGGTAGTTTTCAGGCATCTGAAGACAGCAAGTCCTCTGAATTGGATAGGAAGGATGGGGACAAAAGACAAAGCATACAGTGGATGTAAACTTCATGTTTGAAAACTGCTGTTAATTACATACAAATTAAGCAGACTGAAAGAGCTGTATTAAAGCATAGGAAACATGATCAATGTATAACATGTAAGAATCAAATCTGTTTTCATCTTTGTATCTGTAAGAGAATAATGAAATTATGGCTTGTAAAAACTCATTTATGTTTTGGGGGAGGTGAGAAGAAAGCAAAAAATTATCTCTCTTAATTTTCATTCACTGATATTGAGAGAAAGAAAAGGTATCTGTTCAGAAAGTGACAAAAATAACAAACAAGGAAGTTTCCCTTTTTTTCTTTAATTTTTAATGTTTATTTACTTTTGAGAGAGAGTGAGTGAGCAAGCGAGCGCAAGCTGGGGAGGGGCAGAGAGAGAGGGAGAGAATCCAAAGCAAGCTCCAGGCTCTGAGCTGTCAGCACAGAGCCCAACCCGGGGCTTGAACTCAGACCGCTAGATCATGACCTGAGCTGAAGCTGGATGCTTAACCAACTGAGCTACCCAGGCACCCTGGGAAGTCTCCATTCTTAATACAAAGCAGGCAAAGGTTTAAAGTGTGTCCAGTGGCATTAGATAGAGCTGTTATCAAAGGAAAACTTCATGCTCTTTGGGTAAAGTGCCCACAAGAAACCTAATTTCCAACCTGCTGGAAAGAAGGGCCTCAAAGCCCTCTCTCTAATCCCTCTCCCCCTCATTAAGGTAACAGATTGCTGAGGGGCACCTGGGTGACTCAGTGGGTTGAGCAGCTGCTTTGGCTCAGGTCATGATTTCGTGCTTTGTGGGTTTGAGCCCCACATCAGGCTCTGTGTGGCTAGCTTAGAACCTAGAGCCTGCTTTGGATTCTGTGTCGTCCTCTCTTTCTGTCACTCCCTTGTTCGTGCACTCTCTTGCCTCAAAAATAAATGTTAAAAAAAAAAAAAAGATAACAGGCTGATGAAGAATTAATAGACACCTATAGAATGTATCCTACAAAAAGGTTCTATTCTGAGATCCATAGAGAACACGCCAGACTCTGAAGAAATTTCTACTGTTCTAATTCTTAGTTTCAGCAGTGGGTCTAGGGAAAAGAGGCAAATTTTTCCTTCGGACTCTTCAAATAGGATGTAAGACCATTCAGCTCTGCTCCCAAACTTATTTTAAGTTTTCTCACAAGAGAACATCCGGCACAAGGGACCACACTGAGCACACCCTCAAACTCCAAGTTTTTAAGAAAAAGAGCCCTCTGATAAAAGGTTCCAACTGGTCTGTGTGTATGGGGGTGGGGGGGAGACACCTATAATCCACACTGCATTTGGCCTTAAAAGTTACTCTAATTAGACACTTGTGCTTACCTAGGAGTGTGTCCACAGTAAGCCTTCCCTTCCTGGAAGGATAAGTATATCTGCTACTACAATGAGAAGTCTGTCAAGGATTGAAATTCAAAGACAGTAATTGTTCATTAGGTTCACAGTGCATAAAACATTATTTCTGAATCAACAGCTGTTAGAACTAGTTCTGAGTTGAGGCAGGCAACCAATGACACTCAGGAGTGCATGAAGGCTACCACACCCTATCAAATATCTTCTCTTCCCTTTTTTCTCTTCTCATGGCTCAGACCTGTTGGTAGCATTTGTATCCTGACCTCTTAGTAAGAGGCTAAGACCTCTGTCTGTAGTTGTAATTTAGTCTACGTTCATCTCTTCTCAAGAAATTAAAAACATTCTAATTTTTGTTTTTTTTTTTTTTTTTACCTAAGTAAAAATAAAAGTATCTAAAATTCATGGCTTTGAGAACATTACACATGTCATTTAGGTGAATGTTCTATTAACCAACAATTTTCACTTGGGAAAGGTATTCAAACACATTTAATATACTTTACTCGATTCAAATCATATTCATAGCCTGTCCAAATTATTTGTCTATAAGGTTAAAAAAAAAACCTATTCAACAATCTCACAAAATTACTTTTAATCCAACATAATGTAAAGAATTTTATAGAGATTTATTAAAAAAAGCGTTATATGGTATATATAATATACCAACATAATGTGAAGAATTTTATACAGATTTATTAAAAAAAGGGTTATATGGTATAAGAAATGTATGTGGTTTTCATCCACAGCTTTTGACAAAGATTCTGAAACCCTTAGAATTTCCTAGGTTATGGAAGGTTTTTGTTACTCATAAGGAGTCTCTAAAGAGCACACCAGACTTATTAATGAAGTGACTAAGGGTGGGTCTCAGAATGGGGTGGGGGTCACCAGAAAGGCCAGGTAACTACCTGAGGGTTAGAACTTTCAGCTCCATCCAAAGACCTCTGGGTAAGGTTTGGTGCATGGAAGGAGGGAAAATCTGCAGATTAAGTTTTATAACGTCTTGAACAAGATTTAGTGAACTTCTGGGTTGGTTAACCTAGGATGTATGCCCCAGTTCCACAGGGACAGAAGCTCCTATACTCAGATGCTTCTGGACCTAACCCTAAGTACTCCTCATTTGTATCTTTTATAATATATCAGTAAATCTAAGTAGAGTATTTCCCTAAGTTCTGTGGGCCATTCTAGCAAATCATTAAGCCCCCAATTTAAAGCCTGTAGGTCAGAAGTAGGGGAAGCCCAGACTTACCACAAATGGGGGCAGTCTTATGGGACTGAACACTTTACCTTAGGGGATCAGATGATAAGTTTATGTAATACTAGAATTAAACTGTAGGACACTCAGCTGTTATCCTCTAAGACTGGAAAAATGCTTGGTGTGGGACCCTCTTCCCAATTTGGTTTCAGAACTATTTAAGAGTAGAGCAGAAAAGAAGCTATATTTTGGGAAAGAAAAGACAGTGATGTATATAGCCAAATTATTTCTATTTTCTTCAAAGTCAAAATATCTACAAGTTGTTTTTTAACTAAACAGGAAAATTTAAAAATGCCAAAGACCACTACAGAAGACCTAAATAAAGTTTACAAACTGTGCAGATCTTCAAACAAGGGTTATTTGAGCCTTCATTATTTCTGACATTTACAAGGTTCCCTCATCAAAATAAGTGAAAAAGTATTCTGACACCTACAGATGCAATTTAGCCCAAACTAACCTTGTCTCTCACATGTACCATTGTCCTTGGCTAGAACAGGCTCTGGCAATGATTTTATTACCTGAAAACTATAAAGCTTCCATCCTTATTTCTGGAGCTATTTCTTGACGGTTCAAAAAAACATTAGCAGGAAAAAAACAACCCACCCCCCCAAAATTTCCCACCTACCTTTTTTGTAACATTATATTCCACTTGCTTTAGTTCCTTACCCAGAATACCCACAACCACAGTTCCATTCACATGGCTCTATTTCCAGTTTTGGCTTACATACACATTTGTCCCCATTAAGCCAACAACGGAGAATCATAAACCAGGAAGAACTTCCACTAACATTAAGTGGGACTACGTATACCAAAAAAAGTGGCATATTATTTAACACACACACAGAAACTAACATTCAACTAAACTTACATGATACTAAATAGGTCTGTTTCAGCTAACTTAAATTTAAGTTATATGACTAATACTTCTTTCAATTCAGAAAATTAAGTACATTGTGGGCTACAAAAAGACTCCTGGCCAAGTTCCCTGTGTTAGTCATTTTGGCTCTTATAAATGCTCTTCCACAGATATGACAATATTAAAAGGCTGTTATAGCTTAGATTCCAATTTGAGTCAATCCAGCCTTATATTTTTTGAAAACATTTAATATATCCACTGCACTCTGTTACACACTAGTTCAAGCCCTGGGCTCTGCTACACTTCAGATACCAAGTTATTTAACCTCTCGGCCCCCATTGCCTTGGCTATCAAATGGTGTCAACACTTTCTGCCAGGATTAATGAAGTAGCGTACTGCTTAACCGTGTCTAGAACATACTAACTACTCCATAAAGTATGTGCTTAGAAACTTCACTCTATTCAGATGTACTTAATTAGTGAGTCCATTTTGCAGCAGTTCCCTTTTAAAGCTAAATATGCGTAATATTATCAAAAGATAATCACAAATTGACTCAATTTCAAAATTACTCTTATCACACCATACTTTATAGCTGTTAAAAACAAACCAATCTGATTTTCATGCCCAGAATTCTACACTACTGGGAGGGGGAAAAATTTCTTTCAAAAACAATTCTATTATCCACCAGTAAATTTCACTATCTAGTGCTAATAACCATGCTTGAACATTTTCAGTTTTCTCCTTAAATCCACAGGCTGCCCAACACCAGTACGTATAGATTCATTTGGTCATTCAGTTTGCCTTTAAATGTCATTACACTTCTTAAAATATCTTAGTGTTAAGAAAACATTTCTCACTGTACATACACTAAGATAATCTGAGTCAGACTTTAATACAGTTCAGCCATGAACATGAAATCTTGCTATTCCTGAAAAGAAATTGGTATGTACTGGGAAACTTCTGAAGCAAGCTGAATACACTTGTTGACTCTTTACTAATACCCAGAAGTAGCCAAGATTTAAAATTTTCATGGGATCAAGATGCAATCAAATCCTGAATAAAAGCAAAGTAGGAAATGATTATCAACCACATAATTTGTTTAAAGGAAGACTACTCCCAGCTATTTGAGAAAGCTTTAATTCTGGTCTAAAATGTCCAAACTAACTTCATCACTAAAAAGTAGTCACTAAGAACCTCATTTATGGTGAGCTTTAAACTTTACTGAACTTTGCTAATCAAAGGGATAAAGCCTTTAAAAGCTGTAAAGAGGAGCTTAAAGGTTTCAAGTGGCTAGGTAACATGGCAAGGGACAAATGTAAGAATTAACTTCCTTCATCAAGCCGTAGAAAGAAATGCTGTTATTACATGCAGTGTTTTATTTTTAATGTTACTACACTCAGACAATAAATTACAATCGTTAATTTATTTTAGACTTCCTAAGAGAATATAATGTATGCAGATTCTAATGTGTGAACCTGCCTCCAAATTAAAGTAGTAAGAGAACAAATCTACAGGTCATATCCAACTTTAAACACTGCATCAATGATGCATAAAAGCCATACTCAATTGAAAGTAACACAACAGAAGATCCCAGTGAAATGAAAGAACCTGGCTAGCTAATTCCTAGTAATGCATCAGACATAATGGGTCAGGACCTGTATTACCCCTCCTGTAATAATGTGCTCACACTTGGGGAATAATTATTCAATTTACCATATGGCACAGAACCATCTGGGGTCAAGTTCCTGTAAGATTATTATATAGGTCTGAGTATTTTATTAAGTTCAAAGAAACAAAATTAAATAAAAAATAAGCTGCCACCTTCAATTTCCATCAGGGAAAGAGTTAGCAAAAGCCCAAGTCACTGAACTGAGCCAAACTTTCAGAAGCTTCATTTCAAGCAGAAATGTCACTAACTTAGTAAGAACAAGACACAATGGCAAAACCAATTATCAACCCTAGGTCTTTGGTGTAACTGAGTACACCTTATTTCATATGGTAACAATTAAAAGCTTAATCCTATCATTGTAAGCCAAGCAATCAAAGACAAACCTGGACTGGAAACCAGAATGCACAATTCTTGTGCTGAAAACAAACCTTCAAAATGGCCTGGGGCAAGGCACTCTGCTATTCTAAGAATGCTCAAACATACAAATATGTCATGTTCCAAATGCTTTTTTGGGCCACTTCCTGTAACCAAAAAGTTCCTACAACTGGGAAAAGAACAAAATAAAGTGAGAAAAGGGGAGTACCTCTGACACAACTTCACCAAGTAATTCTTTGTTAACCTAAAAGGAGCATATATACCCAGTTTCAATATAACATTTCCATAGTGCACATCCACAAAATTTACAAAAGGAGACCCAAAGCCCATCTAATTCAGTTCTGAATTTCAACAAGCACTAGTACATCAGGAACCTCTATCCCTGAAAGTTCCAGAGAGAGGAGAAAAATGACCCTGTTAACAGTTCACATCCATCAACTGCCCCATAATCCAGATTTCTCCTGGATATACAGACCCAGGCAACCAAAATGTCCCTTCTATTCGACCCCGCATATGTTGGCATTTTCAATTTATACGCGGGTACTTTAACAGCTAAAACCAGGAAGCTCCGGGGGTAATTAGAGGACTTGGGGGAAGTCATCTGGGAAGAGCTGGAAGACCCAGAGATATCAGAGGAAGTCAGAAAGAGGTTGTCCCTGACCACGTCTCCGTCCTGTCCCATCCAAACTTCACCCACTCGGGTCTCAGAAAAACAGGAGGGAGAGGCCATTTTAATAAGGTATGGCTGAGAAACATGAAGGAAGAAGAGAGGAAATCAGGGAAGAGCGTTCGGAAAGGAAGGCCGAGCCCTTTCTCCCCAAGTACCCGAGTAGGGGGGCAGCACCTGGAGTCGAAGAGGGAAGTGTTGGATTCAAGTGCCTGGGAGAGATTCAAAAGTAGCAATGACCTCTCACGTAAGGGGTTAAGTGGTCCGGGACCCGGGAGCGGGGCCCCTTATGCCCCGAAGCAGGGGAAGGATCCCTTCTCGGGCCAACCGCGCAGACCCTCGCCCCTGGGTCGGGGGCTACTACCCAGAGATCCAGAAGGCGGGAGTTGACTAGTGCCTGGTTCTCCTCATCCGGCCATGCGGCGCGGGGGCGGCCATCCTGAGGGGTCCGGGAACCAAGAGGGCACGGGGGGGCCGGACGCGGCGCTCACCCGCGGGCCGCCTCCAAGCTCTTGATGAGCTTCTTGATCTTCCAGATCTCCACGTTCCTATCGGCAGCACTGGGGTCGTCCGCCATCTTCTCGCCTCCTCCTCCCTAGAGCGGCCCGGCGGGGCCCGGAGACACCAAGACCACAGAGTTAGCGCCGCCGCTGGGGCAGAGCGGCCCCCTTCCTTGCCACCCCCGAGAGGCCCTCTTCTTCCTGCCCCGCGCAGCCCGCCGCGGCGGTCGCTGGCTTTTCCCTCCCTCGGCTTACCTAAGGGCCCAGTCCTGGGCGGCAGCGGCTGCTCCTCCCCGGCGGCGGCTCCGCGGCGGCGGCTCTGACGTAGGACACCGGCTCCCTCTCTCCAGGCAGCTGCATGTGTTGCAATCCGCTCACATGGGGCCTGTGACATCACTTCCTCCGCCAGAGGCTAAGTGGAAGTCGGCGGGCGGAAGGGAGGGGGCCGGTGCGGAAGAGGGGAAGCTCTGCGCGCGTCGCGACTTTCCATTGGCCCTCCGCGCCGCGGCCTACAATGAGTCCTCTGATTGGTCACGGCTGGGTTCGCGCTGCCTTGTGAGGTAGGTCCCGGGGCGGGGAAGTGGCGCCTTCCTTCCGGTCCCGCTAGCCGGGTGGAGGAAGCGGGCGGAAGCCGGTGATTCTCGCGAGGATTTACTCAGCTCCCGGCCAGCCTTGATTGGGGGTGTTTTTTAAAGGGCGAGGCGCAAGGGTCGTCGTCTTTTCAGTCCTTCCTTCGTGATTCTGGTGGGCGTCTGAAGGTCTGCGACGCGCGGCCAACCGCTCAGGCTGGGACGCACGACTTGAATTGCGTCTGAGAAGTCTGAAGGAAACAACTTAGGCTTCGTGGCTTCGTAGCTGACGAAGTGCTTCTGCCGACGTGCGTCACTGCTGCGCGGACTAGTGTTCAGGCTCCCAGCCCGGGTGTCCGGATTAGGAAACTTTCCCCGGGTCGACCGTGTCCCCGCCACCCGCAGGGGCAGGGAGCAGGTTCCAGCTCGTCTCAGTGCTAGGATGGGTTCATTTTGGACGTGGAACTTTATGGTGATGGGAGGAGAAAGCCGGGGTTGCGGGAGGTTGGAAACCTTGAAGTATTTGATTTTGGTCTGAGCTTTTGAGAACGGAGGTGGGGAGCGTTGAAGCAAAATGGGCAACTGTATAAGTTAGAACTTTATTTTTTTTTTAATTGAGATTTTTGGTTGACTGTGCCCCTCTTCACCTCAGTGGATTTATTCAAATATTTAGGCCCGAGCTGTGTGCCAGATACAGTTTACCTGAGGATGCTGAGGTGAACCGGATAGAATAGTGCCTACCTTCATGAAGCTTTTAGTTTCGTTGGGTTTATAACCATTTGTTATTGTACACTTTTGTATAATAATTGCATAAATAACGTAGGTACTTCGGAATGCTGTGAGAGTGTAATAAAAGCGTGTAAAAAAAGAGCCTAATTTAGGAATGAACCCCAAAGAATGAGGAGTTTGTCGGGAGGGAGCATAACACTTTCGAGTGACTGCATAAAAGCCAATGTGCTGGAGCAAGATCAGGAATGGGGAAAGTGGCTTGAGACAGAGGGCAGATCATTTAGAGCCTTGAAAACCAGGTTTAGGAGTTTGACCTCTTTCTCTAGAGAACAGTGGACAGCTTACAGGGTTTAGATGGGAAATGACATGAAAGTACAGTTACGTTTTTAGGAATATGGTTCTGTTTGTATTTGAGAGAGTTGAAGTGGAAGCCTAGGGATCATTTTGGCTGCTCCAGTCATTCATGTGAGAGATAATTGTGGTTTAAACTAGGGTGATGACAGTGCAGGTAAAAGTGAATGATATATGGGGGTCAGAATGGATAGGACTGGGAGATGAATTGGATGTGGAGAAAGCAAGAATGCTTCTAGAGTATGGAAACTGAGACAGGAAAGATGAGGAGCAGGTTTTGGGGGATGATTGAAAATGTCCTCTTGGGCCTATTAAATTTGAGATTGCTTATGAGACTTGCAAGAGGTGATGTTACTCAGGCAGTTGAATTTGTGTCAGCTTTGAATCCTTTTTGCATGTTATCTCAACTTTGCCCACACCTTTTGAGAGTGGGAAACTGAACCAAAGAAAGGTGAAAGGGGCTTGCTCAGAATTACACAGCTAGTGTATGGCTTCCAGAGTCCATGTTCAGTGTCCAGTGCAGTTTGTTATACAGCAATCCCATGAGCTCTGTTTCCATAGCATGAGGACACATTTTCTACAGGACGGGTCTCTCTCCCAGCAAATTTTGAGTTCCCAGGGTGTTCTTTTGTACCATTTTGTAATTGGCCGCATATGTTCATTCATTACATAATACTGTACTTCTGTGTGCTATTCACTGTGTTTAGTAATGGACCTTCTTAAATAGTCATAAACACTGCTACGGATGAGGTGTGTACCAGGTCCCAAGCTTTTCCCCACTTCATTCCTCTTGCCCCAATCTCTACTTTCTTCACTTGGTTGCCTTGATGGACCTGACTTCATTTTTATGTTTATAGTCTTGCTACAGGTCCATGTTTCATGACTTTACAGGCTTTCTAGACCACCTCACAGGCTTGCTTTTCTGTGTGATTCATCCTGAAATAAATTGGTAACCTCTCAGAACTGCTATTTGTCAGCCTTTGAATCCTTCAGACTTGTGGTTATTGAGATAATGTAACTTGTTTCTTAGAATATTCTAGTCCCAGGCAGTTTAACTATAGCTCCCAAAGCTTACTTGCTTAGTTGCTGTAAATTCACGATCTCTGCATTTACAATTGAAAATATGTGTCTTAGAAGCAAATCCTGGCATTGATCTCTAGCAGAAGAGATTTGAGAATAGAACAGATTTGAGAATGGAATAGAATGCTATTATCTTCAGCAAAGACGTGGCTTTAAAATTTTTTTTTAAGTTTATTTATTTATTTTGAGAGAGAGAATGAGCAGGGGAAGGGCAGAGAGAGAAGAGGACAGAGGATTCAAAGCAGGCTCCGTCCTGACAGCAGAGAGCCGATGTGAAGCTTTAATCATGAGATCATGACCTGAGCCGAAGTTGGAAGCTTAACCGACTGAGCCAGCCAGGCACCCTGAGAGGAAGCTTTTTAAATGCAGCCATGACCATCAGTGTCCAGGAAGAACTTCCTGCGATTAGAAGATACAGATTTTTTCAAAATATAACCTTTCTAGGCACAGGTTGTCCTTTTCTGAAAAATGAAGGATTTGTACTTGACCTCAGACTACTTCTCCAGATCTAATGTTAGATAATAAAGCTAAATATTGGGGTATAGATGACATTTCTAGTTAATGGGTAGAGGTAGGGGAGGGAAGGAGAGAGATGGATTGTTTTGATGTTGTTGAAAACACCAATAGCAACTTGACAGCACAGTGGTGTTAGGTATGTAATGAGGTACTTGGTTGCTAAGATGGAGGCTAGTTTTTTTTTTTTTCCCCTAAGTTTATTGTTTTATTTTGAGAGTGTGTGAGTAGGGGAGGGGCAGGGAGAGGGAAAGAGAATCCCAAGAAGGCTCAATACTGTCAGTGTGGAGCCTGACTTGGGGCTTGATTTCTCCTTAGGTCTTGCCCTGAGCAGAAACCAAGAGGCTTAAGCTTAACTGATCCATCCACATGCCCCATGGAGGCCAGTTTTAAGAGTAGCCAAGGTAAAGAAAGCAGGGAAGGAATGGCTGTGGAAAGATACTAAGGGCTGTATCCTTTGACTCTTAAGGAAGTCAGTAGGGTTGTTAAAGGAAAACCCTCTGTAGCTAGGTAGCCTTAGGGTTGAACCCTGAGTTTGCTTCTTACCTTGGGCAAGTCATTTAAATCTTGCAGAATATGTTTTTTATCTATAAAATGGGGATACTGCCTGTTTTGTAGGTCTATTGTTGGTTTAAATAATTAGTGCTGGGGCGCCTGGGTGGCTCAGTCGGTTAAGCGTCCGACTTCAGCTCAGGTCATGATCTTACGTTCCGTGAGTTCGAGCCCTGCGTCGGGCTCTGGGCTGATGGCTCAGAGCCTGGAGCCTGCTTCCGGATCTGTGTCTCCCTCTCTCTCTGCCCCTCCCCCGTTCATGCTCTGTCTCTCTGTCTCAAAAATAAATAAACGTTAAAAAAAAAAAAAATTAGTGCAAAGTGCCTAGTACCATTTACAGTGCCCGTGTCAACAATGAATGTTGATTCTCTTTTAGTTTCTCCTAATTTGTTCTGTCCTCTTCCATTGTTTTCACTATCCATCTGTTGACCTGTTAGACTACTTCCGGCAGAAAATAAAGTTGAGAGCCTAAAGGTAGAGCATGTCCAAATTACAATTCTTAAGGGACTTTTTTTTTCTCCTGCTGGAAAAAGGGAGACAGTAAAATGGCCTGTGGGATCTTTCCCCGTTTCAGTGGCTGGTGTGTTAATAATTGTTAGAAATTTGGAACTTTGCACAGTTGGGAGTTTAAAATATTGGATGTTTATATGGGGAAGGTTGTGTGGGTGCCAAGGTTGTGTGTGTGTGTTGGTTTAGGGCCTAGAAATTGGGCCTTGGGCTGGTCAACGTCAGATAGTCATTGGGTAATGCCTCCCTTTCCAGTCTGTGGACATGAGATCACAAGTATGTTGTTCCTTTGTAGCAAGATTTTTATATGATGTGTTTTTATTTTATTAAAAATTTTTTTTCTTTAATGTTTCTTTTTGAGAGAGAGAGAGAAAGAGAGAGAGACAGACAGACAGTGTGAGCAGGGGAGGGGCGGAGAGAGAGGGAGACACAATTCAAAGCAGGCCCCAGGCTTTAAGCTGTCAGGACACAACCTGACTCAGAGCTGGAACTCATGACCGTAAGATCGTGACCTGAGCAGAAGTCGAATGCCTAGCTGACTGAGCCGCCCAGGTGCCCCTGATTTGTTCTTACTTTAAATGGAAACTATTCAAGTTAATTTTTTCTTTTTCTTTCCTGTTTCTTTTAATTTCTTTCTTTCTTTCTTTCTTTTTTTCTTTCTTTTTCTTTCTTTCTCTTCTTCCCTCCCCCCTCCCTTCCTTCCTTCCTTCCTTCCTTCCTTCCTTCCTTCCTTCCTTCCTTCCTTCCTTCCTTCCTTCCTTCCTTCCTTCCTTCCTTCCTTCCTTGAGGAGAGAGACTCCCAAGCAGGCTCTGTGCTCTCAGCACAGAGCCTCATGCGTGGGCCGACCTCACAAACTGTGAGATGAAGACTTGTAAACACAAAAACCGACTGAGCCACCCAGGTGCCCCCAGATTTTGTCTTTAAAAAAGGAAAAAAACCCTATTTCTATGCCTAAAAAAACCAATTAAAAATAGTTAAAAATAATCTCTGGGTTAGGCTGTCTTTGAAGTGCTTACAACTGCATAATGTAGGTGAACACCAGTAAAGGAATATCTACTCTGTCCTCAAGTTCTTGGATGTACTTAAGCATAATGAGTTTGAGGAATGCAGTTCTACCCATTCCATTCTTAAATAAATGAAGAAATCTTACAGTAAGTAAAAACCAATGAAGAAAACCTAAGCCATAGTGGTGTAATATGAAACTCTTAAGATTTGTGTAAATTGATAAAAGACACAGTTGTTTAACTGTGGAGTACACTGTGTGAAAGTGGCTTGAAATGGTCAAATGCAAAGTATCATTTACTCCCCTGTGGATACAGGGGGTGCAATGTAACCTAGTGAGAGTGGGGGACTACAACTAAGGAATGACAGTTTTTTTCTATAAATGACCAAACATCTGTACATGAATTTGTAGTTTTGTTAAATTAAGCAGGCATTTACCATTATATTCTTTACCTTATAATGATTTTCAGCCTTAAGAAAAAAAATGCACATACAGGGTGCCTGGGTGGCTCAGTTAAGTGTCCAACTTCGGCTCAGGTCATGATCTCACGGTTCATGAGTTTGAGCCCTGCATCAGGCTCTCTGCTGTCAGCACGGAGCCTGCTTCAGATCCTGTCCCCCTCTTTCTGCCCCTCTACTGCTTGCATTCTCTCTTTCTCTAAAAAATAAGCATTAAAGGGGCGCCTGGGTGGCTCAGTCAGTTAAGTGTCCGACTTCGGCTCAGGTCATGATCTCACAGTCCGTGGGTTCGAGCCCTGCATCGGGCTCTGTACTGACAGCTCAGAGCCTGGAGCCTGCTTAAGATTCTGTGTCTCCCTCTCTCTCCCTCCCCTGCTCATGCTCTGTCTCTCTCTGTCTCAAAAATAAATAAAAACATTAAAAAAATTTTTTTTTCAAAAAGCATTAAAAAAATTCAAGAGAATTCCTTCTCATTTTATTCTAGAATTTTTATTTTTTTATTTTTTAGAATCCCTTTTCCAAAGAACACTCACTAGCTGAAGTAGGTCTTCCAGTAACATGAAAGAATAGTTAGGAAGGGGAGATTGAACAATGCCCTTGGATCATTTGGGGAAAGGTAAGTGCTTAATATTTCCAGTGGTGCTGTTTTTTTTTTGTTTTTTTTTTTTGACTCAATAGACACTTGTAGAATAGTGAGACAGATGACAATCTTTTAGTTCAATTCCATAAGTACTTACTGGATACCAATTTTCTCACACCAGGCTATGTGCTGAACAAGTTTAGATATAGTGTAGTCCTTACATTTGCAGTCTTTTTAAGGGGGAAAAAACCCCAAAGAAATGTTAAATATATAACAGTATAAAAAGTTGCTGTTCACAGGACAGGCAGAAATGAACAAGAATAGATTTGAACACACTTTTATATGAGTAAGAAAGGAAATCAAAGACTACTGGGTCTTTTTTTTTTTTTTCCTTGTATGAGTACTTGTAACATCCTAATAGACTTTTCTTTATTGAGGTATAATTGACATATTTTCATATGTACAACATAATGATTCAATATTTGTATATATTGTGAAATGATCACCACAGTAAGTTTAGTTAACATCTGTCACCATAGTGAGTAGTTACCATTTTTTTTCTTGTGATGAGAACTTTAACGTTTATTTTTCTTGTGATGAGAACTTTAACATTGCTTTACGGCAACTTTCAAATATGCCATATAGCATTAACTATAGTCCCCATGCTGTACATTTCATCCCCAAGACTTACTTTAACTTTTGACCTCTAACACTTATGTCAGCCACCCCCTCTTCTCATCCCCCCTCATTTCTCACCTCTGCCTCTAGCAACCAGCAATCTGTTGTTTATATGTATGAGCTTGGGATTTTGTTTTTATGATTCCACATGTAAGTGAGATCATATAGTATTTGCTTTTCTCTTACTTATTTGACTTAGCATAATGCCCTTGGGAACTATCCATGTTATCACAGATGGCAAGATTTCATTCTTTTTTATGGCTATATTTTATTGTATATATGTGTGTATCTTTGTGTGCATACTCGTGCATCACTTATCTTTATTCATCCATCTTGACAGTTTCCATAGCTTAGCTATTGTTAATAATGCTGCAGTGAACACAGGGATGCACGTATTCTTTTGAATTAAGTGTTTTCATTTTCTTTGGATAGATACCCAGAAGTGGAATTGCTAGATTGTATGGCAGTTTTGTTTTTAATTTTTTGAGGAACCTCCATACTGAAGTAGCTGCACCAACGTACATTCCTACCAACAACGCACAAAGGTTCCCATTTCTCCAAATCCTTGCGAACACTTGTTATTTCTTGTCCTTTTGATAATAGCCTTTCTGACAGGTATGAGATAATATCCCATTGTTTTTGACTTGCATTTCCCTGATAATTAGTGGTGTTGAACACCTTTTCATGTACCTGTTGGCCATCTGTCATTGGAAAAATGTTCAGATTCTCTGCCCTTTTTGGATTTTTTTTTAAACTATTCAGCTGTATGAGTTTTTAATATATTTTGAATATTAATCCCTTCTCAGGTAGATTGCCTTTTTATTTTGTTAACTTCCTTTGCTGTGCATAAGCTTTTTGGTTTGATGTAGTCCCACTTGTTTTGTTTTGCTTTTGTTGACTTTGTTTTTGGTGTCAAAACCAAAAATCATCACCAAGACCAATGTCAAGGAGCTTACCACTTGTATTTTCTTCTAGGTGTTTATGGTTTCCAGTCTTACATGCAAGTTTTTAATCCATTTGTGTTGATTTTTGTATAAGGTGTAAGATAGTGGTACAGTTTGTCTTTTGCATGTGGCTGTCCAGTTTTCCCAACACCATTTATTAAAGAGACTATTCTTGACTATGAGGGTCTTGTCAAAAGAACTTAAGAGCCAATAGGAAGAGTTTCCACAGGTCAAAAATAGAACAATTTGAGCATCATTAAGAACTACAATGAATTGAAACACAGAAGTTAAAAAAAATCTATGAGCTCAACTGGGTGTTGTATGGAAACCAAATTGACAATAAATTATATTAAAACACGCACGCGCACGCGCACACACACACACACACAAATCCATGAGCTCACACTGGGTGCCTGGGTGTCTCAGTCGATTGAGCATCTGTCTTGGTTTTGGCTCAGGTCAAGATCTCACGATTTCATGAGTTTGAGCCCTGCACTGGGCTCTGTGCTGAGCGTGCCGAGCCCGCTTGGGATTCTCTCTCTTCCCCTCCCCCACTCACGCTGTCTCTCTCTCTCTCAATACATAAAAAAAATATTAAAAATCTGTGAGCTCACAGTGACCCCTAAGAAACCTCATTGGTTTAACCTTTGATTAATATTACAAAACCAACTCATTATAAAAGCAGTACATGAAGAATCCTTTTCTGTATGAACTGTACCTCAGGGTAACTAGGTACTTATGAGGGAAAGTTTTTCTCTACAGAGGTATTCCAAGTAAAAAGTGAAGAAAAGACAAGTATTAATGAAATTAGAGATGTAGGCAATGATCATTAGCGGCTGCTAACATCACAAATGAGCCAAGTAGAATTATGTACCATCGGATGGATGTATATACCAACTGCTCTCATCAAGAAACTGAACTTGGGGGCATCTGGGTGGCTCAGTTAAGCATCCGATTCTTGATTTCAGCTCATCACAATCTTATGGTTTGTGAGTTTGATCCCCCTGTCGGGCTCTGCTGTAGACAGTGCAGGGCCTGTTTGGGATTCTCTCTGCCCATCCCCTTCTTGTGCACGCGCAAGTGCTCACTCTCTCAACCCTTTTTTTTTTAAATTTATTTTAGAGTGAGAGAGCTGGGGAGGGGCATAGAGGGGGACAGAGTATTCAAAGTGGGCTCCACGATGATAGCAGCAAGACCATGATCTGAGCTTAAGTTGAATGTTGAACCCACAGAGCCACCCAGTTGCCCCAAATTTTTTTTTTTTAAGTAAAATCTTAAAAACAAGTGGGAAAATTTGGACATCTGTTTGCTATTAAGGAAATGCTCACTTTTAAAAAAGTTTGTTTGAGAGAGAATATGCAGGGGGAGGGGCATATTCAGATGCTTAACCAACTGAGGCACCCCAGGAGTTGCCCTTTTTTATGTGATCATGATATTGTTATATACCGCAAAATAATCCTTTTAGAAAACATTGAAATGTTAGAGTAAAATTCTAAGTGAAACCATCAGTGGGAAAGGCTTCATGGAGAGAGTAAATCAAGGATGTTTGAGAAATAAAAAGGCATAATATGCACTGGCAAATAGCAAGGTAGACAGGGACTAGGAGGGTAGGACTTGAATTTAAGCTACACCAGGAAGGTAGAGGCAGTTGCCATTTAGGAAAGCTATGTTTCTTAATCCTCTTTTGGTCAGATTCCTTCAAAAAATCAGTAAATAAATGGACTTTTTTTTCCAGAAGAATTAATAGTCTTGCATTTTATGTTTTATGGACCTCCTGAAATTGCTCATGTGGACTCCCCACTCCCCTGTTGTTCCAAATTTCCACCCTCTGGGACAGGTGCTCTAAGAACCTAAGAGCCTGTGATTTAGATGGAACTTTAAAATTTTTTAAAGTAGGCTCCACATGCAGCGTGGGGCTTGAATTCAAGACCCTGAGATTGAGAGTCCCATGCTTCACCACTGAGCCAACCAGATGCCCTTGGGCAGAGCATCTTATTTGCTTGTTTCCTGATCTGAGTTGAAGTTCAGAATTATTGAATGTTGGTTCAACTGCAATGTCCTTTTTAGGGTCAAGATTTCAGTTTCCTGACCTGCTGCAGCAGAAATGGGTTGGTGATTGTGCTTTGTATTAGGTTTAACCATTTCAAATTGCTGATACTCAACTGTTGCTGATCAACTGAAATGGCTTTCAGTGGTTCTTTCTGGGATTGCTAAATTACCTTCATGCTGTACACAGATGTACAGCAAATGTAGGTCACCCTATAGTTTCTTCTATCTGAAGTTTTCACCCATTTTACCATCCTGATAACTAGAGGACAAAAAAGAAATACAGCCCTTATATGGAGTCAGTTGAAGTGTCTGTGAAACAGTGAAGTGCCTTTGCCTGAATCAGCGTATTTCCAAGGTCTAGGCTGTCTCTTCACTTCTAATCTTCTCATATACCATCTAGAAGAATTTGCTTTTATCTTTCTTGCTATGTAATCTCTAGGTTATATCTAAAATTAAGCCACATCCATAAATTACTTATTGAAAGTGTCTTCATAATGAAGTGTGGAGCACAGCATCTTAGTCTCCCTGGTAATTGATGCATTAATAGACCTAATACATGTGTGGCCTTTCTTTCTACCAGTAATATGTACAGGACTCAAGGAAATCATCAGGTGAATCCAAACAAAGGCTATTCTGTAAATGAAATGGCCAATACTCTTCAAAAATGGCAGTGTCCTAAAAAGATATGGCAAAGTAACTATTCCTAGCTAAAATGAAATGTAACCCCTGACGAATGCCACATGTGATTTTTGATTGCTGACTACTCCGGGAAATCACCAAAATGGCAAAGATGTGATTTTAAGTTGGGAAAACTACTTAGAAGAATCCAACTAGTAAATTATACTAAGTGGTAGAAGTGGATAAGGTGGTTCTGGATGTACTTTGATGGTCATTAAAATTTGACTTTTTTAGATTAGGCAAGAAGCACATTAGGATAATTAAGAAGCACATTTAGGATAATTGGTAAGATCCCTTAGGAAGGGAAACCACAAGTTTCTTTTGGAACCTATCAAGCAGTTGTCACCACAAAAAGGAGACTATTTGCAAAATAAAAAACCTTTTGTCTTTGAAGGGTTTGCACCATCAGTTTTACTGGTAGGAATTGAAATACTGCTCTAGGTGTTCAATATACAAGGGGTAGCTGAGGCAGTGTCTTTTCAAGCACTGCTTTAACCTGATGCCAAGGATAAATCTTTAATAAAAAGCCACTAGTTCTTAAGGGGTGCTTTAGAAGTCCTTGAGGGGCTTAGTATCACAATGATTAGGAGACTCCAGAAGCATTCAGTGGGCAAGGGCTGACAAAGGTGCTAAGTATCTTCCAATATGCCATAAAACAATCCTTCACAAAGAATATAATCCCATAAGGTTCCCAAGTATTCGTGTAGCTGAAAACTTGAGCCTAGAATTTATTTTTCAAATGAATCCCCAGAAGTGTTTACATGGGTGTTAAGAACACTTAATTTTCCAGGAATGTAGTGGTTGTATAAACAATCTACATTAGAACATCATATTGACTTAAGTATACACGAATTTCACTTCTAGATAATCACAAAATAAAAGGAGGTATTACACCTGATGAGGTCTAAGCCCATGTTCTTAACTGACATTCCTTTGGGCATGGTAGAGGGCAGTAATCCATGAAAGGAGGGGGGAGTCTGCTGGAAGACCACTGGTTAGGAAATGAATCTTAACACTAATCAGTTCCTGATGTTATCAAACCACTGAAATCCTAGGGCTTACTATTGGACATGCTTCTTGCAACCTGAAAATAGTAGCCCTAGTTTCGATGCTAGACAAAAAGATTGTTGAATGGCTTTAGGTCAGGGAATTGGGAAATACGATTCATGTCCTTTTCCTGAAGCTAAATCTCAGAACCTCACTTCTCATAAATAGGAGATCAAGATGCTTTTCATTTATTTTTAAAAATCCATACTGGATCAAAAAAGCAATCAAGGATACAGGTGCCAGACACAGGCCAGAAGGTAGCTAGAAAAGTATGCCTTAGGAAAGTTAGGGAGCCCTACTACTACCTTTTTTAAAGCTGCACTTAACATCTATTTTCCCATTGATCTACCTTCTCCTGCCCTACCTCCCAACATGGCACAGCTGGCTTGCCTTGCAAGGCCTCAGTTGAAGAATCCCTCATACACATAGGCTGGTTTAGCAGTTTCAACTGACTGGAAGGATCTCATCCCCATATGGTCTGAGAGGGCATTCCAGGTTTATGGGTAAGTACCTTCTTTATTGAGATGGTTTCACCTCTTGAAAATATGGCTACTAAAGCACAAAACAGTGTTTTTATAATGATCAATAAATCATCTTCCCCTCCCTTTACATGCAGTTGAAAATTAACTAGGGACAGAGTACTGTGAACTTTGTATGGTTGGAATTCTCATTAAATGATCATTAGCTAATGGTTGCTGAATTTACATATTAAGGAAATTATATATAGAATACTGCAAAAACACAGTAAAAGACTGAAATTTGCCCATTTCTGCTCAGGAAGTTTCTTCACTCCCAAGCGTCATAATTTGACTCCAAAGTTTATTGGTATTACTGTTTCTCCTCCTTTTGATCTTCCTTTTGTTCCCCAGTGCCAGAACTTCCAGAGCCTTCTCGCTCAGATGCCATCTGTTAAGAAAATATTGGAGAGCAACTCATTTAAAGTGGACAGTTTGCTCTTTGATAAACTAAAAAAGGGGGCATATCCTGCCTATTCTACTCTCCCTCCCTTCTTGTACTCTATTGATGGTTTCTGTGAGTCCCTCCCTTTGACTGCCATCACCGCCCCCTCCCAAAGCAGAGTCAAGAAAGCCAGAGTATTTCCAACTCCAATATTCCCAGTTCTATAAACGGCCATGTAGAGTGCCACCAGTGACAGTAATTAACAGCAGTTCTATTAAGATGAAGTTAGGCACAAATTCACTCAACAAAATGTCCTTGTACCTTTTTGTATGCCATTTCGAAGAGCTTCAGTGATGCTTGCTGAAGGGAAGATGCTGCCTGCCTTATGTTTTCTCCCGTTTCACTGTCTTTTCGAGCCAGAAGTTCCCTCATTTTGGAAATCTCTTCTTTTAGCTTGTTGCACTTAAAAACAAAACCAAACTCTTTCTCTGGGTTTCTTATCCCATTTTATGTAGAGTAATACTCAGAAACATTAAAAAACAAATTTCTATCCTTGACAGAACTCCTCTTTAAAAGTGTATCTCAATTTCCTTATTTATCAAATGGCCCCAACTGAAGTCTGTGTGAAAAATGTGAATAAAAAGCCCGAGAAACAAAAACACCACTAGATTCCTATCAAGATTCACACAGAAAAACAAACTTCATTGACACTGGTGACAATGCCTAACTTCTTGAACTATTTTAAGAGAGGACTCACTTCATCAGCAGGCAACTGGTCCTTGAATTCTTCCATTTTTGTTTCTGTGTCATGAATGATTCCTTCAGCCATATTAACTGCTTCAACTCGTTCCTAGGAGAAATTATAAATTTAGTATGAAGACTTCCCAACCAACCAGTTAGAACATGCTGATACATAATTACATAATAAAGACAAATTACTGTGGTCTGAAGTAGTCTAGGATGTCTGTAAGTGATTTTATCTTATTGTATAACACAAAAATTTTGATGTGGAAATGAGAGTAAGAAAAGCATTCCACACAAAAGTTAGGAACAAAAAGAGAGCAAGGACAGATTCAAAGACAGACTAGAAAATCAACAATACATGTCCAAACTCCCACTTTCAACTGCAACTCCCAGTTGCAGAGGCAGAAAATAGTTACCTTCTTTCGTCGGTCTTCCTCAGCATACTTTTCTGCATTTTTAACCATATTTTCAATATCATCTTTGCTTAACCCACCAGAAGACTGGATCACAACTAGAGTGAAATAAAAGCATCTTGTTACTTCCCAGATAAAATTATCTGCCTCTTTCTCTGTATTAAGAAAAAGAACACTCCTGGGGCACCTAATGATTCAGCTGGTTAAGCATCCGACTCTTGATTTCCGATCAGGTCATAATGGAACAATTCATGACCTCGAGCCCCATGTCAGGCTCTGCACATTGGAGCTTGCACTCTCTCAAATAAACTTAAAAAACAACAACAAAACCCCACCAAAACTTAAAAAAAATATTCCTGTTCAGAGTAGCCAATCTTGATGTATGATGATGAAGTATTATGTATATATATTACGAATAAGAGAAATACCGTTGTCCTATAACAAACAGAAGGAAACCAAGGATCTGAAATCCACAAAGACCATTTGTTCTGCCTGCCTACCAAAACTTCAGCAATCCAGAAGCCCAGTGCTTGCCCATTTGTGGTAATAAATACATCTGTTAATGTGAATCTGATGACCAAGGAGAAAAGGGGCAAAAAGGACTCATTGCCTCCCCCAATCCCCCCGAGGCTGGGAGAAAACACATGCACAATCTAGAAGGTCTAGTTCTCAGAGGAACTTCAAGGTCCCTTGTCTCTTAGAGTCTGATAAATAAGAACACTTACTCTGCTGCTCACGTCCTGTGCCCTTATCTTTGGCTGAAACATGTACAATCCCATTGGCATCAATGTCAAATGTAACTTCAATCTGAGGGACTCCACGAGGGGCTGGGGGAATTCCAATCTAAAATAGAGAAATATGCAGCATTAAAAGCTCCTCTCTCAAGAGGTCCGGTGCCCTATTTCCAAACCTATATATACAGTCTCTGGGTAAAGTAACTTGTTCCTGGGAGCAACAAACTATACTTAAAATGTATAAAAACACACATTTATAAATAAGAATAGTAGTTTCATTACTACCTGAAAGAACCAGGGCTTAAGCCAGTGAAGTTGGCTACAGCAAGTAACCATAATGACCGTGTATACCTAAGGGACACGCTGAATGAGAGGAAAACTGTCCATCATTGTTCACTAAGAACCAATAAACAATGCTCACTAGGAGCCAATATCAAATGCCTTAAATTAATAATTGGGGAATTTTTCCTAACTAACATTCTATTTCCCTAGCTCTTATATTTACCAACTTCCTAAGGCATCAGGAACAAGCAAAACTTTCAGGAAAAACTGAAGCCATGGGTATCCAGTTGCAAAATTCATCTGTACACCGAACTAAGGTAACACAGACAAGGTCCCTGTGTTTTAGTTTTGGTAATGTTATTAAGAATTATAATTTAGTCTAAGTTTATAGAAAAAGCAAAGTACTCAGGATTCCTGATACCTACCAAAGTAAACTGTCCAAGAAGTTTGTTGTCTCCAGCCATCTCTCTCTCACCCTGACACACTTTAATCTCCACTTGAGTCTGACCATCAGCAGCTGTAGAAAACACCTAAGAGAGAAAAAAAAAACTCTGGGTTGGCAGTCTGTTTAGGCTACTCCCCTTAGAAAAATGCAAGCCAAAGAAAGAAATTCCCATCTCAACACTTAAGAATCCCATGTTCAGAACAAAGGCTTTTGTTTTTGCAGGGGAATAGGATTAGTACAGCCAAAGAGTATACAGTAGCTATTGTTTCAGCTAAGCAAATGCACTAAACAAAGATGCAGCAGCATTAGCAAAGGCGTCCTCAAAAGGAGCTAAAGAAAATGGGATGTTGAAACATGCTCATTTGAGGAAAGAGGTCAGAGACATGACATGTATTTTATGCTCAGTCACAGGAAGTCACCACATAGTTTTCTTCAGAATGATGTATTGGCAATACATCACTGAACAAATAGCAACAGCCATTAGCTATAACAGCTTTTCAGAAAAACAAATTGGGAAAGTCAGTAAACAATTCAGAATCTAAGACTAGCAAGCCATTGTCCAGATAGCCCTGGCTTGGTATCTCAGCATCTCCATCATTCACCCATAAGACAAGCACCCTCCCCTAATCTTCGCCAGGCCCTTCTTTTTATTGCCTTTGAGAACAGAAGAAAACAAGGAAATTAGTCCCAAACGATGAAGCTCCTTTTGGAAAGTTATTTTAATACGGTGAAGGACACCACTGATACCTTCCCTAAAATTACTGCTAGCTAACAGGTAAGGAGAACATATTCAGGAACCAACAAAAAAAGAGAACAAAAAGCAAGATTCTTAGCACCCACATTCACCTAGTATGGACTCAAAAACAAAAAGCAAAATGTCCTAGGAAAAACTAAAAAAAGTGGGTATAATCATGTCCCTCACAGAACCTATAGTCTCTGTGACAACGGAGGAGTAGGTGACTCTTACCTGGCTTTTCTTGGTTGGAATAGTGGTGTTTCTGTTGATAAGTTTGGTAAAAACACCTCCCAGAGTCTCAATACCCAGAGACAGGGGAGTGACATCCAGGAGCAGCACATCTGTGACATCACCAGCTAACACACCTCCCTGAATGGCAGCTCCAATGGCCACAGCCTCATCAGGATTGACTGCTTTGCTTGGGGCTCGGCCAAAGAGATCTTGTACAGTCTGCTGAACCTAAGCCACCAAGAAAAAAGAACCCGTCACCCACTACCAAGGGCAGCTACCCTTGGGAAGGGTAAAAGAGCACATGTGTCCCAAGACCACAACAAATCTCAGGATAAGCTGCTTCAGATCCAAGAATGTTCACTCACGTTACTATTTCATATTTGAGTTCTTCTTAATGACCTCAGTGTGTCAAATACAGGCAACACTCATATCCTTTACTTGAGCATCAGTCATAGCCCTTTTTAAAAATTTTTTATTTATTTTTAGACAGTTCAACCAGGGTAGAGGAGCAGAGAGAGAATCTCAAGTAGGCTCCATGCTCAGCGTGGAGTATGAGGCGGGGCTCAATCCCACGACACTGGGATCATAACCTGAGCTGTAATCAAGAGTCAGACGCAAAACGGACTGAGCCACCCATGCGCCCCATTTTGTCCTTTTAAATTTGAGAAGGAGCTGCTTAACTTTTGTTACTGGGTTTCCTATACAACATATTAAATTAGAAATACAGGCTGCAAGACATCAAGACTTAGATATAGTTCAATTCCCCTTCTACAGATCAACTAAAAACCACCTTAAAAGAGCAGTGCTAATTCAATAATTCAACATTGTTGCTAATGTGAGGCATGTTCTTCTCTCCAGCTTATTTTACTAATGTTAGAAAAAACTGCTACTTAAACAGCATCTGGGGTAATTTGTTAACATAAAGATATTTTCCTGGTCCAAAGCCTCCATTTTTTTCTCCATGTTTACTCTGTGCAGATTTTCCTAAGCCCATGAACTCCAAAGGAAATTACTATTCTATTCAAGCTATACAGCAAAAATGACACCTTCAACAGGTTGTGCTCAGTCATTAGTTTTCCACACACCTATCTTATCAGAATGATGTGTTGATAAATAACATGCATCATCGCACAAATCTCTGTTGAGGTGATGCAGTTAGAAACCCAAAATATTATGCTGTAAACACATGTATCCCAAACTGCATGTAGAGACTAGATAGTACCAAGGTTTTAAGCTATCTCTGATCTCCAACTTTGAGAAATACTTGGTTTATAAAAATATCCCAAGAATGAAGTTCAGGATCTTCCATGCTACCACCCAAAGACATTTTGCCCTTCCTGATCCTTTTTCTGAAACCCTTTTAAAAAGAGGCCACAAAAGACCTCTAGTGAGGGCATAAATTGCGTTCAAAGATCCCTTCAGGTCACTGTGGCAGAAAGGCCATGTACTCATGTTCCTACACAAATCATCTATCCAGAGAAAACATTATGTGCTTGCCCTCTCTGCTTTCCATGCCAAGGATTCCATGGGTCCATACCTTGGGCATCCTAGTCATGCCACCAACAAGAATCACTTCTCCTATGTCACTCTTGCTGACTTCTGCATCTTGCATGGCTTTTTGACATGGGGCAATTGTCCTCTTGATTAGATCCGTAACAATCCCTTCAAATTGAGCCCGGGTCAGCTTCATATTCAAATGCTTGGGTCCAGAAGCATCCATCGTAAGATATGGCAAATTGATGTCGGTCTGCAAAGGTAGCAGGGAAAGCAATACTGGTGACGTTTCTTTATTACTTCAATTAAAATAAGACCATACCCTCACGAGGAAGACTTTGAAAGCTATAGAGAGAGTAAACCCACTTTGAAGGAATAGCCACAAACACAATGACTCTTTAAGATTCAACTCCTGCTCAGGTCATGATCTCAGAGTTCAGGAGGTCGAGCCCTGCGCCTGGCTCTGTGCCTGGGATTCTCTCACTGCCCCTTGCTCATTTACACCACCCCTCCTTTTCAAAATTAAAAAGATTCAACCTATGATCTTCCCAGAGGCAAAAATTTTAGAATCTGTTATCAACAATGAAGAATGAAATAGTGGGACTGAGTCGGTTAAGTATCTATGACCCTTAACTTTGGCTAAGGTCATGATCTCACAGTTTGTGGGTTCGAGCCCCATGCTGGCCTCTGCACTGACAGTGTGGAGCCTGCTTGAGATTCTCTCTGACCCTCCCTTGCTCACGCTTTCTCTCGCTCTCAAAATAAACTTAAAAATGTACACACACAAAAAGTAAGTCAAAAGCATGCTCTGAACCAAATAACTTGCCTCAAGCCAAGGCTTTCTAAGTTTCAGGAAGATGGTAAGGAAGCTACAGAAATACTAAAGATACCTACACCAGGATTGACTTTACTGCCATCACATTCATGGAAAGCAGCAAACGCTGCTATAGCCATACCATAATAAAGGTATCCTAATAGGGCCTACATTCAGACTACTTAGACTAACCAAACTCCTCACTAAACATGCGGAAACACGTCTCAACGTGGACCCTCAGGAACAAAATTGTACCTCCCCTCCAATTTCATATCAAAGCAAGGCTGAAGCAAGGCTGGCAGGAAACAGACTGAAAGGGAGCAAACCCATTACCATCTCTCATCAGGTAAACTACTTTTGGCATTTAAATGCTTAATAAATAGTGAACGAGTTAACACATCTTTTGTAGGAACAGTGCTACTGAGTATTGCTTTAAAGAACACCATCCATCACTTCTCAGCCTTTTGGCTAAGATCAAGTGTAAAGAACACCACTGACGATTTCCTTCTTTCTTTGCAACATTATTAATAAACTAAATCAAAAACAATTAAATTAGCTAAACTAATGCAATCCAGGGGGTGCCTGGATGGCTCAGTTGGTTAAGCATCTGACTTCAGGTCAGGTCATGGTCTCAGCGTTCATGAGTTCCAGCCCCACATCGGGTGAGCTAGAGCCCTGCTTCGGGATTCTCTCTCTCTCTGCCCCTCACTCACTTGTGCTTTCTCAAAACAAAAAAAACAACCAAGCAAACTTTAAACCAATGAAATCCAACAGAACTTTCTGTGGCAATGGAAATGTTCTGTATTTGTGCTGTTCAATTTAGCAGCCACTAGCCACGTATGGCTCAGCATTTGAAATACGGGCAATACAACTGAGGAATGCAATTTTAAATTTTTATTTAATTGTAAAAGCCCACACACGGACATTGTATCAATGCAATTCTATATGCTGTATGGTAATGACAATCTGAACAATTCCAGGACTCTCAATCCTCAAAACCCAGTTTGTCACTAAGCTTTGTCGCTTCTCAAATTCAACACTACCTCTATTTCACTCCAGTCCAAGTCCTTCCTCTCACCACCACCTGACCATGTGCTACAGCCTCCCAATGTTCTCCCACTTCCACTCAGGCTACCTCTGCTACAGGACCCCTCCTGACCCCAAACAAATTTCCACTCCACCTCTGCCAGAGCACTTTTCACAGACCCATATCTGGCCATGTTACTGCCCTTAATTTAGGTTTTCACTAGGGTGTCTGGGTGGCTCAGTAGGCGGATCATACGACTCTTGATCTTGGGGTTGTGGGTTTGAGCCCCACGTTGGATGTAGGCACTACTTAAAAAAAGAAAAAAAAAAAGTTTTCACTGGTTTATATTCCCTCTTCTCAGAATAGACCCAGATCCCAAATCTATCAAGCCTCTACCCTCAGGTTCTGCAGTTACCCTGCCTATCTGCTCTTCGAACACACTAGCCTTTTCTCAGAGCCTCATACTTACTTGTCCTAGTATCTTTTCCTGATCAACTCATCTCACCGAGCACTCCTTGTGAGGTCAAACACCTCTGTCAGCTTTCTCTTACAATTAGAAACCAAACTTTGTTTTTTTACCACATTAGTAACTTACTATAGAATACTATTTATAACATCTCCTAAACACGTTTCAATTTAGTAATCCTCACAAATCAAAGAGAGAAACTGGCACTATTATTCTCATTTTGTAGGTAAGAAAACAGAAATGTTAAATAATTTACCTAAGGCCACAGATAGTAAGTGATGAAATAGGACTTGAATCCCAGCAGTCTGCCTAGGGAGCCACTCTTAACCTATCACATTACTTCTGGTTTGACTGTTGTTAATCTCACGTCCTAATTAATACCTATCTCTCCACACCACACTGTAAACCCACAGAGGTAATGCTTCTAGGAATTTATTCTGGAGATTTACAATTACACACGCACAAATATTAACATACAAGAATGCTGAACAAACTTTGTTGTAATATCAAAATGCTGGAAAACAATCCAAACTCTACCAGTAAGATACAGTCACAGTAAAAACCAACGTCACCCTCCACAAATTGTCAACTCCTGGGACGAATTTTAAGCTATCTTCTGGCATCCCATAGTTTAATTCTAATCCTAACCACTGTATGTTGCAAAGTTCTGCCACTCTGTATGACGGCAGGGATAAAGTAACACCATTAACACCATGGATAACTCTTGTATAACTCGTCATAGCTACTTTAAAAAACATTTCTTTAAGGTGCACTTGAGTGGCTCAGTCAGTTGTGTCCAAGTGTTGATTTTGGCTCAGGTCATGATCTTGTGGTTCTTGAGTATGAGCCTTTTATCGGGCTCTGCTCTGAAAGAAGCCTGCTTGGGATTCTCTCTCTGCCCCTCCCCTACTTGCACTCTCTCAAAACAAATTGAAAGAAAAAAAAATTTTTTTAACGTAAAAAAAAAAAAAAAAAAAAAATCCAGGTTCAAAAGAAAAAAACCCAAAAAACAAAAACCAAGTTTTTCCACATTGGATCACTCAGTACGGGTGATCAAATCATCAACTCAAGGAGTGACATGCTCCGCTTTCCTGCTGCCACTTGAGAAACCAGAAACAAATTTGCCTTTCAACTACCATGTTCATATAGTTCTATTATTAATGCCTAAGGCAAAGTGAAGCTTCACCTCTCAGAACTGGAGCAACACAGCCTAAGACTTAAACAGATGCTGGGCAACTCTAATGCTAACAGAAATAAATGTGCCCAAGTGTATATACCCCAGCCTTCAGCCAGGTTTCATAGCTCACTTTCTGGATTGCTGATCCAAATAATTAAATGAGACAATTAGAGACTCACACAAAGACATGTCTTAAGTGAAGACATTAGCAATTATGAGAGAAACCTATTATTTCTAGGCTAGTGATTCCCATTTTGCACACTACTAAATCTAGATTTTAAAATCAGAATCTTGGGGTGCCTGGGTGGCTCAGGTGGTTAAGCATCCGACTTCAGCTCAGGTAATTATCTCACAGTACGTGAATTCAAGCCCTACATCAGGCTCTGCGCTGACAGCTTGGAGCCTGGAGCCTGGAGCCTGCTTCAGATTCTGTGTCTCCCTCTTTCTCTCTTTGCTCCTCCCATGCTTGTGTTGTGTGTTTCTCTCTCAAAAATCAATAAATGTAAAAAAAAAATTTTTTTTTAAATCAGTATCTTTAGGGGTACATGGGTAGTTCAGTAGGTTGAGTGTCCCACTTAGACTTAGGTTGTATCTCATGGCTCATGGGTTCAAGCCCTGCATCTCATGATGTTGAGATCGATCCCATGTCGAGCTCTGCACTGAGTGTGGAGCCTGCATGGGATTCTCTCTCCTCCCCTCCTGTGCTTGTGTACTAAGAATAAACTTCTAGGAAAAACCAAAACCAAAACCAAACAAAAATACACTGTTCCTTTGTTCATGGACAGGCTTTTACTGCCACCTAGAAAACTATAAAAGATTAGATAGAAATTGCACCAAGAATATGCTATTCAAATAAACTAAGGCTGGAAACATTAAGACTGTTGGGACTCATCCACATCCCACCTGCACAGATGAGGAGAGTTCACACTTAGCCTTCTCAGCAGCTTCCCGAACCCTCTGAAGTGCCATGTTGTCTTTGGTCAAATCAACCCCCGTCTACAAAATGAAAACACGTAATACTAACGTTAATGAGGTGACGAATACTATTTAGACTACAACGATAAGGTAGGATAACTTAAAGTAAAGCCCTGTCTTTATAAACAAACATGAATCACTCGCTGCCCTTAAAAGTCTGTAGGAAAAAGAAATCTTATTCTTCAAATTGTGTCTGGAGCCAGAGGGCTGATCTAATCTTAGTTCTTTCGAGCCATTGGGTTCTGGATCCAAATAGGAGTGCCCAGAATTCCTCTTCCAATATTATACAGAGTACCATACCCTCTTCAACCTGTTGTGGATTCCCAAGCTAAAGCTACAACAACCAGAATGGTTCAGTCTACCCGTGAAACTGAAACGCAATTCTTTCAGTGCTGTTCCATGTTCTATTAAGGGCAAAAAGTCATAAAGCAAATAGTCATCTGAATAAAGAAATTCTCACCATCCCAATGTCTACATATGAACTATACTGGTAACCAACCTCTCTCTTGAACTCCCTCACAATGTGTCGCAGCAAGGCCTGGTCAAAGTCTTCACCACCTAAGAACGTGTCTCCATTGGTAGACTTCACCTCAAACACTCCTTTCTGAATTTCCAGGATAGAAATATCAAAAGTTCCACCACCTAAATCATATACAGCAATTCTAGAAAGACAAAAGAGGTGGTCTTAAGGGAGAACACCTATCACTAGGGTATAAATTTTAACAACCAAAGGAACATAAACCTGATTATTTTCCCTGTAGTATAGTTAATTATAAAATTGGATAACTGCCTAAGTGACAGGTATATGAACATGTGGCACGAATAGCTAACTGTAAAATATAGAGCTGAAATACATTTTAAAACTGGGGTGCCTGGGTGGCTCGGTTAAGCGTCCGACTTTGGCTCAAGTCATGATCTCAGGGTCTGTGAGTTCAAGCCCCGCGATGGACTCTGTGCTGACAGCTCAGAGCCTGGAGCCTGCTTCAGATTTTGTGTCTCCCTCTCTCTTTGTTCCTTCCCCGCTCCTGCGTGCTCTCAAAAAACATAAACATTAAAAAAATAAAGCAAAATTGACGATATTCAATCACTTTTTCCTTAAAGTAGGCTCCATGCCCAGTGTTGGGCTTAAACTCACACCCCCAAGATCAAGAGTCGCATGCCCAACCAAATGGTCCAGCCAGACATTCCCAAAACCATACTTTTGAACAAATACTTGCCAATATGCATGCTAAGGGGGGAAAAATGATCACAGCCCAGTACTTCCATAGGTGAAGTCCCACAAACCTGGGTGGAGTTTACTGCACAAACTTACATTTTATCTTCTGATTTGTCTAGACCATAAGCCAGAGCAGCAGCTGTAGGTTCATTAATTACCCGAAGCACGTTTAGTCCAGATATCTGGCCAGCATCTTTAGTGGCCTAAAAAAAAAGAAAAAAGCATTTTCCACCTTGTGTCCTAAATATCATCAATACAGTCTTGATATTTTCAGAATGTCAAATGAACTCACCTGTCTCTGGGAGTCATTGAAATAAGCTGGAACTGTGATCACAGCATTTTTTGCTGTATGCCCCAAGTAATTTTCTAGAAAAGAATAAAAAAATGAAATACATTCATGACATTCTGTCCTATGAAACAGGTAAAAGAATTACTAATGTAGGGGTGCCTGGGTGGTTTAGTCGGCTGAGCGTCCAACTTTGGCTCAGGTCATGATCTCGCGGTTCATGAGTTCGAGCCCCGTTGTCAGGCTCTGTGCTGACAGCTCAGAGCTTGGAGCCTGTTTCGGATTCTTTGTCTCCCTCTCTCTCTGCCCCTCCCCTGCTCACGCTCTGTCTCTCCTTCTCTCTCAAAAATAAATAAACATAAAAAAATTAAAAATAATAATAAAAAAAAGAATTACTAATGGAGCCTAACAACCTGGGTCGTCATCCTGGAGCCACAGACAGTGCTCATCAGTTTTTTTCTGCATGTGACCTAACACAGAGAAACCCTGTAGGAAAATGCTCCAATTAAATCAATGGTTGAAAACCCAAGATCTCACCTTTAACATTATAGTGAAGGTTCAGCAGCTATAACGACCTATTCTTACACTTAAAATAGCCACGAATTTCTCCAAATACGAAGTTTTACCAAGAGAGCCAAAAGGTTAATATGTAGTCTTTCAGCTTTCAATACAGAACACCACTCCTCTATATTGGAGAAGATAAATAAGCCCTGTTAGGAAAACTTTGAGGACAAATTCAGTATGTAGGGAAAATGTGAAGAGTAACAAAATTTTGCCAATTCTAGGTTTTCTGCATAATATTCACCCCAGACTCACACAAGGGACACTGGAGTATATAAGTTAGGAACCATCCAGTTCTTCAAACTTGACAGATAGGAACCAAACCTTCTCACCTGCAGTCTCTTTCATTTTCATCAACACAAATGCTCCAATCTGACTTGGAGAATAGAGTTTTCCATGAGCTTCGACCCAGGCATCTCCATTGGAGGCACGGACAATTTTAAAGGGCACATTTTTACTGAAAGACACAAAAATTTTATTTGATAAAAATGTGCCAGTGCAACCTACCATGACAAGGCTACCATATACCATGAATGTCCATCTTTCATCCCAAGAGATCCATGGCCAAAAAATGACGACTTAAGAAATCCATTTAATGAAAACGTTTAGAAAGCAATCATTAACATCTAAAAACATCCTGGTTACACCTGAAGATTCTTTCCACCAAACTAAAGATCTGTGCCCCTGCTTTGGAAATTATTAAGAGTTACCAATGACCCAGCAAGTCCATTACTAAGAATCTACCAAGAAAAAAAGAAATGAAAACACATCCTTACAAAAACCTGTACATGAATTTATAACAGTATTCTTTAAGTTTATTTATTCTTTTCAGTAATCTCCACACCCAAGATAGAGCTTGAACCCACAATCCCAAGATCAAGAGTTGCATGCTCTTCTGAGTCAGCTGGGTACCCCTATGGTAGTATTCTTAATAGCCCTCAAATGCTCATTAACTGACAAACAAAATGCTGTATACAACTGACCCTTAACAGAGGTTCTAACTCCACCAGTCCACTTATATGTGGATATTTTTGAATCTATATAAAGTATTATAAACATATTTCCTCTTCCTTATGATTTTTCTCTAATGTACTTTGTTGTAATATGATATATAACATACACAACACACAAAATGAGTGTTAATTAACTCCTTATGTCATCAGTAAGGCTCTGGTCAACAGTAGGCTTTTAGTCGCTAAGTTTCTGGGAAGTCAGAAGTTATACACAGATGTTCAACTGTATAAAAGGTTGGCACCACTATCTCCTGTGTTGTTCAAGGATCAACTGTATGTTCATACAAGTTGTTGGCCATGAAAAGGAATAAAGCAGGGATAGGTGTTTTAGCATGGAAAGACTCTGAAAACAGCTGATTCGCACATGATGTGGCCTTATGAATTTAACACCAATTTACATGGTCCAAAAATGACTAGCCAAATCTTCGTGTCACATCAATACATGGAAAAGACCTAATATGTGAAGGCAAAAGCTAATGTTTTTGAAGGAGGTATCCTTTCAGTAGGGCAGGACATGCCTCTAGGGACAATATGTACAATTACTAAGGTCAGATGCTCCAAGGATTTTGCTGAAACCATTCCTATGTGTGGCCTCTGGAAATAACTATGTTTTTCCTATTACTTACATGTCTTTCTGTACTTCAGGGTCATCATATCGCCGGCCAATGAGACGCTTGGTGGCATAGAATGTGTTGTTTGGGTTGGTGACAGCCTGTCGCTTGGCTGGCATGCCAACAAGTCGCTCACCATCTGCTGTAAAGGCCACAACTGAAGGGGTGGTTCTGGCACCTTCAGCATTCTCTAGCACCTAAAACTCCCAAAGTAAGACAAAGAATGAGGTTCTAGTCACCACTTTTTTTTAATCAATCATTTAAAGACACAAAACTGCTGCCAAATCACAAAACAAACGTTCAAGTACAGCACTAATAACCATGCTTTTCTGCTCTGTGAATGCTGATATAGCAAGTACCTACTACTGGAGACAGATGTAGATGTTTAAAGTATTTTTAGTCCTTCACTTTGAAACAAGTTACAACTAAAAACAAAAAAATGGAAAGATAATATAAATCACACCTTTCATACTAAGATATTGAAACCAGATCATCCTTCTTTCCATATGGGGGAATTAAATCTACTTCTAAATTTTTTTGTGCTGGTTACAAGTTTCATGCATAGGTAAAAGAAACTGCCAAGAAACCATTCAGAAATCCCAACTCTAAATCTTGAGAAGAGCCCAGTGGGAATAAACTGTTTTGTGAACTAAGGAGGTCCTTCAGGGGAACAACCTCTACCATAGCAAGAGCTTCTAAGATGCAGCCTATGTGTTATGTGGAGCTTCACTTGCTTCTAGACTCTTCCTGTACCTCTAACCATGGTTCAACTGACTTACAGAAATGTAGGACTCTGATTACAGAAATAATCAACAACGCAAGTCATACCAATTGGTGCTAATAGTAACTTAATAGTCTTTATACTAGGACACATTTAAATCCTAATAAGTCAAATCCATTCACTTTACAGCACATTGCAATTAAGCATAAAAGTTCACCTCAAAACAATCTTAAGAACTTAAATGCAGCTTTTAAAATACCCCTTATCTAAGCCACAGGGCCGAGAAAGCCAGATAGACTACTGACTACTAATATACGATCCAGAACTTCCAATAGTGCTCACCTTTGCTTGTTTACCTTCCATAACTGCCACACAAGAGTTGGTAGTGCCCAAATCAATACCAACAACTGCTCCCTTGATTGCTTCTGATCTGCAACACATATAAAATAATGCTATGGTTATTTTTACCATAATAGTGGTTTCCAGAATGGTTGCAAAAATAAATAATACTTGATATTGTGGGAATAATGGCATACTACAGAATCGTTCCAATTTTAGTGTATGTACTGCCGAAGCAAGCACGGCACACTACAGAATCTATAAATTAAAGCAGAAACATCACTTTTTTCTCAGTGTAAGAGTTAGTCACAAATTTAGAGACCATCACTGTAGGGTTTAACATTTATTATCTCTTACAGAAAATAAAGTTAGACTTACGCATAGTCCCGCCTTGAAACAATTCTAAAAGCCTCATGACTAAGGCCATTCCAGCCATCCTAAAAAAAAAAAAAAAAAAAAATCAACCAACATTAAAACCAGAGCCTGTTCCCATTATTCTTCTGAAGAATACAAAGTTTCATTCTGGTAACGGTATATGTAAAACAAGATCTTACGTATAAGAGATCTTACGTATAAGAGATACTGTGCCACTTAAACACCAAACAAATTTAATCAAGTATGAAATTTCTAAAGGACCCAGGAGAAAAAAGTACACATAAAATTGTCTTGAATTACATTGTAACAGGGTCCCTCAACCTTGGCCCTATGGATTTCTGAACCAAATCTGTTGTGGGGCACTGTTCTGTTTACTGTAGAACTTTTAGCAGCGTCCTGTGTCTCTCCTGCTAGAAGCCAGGAGGTTCCCCAAGGTGTAACAAATTATCTCCAGATATTACCAAATATACCCTCAGGAGGCAAAACTGTTCCTGGTTGAGAATCACCAGTACAAAACACTATTCAGATATTTCTTAATTTCACTGTCAGCAGCAGTGTACAGGTACCAAAGCCCCACGTAGGTATGTATTGTAGCTCCAGATTTAAATCATTCAGAAACATTTCCAGAGTTTGCCAAGCAAATGATTTAAGGGGACTAGGACTGGCAATCTTGGACAGTCAGTTTAGAGAAAAAAATTCAGAAGTTGCCTCCAACCAGGATCAAATCTAATCTCAGGATACTTCCAAGTCTTCTTTTTAACCCCATGCTGAGTGCAGAGACACAGTTCCCGCTCTCCAAAGATATGTTTGGATAATGAGCAACCACTCCATTGTTGGTACGTGGAAATAACAAATAGTACAACCAACCGTACGCCAAAGACTCTTAGAGAACTACATACAAATGTTCCTAAGCAAGAAAATCTGCACCTAACTTCTGATTTACTGAAATGGCTTTTCATCCTCCTTTTCATGATTACGGGGTCCTTGCACACGCTGTATTTTAGAGGAGGCGAACACTCGTCCTTCGACTTGTATATGTAAGTAATGGCTAAAATATCGGTTCCCTCCCAACTAAAATTGCGTCCCTCGCCCCCAAGGCCAAACCCGTCCAATCAGCAAGTGAACGGGCCGTCAGGACCACTACCCGTTACTTCCTAGAATAAAACTATTCTCTCGCAAGAGGTGTGACTCAGCAGAGCCCGAGACATGGAAGGAGAAAACCCTGAGTTAGGCCCTGAATCCGTAACAGAGATTACTCAAGGCCAGTTACCTTCTCCCCATCCTGATCTCTGCTGCACAATTCTGTCCCCGAACGGCTAGGCCTGCCGTAGCAGGTCAAGGCCGTGAGCCCCCCCGGAGGAGGCCCAGCAGTCCCTCACCTTGTGGCGGGCGGCTGTGGGGCCCCGGGAGACCGCGGCGCCGACGAGACGAGCTGCTGCGGCCCGGCTGGCACTTATCATGGCGGCTAGATGGTGGAAGTACGAAGCAGCAAATGCGCTCGGACGGCCGGAGCAGCGCGGCGCAGTAGTGGTAGCGCTTCTGGAAACCTCCAACCACGTGGGGTGGGGGGGTGGGGGCTAGTTGCTGACGCCTGGAGGACCACTCTTCCGCTTAAGCGTCGCCCGGGTTGCCTGACCAGAGAGTATGGGACCCCTACTCCCTGAGTTAGAGCACATGGCTAATACGCATCGCAGCATGATGGCTGGAAAAAGTATGACCTTTCGTTCCGGCTGCAGCAGGTCTGGGCTCAGTAAGTGGCGAGAGGGCTAGGAGAGGTTTAAAGGCAGCACTTTGGGCAGCCCCGGTCCTCGAAAACAGGAAAGACTCAAGGTCACACGGATAAATTGCGAACCGATTACAGAGGCCTTGCGTCAGCTGCGTGAGAGGAGGAGCCTGCTGCGCCTGCGCAGCTAGCATCCTGGCGCACGCCTAAGGCGCATGTGCGCAAGGCGTGGTGGAAACCGAGGTACTACAGCACTCATTGGATGCTTCAGCGCACGTGAGTTCGGCTCAGCTTGTATCCCGGGGCGAGCGCGGGCGCGTGCAGCATCCGCTAGGGTGGTCGTTTCCCGCACTCCAATTTTTTGAGTAACGGCGCCATCTTATCCTGGGCGTTTGTTCATTGAAAATCTGTGGCTCAGAGCAGATTTGTTGGTCTGCTCCGTCTGTTGTTCGTCTTTTGGTTACCTGTTGGCCGTCATTTGAACTACACCTGGATGTGCAGATCTCAAATTCATGCCGTTTACCACGGGGATCTCTGGTTTTGAGCTACTAACGCAGCCTTTCGTTCAGAGAATTGGGTTGAATTGAGCTAATTATCGTTCAGACCCTCAAAATAAAAAAATACTTGACCTTAGGTTCTTTGCCTGCGCCCCCGTCCCGCCCTCCCCTCGCCGCCTCTGCTGTGCTAGGCCTCACTGAAGCTCCTCAATCCCGTCTCAAACCTGCTGGTTTCCAGGAACAGAAACTGTGGGCTCTGTAACGAGATGTCAGTGGCCACTGCACCGTGATCAGTTTCAGTTTTGCAAAGAGGTAGGAGTCTCTGATGAAACAAACAGGTACTGGAGTGCCTACCATGTGTCAAGCACTGTTTTAAGTGGTGGAAATATAGTGAAAGCAAAACGTGAATTCACTAATGAGTTGACAGTGGCCTTGATTTTGAAGATGAAGCAACTTGGCTTTTAAGTCCTATTTCGAAGGAGGTGCTTTCCTCTTAGGCTATCACAGTTGTGTGAGGAATTGTGAAGGAAATGTTGGGGGAAGTTTGGGAGAGAAAGAACATAACTAAAGAGTGTACATTGTAAGGAGGATGGAAGTGGGAGTGAGAAACAGAAAAGGCAAACATAACATTGGTCATAACAGATGAAACATTGTAATAAAAGTTACACTCTTATCTAAGTCTTAACTATTATTTTTTAATTGTTACTAGTCTGCTTAATACCCTCATTTCTTCGGTTTTTTTAATTCCCTGAGAGGTAGACTTTTGACCCCTGTTGGTAGGGATTTGTATTCTAAAACAATATACTGATGGAAAAGAATGTAGATGATGTGGAAAATGCTGGGGTTTGGAGCCAACGCCCAAGAGAGAGTTATTGAGATGTTTTCGGTGCATAAAGGTTTTATCAAAGCACAGGGACAGGACTCGTGGGCAGAAAGAGCTGCACTGGTGTTGTGAAGGGTGACTGATGATATGCTTGGGAGTTGGGGAAAGCAAAGACCAGGGAAGTTTCCAAAAGGATTTTTGTGTGCTAAAGATTCACAGGATCCTGGAGGCCCAGCTATCGTCAAGCTAAGATTGCTTTTCTCTCTAGTAAAGCATTAACATTAAGACAGTTGGGATTTCCTGGAGGAATGTCATATTCTGCCTGTTGCAAATATTTGCCGGTGAGCTGTGGGTTAGAAGGAAACTTAATTTTATCTACATTTCTTTCTGGTTTTGTTCCCCACATCAGTAGAGGGGAAGGAGGAATGGTATTAAACATTGAAACAAAGTAGTAATTGATAATTTTGCATCTTTGTGTTGTGTACGTTGGGGAGGGAAGAGTTCAAGTGCAATAATTGGAGTAACTATAGTCTCCTCTTTTCCTTCTTTTATCAACTGGTTCTCTTAAGAGTTTGTTGTTGTTATTGTTGTTGTTGTTATTGTTGTTGCATTTTTCTAAAGTCCACAAAGTATTAATCAAAAGAATCCTGGAATCAAATGGTGTTATCTTTAGAGTGTCTGAGACAATGTTACTGTGGATGATAGAGGTTCCTGGTGGTTTCCCCAAGAGCCTGGCAAATATTTTCCATGACCACAAGGGGGATGTGGTAAGCTCTAGATACTCAAAGCTAGACCCTGAGAATGGGGCTGTATTGTATTTGCCAGTGTGAAGGACAGGTTTTTGGACTGCTTGGAAATTAACATGGCCTATAGTCTGAAGGCTTGAAGAAATGAGCCTGAGTCTAAAAAGAAATAGGATGCAAATGAATAAGAATGGACAGTTAGATCCACAGCCAGGTGATATAATTCTTCACCATACAGCACAGTACTGTATTTCATTTCTCTGCTGTCATCTCAGTGTCACACAGGAAAGTGAAAGGAGCCAGTACACGAGTTGCATGTGGGTAAATGTTTCCCAGACAGAACAGGCAGCTGTCCCAATACCTGTGCATACTATATTTTAAATTATATTCTAATTAGTATGATTAAGGGTTTTTTTTTTTTTTTGGCATATTTGAAGATTGAAAACTAGTTTCAATTGTTAAGTATTTAACTCCCAGCAGTTAATAGGAATTGTTATTAGATAGTAATCACTAATACTTGTTAACTGTTTACTTAAATGCCACATATTGTCCTAAGTGCTTTATATACATTGTCTAATGAAGGCTTACCACAGTTGTTTTAAGTAGAATACTATCACTATTCCCATTTTGCATGTGGAAACTAGGGTTTAGAATGGTTGATGTGTTATATGGCTCACATAACAACTGACTGGTAAAGTCAGAATTTGAAGCTAGATTATCTGACTCCAGAACCTTTGTTGCTTCCCACTAGGCCCTGCTGCCGAAATGGGCCTCATCTTTTACCTCCACATACATGCAGAAGTTCAATTTTATAATATCAGCCTAATCCAGTATTAACAACAGTTATTTTAGTCAGTGGAATAGAAGAGTTCGAAATATTTTTTAAAAATTTTGTGTAGTTAAGATTGCAGAACAAACTGTAAAGTATAATCTATAATAGAACTCATAGAATCAAGTTTATATTTTTAAAGCAAAATGTCTTTAACTTGGTGACTCAGATGATGTTTTATTCACTTTTCCCAAAGACGAATATCCTGCTGTGGCACCTTCCATCTTCATGAAATAAAAATGTGGCATACTTTTGTCACTTTTGTTCTCCTTGTCACTTTTGTCAGTTTTGGAATTTTTTTTTCACTTTTGTTCTCCTTGGAATTTTTCATGTACCTGTAGCAGGTCTCAGGAGCCAGTTTGCACTTCTCCATGCTGGCATTAGCTACACTATATTGGAGCATATTACATGGTGTCACTCCATTCAAGTTTGATTCAACAGAACTTGCCCCAGTGAAGCGTAGGAAGTATTATGTCAGGTGATGTCTCTGTGCCCAGAGGTGACAATTACTAGGTTTCATTTTATATTGAAAGCCTGGGTAACCCACCAACCTGCCCTCCTTCCAAAAAGAGAAAAGAAAAATAGAGGATGACCCTGAAAGAAGAGTAAGCCAGCAATAAATGAAAATAAAGTGTCACTCTGTTTAGATAGGACATTTGCATTCCATTGATACTGCAGTCTCATTGCACAGGATAAAAATCAGCCTCACTCTGGATTTTCATTCAGGTTTGGAAAACAATTGGCTCTTGGATAGGTCCAGAACCAATGTTTTGAAGCACCTATTTGGGGAGGGAAGAGGGTCACCAAAAGCAGAGATTTGCTTTTCATGAAGAGCCATTTAATAGTTAATTTTTAAAGGTAAAGAAGGCCTTTCTGAATTTTCTAGCTTAAAGGGCTTTAATTTTAATTAATCTTCATTAGCATGGTATAGTGAAAGGACCCTTGAGCTAGAAGTTGAATCTGAACTTGGGTTGTAGAAACACGGAAAGGAACTTAAGATCTCTTTTAAAGTCTAACCTTTCATTTAATAGATGAGGAAGATAAAGAACAACTGTGTTGCCCAAGGTCACACAGACAGTGTTAGCTTCTGCTCCATAGCCTCTCTTTTTACTTGGTATGGTTTTTAGAAATCACCCACATGATTTCAAATTAAATGTTCAATCAGTACAGAACCTTTTTCAAAATCTTACAGACAACTCTGGCTTGTATATTCTTTGTCTTATCTTGTCCTCATTCCTGAAAGTACTGAGTTAGGGAGATTATGTCCACTATTTTTTCAGTTTCCCTGGATTACAGGCTCTCTATGTGAGGGGCTATTGGTTTCTAAGTTTCCCTACTGCTGCTCCCCAGCCATCAGGAGAGGATGTGCCCAGGTTTCCTTAGGTGATGAAGATTTAATTGAAGGCTAGTTGGGGAAATACACGCATTGTTTAGTATCCATAAAGCTAGAGTTTTGGAAGAACAGGAGGGTGACTACTCTTCCTTAGGCCACAGGAGGACCTGGCCTATAGCAACCAGTTATTGGACCTCCCTCAGAAATGGGCTTTTGGGGGACGTCTGGGTGGCTAAGTCGGTTGAGCATCTGACTCTTGATGTTAGCTCAGGTCATGATCTCACAGTTGTGGGATCGAGCTCCATGTGGGGCTCTGCATTGACAGCCTGGAGCCTGCTTGGGATTCTCTCTCTCTCTCTCTCTCTCTCTCTCTGCCCCTCCCAGCTCGTGCTCATGCACACGCAAGCTCCCTCTCTCTCTCTCTCTTTCTCTCTCTCTCTCCAAAATAAATATTTAACAAAAACCCACTCTTAAAAAAGAAAGAAAGAAAGAAAGAAAGAAAGAAAGAAAGAAAGAAAGAAAGAGAAAGAAAGAAATGGGCTTCTGACATTCCCATTTGTACTGATTCGGCCCTTTTTGTGGCTCAGCTTCTTCATGCCTGCTTCTCTAATTCTTCTATTGTTCTAGTTCCCAAACATCAGTAGGAAGCTCTAAGCATCCCACTCCTAGAGATTCTAGTCCTGTAGGTCTGAGGTGGGTCAAGTAATCTGTGTGTTTAAGTTCCACAGGGAATTCTGATGGGGGTGGGGTGGGGCTTAAGGACCCACATCTTACTTAGAAATACCCCCAAGCACCATAGTGTCCTCTGGTCTCCAAACTTTTTTGTTACACATTCCTATTAGAAAAATATTTGAGCACACACCTCAATTATGTGTATATTTATGTATTTATAAACTATACACTTACATATATCTAGTACTATTATTAAACATATTTCAAATTCAAAATAGAAGTAGAAAAGAAAAAAAATGTAAATATATTTGAATATTTTCTTCCTGTACCCCAGTGTATTCCTGGGGCTGCTTGCACCATCCTGGCTACCTTCCTACGTGGCTTGAACTAGTCATCCACAGGGAGTTCTGTTATTGTGTAAAGGCACAGAAAAGTGCCAAATTGTCTCAAGGGTCACTGGGTCAGTTTGTAGACCTTTGGTTTAGGTGCCAATTCCTTGTTTTTTTTAACTAGCAATTGAGGGTAGGGTGGGGGTGGTGACTATGTATGTGACATGATGTGAAGCAAGCTGGTTTGCCTGGGAAGAGCCCTGTGACCCATTCTTTAGGGGAAAGGGGAATCTGTGAGCATGATAGTTGCTGGGGGGTTCATGAACACCTGTCTTCCACCATAGAATAACAAACTGCTACTGAGCGTGGCAAAGTACAAAGGCAACTCTACAGAGGCTGCGATTCAGACCACCATGTATGTGTGTTCTCCCCAGCTTTGTGTGGCTTCCAAGAAGGAAGTTTGGTCTGCCTTGGGCTGTTGTATATGTATATGTTGTGTACATGTGTATGGTGCTTGCCCACTTCTCTCTCATTCCATTTAGAGCATGACTCCCTGGCTTGAGCTTGGGAGGTAGTTCTCAGGATTACAGGCAGTCAACAGAATGCCAGGACCCAGAGCCCTGGAGAACAGCACCTGTGTTTGAGTGGTCAAATCTATAGGTAGCTTAATGAGAAGTAGTAAATGAGTCTCTGAACTCAAATGAAGTTCTTCCCTGTACACGTACTCTGCTCTTGGATATACTCCCAGTGGCCAAAGAGGCTTTACCTTAATTAATGCATTTGTGGTTCTTTGATACTGTTCTCTTACCCTAGGACATAATTTTGTTTTTGTTTTTTTAACTTTTTAAAAAATATTTATTTATTTTGAGAGAGAAAAAAAGAGTGTGAGCGAGGGAGGGGCAGAGAGAGAGAGAGAGAGAGAGAGAGAGAGAGAGAGAGAGAATCCCAAGCAAGCTCCACACCATCAGCACAGAGCCCGATGCCGGACTTGATTCCACAAACAGCAAGATCATGACCTGGGCCAAAATCAAGAGTCAGATGCTCAACTGACTGAGCCACCCAGGTGCTCCAGTTTTTGTTCTTTTGGTTTTTTTCCTAAAGTTTATTTATGTAGTTGGGCGGGCAGGAGGGGGGGGTTGGGTGGAGAGACAGAGACAGAGAGAAAGAAAGAGAATCCCAAGCAAGCTCTTTGCTGCCATTGCAGAGCCCCCGACATGGGGCTTAATCTCAGGAACTGTGAGATCATGACCTGATCCGAAGGAAATCAAGAGTCAGATGCTTAACCAACTGAGCCACCCAGGTGATCCAGGGCACCATTTTGTGTGAAGAGCATCATTTAACTGAGTTAGAGTAACTGCATTTCAATGAGCAGATAAGGTGTTATTAAGAACTGGACACATTTCAGTGCATCCAGTACACTGAAATACCAGACACATTTCAAAAATCAAGTGACTTAATAATTAGTTATTAAAGTTGGAAATGGGTTCCTCACATTCCTTTGTCCAAGTAATTTTCTTACCCTTCCTTGGAGACTTTTTACATTTTCAGCTTTCTTCCATTGCCTCAGGTATTTGAGTGCTGGTCTTCTATACTGTCGAAGGCCAGGAAGGGTAGAACACTGTTTAGAGAGTTCTGCAGAGGAGAGACAGAGGGCATACTTCTTGCATTCAGGGACGTTAACAACCATGTGTATATCTCTATAGGTATATTCATAGGCATATTTGAAAATACTTTATTACGAATTTCATTGTTTTTCTCTTCATTTTATACTATTGAAAATCTCTAGGCTGGAAACATCCTTTTTTCCATCCCTTTGCCTTTTCCCTGTCATCATGTGTGCTTACCATTTTCATATTCTGCTTTTTGTGTTTATCTTGTCTAAAGAGATCTGCTTCTCAACCTGGTCCCATGTACTTGTCTTTTTTTTTTTTTTTTTACATTTATTTATTTTTGATAGAGACAGAGACAGAGCACAAGTGGGGGAGGGGCAGAGAGAGAAGGAGACACAGAATCTGAAGCAGGCTCCAGGGTTCGAGCTGTCAGCACGGAGCTTGATGCGGGGCTCGAACTCACAAACTGCGAGATCATGACCTAAGCCAAAGTCAGACACTTAACTGACTGAGCCACCGAGGTGCCCCTATACTTGTCATTTTTGATGACTGTCTATATAATCTTATTCTTTCTTGAGATTCACAGAATCCTCTGTGCTCCCACTTTTTAGCAGGATATGGGGAGAGATTTGCTGCATTTCTAAAATATCTTTGAAAACAAGCTGTATTTCATAACCAACGCCAACATTTACTCTTCCTCATGTTGAAGGTACATACAGGAAGCCACTGGGCACACCAACGTGTTGAATTCTCTTCTCTGAAGTCCATGTCTGTGGTTCTGGCTGGACTACTTGATGAGAAATCTCAGCAAGAGATCTCACACACCAAACTGGGGGAAATTAAGCTGACAAACTGCTTGATATTTCCAAAGAGTCATTTAAGTTCTGTCTATTACTGCAGTGCTCAAAATGGAGACATAGTTCAGTGCTGTGATTAAAGTGACTTTCACTGTTAGCCTCTTTGTTCTTGTAAGATATAGTGGTGAGCTATGGCCAGTTTATCATGTGGGAGTGTAATGGTTAGCTAAAGCTATTTTTCTCCAAAGGGCCAGTTTTTTGTTTTTGTTTTTGGTTTTTTTTTAGTTTTTCTTCAAAACTTCAGCTTTAGCAAGGAGGAGCCATAAATTCTGTGACATAGCTGCCTCCTTATCTGTCTTGGGAGTTATAGACTGCACACATAAGACAATTCATGTACCTCTGCATAATGAGGTAAGTTTTATAAATCATAAATCTTCACTTAACATGCAGCTGGTGTTGGATGCCAGGTTTAGAAAAACTGATGTAGTTGCCAAGTTCATGAATGTCATAAATCATTCATGCGAAGGTGGCCCAGAATCATGCTGTCCTCTGAGGGAGAGCAATTTCAAGGTGGTTGTTAAACACAAAAATGTGAGTCTCGATGATTGGTTTTCAAAATCAAATGCACTTTTTATTTGAAGGGTAAAACCAGATTTTTTTTCTTTTTTTAGTTGAAGTCACTTTTTTAAGATCCCCCCGTCACTCTCAAACAATGTGTCAATAATAATATCTTTTCTCCCCTGATTCCTGAATTCTATCAGAAATACATTGCAAAATATATAACCTGTACATTTGCAATTCAGATCTTTAATGTGCTGAAAATGAGCTTCAGATGTTTCAATAAATCTTCAGACACATTATTAGGAAAAAAACTCTCTCAAGTTTTGAGGGGTGTTTTCTTCTTGTGCCATATTTCAAATGAAGCTACCATGGATTGCAGGCAAGCATAGCCCTCTTTGACACTGTCTTTATCGTGAAGGACAAAGGTGGGGAAGGAGTAGTGCCTAAAGGGAAGTGGCCTAAAAGTGACCCTCAAGACAGAAAGCTTGAAGCTGTGCAGTATGATGGGCCCCTCTAAGTTCCCAGGCTTTATCCAGACTCCTGGAATATGGATATTAAGATAAAGTGTTTGTAAAAGTTGCTCGTGTGGTAGATGAAGAAGGCTATGAGGTTAGAGATTAATGAGGAAGGAAAACATGCTAGTAATTTTGGTGACATGTCCTCAGAGAGACAAATGAAGTTTGGTCTCAGGCTGTTAGGTTCTCTAAGGGTAGTTAAGTGTCCATATCCCTTTGTGTAGTATCCAGCATAGGGCCATATACCAGATGACACATGACTTTGTATATCTCAGAAGTCCTTTTGGGGTGAATATGTTAATAGCTGCTCCTCCTGTGTCCATCATGTGGGTAGCCTACCCTTGGTTAAAGATTGTAGGATCCATTTCTAGGTAGAACATCTTTTTCACTGAATGCGATTGAATTTTGTTCTTTGTTATGATAATCCCACTTAGCTCTGTGAGTCCCAACTCACAGGCTTAGAATATAGGTCCTAACCTACTAGTGAATTTGCAAAATCACTTATGTGATCTTTATAACTTCATTAGTCTTGTGAAAATACTGGGGGGCTCATTCTTCCAAGTTCTTTTCATCCCTTCTCACCGGTCCCCACTGCAAGCTCCTGATTTCTTTATTCCTCCATGCCTTGTGTGTACTACCCAGAGTGCTCTTCTTTTCCTTACCAAAATGTTGAGCTCCTACTCCTCCTGTAAAACCCACTTAAATCTCAGCTTCTCTGTAAAGCCCTCTCTGGCTTCCTGAAGCGTAGGTTGTCACTTGATCCTGCTAGATTTACCCAGCTCTGCTGTGACACACACAAGGGACAGCATGTCCATCCTTCCACTAGATTGTGAGCATCTCAAGGATGAGAACAGAGTAATGTTAATCTAGGTATTACTGGTGCTCTCCATGTCTGATACAAAGTGGAAACTCAGTGACTAAATCTCATATTTTTTTTATTACCCGAGCACTAACATACAGCCTTGGGAGAACACAAAGCTTTTTTAAGTTACATTTCATCATAATTTATGGATGCTAGGACTAACTCATAAAGCATTTACTTGAGTCCCCTATAGGAATGCCTAAGGGTAGAGAGTGACAGAGGCAAGGAGAAACTTCCTGCATTCTCAACATGCCGTGGGATTTTCTGTAGATTCTGGGCAGATCAAGTCCTGTTCTTTATTCCTGCATAATACATCTAGGACTTTTATGTCTTTTGTCTTTTCTTCGCAGTCATTCTAATCTAGGTGTCATCCCTTCACACTTGAACTGCAACGTTTATAGCAGGTATGACTCTCAGTTTATAAATTCCTGTGTGGGGGAAGTATCACATTTATTTATAATCTTAAATAAAGATACACTCCAGTTTTATGCTTCTATCCCACCTTAATGGTGGGAAATTTAACCTCACCTATTTCTCATCTTCAGGTTTGAATTGTGGTTCCAGGATCTTATATTTTGCCATCAGACTAGAGAGGGTTCTGAGTTGCTGGTTATTCCTGACACATCTGTTGTCCCATCATTTGGACCTTCCCTTCAGGTCCAGGGAATGAGTGTCTGCTCTTCATCATTGACTCAGAGGATTCTTGTAAGGCTGTGAATCCTGCTGTCTAGAGTCCTGTCTCCCAGTTGCTTCATGTGGCCCATCTTCTCAAGGGTCATGTTCCCTGCTCAGGTGCTTCCAGGGAGCAAGACTTAGGGTCTTAGGTCCCTTCCAGGTCCTACAAACTCATCTTCATCTGCAACCCAGGAGAATCTTTTTCTAATCTGCTTGGAGCACTTCCCTGCATCATGCTGCTCTGAGGCCAGTTTCTTCAAGCTCTTGCTTCTATCTTACTCTTTTACAGGAATCTTAATGGTTTTATAAATCCCAAACCCATATCACTGCAACCAAAACTTTCATCTCTTTTTCTTTAATTTCAGTGGGAGGTTAAGGGAAATGTCTGTCATCCAGTTCTTTTAGCAATAGAAGAAAAACTAAAAGTTATCAAATTCTGCCATATGCTGATCTGAAACTGGCTTCCTTGCCTTTTTTCCCCCTCTTCTCCATTCAAATTATTTTGCACATTCCAATCACCAGAGTTGTTCTAAAACTTCTGCCCCAAAACTCTAGTGGTGTCTCATTATCTCCAGAATAAAAGCAAAGCTCCAACCACTTTATTCTACCATTAGGGCTTCTCATGATTTTCTTCACCTTTCAAATCTGACTTCCCATTACTACTCTGTCAGAAACCCCTGGTCTAACCCTGTCCCTCTATCCCCGTGCCTCCCATCCCTCCTTCAACACACACATGCTTTCCCACCTCCTCACCACACCTGACTTTGATGTCAGACCCAGATCAAGTGCCAGCTCCTTCAGAGAGCTTGGGGATTATCAAGTGATCTAGTTCCATAGTGATTCTACAGCCATCTAGTTTTCCATAAAGCCTCGTTTTTTCCTTCTATATCCATTTGGTACTTGAGGTTATGGTTCATCTTCTGGTGCATGTTTAGGCCTTCCTCATCTAGATTTATGAGCCTCTTAAGTATAGAGACCTCTACTTTCCTGTATCCTGAGCCACCATGAAGCTCTTCATAGTGTAGAGTGCTTACTAAATGCTGATTAGTGACGATGATGGCAAGGACATGGGACCCTTACTGAGCATACCAAACCCTGCCATATAGTGAGAAGCAGGAAAAGGAAGGGAAATGGTGGGTGTGGGGGGAGCAGGCTTCACTACTACCATGGAAACATGAATGTTTAATTGCTTTGTACCATGAAGGAGTAGCCTCCATGTCCTGCCTCTAGCACAAGAAACATGCACCCTAGCAGTGATGAACAAATTCCAGTATTAGAGTGAACAGGCCAGAACTCCTCTGGGTGATGGGCACACTGGTTTTTCTCTCCTTTGGCATTACTATAGGCTGCCTTGCCTGGCCCTCCACAATAGGGTTCTCTGTTGTGAGTGCAAACTAGCCAAACTCTCTTGAACAAACCAATCTCCCTGACACCTGCTCAGAGTAATTCTCCGCCCACCAAGCTGTGGTTAATAAACATGAATGGCTGCCATCCCCTTCACTTTGGCTAATGCTGTCAGGGTGTTTTCACACAGATAGGCCGATGAACCTGGCAGCTCCAACTCCTACTCTGGGGACAGAGAAATGAAGCCAAGAACCCTTCTGCCTCAGCCTTTGGGGCTCCATGGGTATTTCACTTGCTCCCTGACACCAGTCTCCTGTGATCCCATGTAGGCCCTTTCTGGCCTCCATTCATGTTGATCCAGAGGTAGGGAATGGGCAGACAGGATTCCAGCAGCATCTGGGTGGTTGGACTAGATAACCTTTAAAGTTCCTTCCAGTCCTTTGAATCTTATATCCTATAATTTTCACCTGCTTTGTTCTGAATCAACACTGAAAATCCCCAGCTTCCTGCTGATCTCTTCAGTCTTCTTACTTGGCCCCTTTCCCGCTGCTTCATAGAAAGACCCAGTCTAGCCACACAGGCCTTCTTTCAGTTCCTTGAATGTGTAGCTTCTGCCTTCCCATTTGCCCTTTCTTCTCCTAGGTCCCTCTTCTCCCCACCAGCCATCTGTCTAACCCTACTCAGCTTCCAGGACCCATTTGAAATGTCACTGGTGTAGGCAAGCTTCTCAAACTCCCACTAGATTAGGTTCCTAATGCTCAGGCCCGTCCCATGTATTATCTTACACAGCACCTCATACACTTTTATTCATTCATTAACCTACTTTTTAGTAAATAGTTGTTTAGTGTTTATTTTCTCTGGCATTTTGAAAGCTCCATGTCTGTGCAGGGAATGTGTCTTTTCTGTTCAAAATTGTATTGCCAGAACCTAGCTCAATGTCTAACATCTAGTAGCTGTTCAGTAAAACATTTGTTGACTGGCGGATTCTGCTTCCCATCTCAATCATGCATTACCCCTGCTGTTCATGTATTTGTTTTCTGTTATTTATACATATTTATACATTTATGCATGTGTGTTTAATGTTAGCTGTCTTAAGTTTTACTTCCCTGGAGGGCAGAGAATTCATGTATACAATTTTTGTATGTGGGTGTATGTGTATGTATCTCATCCACTGTGGACTCTAGGGGAAAATTGAGAAGATAAATGTTGTCATGGAAGAGGGTGTGAAGCTGTCATCATATCTTCTGACCTTTGTGTTATCCCTGAGGATGGGCAGGATGTGGGGCAGGACTGTGACAACACAGGAAATTTTAGGACACTGTTAAAAGTAGTTTCCCTCAGGGGTGCCTGGCTGGCTCAGTCGGTAGAGCATGTGACTCTTGATCTCAGAGTCATGAGTTCAAGCCCCACTTTGGGTGTAGAGCTTACTTAAAAAAAAGAAGAAGAAGTAGAAGTAGTCTCCCTCAAAACTGTGGTACATACTGTGGAGTGACAGAAAGGAATAGGGGATGCTTGGGAAATTAAGAAGAAATGGAGAAGTAGGCAGAACTCGAGTCCATAGGCCTCCTTTTCCACAAAGACATTAAGAGTGCTGTTAAGTCAAAGAGAATTATTAGTTCTGACAATAGCTCCTCTTGTTATGACCCCTTTGGTGGTGTTTTTATTACTTTTTTTTTTTTTTTTTTTTTTTGAGAGCGAGGGGGAGAGAGAGAGAGCACAGTACAAGTGCAGGAGGGGAGAGAGAGAGAGGGAGAAAGAATCCCAAGCAGGCTCTGTGCTGCCAATGTGGGGCCCGATCTCAGGAACCATGAGATCATGACCTGATCCTAAATCAGGAGACAGACACTTAAAACAGAGCCTCCAAGGCACACTTATTATTTTTATAGTAAAGGTAAGGTTGAGGGTGGGGGAAAGGTGGAGGAACAGCTTTTACAATTGTAATTGGAACAATGACAAGTAGGACTCATAAGGTATAATCATAAAAGAAACTTTGTTTTTGGTTCCCACTGTTACTTTAAAACTGCTCTGCATTGATGGTCCTAATTCCACTTCTGAACAAATGCTTTTCTTGCAGGTAATCAGGAAGCCCTATAGTGACTTTATGCAGTAAAACATGATCTAGTTACGTACTTAACATGTTCAGCCCAGGTACTGTCAGTGTTTGCAGATTTCTTCAAGATTAAGTTATTTGTGCTCCCCAATCTGGGGCTTTATGACAGTGAAGAGAGGAAGTATGGTCCTTGTTACTTCCCTGAAATTTCTGAGCCATTCAGGACTATAGCAAGAAAGTAAGAGGTGGCAAGAAATTTTGTACTTATTTCATGTTGTTGAAGCTGGCTTTTTTTTAAAGCCAGGAGGGGCCAAAGGTGTTTTTTTTAATATGAAATTTATTGTCAAATTGGTTTCCATACAACACCCAGTGCTCATCCCAACAGGTGTAGGAGGGGCCAAAGTTTAAATCAGGCATTTTCTTGGGGTACTCTTGTGGGTTCTTCAGAGATCTGAAGTCCCCTCCACACATATGCACATACACGCTTGACCTGGACAAGTATGCGACACTGCTTTTTTTTTTTACACTGTCCTCTCTCAGTTGCTTTCTTCCTCTATAGCCCCTAATAATTCAACATTCCATTTCCAGTTTTTACATGAGAAACAGGTTCTTTGCTCACTCAAGCCCTGTGACTATGGGCAGATCCCAGCATGACAAAGCAGCCGCCAGCCCATATAGTGGTCCCTGTATTTCTTGGGCTGGAGTCAGAAATTAGTCCGTTCTACCCCTCTAATTGACAAAGACACATAGCAAGCTCTCTGAGGGGTCCCCTTGAGGCCCTTCTCATTAGGCTTGTGGTGAAATGCAGGTACCCCTCTTTCTTTGGAGAGGAGTACCCACAGGACACCAAAATTTCTCACCAAATACATCTTTTTCAAAAACTTTCTTTTGGGGTGCCTGGGTAGCTCAGTTGGTTAAGCATCTGACTCTTGATTTCGGCTCAGGTCATGATCTCATGATTCGTGAGATCAAGCCCCACGTTGGGCTCTGTGCTGACAGCGAGGAGCCTGCTTAGGAATCTCTCTCCACCTCTCTTTCTCTAACCCCTCCCTTATTAACAAACTTGCTCTTTCGTGATTGCACACTCTCTCTAAATAAATAAACATTAAAAAAAAAAAAACACTTTCTCTTAATATCCAACAACTTTTTTTACCCTTGATTTGGGTGAAGGTTTTAGAGTTTCGTAACTGCCTTTCAACTGTTTTGTATGAAAACTTATAGAATTTGCCAGAATCTTTGCTGGCACTTCACTTTACTATGACATGGATACTGCAGAGTAGAGTCTCTGTTGAAACTTGCAAATACATAATACCATGTAGGGATATCAAGAACCAAGTGCATAATTTCTTTTTTCCCCCTTCTCTCTCTCTTTCTTTCTTTCTTTCTTTCTTTCTTTCTTTCTTTCTTTCTTTCTGTCTTTCTTATAGGCTCCACACTCAATGTGGAATCCAATGGAGGGCTTGAACTCACAACCTTAAGATCAAGACCTGAACTGAAATCAAAAGCTGGACGCTCAACAGACTGGGCCACCCAGGTGCCCCAAGAACCAAGTAATTAATTTTTGAGTAATGGTAGGTAATATCGTTTTCTCTTTCTGTCTTCTGTTAAGGAAGCTTAATTGTCCTTATCTGTAAGATGGACTCCCATAAGGGCACCTGGGTGGCTCAGTCAGTTAGGCATCCATCTCTTGATTTTGGCTCAGGTTATGATCCCAGTGTCATGGGATCAAGACCTCTATCAGGCTCTGTGCTGAGCATGGAGCCTGCTTGGGATTCATTCTCTCTCTCTCTCTCTCTCTCTCTCTCTCTCTCTCTCTCTCTCTCTCTCTCTCTCCCTGTCCTCCCACCGCTGCCCCTCTCCCCGACTCATGCTCATTCTCTCAAAATAAATAAATAAAACTTAAAAAAATAATAAAATAAAATGGACCCCCATCTTTTCCTCACCTCACAGTAAGATAGATAAACTAGAAATTGTGAGGATAAAAGATGACTCTGGATAGATCACAGGCCCCGGGGAATAGTTAAATAATCTGCAGAAGCAGCATTTTTCATACACAAGGCAAGTAGAGATGAAGGGCTTGATGGAAAGAAGAAAAGAAAATGCCCAATTTCATCAGTGTTTTTGTCAACTCCATCCTAACCCCTCCCACCCCCCCTTGGTTTGGAGCTGTCTTCTTGTTCGATGCAGGTCCCTGTTATAGCCGCAAAGCAATGCTTCTCAGAGCAGAGGCAGCTCCTATTAGATCAATATTCCTTGGTTCTGTGTTTTCCAGCTGTATTTGTTGTCTGTGTCTGTGGGTTTAAGTTTGGAAGGGTAGATGTCATCACTTTTGATAAAATGGCTGAATATCTGTATTCTATCATGATGAAAAGACATCTTGGTCTCCTGGTTCAGAGCCAGAGCCTGTCTTGCAAGGAATTCAAAGGCTGCACTCCGAGCTGCTGGCAAGCCAGCAGATGGAGTCGCAGACCTTTTCTGTGTGCCTCTGTGTCCACCTGGGCTGGTATGCCCAGTGATGCTGGATCCACTGGGACAGTGAAATGAATACAAATGATTGCACCCTATTGCTATAACCATTTGTCTGCAGAGGAATTTAGTAAAATATAATCCTGGGAAAGTTGTTTTCATGTGCCTCTCTGGAATTACTGCAGAAGCAGTTGTAAGGAGTGAGTACTTGTATGCTTGAGACAACTGTAGGGCATAAGTGAAGGAAAGATGTAGAAATGTCAGAATCAAGTCCTGGGCAGTGGGGGAATATGGCACAGTCCTCTCATCCTGGAAAACCTTGGGGAAGATAAAGGAATACAACCAGTAGTTCTTGGAAGGAAAGAGAAGCCTTCAAAGGAGAGTTTCAACAACGAAACTGAATTACTGTCTGCCTGACTTACTCATCTCTGAGTGAACTGCCAGCACCTGAGTCCCTCTTATTAAAATCTGTAGATTGCTAAAGAAATTTACTTTGGGGCCAGTAGTAGCATTTAAGCTTCCCTGAGATTACTTCTTCACTTTTCTAGGAACCCACCACACAGCTGTGTGTGTGATAGCTCTTAATAAATACAAGAGGCATGAATGGCATTCTCATTGAGAACTCTTTTCTGCCCCTATAGGGCTCCATCTGTGAAATGGAGGGTCCTCCCCATCTCCTCCCAAATGAATGGAAAGGGGCTCCAAAATGGAGGGTGGCCAGTGGATGGATTCCTACTCTCAAGGGCAGGGCTAGTGATACTTCCTGCTGAATTCCTCTGTCTGAATAACCCAAATCCAGAAGTAGTGGTAGACTGGGGAACTAAGCAGGATAGCCTCAATAACCCAATGCCTAATCCTACCTAGAGGACTACCTAGAGGGAAGGGGGCATCCTACTTGGTCCTTTGCTCAATCCTTAGATGAGGGGAGTCAGAAGTGCTTGGGTCCTGAGCTGCAGAGCAGGAGGCAATCTGTTCTTCATTGGGAATCCAGAGGTGTCTGGCAAGTTGGCCACAGGCCTCCCTGGAGCCCAGAGCTCTTTGAAGAGAAGAAAAGGTTTTAAGAACAAGGAAGCTTCTGCTCTTGATGAGAAAGTCTGAAGGGAAGAAAATGAGACTAACAAAGGCTGAAGAGAACTGTCTGTGACTGAAGAGAATATTAATGGCTCTGCTTGGGAGCTTCAAAGACTAAGTTGGATAGGATGGCACACAGATGCCTCTGCTGTCACCTACAGAATACTTACCAAGGACTAAGGCTTGCAGACAATCACAGGACAGGAAACAGCACCTGCTGACAAAAGAAGCTGTTGGGAGATCCTAGGCCTGGCTCAGCCCGTCAAGATTTAACTTCTTTCTTCTGCGTCAGTCCATAGATGGGGTTCCAGAAGAACTTAGGTGCAAGGGAAATGGCTCTTCTGGAACAAATCTGGCTAACTCTTGTCTCTTTTCCCTGTTTACAGAATGGTAGCTGCTATGGATTGGATTGTATTCCCCTAAAATTCAGATGATTAAAGCCCTAACCCCCCATGTGATGGTATTTGGGGAAGGGCCTTTGAGAGGTATTTAGGTTTAGATGGTGTTGTTTAGAGGTTATGAGGGTGGGGCTCTCATGATGGAATTAGTGCCCTTATAAGAGGAGACATCAGAGGGCTTGTTGTTTAACTCACCTCCCCAGGCCCCTTGTGAGCACACACCAAGAAGGTGGACATGTGCAAACCAGGAAGAAAGCCCTTGTAAGAACTTAGCCACACTGATACCCTGACCTCAGATTTCCAGCCTCCAGAACTATGAGAAAATAAATTGAAGCCACACACTCTATGGTAATTTGTGATGTCAGCCAGAGCTAACTAATACAGGAGCCCTGGTGGATGCTGTCAGTACTCCTGCCAGAATGCATCTTTACCACATCAGAGTATCATGTCTCCAGCTGCTGTATTGGGTTCTAAGTAGCTCACAGATGCCCCCTTCTCAAGAAAATTGCTTGGTGGATGGGAGACCCTATCTGTACTTCCCTATCACTTTCACCCCCTTCACCTCAAGGAAGGATCAATTCTTTGGTGTTATTTATGTTCTTGAGCTCCCCTGTGGGATCAGGCAGAAGCCAAACAAAGCTGCAACCACATTCTTCTTTCCTGCCATCTCCTGCTTTTTTCATTCTTTCTCCTAAGGGCACACCTCAATAAATCATATTACCTGAATCCTCTCTTGAGCTCTGCTTCTAGGGAACCAAACTTAAGAGCACCTCTCCCAAGTGGTAGAGTATTGAGTAACCCAAATAACTTTGTGATTTTAGTGATGATGATTAATGCCCAATGATTATGAACATTGGGAACAATACCCTCTATTCCTCTGTCCAAAAAGTATAGATGAGTAGAGGTCCGCTGAGAGAAGATGAGGATGTGTTCTGGCAATAGGTGGCTTCTTCAGCAGGCATCTGGCAGACAGTGGTGCCAGCAAGGATTTAAGTAGCCTTGTTAGCTCAGAACCACAGGCTGAGGTTCCACGGATTTAACCAATTATGGAAGCATCTTGATTGCAAGAACCCTGGAGCCATGACTAGACAGCTAGTCAGTTGTGCAGGTCTGTGCTCTGTTTGGGAGCTGGCCAGGCTTCACCTCCCCAGAGCAGGGTCCAGAGTCATCTGAAAGGAGAAGCTCAGCACCTGCCCAGGAACTGCCTGCTGTTGTGGGGGCTTTAGGTGCTCGGGTTCTGGTACGTTTCACTCAATCTGTTGGCTTCTTCTTATTGCTATTTTGTGCTTGGGAGATTCTTTTTCACTCTTTTTTGGTAATCGTTCTCTTTGGTTTCCCTCTTTCTTCCTTCTGTACTTCCTGCTTTCTTCTCCAAATCCAGGCTTCATCATCAGAGTCTGTGAGATTTGGGACTGGCTCCCTCTTGCGAGAATAAGGGTGAATTCTTAGATTCTTCCAAGGAAGCCTCTACAAAACAGTTACTTAACTGCTTCTGGTAACCCCTTAGAACTTAACTTCCTTCACATTAACAGAGAGGATGGGAAGGGATGGAGTTGGCAAAGGAGCAGAGAACTCTCTGACATATCACTGAGTCCTGGTGTGCCACTGACATATCTTGACCCATCTCCATTGATAGTGGCCAAAGGAAAATGTGAGAGCACAGTAAATCCTTCTCTCCAGATATTCCCACTGATTTAGGGACATGCCTCAAATACTGAGTTGACTCAGTATTTTTAGAATGAAAGTGGCTCCTCATTCTTGTTCTCAAGAGATCTGGGATCTTGTGTTTAGATATGGAGGTAAAGGGGGCAATTTTTGACAACTCTCATCCATTTCCATAACTTTTCTCCTTATATATTTTGTGAGAGGGAATAAAACCGAGGTAGTTTAGGGACCCAATAACAGATGAGTGAAAGGCAGCTATCTGCCTTTTTTCCCAAACATCTCCAGCAAAGAGTAGACTTGCTTCAGGAAGACTAAATCCATGAGTTTAAATGGTGCATCAAGGTGTAGACTACTTCCATCACTTAGCTTTGCTTACTCCTGCATAGCTTTACTCTTAGGCAGGTTCTCTACACGTGGCAGCCATATGGCCACCAGCAGCCCCAAAACAGTGCTATCCTTAGAACTCACCATTCTAGAGGGAGAAAGCATGTATCATTTCCCATAGCTCCTGCAAAAACACAGAAAAGACTATGATTAGTGTGGTCTGGGTCGTATATCCTTCTCTGAACCAGTTGCTGCAAAGTAATTTTTTTTTTTTTTTGGCTGCAAAGTAATTTAATGGGCTAGGTGTGGATTGTGTCCTTACCCCTGGAGTTGTAGGGAGCGTCTTGTCCCTCCAGAATAATGTGGTCTTAGAATAACTAGGGAATGGGAGAGACTGATTCCCTAAGGAAGTGATGCTTGGGAATCTGTGCCCATTACAGTGTGTATTGTCCATTCTCCTCTTAACTGTAGAGTACATCTAGCTCATTCAAATGAAATTTCTTATGAAACACAGATTATGGATTCAGCAGTCAGTTGTGAACAGCCCTTTCTAGACTCAGGTGTGAAGAAAGGCAAGCTCAGATTGAAGAAAGGCTCCCGTCAGTCTAGCTGGTTTGAGGAGCCTCTGACCACAGTATCCAGGGAATCAGCTGGGAGTGTCAGAAAACCACAAGGAAGAGGTAATCTTATCTTGAATCCAAGGGCTGTGCCAGGAGGAGCAGGCTGGAACATAGTGGCACTGAGTTATATCTGTGGAATGGATCCTCTGAGAATTGTAGGTCAAAGAAAAAGCTGGGAGAAAGAAGAACCAAGAGCTGAAGCACATTCCTGTGTTAAGCAAGAGTTCCGCCCGTGACCAAGTCATGTTCCCATAATTTGCCAGATTATACACAGCTAATATTCTAGGATTTTCCCATCCTGTAATTAAAATTGTTTTGTTGTCTTTATTCTGAACAGCTGATAAAATGTATGACTTTCAAATAACTCAAGATGGAGGACAAGGCAGCTACGAGGTGGCAATGACTGGTGGGTGCTGGCTGGTCTCAGGTTCAGAGTCTTCAGAAACAGGCAGTGTTTCCTTGAGAGTGGCTTTTAGACTTTTTGACATTTTAGTAAATTGTCACAATTATAGACAAATGTCAAAGAAAGGTTCCACAATTGGGGCTTTTTAAGGAACATTTTCTTGGATATGAATGGACTTTGGGAGATGTGTGCGGACTTACCCTTCCTCCCATCCTCCCTCCCACATCTTCATGCCCTACTTTTGTGGCTGGTAGACAGGCAGACATCAGTGTATACTCCAGGGAAACATGTGGGCTCTCATACCAGGAGTTAGCATTCAGTGACCTGGCTGAGGCACAATGTGGAAATTAAAAGATAAAAACATGAGATATGTGATGGGGGCTGTAGTTTGGAATAAATGGGTTCAGGCCCTCTGCCCAGTCAGCCTAACATTTCTGGCAGCTGCTGCATTCAATAGACGACTCCATTAACATCTCCTTGTAGGGAGGGAGTGAGGAAGAGAGAGGGAGAGTTGAATGTGTATGTGTGTTGGGAGAAATGTAAAAAGCTTGGAGCTTTCCTCCATGTCCCTTGGGGGAACTTGTGTGTTTCCCTTAGTCTGTGTGCCATCACAGGCTTTGACAGCTGAGGTAGAGCTGTAAAGGGTAGTAATATGGGTAAGGTAGAGTGAGGGCTCAAACCACTTGTCTTCTCATGCCCACAGCATAAGCAAGATGAGAAGGAATCTGTCCTCTCTCACTGTAATGAAGAAATTGTAGGTCCTGGAATTCAGAGGATAAAAACAGGGATTTGGGGGTGTCCTCTGAGAGATTCTGTGACAAAGCTGGTAGTTGAGGAGAGGTGAGGAGAGAAAGAAAGTGAGTCTCAGGATTTAGAAGCTGGTTCCTGAGTGAGAAGAAACTGGTCCCCACTGTAGGAGGAGAGGAGGGACATATCTAAAGATGAAAACAAAGGAAGCAGACAGCCATCTTTTGCCTGAGGGCATTTGGGTTGACCGCTCTGAAGGCTAGAGAAGGGTGCATGCCTCTTACTGTGGCTTATGAATGAGATTCAGAACCTATCAGATAGTCCTGCCTGGGACTTCCTGAGTCCCTGGTACACAGAACACAGAGGGTAGTAACAAGTAACCACATTTCCACAGAGGGATTTTCAGTCTTAGCATTTTCCCACTCCAGCTTTTTAGCTGCTTGTCAGACCACATCAGGGCAGAATATTGAACCCAACCATATCACAGCTGCTGGAGATTTCCCCAGAGGAGAATGTGCTACAAGAGGGAACAAAGCAGCTCTGATCCAAGACTTTGCTTCTGGCATCCCTGAATGCCTTCACCAGCTCACCTCCTCTCAAAAGTCATTTCTGGAGCCAGAGCGAGGTATTTGGGGGTGCTGCACCCCCACAAATCCACAGAACTGAATGTGACCTGCCCAGAGACAAGGTCTCAGTCAGATCAAGGCCGTGCTTCTTGAATATGGGGGGGAGACCACATTGGAGGGTATAGTGAACAGTTCCCTAGCTTAGAGGTCTAAAGTGCTGGGGTCAGGTCCTGATTCTACTTCATATAGCTGTTTGACCTTGGGCTATTATTTAGTTCTTTATTTTATTTTTTTAATGTTTATTTTTGAGACAGAGAGACAGAGTGCAAGTGAAGGAGGGGCAGAGAGAGAGGGAGACACAGAATCTGAAACAGTTCCAGGCTCTGTGCTGACAGTACAGAAACTGATGCGGGGCTCTAACTCATGGAATGTGAGATCATGACCTGAACCAGAGTTGGACGCTTAACTGACTGAGCCACCCAGGTGTCCCATTATTTGACATTATTTAAACTTTAGTGTTTTACTTCTAAAATGGGAATAATAACACCTTTATCAGAGGGCTATTATCAAAATCAGGTAATGTGCATAAAAGCACTTTGTAGGGGAACCTGGGTAGCTCAGTTGGTTAAGCCTCCTGACTCTTAATTTTGGCTCAGGTCATGATCTCAGGGTCTTGGGATCCAGCCCTACATTGGGATCCACACTGGGCGTGGAGCCTACTTGAGATTTTCAATCTCTCTCTCTCTGTCTCTCTCTCTCCCCCTCCCTCCCTCCCCCCTCTGCCCCCCTCCTCTGCTCACACGTCCACTCTCTCTCTCTCTTAAAAAAAAAAGCCCTTTGTAAAAGGCTAAATTGGTAGAAAGAATTACTTCCCTATTCCTTCATTCTGCCTTCCAAATCCAAAGGCGTCTCCTTGGAATGTGTGAAAGCTGTTGGGTTCAAGTTAAACACTGGAAAGATATGTGTGTGGTGAGGGCAAGGAGAGATGAAGGGAGAGTAAAAGACGCAGTGAAGTGGTGTCTCCTGTAGTCATGGAGGATGTGACATGAGCTTCTTACCCACACAGTAAGAGTGTGTAAACACCTCTTAAGTTTGTACCTTAAGTTTGTGGCATAATAAGAAACATATATTTGATCATTGTCCCCAATTCCTGACAAAGAGCTCCTAAAACCCTTGTAATTTCCTGACTGATGGGGGTTATAGCAGCATTTGTTGTTTCCGACACAGTGCTTCTAAATTGCTTGGAATTTCCAGAGTGACAGGAGCCTCTTTTGTTCTAATGAGGCAACTCTTAGTGGGACTTTAGATAGCTTCAGGATGGGGCTAGCCACCAGAAGGACTAAGCCTCAATTAGAGGCCTAGAACTTTCATCCGTACTCCACCCAACCTCTGAAGAGGGAGGAGGAGCTGGAGATTGAGTAATCTATCATGCCTATGTAATGAAACCTCTATTAAAGCTCCTAAATGAAAAGGTTCAGAGAGCTTCCAGTTTGGTGAATGCACCCTTGTGTCAGGAGGATGATGGACCCCAAATCCATGGGGACAGAAGCTCCTATGCTCAGGACCCTTCTGGACCTCACTCTGTGTACCTCTTCATCTGTCTGTTCATTGTATCCTTTATAATGTCCTCTGTTAATAAACCAGTAAAGGTAAGTAAAGTGCTTTCCTTAGTTCTGTGAGCTGTTATAGCAAAGTATTGCATCTGGAGAGGGGGCTGTAGGAACCCCCAATTTGTAACTGGTTGGTCAGAAGTAGAAGTGGCCAGAGATTTGTGATTGGCATTTGAAGTGGGGGCAGTCTTATGAGACTGAGCCCTTGTGAGATCTGAGGCTAACTCCAGGTAGTATCAGAATTAAGTTTAGGACAGTTGGCTGGTGTCCAGAGAGTTGGAGAATTGGTTGTTGGTGTAAGGAAAAACACTCCTTTGATGTTGGAATGTTCTGTCGGTAGAAACAGATCTTGGTCATAGTACTCCAGCCGGGAAGCCACTGGCTTGAAATACCTGAGGGTCTGATGCTTCTCTGGTAAAGAAGGGCAACCTGGGACACCAGAAGGTGGGAATCTTGGCATGCAGAGGGAGACACAGATTGTGAACCCCTTTGTTTGCTGTGACTCTTCAGGCCCAGCCATATATCCTGGTTCTATGATTTCACTCCCCTGTTAGTCATATAGCCCTATGTTCCATTCCTGCTTCTGCAAAGAGAGGATGAGACGACCCCTCCCCCCCCCCCCCCCTTTCTCTTGTTTGCAACAGGCCTTACTAGGATGCCTCACTTCAGAGCTATGGCTGGAGGGCTTGGGCTGTCATCACAGGATACTTGGCTTCCTAAGATAAAAAGAGCACCTAACATTTACTGAGGGATTACTATGCACCAAGCACAGTGCTACATGCTCTTCAGGGCTTATCTCACTAATATAATCCTCCAAACAACCCCACTGAAGTTGGTTCTATTTTCCCCATTGTGTAGATAAGGAAACTGAAACACAGCGAGGCTGCGTAGCTAGTAAATGGTAGAGCTAGTATTTGAATCCAGGCAGAGTGGCTTCAGAGCCACAGCTAGTAAGCAGATTTTGTAGGGCTTCTGAGGTAGGGCGGTAGGTGAAATTACTCTTCTAAGCCAGGGCCGTGGGCACGCGGGCAGTGTGCTCTACATATGTAGTCCAGAAGCATCTTTCGGGAGGCAAGCCAACCAATTTGATTTCAGAGTCTTCAGCTGTTTTGTGATGTTCCTTTAGGGGCTGCAAATGGGTGTGGCACGGAAAAGGCTCTACTGCCATGTAAGTCAATAAAGATGAGGTGCAGGGAGGGGGCATATGGCCCCCTTGAGATATTAGAGGAAAGAAACACCTTTGCCTTTTGTTGAATCCGGAGTCTCCCAAAATTACCTGAGCAGAGAACTCAATTGTTTTCTTTGCAAGATGCCTACTAATATACAGTGGACCACGGTTCCAGGACCACTGGTTTGGAAAATGCTCTCCTCAACTTCCCCTCCACCCCACTATCACTAAGTGCCCTTCAAGTAACAGCAGCACTTAGGATGGCAGCTAAGATTTCTGCAGAGAGCAAAGTGCTCAGTGGCCAGTCTGCTCAGATGGCAACCACATGATGCTAATTAAGCAAGGTCAGGCAGTTGCTGACGTTCCTAGGCAGCATGAAGAAGCCATCCACCAGGGCTAGGTGGTTTATTTCTTGCTTACATTTTCCCTTGTAGTGACAAGTGACGCCCTCCGGCTCCCAAGCCTCCTCTTGTCTAGACCCTTTACATGTCAAATCTGGACTGTCAGAACAGCCGTCTGACCAGTCTCCCTGCCCAGCTGGCTCTCCCCTGAGGTCTATCCTGCACACCTGGCCAGATATGTCTTCTTAAAACACTGCTTCGAGCTTGCCACTCTCCTGTCCCAAATGTTTAATTCAGTTTTCAAGACTGTCCTGCATGGTCCTGATCTACCTTCATTGCTCCTTCCTCATGTCCTACATTCTAGATGAAGCTGAATCATTCTAAAGCCCTCTGTGCTCTGTATATGATGCAGCCAGTGCTTGAAAAGCGCCTGCCCACCTCCCCTGTTTCCCTCTGTCAGAATCTTGTGTTCTCATTCATTCATTTTTCCATTCAAGAAGTATTTATTTCTGCCTCCTGTATGCCAGGCCCTCTGCTAGGATAAGACACAGTACCTTGATCTTAAGGAGCTAATAAAAATAGATAAATACACAGAGTGATGTGTGCTATGGTAGAGTGATGCTTAAGCTTTCACGGTGGGGCCGGGGAGGTGGGGGTGGGCACCTATCCCCCTGCCTGGGGCCCAGGGGGCAAGTCAAGGTAGGCTTCCTGGAGAAAGAGTGAAACTGTGAAAAGGTGTTAGTCATTTGAGGGCATGTGGTGTATGGCAGGAATTGGCCAAGGATGTGTCGGGTACCCAGATCTCTGCTGCAGGGCAAACCAGACTGGTTTGAGATTCTCCCTGTCCTCAGGGAGAATCTCAGGCTGATCCTGTTGAGCTGAGGTAGACAGGTAAAGGGAAAGCACTTACACTCTTCATGGGAGTGGGAACTCAGACTGGGAGGAGGAAAGGAGGACGGCGACTGATATACTCCCTGCATCCTGTAGGTTAGCGACCTCCTCCAGTTCCCAAGTCTCCTCTGAGAAATGAACTGCTACTGGAGCAGTTTGGTTGCCAGGGGCAACCCTGGAAGGCAGCCTCATTCCAAAGGCAGCCACTGAAGCCCCTTGCCCCGGGGCCTTATAGCCTGACTCTGGTAGACAGTGGTGGGTAGCTCATCTCAGCCAGTCCCCTCTGGGAGCATCGGCCAATGTGCTCAGGTAGGTTGGAGCCAGGGTGTGGAAGATAGCCCTTCCAGCCACTCAGCAGGATCCTGAGACAAGACTCACAAAACAGTAGATGGCATTTTAATCCACACAAATACTTAATATGAGTAACATAACCTGTTTCTGTGAGACATGGCCTAATTTACTTCAGGCCTCAGGCTTAATAACTTACCATTGACAACTTGCAGATGTGATGGCATGTGTGTGTATGTCTGCAGTGCTAATGAGATTGTAGAAGTGGTGAATTTCTCTTGCTCAGTGTTCCTACTCTCTTGAGCTTGCCCACCAATAAGTCTCTCCTTTTCCTGAGCTGGGACTTGTGATCTGGGAAAATGGGGCCAATGGAGGGGAGAAGGCAGAGAGATTGTAGGCTCCTTTGAAGAGAGACAGAGTGAGAGCTCCTGGTGCAAATGACATGTAATTCAGTGTAGCAAGGCACCCTGCTTCTTTCTCTGGTTCCTCCTGTTCTTCCTGCTTGAATTTCCTGCTGCTCTCCTCCCCACAATAAAGAAATCTTGTGCTATTAAACTCAAAGCACCTGGGTTTTAGTTTCTGTTTTGGGACTTGGGCAATGTATTTAATCATCCTGAGCCTCATTTTCTTCACCTGTAAAATGGAAACAGTAACACCTGCCCTACCCAATCACAGTGTTATTGTAAATATAAGATGAAGTGACATATTAGCAAGTGTTTTATAAACTGTAAGTAGCAATAATAGGAAGAAGAAGCAGCAGCGGCTTCCAGTTATTGAGCATTACTGTACCAATTGCTGTCTCTTTATTCATATGATCTCCTTTTAATCAAGATATCATTTCTCAAACGGGCCCTTGGGTGACTCAGTCGGTTAAGTGTGCTGCTCTTAATTTTGGTTCAGGACATGATCTCATGGTTCACGAGATGGAGCCCCACGTTGGGCTCTGCACTGACAATGTGGAGCCTGCTTGGGATTCCCTCTCTCCTTCTCTCTCTCTCTCTGCCCCTCCCCCACCATTGTGCAGGCTCTCTATCTCTCTCAAAATAAATAAACATTAAAGATATCATTATTTTTATTCATATCTGCTCTCGCCCTTAAGACTCAGCTCTTAATTCACCTTCACTTGAGGGCTTCTTTGACAGTTCTTGATCATGTTGGTTTCTAGCTTTTCTGAACTAGGAGGCACCCTCTAGGTTAATGTACTATTGTTTCTCAAGTTCAAGTTCTCTTTCCCCAGCTGGATTATAAACTCCTTCAGTTTAGGGACTAGGTTCTCTACTTCAATTGATTTTCCTAAAATATCAAACACATGGCAGGTGTTCCAGAAAACCTGAGACTGAAACTTTGTGGTCATGTAACTATCACATAAGTTGAAAATTCCCTGCTTTGTGCAAAGCAGAGCTTTGGGTGGAGAGTTATTACTCTTTGTCTTCACCACCAGGAAAGGACCCATCTGCTCAATTCAGATTGATAATCATCATCTTTACAGAGCCTTACCAAGCCCCTAGATTGAGAATTTTGATTGCAAGACCTGCTTCTAGAAACACTAATCATGTTAGCCCTGCACCCCCTTCCATACGCTTGTCCTGCACCATACCTTTCTCCATGCTCATACAGATGTATGCAGCAGATACAGATGAATTCTGTTATTAAAAGACAGAGTGGTTCCCTTTTAAGGCACAAGAGGATGCAAAGAAGACTAGAGTTAGATGTCAGGAGCGACTTGCCTCTCACCCCAGTGTGGAAACTCAGAGGGTTATATAAGGACACTAAAGCACCCTTAAAAGGGGGCACCTGGGTGGCACAGTCAGTTAAGCGTCCGACTTCGGCTTAGGTCATGATCTCATGGTCCATGGTTTTGAGCCCTACATTGGGCTCTGTGCTGACAGCTCGGAGCCTGGAGCCTGCTTCGGATTCTGTGTCTCCCTCTCCTTCTGCCCCTCCCCATGCTCACTCTGTCTCTCTCCCTCTCTCAAAAATAAACATTAAAAACTTTTTTTTTTTTTTAAAAAGGAGACTTGTTCTGCTTCCTAATTTCTCTCCAACTTATCTCAGTTCACTGCCCTCTGGCCCAGTGTGCCCCAAACACATTAGCCTCCTTTCTCATCTTTGGACCTGCCAAGTCCGTTCTAGCTTCAGGGCTTTTGTATTAGCTATTCCAGAACCCTGGGAGCTGCTGCTCTGAGATCTTTGCCTGGCTGCCACCTTCGTATCATTTGAGTCTTAAACTAAATTCTAAGTCTTTCCTGATCTCCCAGTTTAAAATAGCTTCCGTGGGGTGAAAATATAGACTATACACATGTATTTGCTTTTTATATGATAAATTTCTCTGGAAGGATGCACAAGAAATTAACATTCGTTGTTTATAGGGAGGGAAACTGGAGAGCTAGGAAACAGAGCTGGTAGAGAGGCTTCTCTGCACATCGTTTTCTATTTTTTCGTTTAAATTTAGACTCATTGAATATATTATCTATTCAAAAATTAATTTAAAAATACAAAGAAAAAGAGAGAAAATAAAGTAGGCCCCTGCTGAGCATTCTTTATTTACTTTATAAATTTTATTTACAAAACTGGAAGCAGGCCATAGTTTGCTGATCCAATCCCTGCTCTATAATATCCTCTTATTTGATATTCATCCTGGCACTGATTATTGGTTTACTCATTTCTTATCTGCCTTCTCCCACTAGAATGCAAGTGCCATGAAAGCATGATGCTTTTCTGTCTTTTACCAGCATATCCCTGCACTTGGAACAGTTTCTGGCTCATAAATACTTAGGTGCTCAATAAATACTTGTTGAATAACTGAGTAGTTGAATGAATTGTGTTTGGGCTGAAGGGAAAAGCACCCTTATTTGGAAGGAGATAAGATGAGATAAACTTTTGATGGCAGCCCCTCCAGAAGGAATAATGTCTAGTTTGGTCATCCTCCACAAAGCCCAATCTGTAGTTCTTGCCTCAAGGATTGCCGCTCATGCCTGCTTCCTGAAAGCAGATGCAAAACTGAATACCTGTCCTCCTAAGACCTGTTCCAGAAGGTAGTGAAAGCAATGGATTCACCACTTGTCAGTTTAAGAACAAGACACACTCCCCCCATTCCCCCCCTCCCCCCCTCCCACCTGGAGAAGCTGCTGAGTTGGCAGGTTGAGTTTTGCAAATAGTCACCCCTGAGGAAATGAGGGAACAGGACTCTGACTGCTAGAATGACATGAGTAACAGCCAGGACCTGGGGAGGAGGAGGAGCTGGGGAAAAGGAAAGGAGGGAGTTTGGCACATTGCAGCTTAGGCGGCACATTGCCCTGAACAAACAGCCTGCATCACCATGTGCTGATTAATTTTTTAAATGTTTCTGAATCAACACATTCTTTGCATGTCCGGGGCTTGGCTTTTTACAGCCATGCAGCATATACCAGCCCAGAAAATGTGGGGTCCTGAAGGAGAAATAGCCGTTAGTGAACCACCCATTGACACTGGGTACTACTGCCTACCCTGGGCAGGGCCCTGATCCAAAGGAGCTGACCCCATCCTATAATGTTTGGAGGTCAAGCAGAAGGTCAGCAGATCCAAGCTGTACTACCTTTTTTCTTTCTTAGAAAAATGTCAACAAGCAGGTTCTTCTTCTTCTACCTATTCCAACACTATCTTCACCACCTGATGGTGGCCTCACATTGACTCAGAGGCAGGTGAGAGGGCTCCCCAGTGGAATGGTCTGGAGAAGCAGTAGAAAGGGCAAAGGTTTTGGAGTTAGCCAGGCATGGGGGTGAATACTGGCTCTTTCACTTGCTAGCTGCTTAATTTGGAGCATGAAAAATCCCTCAAGCTTGAGCCTTAAACTTTCTCACCTTTCTCTACAATAGCACCTTGTGGAGTTATTTGAAGTAAAATAGAATAATGGGGTACCTGGCTGGCTCTTCTGGAGAGCATGTGACTCTTGATCTCAGGATTGTGAGTTCAGGCTCCGTGATGGACATAGAGATTACTTAAAAAAAAAAAAAAAAAAAAAAGCATAAAGTACAAGGAATAGTGTAGATGCATAATAAAGAGAAGGATTTAGGGAGGCAGGAAGGTAGTACACTTGCCTAGCAGCGGCTAGGAAGGAAGATTGGGTCCATCTTAGACTGACTCCTAGCAGTAGAACTTGTATAGACTCATTGCAAACAGTTGAGAATGTCCTTTTGATTTTCCTGATTAGGATCTTAGCCTGGCAATGTTGGGTCCTCTTTACTTCAGCCTAGAGTTCAGATGCATCCCCTGTATTTCATAGGCTGGTTCTTCTGGAGCTTTGAGAGAGCTTTGATAGGAACTCGAATCCTTTCTCCTTTGTTCATATAGAGGGGCCTTTCCCTCAGACAAGCCCTGGACATTAGCTGAGCCTGAGGGGAGCAAGGAGGCCCAGCACACTTCCCAGGGCTTATGTCTATGTGCTTCTGGAGCCCTGGAAAGGATCCCTTGGGTGCCCTGAGTGGAGACTCTTGAGGAGAGGGTTGAGTAAGTGTAATTGAATGCATGGCCTTGCAGGCTGAGTTCCAGTTCTGGGCGAGGGGCTGGTGATTTGGGGGTGTGCACAGCTCTGTGTGTATACAGATGCTCTAGGTATGTTTGAGGTTCAGCCCTAGAGGGCGTCTAGGATTTGTCTGTAGCTCAATCCCCCCCCCCCCCCCCCGTACCCTATTCCTGGAGGGGGAGCTGTAACTCAGCCCTCAGGCTACCTAGCTTCATTCCCCTTCCCCCAACCCACCAGCCTCTCATTCTGTCACAACAAGGAGGTTTGGCAGAAAGGGAGGGAGCGTGGGTGCTGCAGAGAGAAAAACACCCAAAGTTTCAGTAAAATGGCAAGAGAGATGCCAGCACACAGGGAGAAGGAGCCTTCTGTTTCTCACAGCCTGCACTGCTGGGCTGGGGTACATATACCATGATTTCCTTTCCTTCCTTCCTCCTGCTTTCTCTTCCTTCCCTGCGTGGTATTCAGGAAAGGGAGACCTGGAGCTAGGTGGGGGAAAGGAATAAAGATACTTTTCCCAGGGATTAACATCTTCTTCTATAGCTACCAGAATAGGCAGTTCTGGGCTCCTTTTGCTTTGGGGTGTGTGTGTGTGTGTGTGTGTGTGTGTGTGTGTGTGTGTATGCGCGTGTGCGTGCTTGAGGAACACTAAAGATAAAGGGCAGATAAAACAGAAACAAGCAAACACAAGGTGGTTAGGTATCTGCCTTGGATAACTCACACATGAACAACTTAAAATTGACAGCTTTTGTGTAATAGTCTGGCCATTGCCCCAATTTTGCAAGATTAAAATAAAGATATATAAAAGGAAAAACCTCAAGATTGTCATTTTTTTCTTGTACTTTTGAAATTAGGGCATTTCAGTGAACAATGGCTCCTTTTTTGATAGGGTAAGACCCTCATTTAGTCAAGAGTTTAGGAATATAATTTTGTGATCATTTCACCTAAATAAGAGCTGGAGTTCATCTTAGTGCTATTTGCTTACAAAATAGTTGAGTTTGTAAACAAGATCCTAAGGGGAATGTTTATCCCCGCTCAAGAAAACAAGTTACTTTTCACTTCTTTGAAGTATTGATTTGCATTGCAACAATATGGTACTTATAAATCACTCCTTTCTAGCAATTCATTAAAGCAACTCCTGAAGGCAATACTGAAAGAAAAAAGTGAGGCTGTATTTAAGAGTCTATAATGTGTTTGAACAGTTTATCTGACTTCTTCATGTTTATTAATGATCATAATAATTTCTAACATTTATTGGGTGGCCGTCACGTCCCAGGCACTGCATTAGATGCTTTACACACATACATATTCTTATATAGTCCTTACAATCAGGGAGGTATTACTCTTACAACTAAGGCATAGAGAAGTTAAATAGCTTAACCAAGTTCATGCAGGTAATAAGTGTCAGGGAAGAACTTAAATACGGGTTTTGACTCCAAGCGCTATGCCTTACCCCACATGCTGAATTCCATCTCTTTATATTTACTGCCCAAGGATGTCAAGGCTTGCTGACAAGAGGAATGATTACATAGGTACCTACAGAAGGTCTCTCCTCACAAAATTCTTGGCTTCTGATATAGACTCAGTCTATAGGGTGAATGCTTTGGCATTTGGGGTTAGCCCAGCTCAGAAATGATAATTCCTATTGTTGGAATGGGGGAGGATAAACCCAACTGGGTTATGGCTCATGAATGCCCTTGGGATTTTTCAGTCCACCCTGGGACAGCAGGTTTTGTAGGGCTGATAGATATATAGCCTGAGACATTGGCATGAGGAAATCAGTAAATGCAAAGCATATCATAAAGGGTGTATTTAGCATTGTGATCGCCAATGTTAAGAGTGTAGGACTTTGAGGAAGGGCAATAACCGTGAATTCCCTCTGGAAGGAGTGAGGGAGAGGAGGCAAAGGGAAAAAAGGAAGGTGATGGGAAGAGGCGAAGAGAGGGCATGAAGGCATGTGTGATGGGGAGGAAGCGTGCAACCTGATGAATGATGGAGAATAGTTTTATTACTCTGATTGTTTGGAATAAGAATTGGCCTATGAAGGTGGGGAGGGAGCAGCCTGGGAATAAATGAAATGAGAAAGGAAATTGAAGCCATCATTTCTGGCTTGCTGACGAGCAGATGTCAGCATGCTCGTAGCCTCTTGCTATATTCAGTGCTTTTCCAGAGATAGATGGCAGAGCTCAAAGAGGTTACAATGGGGCCTATACTGAAAACTCAGAGGCTCTAGGATATTTTAGTTAGGAGAAAAGAGGGCTGGAAGTTGGGGACTAGTCATCTAGACTATGAAGGATTTTTTTTACATGTCTTATTTCACTATTAGCCCTGGATTTCACTACAGAACTGAAAGGAGAGCAAATAAGAATTTATTAAAAAGGAGATCTCTACCAACATAACACAAGGGGTAGGTAGGTATGGAGAACTACAAGGGAAAGAGTTGGAAACTTCACCAAGCCACTGAGAAGCCTAGCAGAGCAGATAATATCTGGAGCATTCCTAATTTCCCTTAGAAGAAGCCAAGCCAGAGAGCAGGGAAGAGACAGTGAAGCCACTAGCTACCTGAAGGGGACAGAGAGAGAGAGAGGCTGGATCAAGGACATAGCCTGGGGTAGTAGCCCCTTGTGTTGAAATTGATGTGGAGTTCTAGTGAAGACGCCCTCTCTGCAAGGGGAGACAAAGTGGAGACCAGGCATCCTTGTGAACAATTCTTCATTTCAATCTCCTCTGCATCCAGCCAAAGGGAATTATTTATTTTGAGTTGGGAGAAGTGGGGGAATATCATAACTCGATGAATTAGCCATTGTCTGTGGCCTCCTTTGTGGTGCATGGGCCCAGCACAGAAAGCAGTTTTGCTCCTTTGTAGACCCTGCTGACTCCAAATCTACCACAGCCTGAAATCCTGCCTCTAACAGACACATTTGAGAGCCTAGGATGGAAAGAAAAATGAGACAGTGCTATGAAGGCCAGAACCAGGCCCAGGATTATGACCAACCAGACACTTGGATTCTTGAAAGCTTTGTCCATTAACAATGCTGGAATTAATAAGTATTTATTGAGCACTTTGAAGGGGGGGCTATATGAGGAGTAAAAAAGTATGAGAATGCCCCTCCTCTCAAGCAAATTAGCATGTGGACAGATGGGATTGGCCCTTCTCCTCCAGCCCTTCAGCCCTTCCCCTCTTCACTGTTTTCACCTGTGTGATCCTTCCTATCTATATGTTCTCCCTCCTCTTTTTCTTGTCCTCTTTATTTTCTGGCCCTTTTGTCCCCGTCTTTGGTCATTTTCCTCTCTGAATATCTTTATTCTCAAAAGACCCACTTGGTCTTCCCTAACCCTTGTGTATTTTACCTCCTGGTGTTGTCAACTTCCTTCTTGCCCTGGGATGCTGATAAGCAGGCTTCTCTGTTGGCTTCAGCCTGCTCCAGGGCTCCAGGGGAGGTTAAAATTCTGTCATCCTGCAAGTGTACCTGCACCTGGACGGCAGAGGTATCCCTGATTTCCCCAAATTTAGAAATTGTTTGAATGAACTAATCTGTTAGAGGCAGGTAGAGCCTGGGTCAGAGGAGTCTTAGCTCTGCCCAAGTTATACTAAACATATGAGTGAAGAAGTACATCCTGCCCCCACTTCTTAAGTACAATGGCTAAAAGACATGGAACAGGTTATTGTGAAATTGATGGGAGTGTGAATCACTAAAATTAAAATCATAATTAGGAACAAGCAAGAAAGACCATATAGGAAAGGGTAGTTTTTGGGGGGGGGGCTGTATTTGAGCATAATCAGCATACCCAGACTTCATTCACTCTTCAGCTACACCTTCAGTTTCAAAAAAACCTAAATTTGAAGCCCTCAACCCAGACTCACTTTTCCTTTATGGAGCATCAAGTTCCCTTAATGGGGTTTTGGGGTGATGGGGGCTATGAGGCAATGGCCAAGAAACAATTCTTGAAGACATCTTTGGTGCAAAAAAGTGATTTTATTTTATTTATTTAAAAATTTTTAAAAATATTTAATCATTTTTGTGAGACAGAGAGAGAGAGACAGAGCATGAGTAGGGGAAGAGCAGAGAGAGAGGGAGACGCAGAATCTGAAGCAGGCTCCAGGCTTTGAGCTGTCAGCACAGAGCCCGACGTGGAGCTCAAACCACTGACTGCGAGATCATGACCTGAGCTGAAGTTGGACACTTAACCAACTGAGCCACCCAGGCACTCCCCAAAAAGTGACTTTATTAAAGCACAGGGACAGGACCTGTGGTCAGAAAGAGCCACCCTAGGGTTGTAAAGAGTGACTGATTGTAGACCTTCAGGTTAGGGACAGCATGAGTCTCTAAGGAATTTGGAAGCAAGGTTTCCAGGACCTTGAGGGGCTAGCTGTTGTTAGGAAAATATAATTTTCCTGTTTACTGTTTAGTAAAACCTCAGTCATGAGACTCTTCAGATGTATATCAGGGGCCATATGCTTGGAGTATAATTGCCAACATATATTAGGGAGTTAAAGATAAAGGAGGTTTGCAAAGGAGTTTTTATGTGTTTAAGGAGATTCACAAGATCCTGGGAGGTCAGGATAATGTTAAGCCAAGATTCCCTTTTGCTCCTAGCAAAATGTCATCATCGAGGTGGCTGAGCTCCTAGAGGAAGGTCATTTTGCCGATTTCAAGGACTTGTCAATGGGCTGTAGGCAGTTAGGGAATTTGATTTTTCATTTGCCTTTGTTGCCCATATCACCATGGCAAGCACTTAAACCCCCTTACATCTTGATTAGGGTGAAATTAGGGCTCCAGGAAACAGAGTCTATAGGTTTCTGGAGATTAGGCTATGGATAAGATTGACTTTTTCTTGCAGTTTACTAAGTTATCTATAAACTGAAGGAGACTCCTGTCCTGCATGACTGTGATCTCTATCAGTCAACCATTTGCTTTCTTTCCTTTCCCCTGTTCTTGGGCAGCCAGGATTGTCTGGGTATTATCATATATATCCCACCTGGGCAGACGGGTGCTGTTATCCTGTACTTTGCCCTCTGCTTGCCTTATGCTCCCTTATCAACCTAATGGTTGCTCTTGGCATTAGTAACTTCAAGGGAGAGTTGAATGGGTTTGTGTAAGTGACTTTGTGGGACTTTGCTTAGCCTTAGCAATTCCTCAGGTACTAAAGGTAATGAAGGATGCATTGGGGTTTGGGTCAGGGACTGGGAATGTCTCAGATGGCTTTTCATACTCTATGAGAGAAGGAACTTGAATTTACTACCCTGATCCACAGTTGACTCTAACTCTAGACCGCCCAGCAAGAAAGGGAGGTTAGCTGGTTAGTTCATTGTTTTTTCCCCATTCATTCATTTTTTCACAAACAGTGCCAGACACTGGAGATGTGAGAATGGAAATTCATGGTCCCTGTCCTCCAAGAGGCATTCTTGTAGAGGATATAGGCATAGGAATAGAAATAATCATAATCCAGGTTGCTAATTGCTACTGTACAGGTAACATGGGATCTGGGAGGAGGGAACAGCTAACATGAAAGAGGGAGGGAAAGAAGCACTTAAACTTCATATTTTTAAAGGATGAGATGGGAGTTGGCCTATCTGAAAGGAGGGAGAAAACAGATTCCAGGCAGAGGGTACAGGAATTACAAAAGTACAAAGGAGCACAGTGAAGGGGAAGGGGGAGAATGGTGAGTTTCGTATGAGTAGAGGTAAGGGATGTTCCATGAGAGTGTCTGAAAAGAGGACTAGAATGAGAAGTTGGAGACCAACTATGAGGTGACTGGTGTACTCTCCTAAGGATGGACTGGACTTTATCACATATCAGTGGGGAGCTAGTGAAGACTTAAACAAGGGAGTGGGATAATCAGCTATTCACTCTATAAAGAGGTCACAGAGCAGAGTTGGGGTGGAGACCATTTGTTCCAGAGTCCCATGTACAATAGGTCTTAACATCTCTCTCCTGTCGTGGTGCACCAACTGGGGAATTCTTTCCTTCCTCCGTTCCTCTCTTCTTTATTCCACAGAAATGCGGTAAGCACCTATCAGAAGCCAGGCTCTGAGTTAGGTCCTGGGAAAACACAAATGAAGAAAAACCACTCTCTGCTCAGAGGAGCTCACAGTCTGGCTTAGTTTTCCCAAACACCATACTAGAGTATTCCTGAGTTCATTTCACTACCATGGTGAATTGAGGAAAAAACGAGGGCAATGTAGTGAGTCTTTAAATAAAGCTAAATATATTCCATATGATACCTTTCCTTTCTAATGGGAGGTTATATTCATATGTGCATATTTCCTTGAAAAGATGAAAAAGGGTTCCGTTTTGCTTTGTTTTATGTTTACTTGGCAAAATGGAAAGTCAGCAGTATTTTGTCATATCTCAAAAATTGTGTACGTGAGGGAAATTTACTGGTTAAGGGTTTAGTTCCTCATTACCATGGTAGGACTAAGAGAAGGCCTTTTTCATCCAAAGGAGTAAACCTATGAAGGGAACATAGATTTACCAGAAATGACTGAGGCAAAAGTGGACTCTCCTGCCATTTCCCACCCACTGTAGAGTCAGGAATGGGGGTGGGGGTGGGGAGGGAGAGTCCCTGGTTGCAAGAGAGTCAGGATTCAGGAATTTCCTCTCTTGAGAGCAGTTGCTTTTCCTGACAGAAGAAAGAGGGTATGTCTGATGTTCCAGGAGCCTATAGGCTCAGGAGTTCGGAGTTCATCTCATCTGGCTGAGAAAAGGACAGCAATTCTATAGACAGATCCAGCAAGTTTAACAGGAAAAGCTGGTGAACTAGAAATGGGATGCCTCAGAGTAGGGGGCCTCTGGCCCTGTCTCTTATGGTATAATGGAATGGTCAAGTTTTTGTCACAATTAGCCAGGTGTTCGAGGTTTTCATGACCCAGATGTAAATAACTCATACATCAATCCCTGCAGTCATATCACCTAGCCAATCACACTGGCTAGCAATGAAGCATTAGCACCTAAGCTCAACCCACCATGCTGTAGCAAAGCCACATCATCCTGTTTATAAAACGTAAGGCTTGTCGGTTTAAACTAATTTAGGAATCAGCATAGAAAGTCTTATTTTGAGGTGGAGGGTGGTTTAGTGAATAGGATGCAATGCTTGCTTGACATCCAGAGGTTGGAGAGGCACTGCTCTCATGGGAGACTCAGACATGTGAGCAATTATTTCAGTGCAGTGTAATAAATGCATGTCCAAAAGCACAAAGAACCATGTTGTAGGAGGAGAGTGATGAGTTTAGTAGGAGTAGTAGGAAGGTGTATCTGGTGGGAGTGTCTGAAAAGGGTGTTAGAGAGGAAGGTTGGGGCCTGGTTAAGAGGAGCCAGGCCAGGAGTAGCTTCTCAGGAAGCACAGCTAAGGAAAGAGCTGCTGATCCAGGGACTAGAG